>NC_044911.1:38445179-39087679 GCF_001633185.2 Quercus lobata
CCAAAGTCCACAGGTGGACCAATTTATTATCAAAGTCCACAAGGGGACAAGTTTATTACAAAGTCCACAAAGTGGATGAATTAAAATTATGAAATCCATAAGTGGACGAGTTCATTGTTAAGTCCAAAAATGGACGAGTTCATTCCATTGGGATACTGTAAAATTATTAAGTCCACAGGTCGATGAGTTTATTACAAAGTCCACAAGTGGACAAAGTTCAACCTTGAAAATACTAAGTTCACAAGTGAATGGGTTCATTATTAAGTCCAAAAGAGGACGAATTCACCAAATTAAGGTGCCTTAAAATTATGAAGTCCACAATTGGACGAGTCCATCCCATTAGGTTGCCTTAAAATTGTTAAGTCCACAAGTGGATGGGTTTGTTACACAGTCCACCAGGGGACGAGTTCATCCTTAAAAGAAGACAAGGGAACGAGTTTATTATTTGGTTCTTAGACCAGATGATTTCACTATTATGCCTAAAAAAGGACGAGTCCACCAAAGTAGACGGATTCACACATGATACCCACCAGACAGACATACGCATATCAACTAATGCTAAAAGCGACAGATATAAAATAAGAAATATATAACTAAAGTAAAATCATTACAAACAAGGCCCAAAAACACAAAAGGGCATTTAACATTGTCTGGGAACTGGACGAAATACATTACAAATTGTCAATGAAAATAAAAAACAACTAAACTAAGGGGTCCTGGACGTCCGGAGCTGAAGGGTTCCCGTCATCTTTAAAAGGAGGGTCCTGGACGTCCTGAGTTAGGGGGTTTTCAGCATCTTGAGCTTCAGTAGACGGGATCAACGGAGTGACAGGCTTCTCCATGGTAGACTAAGCAAGAAAAACACCATTATTTTTTGGATCCCACTCTAACTAGATGGAGTCGTTGGTCTCCTAAAAAATGGTGTTGCCAATTAGAGTCAATGATATGGGGTTGTCCATGGAGACCTTAGATAAATCCAAGTGGGGGTAGATAGACTTAACCTGCTTCAGGTAGTCCTAAAACCGGTCATTGTAGTAAACAGCGCAAAAGTTGATGAAAGGCTGTGAAGCCTTAAACTCTATCACGTCGTCAGCCCTGGCCGTCTCCACCTACCCAAGGAGTGCCACCAATTCCTTTTCCAAGGACGTCATCACTTCTTAATCCTTCTCCCGCTAACGGGTCTCCTCCTTCAGCTTCCCATTTAACTCAGTCACCTCCTTGTTGAGAGTACAAAAGGAGTCCTTGTATTGATCCTGTTCATTGGTCAACGTTTCATTGCGCTTCCTAAGATGACTAATTACTCCCTTCTCAGCAATGCACTTGTCTTGGAGCGCCTTCATGCACACCAATGCCTGAAAATGGAACGTAACTGTCAGCTGACAAATAAACAATAAAGAAAAAATTGATTAGGAGAAGAACTTACCCTGGAGAGATCAAAAAGATTTGACACCCCCAGGTCCTCCATCTCCTGCTCAGCACAAGGATCCATGTCCGTCGCCTTGATGATTGATTCAATCATCTTAATGGAGTATCGTTTGTGTGTAAGAAGGCGACGGGTTCCCTGGATGACGGGGCCCAACAATGTCATTAAGCCTTTGCCAGTTCCATGGCTCGGCTTGAGAGGCGACGGCTTCTTAGGCTGCTTCTCCCTAGGGGTGACTGATGGCTTCTTAGAAGGATGGTCGTCTTTCCTGTCAGTCTTTCTTTTAGGCGCCCTCTTCTCGACGGCCTTGGGGGCTGATGAGGATGCCTTTTCTTTCCTATTCTCCTTCTTCTCCTCCTCCTTATGCGCCACAGTTGACACTTTTACCAAAGCTCTCTGCCTGGCTGCATCCATTTCTGTTAAGGATAGAGGACGGGAAGATAAACACAAGGACAACAAAGAGGGAACAAAAAGAAATAAGAAAAGGAAAACTTACGACGACAAGAGTATTCGTTCAACCTACGAGTTATAGGCGTTGGCTTTGGACCCCCATAGTATGCGTGCAGCGTGTTGAATTCAAGGACCCGACGTATAAAAGCCTCTTACTTGTTAGATATGCACAAGCGAGCACTGGTTAAAAAAAAGAAGTGATGACATTAGATACTTAACAAATAAGCAGTAAAAGAAGTAAGAGAAAACACTAACGGTGCTAAACCTGAATCTCTGACAATACCCCAAGTATTGTCGAAGCCATGAGGCATTGTAACCCACTCCTCTAGACGACATGCCCAATTCGTCCCCTGAACAAAGAAGTATCTACCCTTCCAATTCCTATTAGAGTGAGGCATATCCAACACCAGCCTAAGCTCTTTCTTCTGCACAGCAAAGTGGTATATCTCTTGGGATGAGATGATGTGATGTGGACTATAGCACCAAAAGAACTCGTCCAGTGAAAGCTGACAGTTCCCGCCACTTAAACAACCACACATAATCTCAGCTCCAATGAATATCCTCTAAGCATTGGGAGTAAATTGACTGATGGATAGCCCAAGAAAATTGGCCAACTGACGGTGCAAGGCCGTCAGTGGCAACCTTAGTCCTGCCACAAACATGGCATCATACATACCAACATCTGTGGTCTTCCCGAGTAGCACTTCTCAGACTTCCCAAGGAGACGAATTGGGATCTGGTTAGGAATTTGGTAATGGTCCCTT
Organism: Quercus lobata; assembly: GCF_001633185.2. Taxonomy (NCBI): domain Eukaryota; kingdom Viridiplantae; phylum Streptophyta; class Magnoliopsida; order Fagales; family Fagaceae; genus Quercus; species Quercus lobata. Next base: position 38,447,817 of record NC_044911.1, read on the forward strand.
AAATTCTTAAAGATTTTGGCCATCATCGTTGGCTTAAAATCAATAACAGTCCACATTTTGGGAAGGATAAATGGACGAGTGTGGCCATCCTGGGGCTTCCTAAACTTCCTCTTCCAGAGGTTTTCTCATCAACTTCACCCTCGTCCCCTTCATCCTCTCCCTCCTCTCCTCCCTCATCACCTTTGTCCTCGCCCTCATCTACCTCTTCTTCTTCTTCCTCTCCATCACAACTTTTCACTTCCTCGTTAGGAGAATAGGCAGACATTTCCCTTTCTGACGACTAGGAAAAGCCCTTCTCGGGCTCATGACCTGACTAGAAGACTTCGTCGTAGCCCACTTCTTCATGGACTGATGACTGCTCACTCGTCGCTTCTCTAGACATCTATACACCTACAAGCAACGGAGGTATTCTAAGAACCTAAGTTGACGGCCTCTCTAGAGAATTAACTACCAACTAGAAAAACAAAAATAAAAGATAGAATAAAAGAAAGGACTTACTAAGTTAGTAGACGTTTCCTTAAGAAGTGACAACCTTAATAAGATGACAACAGCAAAGGCAACGGGATCAACAAGTTGACAGAAGTAAGAAAGACAGTAACGAGCTCTCTCTCTCAAGATCAACAAGGATGAAATAAGAGGAATGAGGGGAAGAGGTGAGATATATATAGAACAAAAAGTGCACGGAAGACAAAGCGACGCCTTTGTTCAGAAATGAAGCCAACTGGCTTATGCCATGTGTCCTAGCATTTAATAATGGCTGCTTGAGGGATCATCCATAAATACCCTTTTCTTTTTTCTTGAATAAACTAAAAATAATAATAGTAAAAAAGCTACAAATCATACTTCATAACCTGTCAGCTAGAGCCGAAGAGGATATGGAGTAGGGGGCAGCTGATAAGGGTAACTCTGAAAGATTGATAAACTCATTAACATGAAGCAAAGCTGACGGTCCTGACGAACCCAGTGACCTTGCTTAAGCCTTTATAAATGACAACACCATAAAGCCGACAATTCCACCACAAGGTTGACGGGTGCGACACTTGAATAAGACGACTAGAATGCATAGACAGGATATGAAGTTGACGGAAGGAAGCTGAAGGGTATAAATAAACCTTTGACGAGTCTAACATGGTCTTGCTTGGCCTCCACGTATGAATATATAAGGAAACATCTTATGCTCCATGACTAACCCTAATCGAGAGAATTCCTACAAGGAAAGGATCCCGCATGATACGCATAGTAATGAAGATCTTCCCTACAAGGAAAAACCCTCTATGCCAAGGAACAAATGTCAACCCTACTTACTATAAAAACCCCAAAACCCTCACAATCCAAGGTATGCATAATTTCCCCAACTCTGGTACTCTAGAGTTGTGAAGAAAGTTCTCTAACTTAACCTTCGGAGGGTCTTTGGCCGGTACCACACCGATACTCTCTTAAGGTCTTCTTTTTCTGTGTTGTGCAAGCGTTGTCTTAAGCACGTGAGGACTGTGCGACTTACTGATGGTTTTCAGTATCATCATAACCCATTTACATTATGTCTTGTTTTTAAATTCCTTTAAATTCAAGCTTTTACATTATGTCTTGTCTTTAAATTCTTTTAAATTCAAGTCCTTAAAGTTATGCACTTAGAGCTTGCTTTGTTTTCCATTTTCCCTTTCTCATGTGTAATAGGGTTTAAGAGTGCTAACTTTCTAGCTAACATCATAAATCCCAAATTACCATAGAGTAAAAAGTTAGGGTAAACAAACCTTTAAAAAATGTGTTTTCCAAAAGATAAAAATGGTTCCAATGACCAACCCCTTTCTAAAAAATGAATGTTTTCAAAAGAAAGTTTCTCTTAAATCCATAAAAGCCTTCCAAATGGGCATTTTTGAAGTCTTTCTCTTAAAACCCTTTTTGTTTCTCTTTCTTCCAAAATGATTTTAACTTAAAAAAAAGGTTTTGGCATCATCTTTCAAAAAATATGGAACCCCCTTTTTTGAGATTCTTTTAAATTGGTTCTAATCTTTGTTCCTAAGTAATATATGGTAGAAGTCTTCAAGACCAAGACTCCTATTTCTCAGTATGGAAAAGAACCCACAAGCTTGGATGTGATAAGGTTTAAGACTTGCTTAAGAAAAATTCCTTTTAAAAAGATTTTTCTTAAAACAACCTTCTTACATTCTTCAAAAATGAATAAAAACCATGGATTTTTACCTTAAAGCTCTCATTTTCAAAAGAAAACCCATGAAAACCATTTTCTCTAAATCAATCCTTTGTGTTTTAATTGGGGTTTCATAACCTTTTTCCCAAATAAATTGTTGCTCCCTTTGTTTAATTTTCTTTACAAATGATTTCTAAATATAAACTTTGTTTTCTTCAAAACTTTTTTGTTATCTTTTCATAAAAAACACAAAGTTTAACCCTCCAGTATTTGCCAACAATGCTTTTGATTAGGGTTATTTTAGTTTAATTGCATTCTTTCTTACATATACATATAGTGTGAAACCTAATTCAAGTCGCGAATACATTACAGACCTAGCAACAGGTTCAAGTCTGACTCAAGTATAAGGGTGTGTTTGTTTGGAGAGATTTTAGGTAGGATAGAAAATTTAGGAGAGAAAAGTGGAGAGATAGCATTTTAAGTGGTTGTTTGGTTGGGAATGGGGAATGGAAAATAAGTGGTGGGGCCTGAGTGTTTTCTCTTCAGGTCTACCAAAAAATTTTCGTTCTAAAATGAAGAGAAAACTATAAGGGAGAAAAGCTCAATTTAAGCTAACCAAAATGCCCATGTGCACTATGCATATGGGCATTGTTCACTTGTTCTTACTAGATTTTTTTTTGGGTGTTGCGTTCTTGCTATTTGCTTTTTTTTTTCTTTTTCTTTTTTCCCTTTTTTTCTACTTCTTTTTTTTTTCTTTTCTTTTCTTTTTTTCGCTTTTGCTGTACTTCAAGTAGTGTTTTTTTTTTTTTTTTTAAATTGAAATGTCCATACAAATTTTTTTTAATAAAAAATGTGTTACTTTTCAGTTTTATTTAATGGGGGACATAATATTTTCCTTCCTCTCATTTTCTTCTCAATCAAACAAATAAGTTTTTCATCTCTCCATTTTTCCATCTTCTCAACCAAACACAAATAGAAAACTAAGGTTATGTTTGGTAACAGTTTTTGTTTTCTATTTTCAAAAACTTGTTTGGCAACCCAAAATGGATAAAAAACAAAAATTGTTCTCAAAACTCAATTTGTGAAGGAAATTGAAAATATGCAAATGATTGATTTTAGTTTCTAATTTTCAAAAGTCAATGAATTAGACGCGTGTTTTCATTGACTTTTGCATGTTTTTAATTTCCTTTACAAACTGAGTTTTGAGAACAGTTTTTGTTCTCTATTCATTTTGGGTTGCCAAACAAATTTTTTAGTTTTAAAAATAGAAAATAGTTTTTGAAAACAAAAAATAAGAGAAAAAACAGTTACCAAACATATTCTTAATATCTTCTATCCTCTCACTTTTATTTCTTCTCCCCATTTCCTATCCTCTCACTTTTTTACTTTTCCAATCAAACGAATCCTAAAAGTGGGTCATCATATATGGTCTAGGTCAAAATTTCACAAATAAATTTAGCTTAAAATGCAGAGTTCACATTCTATACTTAACTAAAATTCATTTTAGTTCTCAAACAATTTTTTTCATTCAATTGAGGCTTTTAAATTTCAAAATTATTCAATTTAAAATTTTCATCTAATTCTATTAAAAAAATTGCTATTAATTATGCAATTGCAATTAACTAATAAAACATTTTTAAAAAATCTCTCATAAAGACATGAATGGAATAAATTTAAAATTTAAAGCACTCAATTAAACAAAAATAATATTAAAGGCACGAAATGAAATTTAGTCAAACATAAATAGTATAATTTGTATATAAGCCTTAATTTAATATCGTCGTTAATTTTGGGAGTGTGTCCATTCCTCTTTGGTCCTCCGTAATTTCTTCTTTCCATTTTCAAGTTCTATAAAAAACCTATTTTGTATTTTTACGTTTTTGCCTGCCGAAAAGCCGAAGTTGGAAGGGAGTAAAGCGTTTTGAGTGAAATGATATTATTACACTTACGATGCTATCCTGCTTATCCTACACCACCTAAATTGAGCCAAGAGCTTAGCAAAAACCCAACTACATATCCATCTTCAAGTGTTCTTCTCTGTTCCTCGGAATGCAAACTCAAGCTAAGCTCCAAAGCTTCTTTCCAGTGTTCTTGCACCGAAAAGGAGAACACCCATGAAGCCTCTTCTCAGGTTGATTCTAAATTACTACTTGCTTTATCTTAAATTAATTCCGTTCGTATCATATTTTTGGTTTATCCGAAATTTTGTTAAAGATTATTTTTTTTCTACATTAATTGATAAGTAATTCTACCAATTCTGACATACTAAAATACAGACATGGGTGTTTCAGAAATGGGTGTGCAAGACATTGGTTGCCAAGTTTTTTCTGTTATTAGAAGAAAAAAAAAAACATTATAGGCTGTATATATTGTGAATGTGAAATGGGGGTTTAATAAGTGTTTTCAATTACTTTTTTCAGGGGCAATTACATAAGCAATACAGAAAATGTGATTGCGACATATATGCTGAATAATTAGCACGCATTAACTACCATTTTCAATTATGTGTATTTTGTTACTAATACGGGGATGGGGTCTTTTGTGATCCTTGATTGTAGGGCTTCTCGGCACTGTCAACAGATATTCCATGGGATAGTGGGAGTATATGGAGCACCATGGCTTTTTATATGTTTATTTTGCACATTCCTTTGAGTTTTGGAGGGTTGTCTGTGGTTGCTAAGATTTTGCGTGAACCTCATCTTGATCCACAGACTGAAGTGAGTGCATTTGATCTTTCTGATCAATATTTGCCGTTTATTACACTCTGTTTGGTTTCTGGAAACAATGAAATAGGAGAGAAGAAAATGATGAAAAGTGATTTACAAAGGAAACCAATCATCATTGTGGCTTTGTTTTTTTTTTTTTTTTTTTTTTGATAAGTTTAAAAAGAAACTAGCCAACCCGAGTACATTGGGGATGTACTGTGGGGGCAAAAGTCAAGAAAAAAAAATAACTAATCATTGTAATTTTATTTTCTTTTAGTATTTGTTATATAAAACTCTCTTTGTTTCTCATAAAATGCAACTTATCTAGCTCAGAAGGTGCTTTTGGGTGGGGGCTTATATTGTTTGAAATTGGACAAGTTTGAATAGGCATCTGCAATTAAGGCTAATGACACACCATGTAATCAAGTACTCGCCAAACCCTTGCTGTTTTTTTGTTAAAAGGGACAATGATTACTTAAAGGCAATGAGTCTTGTTTTCATGCCTCTCGCTCTATGATGTGGAGACTCAGATAAAAGAAGAAGCTAAGCAATAGGGTGTGGTAATCTTGGCACTGTGTAACCTAGTTTTTTTATCTCATGAAGGAAAATTCTTCATTTAATTTTACTTTTTTTTTTTCTCTTTTCTTCAATGATGATGCTGAGTGCATCAGTCTAACTCTTTTGTGGACTCTTTTTCTGATTACATTCTTGCACATTGTGTTCAAATTAAGAATCCCAAGTTGCTTTTTGCTGCACTTGTTTGTTCAAACTCTCACTATTGCCTGTGATTCTGATAATGAATTTGCTCACTGATGACTGATGTTTGACCCCCTTGCAGATATTATCACTGCTTGCAGTTCAAATTCTAGAGCTCATTGGGACTCTGTTTCTACTACAGTGGACTGCTAAGCCACAATATAAGTTTATAAACTTCTTTAAAGCTAACAAGTTATCGAAAGAGCGGAACTGGTTGTTGGCAGCAGTACTAGGATGTGGGTTTCTGTTTCTGTTGGTTTTCATTACATCAATCCTTGCCGACAGATTGATTGGGCCCAAGGTTGGTGCATTACAGTTTTCTGCTGATCCACACCAAATCTTGAGATTAGTTTTTTCCTTTTTGTTCATGAGATTATCTATAGTTGTTGAGTAAGCTAATCTTTTGAATGAATAAAAGACTAATATGATCCCAAGATTTTTGCGATATTTATGTCAAACAGCTGAGGAATTGCTTTCTCATTTGCCTAATGCATACATGTTTATTATTGGAAAACTGGATAATGATACAGTGAGCCAGTTAGAGTGTTAGTAGACTTAGGAATTGATCGAAGATGAGTTTTGGTAGTTGAAGGGGTTGTATTCTTTGCATAGAGCTTGATAAAAATTTTCAGATGATGAAAATTTCATTGAGAATTATAGGTTGTACAACTTGTATTACGATGTGCATAGTTCTTCAGACAACTAAAGCATGTAGAAGAGGTTTTCAGAGCAACTTCAGCTTCATGAGCTGTAGTGCCTAGCCAATTGTGCTACACCTTGGGGATCAATTAAAGAAAATTTTATAGGTTTAATTGAATAATTAGAATTTTCCAGGCTGATGCATTAAGTAGCAAATCACATCTGTTTTGCAAGTAGTTAAAAAGGAATGCTTTCAAGAAGAAGATGAAGAAGCAATTTAGGATAAAAGTCTCAACAATCATTCATATTGTAAAGTTGTAATTTACAATTATGTTTTTGTTGGTTTTTATTTTATGCCAAATTTGATTGTAATTATGCTCAATCTTATATATCCTATATTTCATGTGAGTTTTATTTGTAAGGGTTGTGTGTGAGAGAGAGAGTGTGTGAAGACTCAAGGCATTTGAAGACTGAAGCTGTTTTCGCGGATATCTTATGAGTAAGCTTCATGCGAAGTGATGCATGTGCCCTGCACATGACTAGAATGTGAAGAGTCAGGACAGGATGGAGACAGCTAGTTTTCGCGAGTGTTTCGCGGGTAAGGCCTTCGCGCGAGACACCTGCAAAACATTATGTTTTGCCAGATTTTCATTTCTAATACACTCTATCCTTATCCATACTATATATACCCACGTTACCCACAGATGTTGAGGAGTGCTTCTGAGAGAAAACCCTAGCCACAAACCTTGAGAGTTAGAGATTGTTATACCCACAATTTTCTACACAATTACTTGTGGATGTTCCTCAACTCCTACCTCTCCATTTCCATACCATTGAGAGGTTGATAGCCCAAACACTTACCACACATTTTCAGAGTGTCAAGTGAGGTTTTGGTGCTACTGGGAAGCATTGAAAGAAACCAGGCTTTGGCGGATGCAATCGGGTGTATTGCGGGATCCGGAGAGTTAGACAAGACACGGTTCTGAGAAGTCTTGTTGGAGTAGGAGCTTGGAGGGCTTAGGTGCAATGGGTAGACTAGGCTTAGAGAGTCTTTTGCTATTCGTGTATCCCAACTGATTGTCTAGTGGATCGATTACCGCTTGAAGGGCAGTGGAGAGGTTTTACGCCAAGTACTTTGGTTTCCTCTTCAATAATACATCAGTATGTTATTTTGTGTTTGTATTCTTCTTCCCTACTTTTTTACCTTTCATTTTACTGCTGTGTTATAATGATTATGGGTTAGAGTAGTTTGTTTGTTTGTTTATTTGCTCGCATTTACTCTTTTCCGCACTTTGTATAAGTTAGAGTAAAATCAATTGAGCCGTAATCTTTAATTTGGGGGTCTAAATAGTTTTTGTGTTTTTAACACATTTTCGAGTTTTCACATATGTTTCTTAAGCAATCACTCATATACTCTATCAAAGAATTCAACCACTTCCTCAAAAGGAGCTTCTGAGCTGCTGTCTGCACTTTTTTTAATTGAAGATTTGATAGATTGGACTGACGTAATTAGGTAATTGGCACTTCTGATTCTAACATAGACTAGGACTTGAAATAAAAGTTATAGTCCATCGGACCTGAGACCAGACCACATTATTGCATCTATTCTCAAAATCTAGTAGTTAACAGACATTCTTGACTCCTGAAACCTACAGAACATGGGTTAACTAAAACATCAACATATAACCTTATAGAAAAGATAGACTATTAGACATAACTTGTTAACTAGAAATTCCCCAAGTGGGTCTCACATCAAATTTAGATAGTATTTTCTAAGGTATCTTATGCCTTAATTTTATTTTTTCTTTAACCTCTTCAAATGAACATTGTAATTGCATCTTTGGAATTCAGCCATGCTGGTCAAGAGTCGCAAAGGTTGGAGAATTTACACTCATAAAAAATCTGAATTATTTTTTTTTTAATCTGGAATTTATTATATTTTGGAAGCTGGATGGTGAAGGATCCCCTGATCACCATTCCTGGTTATGGGTTAATTTCTAAGGCTTTATATTCTATCCAAATGCTATGGGGAACAAAAAGAAGTCGTTTAATTTCCACAGTTTTTTAAATGTTACCTCATTATATATTATGGAATAAGGAAAAAGAATGATGAGTTTGGTGGCATCTATACTTCAATCTATAGAGTGGGCTAAAAGAGTTCTTGACTTCTTGTCATAGAGCTTCATCTTAGGGCATTTGCTTGGGTAATATGCTTCAAGGCTTTGGTGTATGCATACAACACCTTATTGCTTTAGAAGGAACTCATAAATTCTCACCTCTTGCATCGTTTTGTTGAGTTTCTAGTTTTATTTTTTCGGAGGGGCAATTAGGGGGTTTTATTTCCTCCATATTTATTTGTTCCTAAATATTGCATTAAAAGAGATACGTAAATCAGTGGAGGCTGGGGTTTTACAGGACTTGGAGCTCTGAATTTTTGGAAATGCAGCTTTCTTTCAAGTAACTTCTCTTATGACATTTGCATGCAGGCTGTGAACAACCCTGTATTGAAGGAGATCCTCCTAAGCAGCAACATTTCAAAAGCAACTTGTTTCCTTGTTTACTGTATTACAACTCCCCTTTTGGAAGAAGCTGTTTACAGAGGGTTTCTGTTGAGATCAATTTCAGCCACAATGAAATGGCAGCGAGCAATCTTCATAAGCTCAGTCATCTTTAGTGCAGCTCACTTTTCCGGTGAGAACTCTTTACAGTTATTCATCATTGGGTGTGTCCTTGGATGTTCTTATTGCTGGACTGGAAATTTAAGTTCCTCCATTTTAATACATTCACTGTACAATGCCATGACACTATTATTAACATTTTTGTCCTAAAAATTTTATCTAAGCCATTTTGATAGCCAGGGATTTTGTGGAAGTTGGACCTACTTTTTTCCTTGGGTCATTGATATTAAATCTAACTATAATACACCATGTGCACTTACATTCAGTTATGAAATTGGACCTGTAAGCATCCACAGGAGGAAAACTTCATGATTTATTCTCCTAACAGATCTCTCTTAAGCCAGGTCAATATATGTCTATATGTTTGAGTAATTTGTTTTAAAATCTCCTAAGTCTTATTTTCTTTCTTACTTTTTTTTTTCATATATCATGTTTAATTGTTCTTGTAGCAAACTATATAATATGCTATTTTGGGATAGATATGTTGTAAGATCATCTACGTTTGGAAAGCATGACAAGATGTATGCTGCTTGAACTCAATTGACAAACTCTTTCCTTTGTTTTCCATAGCTCAAGGATTCTTCAAACCCAAGATTTTCTTCTACTCATTAGTTTTTTATATTCCTTTTATATAGATCAAATGTGATAACAAGAGAGGCTTTCTACATTGCCCCTATACTTTTATGTATGTAATATACACTACATATGCATTACTATTTTCCTAGTAATGTATGTAATATAGGTATCTAGCTATCAGTATTATTTGTTTGGCTACATAATAACGGCATGCAAGAAAGACAAGAAAAGAAAAGAAAAAGACAGCAGTTAATAGATTCTCTTAGGAACAAAGCCCAGAGAGAGCCTCTTTTTTTATTTTTTCCCCAGGAGAGAGAGCCTTTTTGATAGGGCAGGAAAAGGCTCGTCTAATGCTACTGTATGATTAGAATTCTTTGGATCTATGAATCCACCATAGCTTGGACGGAGAGCTTTACCAATATCATAGTCAATTTGGATTGTGGACCCTCCTAGTGCCTTGATTAGCACCTCGTGAAATTCTAAGATCACTATTGAATCCCCCAAGTACTGCAACATGAATCAATTTTTGTAATCTTAAGCATATACTTCCTGTGAGCTGAATTTTTCGCAAGTGTATGATCATTACAATTTACAAGGCTTCCTTTGTAACCCCTTACAGTAACACCAAAAGCAACTTAGTCTAAGAGATTGTGTTTGCTCCAAAGCCAATCTTAAGGGGACCAAACTAATCCACATAAACCATTGACACCACAAGGTATCAATCAGCTGAATTACAAAGCTCTTAGCCTACTCTTTCAAGTTGATCAAATCTTGCTCAACAACTCAAGCACAAAGAGAAAGAAGATAATAGAATGCTGCAATCAGCGTCCTTTTTCCTTTTACATAACTAGCATGCAACAATTTGTATAAAAAATTGTGAACAAATAACAGTAGGGTTTTTTTTCTTTTCTTTTCTTTTTTGATGAGTAATGTTACGGTCATAAACTATTTTATAATATTTTTACAAAATGTTGTTGTAGCAACTTCTTACTAGTTTTCAGCTAAACCCACAACTAACATCAATTTTCTATTTACCAATAACTACTTACCATTTCAGTTGTTTGTAAAAAATTTTGTAAAAAAATTTGTATCTCTAGCATTATTCTTTTTTTTTTCCTTTCCTTTTTTTACTTTTTTTTTTCTTTCAACCACCTTTTTAGTTTTGCGATGACGGCCCCAAGTTAATATTATTCAATTTTTGTTGTCAATGTTAATAATGCTATGTTCACAATATTTTCATGACAAATTTTATGTGGCTAGTATAAAAAAAGTAATGTCAATGGTGAGTTAAGATTATAACCAATAATAACTTGTCACTTAAAATTTGTTATAAAAATATTGTTAATATAGCATTACTTGTAACTACTATCATGGGTCCTGTAAAGGTAGCGTCACTTATTATTACTATAGACCATTTTGTATAATATTACTTTCTTGAAAAATATAAAAAACTTTGCAAATAAAAAATTTCAAAAAATATTATTCAAATCAATACCTCCGTTAACTTTTCCCTCGTTATTATTGCCAATTTTGAGGCTATCTAAATAGATGGTGGGAATTATCAACGAGTTGGAATTAATATGTACTTATCCACTTCAATGTGGTTGCTTGATAATATTAATTGAGCATGAACTGACTTATCCCACCAACTTTGATCCCACGTTTTATACTAGATCGGCTTCAAAATTAAAAGCCCACTACTTTTTTGAGGTTACCTATTTCTTGGACAAGGTGGTATTCTTGAATCAAGAAGCTTTTTCATGTGCCCATGGGCCCATGGTGACATTAAAAGGAGACAGATCTACTTGGCAGTCTGAACTTGGGTTCATCTCCTCATTCTTCTAGACAGATCTTTCTTGGTTATCCAAAAATAAATAAATTAAATTTCTAGAGAATTCTTTCTTCGTCTTTTCTTTTGACACAATACTCTTTGTCACCCACTTATTTTCTCCGTGCTACCAACTTATTGTGATGCTTTACTAATTTGACTGGAAGGCCAATAGGCCCCACATTTGACAGGAAGGCCAATAGGCCCCACTCTTGAGAAGAATTCCTAAAATGATTGTGGTCCCAATGTCTTAAACATTATCATTTAGCTGGATTACATCAAACCAAAATTAACATTAAGTTTTGAGCCATGTTTATTATGCACACGTTAATATACAAGGCCAAAAAAAAAAAAAAAAAAAAAACTGAAATCAAGTCATGATTTCCAAGTTTTTACCTTATGTTTTTTATGCATTTTCAAAATTGAACTACTAAATCTAATAACGCACAGGTACTTGGTAATTTACAAACTTTAACTTTACTTTAGAAGTCATTGATGTACTTTTTTAATGACCTTAAAGTATCAAAAGGCTCATCTCTGACTCCTTAAGCTCATTTTCCAGCTGGTGAAATCAATTTCGGTACCCCCTTTTTTTTTTTCTTTTTCTTTTTTTGTAATCTAACATACTATAGCTATGTCTGTGTTGGCATTAAAGTTGCAATTATTTTAGACTAAAAAAGTAGGCATAATATTTATAGTTGATTAATCATTAATCCATGGTGTAAAGCTTTTATATTTGACCGTTGTGACGCGTTTCATCTTTGAATTGTGTGGCAGATGGATATGCATTTACAAAATGATAAGTTTATAGGATATCTAGTGTTCTTAAATTGATAAGTTCACCAAAAATTTTGTAAAATCTTATCCCTCCATTTTGAAAGGAGTGGATAACATTCTATATCCTCATCGATATTTAAACAATACTAATCATATTTTGTGTTTTATTTTAGAAATAGTTTGTTATTTATTTGAATTATTGAGGATGATATACAAAAATCCAATTTATTCTCCAAATGATAAGTTTTAAAAAATTTATTGTATAATTGTCATAAGAAAAAAATTTGAAAATCTCAAAATTCTAGTTCATCTATGATAATTTCAAAATATCGGGCAGTTTGGTGTTGAATGAAATTCACGAACCATAAATATATATATATATATATATATATATATATATATAAGAACTATTGAATTTCATTTTAAGAACTCGCTTTTATAAGTCATTATTGATTGTCCATGAATTCACCATTTTAAAAATGCTAGAAAGTGACCGTATGACATACCTAATAAAGATACAAAGGTTTTAAAATGCATCAATCAATTTTTACAAATTTCTATTATATATATAAGGTTTGGATTCAAAATGCACCTAGGGTAACTTTGAAAATGCTAGAAAGTGACCGTATGACATACCTAATAAAGATACAAAAGTTTTAAAATACATCAATCAGTTTTTACAAATTTCTATGAGAGAGAGGGATTGGGTTCAAGATACAATTAGATAACTTTAAGCAATATTATACCACTTAATTTTTTATAATTTTATGCGAATTTTGACAAATCTACTGCTAGATTACATTATATTTGTATATTCTCCATACTTGCAAAATTTCAAAATAATCAAAGATTAATAACTATGTCATCAATCAATTATTTAAAATTCAATTTTTTTTTTTAGTTTAAAATAATATATAAAAGATAAGTTTACGGATCGAATGATAAATAAATCTAATTGACATGAAAATTGACATAAATATTAATAATATTTAGAATATGTAATTTAACGGTAAGAATTTCAAAATATGAATTCATAACAAGTTATTGGGTAATATAATATTATTTAGATTTATACCAAGTATAACTTGAATTCTCTCATTAAAAAAAAAAATATATATATATATATATAACTTGAACCCAACTCATATATATATATATATATATATAACAAAATATCATCCATCAAATTCAAATAGTAAAAATCTTTTTTTTTTGGAAAATTCAAATAGTAAAAATATCTTGATATAATCTTTAATAATTAAAGGTAGACGTTTGAAACTCTCCGAAACAAATAATTTTCAAATAGCAAGTTGTTTTTTTTATTCTTGGCCCAAGTAGAGTGGGCCCCGCAGACAGTAACCTATTAGGTATGCTGAGTTGGGCCAAGAAATAAAAAGGCTACATCGGTCATGTGGGCCCAAATAGATACCCCACATCCACATATGCTTATTCCGCAATTTGCGTGAAAATTCAGCAAGAAAACATCAAAAAACTCCGAAAACCAAGACAGCTACTAGATCTACGACACGTGTCCCTAAATCGCTGGATCCCACGAGGTCATCGTTTTTAAAAACAACCTAGACTACCCCAAGGCAAGAAACTACTTCCTGGTTTTTTTTAGCAGCTCACGCACTGCCTAAAAACTAGAAATAACAAAAAAACCTAAACGAAGAGCCTCTTAACCCCTCTCTCTCTCTCTCTCTCTCTCTCTCTCTCTCTCTCTCTATTTTTATACATATATTCAGAATTCATATCTGTCTCTCTCTCTATTTCAAAAAAAGAAATGGCTGGGTTTGAGTATCAGGTGAAGGAAAGGGCCAGGGAGCTCAAGATCTTTTTCAAGAAAGGTGTGAAGATTGTGGGAGATTCATGCAAGAAAGGCTGGAATAAAGTCAAGCATATCAGACGCTGATGTTATTTCAACCACCTCGTATTCATGCATGCCTAGTTTTCTTTGGTATCGTTATTCCTACTATCATAGCTAGGTTTTTTAATGTAAAGATCTGAGTCCATCTTTGTTTTTCTTTCTTTTTTGCAACTATTTGATTGTTTGTCTATCTATCTTTTCTGTTTTTAATTATGGGTTAATTTCGAACACTCAAGTGTTGGGGTTTGTATTATTTTTCTTTTTGATATATTATATTTGTTGGGTTGGTCTTTAATTTTGTGGATGATTGGTTTCTTTTGTTGGCTTTATTTTACAAATTATTTGTTTTTGGAAAGCAGTGGACTAGTATTTTCAATTGGGAATCTCTATGAGATCTTATCCTGTGGTGACACCACGTCACATCAGTGGAGTATGATGCTTCAGCTGATGATAGGGATCTAGATCTGGGCAGAAGCAACCCAAATTGGGGCTCTGAATCCGAACTACCACCAAACACTGGTCCAAACTACATCCGAATCCAGCTTACCTTTTCTTTTTCTTTTCGGGGGCCATTGTGTCCAACCAACTACTATTCTATAACTTAACTTAACTTATCTCAGTTTGAATAGTGTCAATTGTCAACCATGGGATTTGTTTTGGGTTCAAATTTTCTGAGATTATTTTTATTGTAACTCTATAGTCACAAAATATATGTTGATAGTAGATATAAGTGATTCGATACTGGTCTAGCTAAAATCCAATAAAAACTTCTAACTCAATTATTGTCAATTGTGTGCTGGAAGCACTACTACTCATTTTTAATATTTTTATATTTGGTGATAGGGTTCCAGTTAACTCAATTAATTAAGTCTCTTGTTGAGAAATTGTTGAGAAATTCGAATCTCATCTATACTAAAAATTGATTGGTATCTTAACATAATGATATCATCAAGAAGTTGACATTATTGGTTGAAATTCTATCATATCTATCAAAATGATAATAATAATAATTTTTTCTTTGGAATAAGTCTTAATCAATTTCACTGATACCTTTGTTGAAGTTGAGCATGCTATAAAGTGAGAGATCTAATGGATCTATTTTTTTTATAATTTTTTTTTCTCTTTCTTATTTTTGTTCAAGTGAGAAAAACAAAATGTCAATGGATTGTTAGTTTTTCTAGGAAAAAAGAGTGTTGAACAATGCGAATGAAACATGAAAACAAAGAACTTAAGGTCACAGACAAAAAGAAAATTAGCAAGTTCACACCATATGGTTGAAATTTGTTACCCCTTCACGATTTATATCAGTACTAATTAATAATTAAATTTTAGTTAAAACTTATTTGAGTCCATAGGTAAAATAAATTTTTTTTTATCAACTTATAATAGTAATTAGATTTACAAAGCATCTTATTGCTCCAAGACCCTTGGCATGCTATAAATGTAGCAGAAGAGGAAGGGCGACAAGTCTGGGGTTAATTCTTTCTATAACAAAGTTAATACTTCTTCTCAATTCCCAAGTGCTCAAGTTTATGGTTTCATACATCACTAATTACGTACAATTTCTAATAATTATAAGACAATTTTTAAAACTTGAGCCCCAGTGGTTCCAAAACCTCAAACCCAATGCCCTCGAACCTTGATCTATTCCCGCCCACGATTGCTTTGCCCAATTCACTATTAACAAATATTTATGCCCAAGATCTTAAGATTCTTGTACTCATGAAGATCCTGTAACACCAAGACCTAATGGAAGCACACATATACATAGCACACTCAAGTCTCAAGACATAAATTTTCTTTTAAAACAAAAAGTCTCGAGACATAATTGTGCTTCTAACTATCATACAAAATGATTAACAGAAAAGGCTTTCACGGTAGTGATGAAAATATGGAAGTGGAAAACATTGGTGGATTTGGATAGTAAGATTTGGGTATTGTGAATTTGGATGTTAAATCCACCAATGACTTAGACCTTGAAATTCTTGAATTTGATGTAACATCTAACTCCATGGAATTTCATAAATCTTTGGCCACTCCAAAATGACCAAAACACCCTAACACACGAAATTGACCAAAATACTTTAAAAGCTGCAAAATAATTAAAATATCCCTCAAGCTCTAAAAAGACTAAAATGCTCTGAAAACCTAAAAATAACTTAATATCCTTAAACCTTTAAAATAATGTAAATACCTCCCCAAAGCTTCAAAATGGCCAAAATATACCCCAAAAACTAATAAAATGACAAAAATACTCCTGAAAGCTTGAATATGACTAAAATACCTCCAAACCTCTAAAATGACCAACATACCCACAAAATCACAAACAAATAAAAATAATTCCTATCTTACCCCTCTATTTATTTAAAAATTTAGTACCCTTGTTTCTCTATAGTTTAAATTAATAAGGGCAATTTTGAAAATTTGTACATTTTTAACTAAAAAGCAACGCATTAAATGATATTCTCATATTTTGTAAAATATGGTATGTATACAATATGGTAAGTATATAGATGGATATAATTTGGCATCTTTAACAGAAGTACATTTCAAAAAATTGGCCAAAAAAAAAAAAACTAAAATGGAGAAATAACGGCACACATATAGGGTTTGTTTGGATTGAACTTATTTTGCTGAAACTGAAAACTGAAAACACTGTAGCAAAATAATTTTTAAATGTGTGAATAGTATTGTGGGACCCATTTTTAATGAAAAAGTTGATAAAAAGTGGAGTTTGTGGGACCCGTGAACAGTGTACAAGAGCACTGTTCACAGAAGACCGGTCAACCATTGTAGGCTGAACCAAAAAAAAAAAAAAAAAAAAAAAAAAGAGAAAACGCAACATTAGAAACGCAACTTGAAATAATCCGAATCCAAACTCTCTCATAGTATGTGTATAATACGTTTATGTTTTAAAATTTTGCCACAAAAATATGAAAAATATTTTCCACATGCTTTTTAGAGATAAATACAATGATTCTATAAATTACAATCGCATAGAAATTTCACAACAATTTAACTTCAAATAATCCACTTAATAAAGAAAACCATTTTCTGAATCAATAATAAGTGACTAAATAGTAAATAATACTACTAAAATAGAATCAAAATATATTGCATAAGAAAATAATATTATATAATACTAGAATGGATATATGAGATTTAGAAAAACAAAAAATAAAAAAACAAAATTTGACGTTGAAACTTGAAAACCGTGAGCACAACCTTTAGCCATAAGGAACAATGAAAAATAAAGAAGAAGAAAAGAGTAGGGAACTAGGGTAGTAGGATGCAGATATTTTTTGACTTTTCAAATTAGGGTGTTGTTAGTATTTCGGGTTTCACAATGTTTATATGATAGTGTTTCTCTATTTGAAAGTTTTTCTTTTAGGAATTGTTTAATCTTTGGGCAAATTCCACTAATATATTTTGAGATTTGAGCTAGTACCATCCAAATCTAAGACATTTTAAAATTGATTAACTTGGTTTCTAAACCCAACTTAATCCCTACACACCATTAGCTCTATTAGTCATTTTTCCCATTTCTCTCAAAACTTGTCTCCTCTCTCTCTCTCACATTCTCTTCTCCTTGTGGCTCTCAACTCTATCTCTGGGAAAAATACAACCCAAAAGAAATCCATTCCAAAACCCATCTAAACTCATAGCAACAAAACTTAAATCGAAAAAAAAATCCAAAAATTTTACAACAAACCACCATCACAGTAAAACCACCACTACCACTCCCAACAAAACCCACAACCACTCCATAGCAAATCCACCACCACCAAAAACCCAAATACAAAACAAACCCACAATTGGTGACCCACCAGCATTACAACGGAACCCACAACCACCCCATAGCAATCCACCACCACCAAAAACCCAAATCCAAAAAAAACCCATAACAAACTAGAACCCACCACCAGTAACCCACAACCAACCTAAACCACCCAGCCATTGTAGATATAAAAGGGCACCCACCAAATTCAAACCTAAACCACCAAACCTACGCACTACCACCATCGCCTAAGAGAGGAAAGAGACAATGAACAAATGAGTCGGAGAGAGGAGAGTAGTGGTCAGGTTGAAGAGAAAGAGGGATGAGACAAGACGAGAGAGAGAGATAAGGACGCAAAAGTTTGAGGGAGAAAGAAAAGTCAAGATTGAGAGAAAGGAGGAGAGATAAGTTTAAGAGAAAAATGACTAACGAGCTAACAGTGTGTAAGGACTAAGTTGAGTTTAAGGACTAAATTGGTCAATTTTGAAATGTCTTGGACTTGATTGGTATTAGCTAAAACCTCAAGATAACTTAGTGGAATTTACTTTTAATCTTTTACTGTTGTGGCTAATGGCCTAATAGCAACATAATCTCTTTAGAGTTTTATCACTTTCTAGTTTCTAGGTGCCGTATTTATCCACCATTTTTAACTCTTGTCCGTAACTAACGTAATGAAACTCTCCATTCAAAAATACAGTGAACTGTACCTTAAAATTGAGAACCAAACATGAGTTTTTTTCATTGTGTCAGACGCATGCATTTTTACCAATCACGTTCCTTTAAAAAGTTTATTTTCTAAACAAAATCAACAATTTGGAACAGAGAGTTTAATAACAACCATAAATTTTGAAGTATTAAAAAGGGGAAATTGACCTTTAGTTAAACAAGACAAGTTCAAACTTCAAATTGGTTTCGCATGTCAAACCCAAATTGACTTGTTTATTAAATGGTCAATTAGTATCAACCAAATATTACTCAAATCCATTAAGCATAAACCTCCATATTTGCAGGTGTTGAGGGCCATTTATGAGAAAGAAAGTCCAATAACAAGGGCAACAAAGAATTGACAAAGTAGACAGCAAAACCATTAGGCCAAAGTGGCAGAAATAATGGATCATAGGCCTAAGAAATAAACAAATGGGCCTCAAAGAGGCAAGTGGGCTCAAAGAAACTCGGAAAGAAAGAAATAGCATCCCATGGGCAGTGTATGAGGTAGAAAAGCGAGAAAGGGCTACCGCAGGCCCAAGGTAATGCAAACTAAGAATGTAAAGGGTTTATGGTAGGCCCATAAACCCTAAGGATGAGAATAAGGTTATTGGGCCAGGGAAGCCCAATGAAGTTAGTAAAAAGCTCATGAGAGTGTGGAATTAGCAAAAGGCCTGAGGAAGCCCCAAGAAAACAAACGGGCCAAGGATGCCCAAAGGAAAGCCCAAAGGGACATAGGAGCCTATAAGTAAAAGCAAAACAGTGGTCATGCCAAGCCACTGAGAGAAGGAATAAACAGCTGGCCCAAAAGAGGCACAGCAGGATTAAGTTATTACAACAAGAATAATAGTACGACATTGCAAGAAATAAAGGAAACCAATAAATGGGCCAAAGAAATGTAAGACCCATCATCTGACAAAGTCTAGCTCTTGAATGGAGCGGGAAAACAAAGAACAGCCTACATAAGAGGTCAAAAAATACGGACGGCGATCCTCCAGACCACGGCAAACGAATGGGTAACAGGCAAGTTTTGGACACATATGGAATGAAGGCACGCGCAAGGCCTAGGCACCACCAACCTGTACCCAGCCAATACAGAGCATGATTAGGTCGGGGGGTCAGAGGATCAGAGGGCATGGTTTGGTGGTGGGGAGAGGGGAAAAATCTATTTTTATGGTTCCGGCTCAGGCTCTTTCGGGGAGATGTCCTGCTGGGATGGCTTACTACCCAAAAGAGGCAAGCTGAGTTGGAACCATTAGGTGCATGCCATGAGGGATAGGGAGAGAGAAATAATCCAGACCGTGGCAGGAAGGGTGCCACAGCAGACTAGCAAACAAAATACTCTTTCTTGTTTGGCGATGGGAGGGCGACACATAGACGAAACAATGATGGTCGGTCAGTACACCCAGACCAGACAAAGGGAATTAAGGGTTAAAACAGTAAAATTGGGTCACGGCAGGCACTATAAAAGGAGGATCTTGCTGTGAACAGAAAAAGGGGGGGAGAGGAACAATAGAACTTAGAGAAGGAAATAGAAAACTTAAAAAGAAATAGTAAAGAAAACAAAGTGAGAAGAAAGAAAAAAAAAAAAAAACAGTGAGAATTAGAAAGGTGGGCATGCACCGGTAGATTAATCCCTTCTCTTCCTCATGAAATCCGGCCCTCTGTAAGAAAAACTTGAAAGCACCTACGCAGAAAACCACTCAGGCCTGTTTCCCTCAGAGCTGTTAACCTCTACGGCAGGATTCTTTCCTGAGAGATTAACTACTTTAAGGAGGGACGTTCTCCCCTTTGTGGTTCTGCTCCCGCGAATTGAATTTCCGGTCGAATTCCTCTAGTATTCCGATCAACCCATGATTATAAACATTTGATGTTTCTCTGTTATTCTTTTTCTTTCTCTTCCGTAAAAAGAAAACAAATAGTATTGTTATTATAATTGATTTTAAGGGCTATTTGGTCAAATCCCCATTAAAGTGGCTAGATATTTCTTGTTTATTTTATTATTATTATGTCTGTCTGCCACAATTTGTTTGAAACAGTTCCGCCTGCCGTGAACACGTTCCTAGCAGACTTGACCTAGTTTGCGCACAAGCCGGACCACCTTAAGTTGAAACTGGATCGGTCCCGACTCTCTTATTTAGAAAACTTGGGCTTATTGCAGCAGGAGGCAGCCCAATACCACTAGTACAGCCCACCCCCTTACAGCAGGTTATGTTAAATATTTCCACCCTTACCCTTTGACAACCCAAAACTTGATATCTAAAATGTTTTCGTAAATGAACGAATGTTGGAAAAAAAAAAATCGAATAATTTGCATTGAACTTTTTCTATTTTAAAAGAGAATCAAATGAAAACTTCTATCAAATATGACAACCACATATGGGCCCACATTTTTTGCCAAAATTTTTATATTTGGAATAACGCCCATTCTTTATACAGTTATACCCAAATCCACACCTTATTCAAGTGTTATACCCAAATCCAATTTGTTTATGAGAATACAAACTATCTTGAAAAGAACTACTTGTGAAACAGGACTTCGCACCAAATTGTTGGGCTCTGCCACTGCCTAAACTAATAGGACTTCAAAAGTACAAAAAATTCAACTATGAAAAATAAGGGAATAAGCAATGTAATCACAATATGTTGATATCTTAATTCCGAATTCTTGATCATACAAGTAAGAAAGAATTAAATCACACAAACTCCTAGGTTAAGTTACAAAAAACTATTCCTAGATAATTCATGCGAGGCAAAGCACACTTACAAATATGAAGTTATCCTTTCATTGACTGGATATGTTAGGGATGACAATTTTTGTCCGACTTGCGGGTGTCCGGCCTGGCCCAATAAAGAATAGGGTCAGGTTTGGGTTAAAAAAAAAAAAAAAAAAAAAAAAAAAAAAAAAAAAAAAATTGGGTCCAGGTCGGGTCCGGATTTTATTAAAACCTGGCCCTGAACCCGGACCTAGTTGTATCCTTAATTACTAAAATACCTCATATATATACAGTTATAAACCCTAAAACTTCTACCCACACCTCACTCACACTCACACTCACTGCAGCCTCTCATCTCAGACTCAGTTTTCACCAAACTCTCCTCTTCTACTCTCACTCACTCTCAATCTCACCAGCGGCCCAACTGCCCCAGCTCTCACCACCGGTCCAATCATTCTCCGTCGGCTCAAGCTCTCACTCACTCTCAATCATTCTCCGTCAGCCAGTCTAAGGTCTGTCACTTGCCACAAGCAAGCGATCAAGCACCTCGCCCGTTACAGATCCACCGTGAACCACCCCTCACTTGTTACAGATCCACAATTGGTGTGGTTTAGGTTTTTTTTTCTTTTCGTGTTTTTGTAAGCAAAATTTGGGTTTGGGTTTGGGTTTTTTTTTTTTGTGAGCCAAATTTGTTGGGTTTTTTTGGTGTTTTGTTGCTAGGATTTTCAGATTTGCTAATTTTATTTTTGGGATTTGTTGTATTTTTTGTACAGATTGGTTTGTTAGATCTTGGCATCTGTTTGGATGGCAAGAAAATTGCCAAGAAAATTATATGTATATTCTGTGATTTGTGATTTTGGGTTTGTGATTTTGGGCCGGGGCCCGTGAGTTTGGGTGCAACCAAAAAAACCCGTTTATTAAACGGGCCGGGTTCGTGTAACGGGTATAGACCTGCGGGTCGGGTAACTCGACCCGAACCTAACCCGATGCCATTCCTAGGTATGTGAATCTAGTTTGTCAGATTTTGTGTGTGTCCTTTGTGATAATACCTTAATCTTTATTTATAGTAGACCAAAAACAGTTGCCGCACTCCTCATATTCTGGTAACTTCTCCCATACATTGCTCATGTGAAAATTGTAATTACCTGCACACACTAACTAGTTGATAACTAATCCGCATGCTCCCACATGTGAAAATAATTATTTTTAGCCTAACACATGCCCCGTGCATGATGGGCATAAATTTAGGCCAATTGCGCATGAGTTAATACAAGAAAACAAAAGGGTTTAAAGAAGATGAGGATATATTTGCTAAAGCTCGAGCCATACTTGTTGCCCCTGAATATAGTATCTTCAGCTTCTACACATTTGGATTACCCAATAAAAAACATCTTGTTGCAAATTCGATCTTTATTTGGCCAATTCTGTTGAAGAGGTTCTCCTGGATGACTTTGCTCAAAGTTGCTATTTTTTCTTCTTTTTTTTTTAAAAAAATCTGTCAATCCATACTTTCATATGTTCATAAAAAATATGATGACACAGGTTCCATTCTCTCCATGCTCATCATGGACCAATATGGGAATTCTATTAGAGAACTTTTTCAACTCAAGTACAAAGGAGATAAAATTGGGGCTTTAAGTCAGGTCAATTCGCAAACCCCTGATCCAAAAGAGTCCTTCAAGGCTTAGGTGGCTGCTGCTTTAAAAGATTTAACTACTGCTTCTCAAGAATTAATGCAAGCTGAACAAGAACGTTGAAAAGCACAAACCGAAGTTAACAAATGCCTTCTGAAAAAATAAAGCCAAGACATATCAATCGCTCCAAAAGAAAGGAGAAATATCAAGGCTCTTTCTAAATCTGCAGAATTTGACTTTCTCAGTGGCCTACATTGCGTAGAAATTAGAAGTATTTGGAAATTCATTCCCAATGTATTAGACCAATTTCAATTCCGAAATTATATCTACACTTCCTTCATATACAACCCTTCCTTATTTTAAATTTTCTTCTATATACATTCATTGCACTGTGATCCATTATTTTAATCACTAATGTCCATTTTAACCATTCATTTGGCCCCTGGAAATATGCATACATGCATATCTCAAAATTTTTTATGTTAGTAAGCCAATTCGTTAATACTTGGCTTATATAATTTTAAAAACTTGCCGTTAATGGATATTGGATCTCGCATGCTCATTGCCACCAATATCCATTAACTTATAAGCATTTCCATCAAAGACCTCGTTGATTAAGAAAGGTCCATCCCAATTAGGAGACCATTTACCCAAATATGGATCTTTAACCCCTACAGGCAAAATAACTTTCCAAACTAAATCCCCAATAGCAAAAACATTGCATCTTGATAATCTAAATGAGTCAATTCATTTTGCCGTGTAACCCTCATTGATGCATCATGGCCAAAAACTAAAGAATATGGGGTAGTGTTTATGCTCAATTCTTTTGGAAGTTCTGTATGCCCATAATACTTCAAACAATAAGTCGTCCCAACTTGTAGGATTTCTAGCCACTACTTTCCTCAAATTATTCTTGATAATCTTATTAGTGGCCTCTGCTTGACTATTTGCCTGTGCATAATATGGTGTGGAATTCAAAATTCGAATACCATATTCTTGTGTGAAGGCTTTTATTTTATTCTGGTTCCATTGTCCACTGTTATAGATTGAGGAATTCCAAACCTATGGACTATCATTTCTTTTATAAACTAAATAACATCGAACTCACCCACTTCCTTATAAGGTTTTACTTCAACCCATTTTGTAAAGTAATCAATTGCAACGATTATGAAGCGGTTTTTCTTTCTTGAGATTGGTCTGATTTTTCCAATTAAATCCATTGCCCGTCCTCTAAAGGGCCATGGTTTTATTATCACATGAAAATCTGAAGCAGGAATCTTAGGAATTGGTCTATGTTTTTGGCGTTCTACACAACCTTGTGCATATTTAATGCAATCTTTCAATACACTTGGCCAATAGTAACCATATCAGTGTATCAACCATTTCATTTTTATATTTGATTGGTGTGAATCACATATGCCTTCATGGACTTCTGCTAAGATTTGCTTTGATTCATCATCACTTATGCATCAATAGGATACTGTCAACTCCTCTTTTGAATAAAGTTTCATCTTGGTCTCCCATTAAAACAAATTTCCTAGCTTTAAGTTTTAAAGCATTATTTGTACAACCACTTGGGTTTTTTAAATAATCAATGGTTGAGTTTCTCCAATTATTAACTTAGGTATCAAGATGAAAAACCTGGGTCCCTAATTCCCTATCAATAACTGATGGGAGTATCCTCCACGCTTCTTATTCCCGTTTCCAATAATATCTCTAATTTAATGATCAGAGCCTTATACTCAACTTGACTGTTCGAATAATTTCCTTCTAAACTTAAAGGCCATTTGAGTTTTAATCCCCATCAGAGATTCTAAAATCACACCAAAATCTGCCCTATATGTGGTACGTGAACCACCAAAATAAAATTCCAAGGGGCTAAAGCAACAAACATGGTTTCGTTTATATCTGTAACTTCATCACATGGATGATCTGTTAAAAAATCAGCTAATGCTTGACCTTTTATTGCTTTTTGTGATACATAAACTAAGTGAAATTCAACTAAAGCTAAACTCCATTTACCCATTCTACCATGCAAAATAGGTCTAGATAACGTATATTTTACTACATCAGTTTGTGTGATAATATAAGTTACATAAGAAAGCATATAATGTCTTAACTTAGTAGCTATAAAATACAAAACCAAACATAGTTTTTCTATCATTGAACAATTTAATTATGCTTCATTTAATAATCTACTTAAATAAATAAATAAAACAGCCTGTTCAAGGCCCTTATCATTGTCTTGAGCCAGCAAAGTTCCAATAGAATCTTGAGTCGTAGATATATGTAACTTTAAAGGTTTCCCACTTCTTGGAGGAATTAACACTAGTGGTGTAGACAAATATCTCTTAATTGTATCAAAGGCCAATTGATGCTCTTCATTCCAAATAAAATCTTCATGGTCTTTCAACCTTAATAAAGGAGAAAACACCTTGGTTTTACCTGCAACATTAGAAATAAACCTTCTTAAAAAATTAACTTGTTCCAAGAACCTTTGTAATTATTTTTTATTGGAAGGAGGTTTAGCCTGCATGATTGCCTTGACTTTGTTTTGGTCTATCTCAATTCCTCTATTATGCACTAGAAAACCTAGAAAATTTCCTACTTGCACTCCAAAGGCACATTTAAGAGGATTCATTTTCAATTGATGTTTTCTCATCCTTAAAAAGGCTTTCTCTAAGTTTTTTAGATGGGTATTAAAGTCTTGAGATTTAACCACCACATCATCTATATAAACTTCCATAAACTTCCCAATCATGTCATGAAAAATTAAATTCATGGCTTGCTGATAAGTCGCACCAACACTTTTTAAGCCAAATGGCATTACTACCCATTCAAATGTTCCAATAGAACCTAGACATCTGATGGTAGTTTTGTGGACATCCTCTTCTGCAATGAAGATTTGGTTATAACCTGAATGCTCATCCATAAAAGACAATAGTTTGTGTCCTGCCACTCCATCTACCAATACATCTGCAATTGGCATAGGATACTCATCTTTGGGTGTTGTTGTATTTAAGTTCCTAAAATCTATTTATACTCGTAATTTGCCATTTTTCTTAAGAAACTAGAACTATATTAGAAAACCATTCTAAGTAACTGGCTGACCTTATGAATCCTGCTTGCAATAATCTTTTGATCTCTTCTTTCACTTTCAAAATAACCTCATTCGCCATCCTGCGAGGAGATTGTTGGTGTGGAAGGTGCTCTTTCTTGATTGGAACTCTATGCTCTACTAGTGTTCTGTCTAAACCTAGTAATTCAGTGTAATCCCATGCAAAGCAATCCTTAAACTTCTTCACAACAACCAACACTTCATCGAATTGTTCTGGTGTAAGGTGACTACTAATATACGTCACTTTCTTTTCTTCTTCAGTTCCAAGATTCACTTCTATCAAAAGGTTTGGGCTTTACTGAGAGAATTTAAACCAATTTTAACCTAGTTTCCTATCTCTCTTTCTTCTTCCAATACGCGATCTGCGAAGAAAATAATTTGTTCTATTTTATTCTCAATAGTATAACTTATTACTTTGTCTTCAGCTAGTTTAATGGCCCTTAATTTCCCTAGAGTAAGTGAACTACTCATCACTAACGGGTTCCTCAACTATATATGGCACTTGTGGCTCTACGATGTTGTCGTCAAACCATTCCTTGCCAACTTCTTGGTTAATAACATCTTCTCCAACATAATACAGTTGTTCTCCAACCATTTCCACCCTTGTTGGCTTGCCATTGTAATTAAACCTTGTCAATTTCAAAATTCCAACATTTTTGTTATATAATTGAGCATCAATTGTATTATTACATGCTTCAAATGGCCTATTATCATTCTTCACCATCTCAATAGAATTATCATCAATCCAAAACATTAGGGATTGATGTAGGTGTTGGAAAAACTGGTTTTGCATCTCATACAAAACCCACAACAGAAGTAACACAAGGATCTACTTCATTCATGAGAGATAACATGTAACCTTGAATTCTAGAACAAAGAAGAGAAAGCATACCTTGGTGTAGTGAAATTCAAAAACAAGACTTGAGAATACCTTCAATCTTCATCCCAATTCCACATGTGCCCAAGATTAGTGATCTCTCAATTAGTTATTATGTACGTTGATTTTCCTTTGGAAAAGTTTATTTCCAAGATTTTGTAGAGAAAAACTATTTTCTCTTCTTTTAATCATACATACGTTTTAACTACCTTGGCAATTACTTTATATAATAATTCTTATTAAATAAATAACTGATTATTTAATTGGGTTAGCTTTTTGGGCCAGCCCAATTAGGCTTAAGTGTGTGGCTTGGGATGAGACCTAAGGGACTAATAAGGCTCTATCTCCAATGGGCCTCAGACTTATTTGTCAACTCTTAACAAGTCCAAAGTTACCATTAACTATAGAACAAGTACCACTATGAAAATATAATTGCACTCTAGGCCTTATTAATAAATTATATCTCAAGACTCTAATATGATATCATTTGAACCCTCCATGAAATCTCTATAGTGAACAAAGTCATAATAAACTGTTACTTTGTAAACAACTATTTTATTCATTAAGTACCTAATTTAATCTTTTAGTTATTCATATTTATGAAATATAATTTCATAACATATGAACCTAGTAACTCTTTACTAAAGTGGTCGGCTCTGAATAACCAGTTCCCAATAAACTTATCTTAAGGGGATATTTTATGTCTTTATAGAAAGAGATTATGGATTCCATATTGAGAATATATGTTCCCTCAAAACTACGTGTGATTACCCAACATATTGAGGTTTTGACCATTAAATTAGATCTTACTCCCGATATATCAAAGTAACCTACATTTCATGATCGGGTTCACTATCCTCCTAGGATTGAGAGTCTATGAAATTAAAAGTCATGAGATTAATTATTCAGGTGACAATTGTTAATTGAATAATTAATCTCACAGCGATCCAGCTCAATATGTTTTACGCACTTAAGACATATCAATACATCAACTAGAAGTCTCTATTTCCATGATCAAGACAAACTATTTTAGTAGATGCGTTATAGTCTTCGCAAATGAAACGCCCAATTTCATCACCGACTATGAACTATATTTTGAGTTTACAAGGAACTTGTGATTTTATATCTTTTGTAACTAAATTACATAAATCACATACAATACATCTCAAGGACTATGATAATATCTAATTAGTTCATCTACAAATAGTCTCATATAATTAAACAATTTAATTATTTATAACATGCCAATAAATTGGATTTTAGGGCACAAACCCTAACAGTAGGGAGGAAGGGGTCATCCAATTTGAATGTATCCATTCCTTTCCTAGTAAGGCATTATAAGCTGCCTTAGTATGAACAACAAAGAAGGCAACATTTATAATCTTATTCCCCACCTTTAATTCTATAGGTATAATACCTTTAGTTTTAGTAGATTTGCCAGCAAAACCAATGACTAAAACATTTGAATGAATTAAATCTGCCTTTGTTTTATTGATTTTTTTTCAACATTCCCTAAGACAAAATATTAACTATAGCACCATTATCTACTAAAACTCTATTAATAGGTATTCCATTAGGGATGGCGAAATTCCCCCGACCCGCGGGTACCCGACACGACCCAACCCAACCCTAATGGGTCGGGTTTTCCTTGACCCATGAAACACTAGGGTCTGGTTTGGGTTTTAATTATGAAACCCGAGGTGTAGTTATTAGGAATACCCGCCTCAAACCTGACCTGTGTAGACAAAATTACAAACCCCCCCCCCACATAAATATATATACCAACCCTTACCTACCCTTTTCAATTCTTCTCTCAGGGTTAGTCGCCCATTACCCTTACACTCACTCTCATTCCCCACGCCTCACCAACCCACCCACACTCTCACTCTCTCAGTCTGCCGCCTTCCACACCTTCAAGCCCTCCCTCCTCCTTGTATCTCCACCTTAACGTCAAGGCCAGCTCCCCCTCTATGGCTCAATCACCGTAATTTGGGTTCTTCATTCTCCACTTTTTTTTTTTTTTTGATAACTTTGGGTTTGTTACTTCGTTTCCTACATGTATATTTGTGAATTGTGATTGTCCAATTAATAGATTATCGTTTTAATGCAAGTTTATGTTAATTTTAGTGTTAGCATATTGTTTTACGATTAACATGTCTATTTTTTAAAGACGGATATATGAAATCCAACCAAAAAACTTCAATTGTTAAATATTGAGGCAAAACTCTTTTTTTTTTTTTTTTTTTTTTTTTTTTTTTTTTTTTTTAAGATTGGGCCACAAATTAAGGGCCTTTAGATTAGGCCCTGAAATGGCATGGCGGGGTAGGGTCTGCGAGGCTCACAAGGGCCCAACAGGGCAAGTTTGGGGGGGGGTTTATTAAAAAAAAACCATTTAGTTAATGGGGCGGGTTCGAGTTTTGGGGGGTGGGTGGCGGGTCAAGGTTGGGCATAAAGAAACCCGCCCCAAACCCGACCCATTGCCCTTCCTATATTCCATCCATGTGAACTTTAATGAATAAAGACTTCACATGCTGTGACATTCTTTTAGATGGTTTCTCAAAAATAATTTTACCTAGTGGGAATTCTAGCTCCGCATTTGCTTTTGGTTCCAAATTCTCCATTATTCATCTGTTAGTAGGATATGACATGCCCCTCGAGCATTTGAGCCTTCAGAATTAAAGTCTTCATCTAAGGTAATGTCCTGTTTTGCCATAAACTCTATTGGTAATGTGACCACATTACATTCCACATTGCTAGAATTTTCTTTTCTTTGTTCCAATTTGAGTTCGTCTCCAAACACATTGAATGCTTCCAAATCATCCAAGTCTTCAGTATCCTCAAGGCCTTCCATCACATCTACATCTCCAAATTCCTTCAAAAACTTGTTTCCTTTAATCTCCTTAACTGGAATGATCGAATTCATTCTACCTTTGCTTTTTTCTTCAATATCTAATTCAGCCAATTACTCCTCTTGCGTCTCTTTTTCTTTAGATATTTCTTTTCCTTTTATTTCATTTTTTGGCCTTCTTGCAATGTATACAGTGACTGTGTTATCATCCATTCGATCAAACCCCAAATCATTTGTACATCTCTCTCATTTCTTGTGATCTCGTCGCACTAGTTCTTGGTTCCCTTTTTTAGGTAAATCCTGAACTATTTCACTTTGTGCAAGTTGCTTTGGCTCAAACATTTCTTTACTGGATATTATTGTCACTTTTGGCTCTTCACATACTCATTTCATTTTCTATCAACCGAATAGCACTCAATGACGTCTTCACATATTTAGAAGTTCATGTGCCTCCTTTTTGCTGTATTTCAACTTTAATCTCTTTCGCCTTGTTAAGGTTAAGCGGTGCATCATCAGAACTTTCAGGAGTTTGTCTTGGGTCTTTTGACTTATACATTTGCTGTCTAAGCTAGTGTCTCCTTTGGGTTCTTGTCGTTTGTAAAAAAATATGGGTTATATCCATATTTAAAATGAAGCTTTTGTGGTGGTTTATCACTAAGAGATTCCATGGAGTACCATTTATTTGGCTCCCCTACTGGAGGTTTGAAGGTGCGAAGTTGTTTTGGCCTCTCTACCTTGAAAACACTAATTCAACTTTTTCAGGTTCAACAATTGGCCTAGAATCAATATCACTTAGAGGAGGGTATATCCCAACAGCCACTTTTCCAAAAACGCATACCATTATGCAAATACAACGCTCACATAGGCAATCATCTTCATCAAAATTAAGAACTTGATCATTTGAAAAAGAATTATGCCTTTGTAAGGCTTCTTTATATTTTATAAGTTGTAGGCCTTGGTTGTTCTACCATTTTAGCCTTTCCCTTGTTTGTTTGGACATTCTTGCCCTGAAAGAAGTTTTCTTTACAATGCGAGCCATATTTATTTACTCGCATAGAAGATCCTTCATTGATTTTCAATCTCTTCATCCCTTGGGTGAGGTGCAATGATTGTTTACCCTACACGTTAACACATTAATATACATTAAACTTTGAGTTCTCATCATTTTTGAAGCTATTAATCGAAGATTCAAAATTAACTGAAATCATATTTAAATCATGCAAAGGTGGAAAGGGATCAATATCCACTTTCATCTGCTCTTTAAACTTTTTAGGGAATTTCAAGATTCCTCTTTCAAATTTATCTTGAATAATATTCCTAAAAGTTACCTAATCTTTTGTTTGATGTGTAAAAGCATTATGCCATTTACAATAATTCCTACCACGTGTTCCTGCCTTTATTGGGATTTTGTGTTTGCCTACCAACTCTATCAACTTGGCCTCTAACAACCAATCATAGATTTCATCAGACTTCTCTATGTTGAATAAGTAATCCGTTATAGGTGCTGAGAATTTATTTGCTGACTTAGCCTTAATTTTTTTCTTATCTAGTGCATCACATACTTGGGGATTATGACCTATTAACTTTGCAATGTCTACTTTGTAATTAGGGTCATGAAAAGAAGTCCCATATGTAAGATTATCATGTTTCTTTCTTCTTTAATGAGACTCTCATACCTAGAAATCCCTATCGGACAATTCATATAGATCAAAGAATGTCACCCCTTCGAATTTTTTTCTAAATTCAAAATCTAAACCATCTACTGCAAACTTGACATATTCTCTCACTAGGAGAATAATTTGACAATGCATGTGGGCTCTTTTAAACCGCATGATAAATTGTTCTACAGTTTCATCTGGCCTTTGTCTTAATCTGGCCAAATTAGCAATTGACACTCCTAAATATGTGTGAGAGAAATGTGTTTGGAATTTGTCCTCTAATTCAGCCCATGAATTTAGAGAATTAGGGGGCAAAGATGCATACCAGGCAAATGCCTGTCCAGTCAAAGAGCTTGGAAATAGCTTCATCTTACAATTTTCATTGTTTGAGACCTCCTTGCATTGTATTGTGAATCTAGACATCTGTTCTAGTACACTCTTATCATCTTAAGACTTTAATACCCATCTAAAAAACTTAGAGAAAGCCTTTTTGAGGATGAGAAAACATCAATTGAAAATGAATTCTCTTAGTGGGAGTACATGCCAGTCCTTACAAGAAAAATGAGGAATAATAGCAATTAGAATAATTCATATTTCAATACACTTGGCCAATAGTAACCATATCTATGTATCAACCATTTGGCAGTGGCATAGCCCAAAAATTTGGTGCAAAATCTTGTCTCGCAAGTAGTTCGTTCCATTAAAGATGGTTCCATTGTCCACTGTTATAGATTGAGGAATTCCAAACAAACGTCTCTTCTATTAAGAATCCCCCAAGAATGGAAAGTATCCAAGATTCTATTGAAAGTTAGCTCAAGACAATGATAAGGGCGTTTTTCTATCATTGAATAATTTAATTCTGCTTTATTTAATAATCTACTTAAATAAAAAAAATAGTTGATCTTGAATTCTGAATTAAGATATCAACATATTGTGATTACATTGCTTGTTCCCTTATTTTTCTTAGTTGCCACTACTTTCCTCAAATTATTCTTGATAATCTTATTAGTGGCCTTTGCTTGACCATTTGCCTGTGCATAATATGGTGTTGAATTCAAAATTCGAATACCATATTCTTGTGTGAAGGTGAATGGGTAAATGGAGTTTAGCTTTTGATGAATTTCACTTAGTTTCTGTTATCATAGAAAACAATAAAAGGTAACTGCATTTGGTCTACTATAAATAAAGATTAAGATATTATCACAAAGGACAAATGGGAATAAAAAGTGTGGAGGTTTATGGTGATTCACAATTAGTAATTACGCAACTTGTTGGTGATTGGACGTTTCTTAATCCTAAAAGAACTTCCATATTTTGGACATTCTCAAATAAAGGATTATTATTCACTCCTGGACCCATTCCACTAACAAAATCATTAGTTGATAGTCTATATTCTCACAACAAATTGGCGACCACAATGGGAGTACATGCCAATCTGATTGGAAAGTTTATGGAAGTTTATATAGAAGATGTGGTGGTTAAATCTCAAGACTTAAGCATCAAGTATGGCTCAAGCTTTAGCAAATACATCCTCATCTTCTTTGCACCCTTTTGTTTTCTTGTATTAACTCATGCGCAATTCGCCAATGATTGGGTTTCTCCAATCATTAACTTGGGTATCAAGATGAACCTCTTCAACAGATAGACCCTTAAATTAGCCAAACATAGGAACAACTAATGATTTTGTTAGTGGAATAGGTCCAGGATTGAATAATAATCAATGGCATTAGTGATTAAAATAATGGATCATGGTGCAATTAATGTATATAGAAGAATATTTAAAATAAGGAAGGGTTTTATTTGATGTAAGTGGATCGAAAGATTATTGCAGGCAGGATTCATAAGGTCAACCTGTGTGTAGACAATTACAATTTTCACATGAGCAATGTATGGGAGAAGTTACCAAAATATGAGGAGGATTGCAGTAATGGGCATTCTCAGGTTATAACCAAATCTTCATTGCAGAAAATGATACCCTTAAATCAGCTAAATAGAGGAACAATTAATGATTAAACTTGGGTCCCTAATTCCCTATCAATAACTGATGGGAGTATCTTCTTACTTAAACACATGGGACTTTGTGCAACGGAGTATAAGTTTTTTTTTTTTTTAAGAAACGGAGTATAAGTTGACACAACATCCTTGAGTACTTACGGTGGACTCACATAAAAAGTGTTGAAATCAGCACATAAACCTAACGTGAATTTGGGTGTAGGAAAGAGTATAACCACATGAGACGTTTCACACATGGGGGAACATTATATGATTCCCACTTCCGTCACCATTTGGTGTATCTTCTTCTATTATTATAAAAATCTACTGCTTTATATTAGAAAACATTATCAAAGAACAAAAAAATAATAATAATAAAAACAAAACTAGCACATAGTTTAGCAAATGAGGACGCCCACAAAATATCCAGCCTCAATTCTTAAATCTTAAATAAACTTGCAGATGCTGTTGACAACTAGCTTACGTAATAAATAAATAATCAATTATCTCCCCTTTCTCCACCGAAAAGCAACCTCTCACCAAAATCCGAATCTACTTCTCTCTCTCATGCCCAACTATCTATCTTATCCTCTTAAACTCGATCCCCATTTCCCATCTCAACCGTCCATCACATCCAACGCTCCACAATCAACATCTGAAATCATTACCATACTCTCACACTTACACAACACTTAAATCGCTCTATAAAGTTAAAAAAAGTTCATAACTAACACGAAAGAGCACCTCTTGAAATTCAGTTAAAAGATTTTTAAGTTTTTTGGTTTTCTCATCACTCTCTGAGATATTTTTTTTTTATTTTCCCTCACTTTCTCTCCCTCCAAACAGGTTTCGAAAGCTTTTTTTTTTTTTTTTTTAATTTTTTTTTTACTCTTTTCGCTTGCGAGAAATGGAGATGGCTATGGAAGATTCGCACTGCTCGCACGATCTTCTCCTTCTCTCCATGGCTCGCGCGGCGGTGATTGTCAATGGACGGAGCCCTCTGTTTCCGACGAATCCTATACAGAATACGCAACGAATAAGTAAAGCTGCTTAGGGTTTGTTAAACCTCTCTGTGTTTTTTTTTTTTTTTTAACAACTTTGAAAGTGTGTTTCTCTTTTGGTTTTGTGAGTTTCTCTGTTTTGGACCTGAAATTCGTGGAATTGAGTTCAAGAACTCTAGGGTTATGGTGAATTTCACTCAGTTTGTGAATTTCATTTCTGAATATTAGTGATTTTCTTGAAGATTTGGAGTTCCAGGGCTTCTGGAATGTTCTTGTGAAATTTGAGGTCCTTAGGGTTTCACATAGTTCGTGAAATGTTTGTAGCTTGGGATTTGTGGGGGAAGTTTGAGTTCAATTTCTAGGGTTTGAAAAGAATTTCTTGTCAAACATTGAGTTCTTTAGGGTTTCATGTGGTTCTTGTAAGTGCTCTGCTTCTGAATTTCCAAGAATTTATCAGGAATTAAGGACATAATTCTGTGTAGTCTTTGAAGGAGTTGGATGGGTATTTGAATTTGAATTTGGGTTTTTTTGGCGGGAAAATTTGAATGGCTAAAAGGTGGGAATTAGGGTTTCCGAAGTCTAATGCTTCTAGTCTTAAAGAACAAGTAGCAAGAACCATTCTCCGGAATGTGAGGGCGCAAGGGCATCCATACGTTGAGATTCGGGAAGATGGGAAAAAGTTTATTTTCTTCTGTACTTTGTGTCTTGCACCATGTTATAGCGATACTGTGTTATTTGATCACTTGAAGGGGAATCTTCACACTGAGAGGTTATCTACTGCCAAGGTTACACTTATGGGACCGAATCCCTGGCCCTTTAATGATGGTGTTCTTTTCTTTGATAATTCAGTGGAAAATGATAAAAATTCTGGGGTTTCAAATACTAGTAAAAGTAGGTTGTTGGAGTGGCACAACGATGATAACAATCTTTCTATTGTCAACTATGATGGAAATTCGAAATCTAGTGGTAATGGGTATGTTGTTGATCATTCAGATACTGAAATTAGTTTTGATGATTTGACTTTGGATGCTAATGGGGAGAATGGCAGTTTGGTAATTCCTGGTGTGCGGATTGGGCATGAAATTTCTGATATAAAGGGGCAGGAGGTTGGTTTTGGACTAATTGGTGCCAGGTTCTGTGAGAAGGATGACATTTCAATTGGGATTAATAGAATATGGTGCGAGTGGTTAGGGAAAAAGAGTCCTGGTGGAAATAACGATAAGTTCAAGGTTCCAGAGCATGATTTTGCTGTTATTACTTTCAATTACAATTTAGATATGGGTCACAAGGAGCTGTTTGATAATGTGAAGTCATTGCCCTCATCTAGTCCGACAACAAAATCAGAGATTGGGAATGGCACTAGTAGGAAAAGAAAGGCATCATTTTCTGACCCTGAGGATGTTAGTGAGTCCTTGAGTAATCAATATGATTCATCTGTGGAAGATACTTCAGCATCAAATGATTCCTCTTCAAGATTGCTTTTGACTCACTTTGATGATCAACTTCTGCATACGAGGTTTATTTCAAATAAGTCTATAAGGCGGGAATTGAGACGGCAACAGCGTGTAGCGGCAGAAAGGATGTGTGACATCTGCCAACAAAGGATGCTTCCTGGGAAAGATGTATCAGCACTTATGAATATGAAGACTGGAAGGCTTGCATGCAGCAGTCGAAACGTGAATGGGGTAAAATTCTCTTCGCAACTTGTCTCTTTTTTCTTTTGGCTGTGTTTCTTTGGAACTTTATATGTCTTGATAAATTTTGAAGTATGATGTACTCATTATGGTCTATTATTGCTCTGTTTAAAGTTACAACTTGGAAATTGTTTACATTTTGCAGGCATTTCATGTTTTTCATACTTCCTGCGTCATACATTGGATACTTTTTTGTGAGTTTCAAATAATTACAAAGGAGTTACGTAACAAAAGAAATGCAGCTAAATACGATGAAATAGGAAAAGATGGTGAGGCAAAAGCCACAAGAACACAAGATGATTCTGTTTTCTGCCCAGAGTGCGAGGGCACTGGAATCATAATTGAAGGAAATGAGCTGGAGACACCAAATATCCTTCCTTCTGAGGTTTGTTCACTATGGGATAATTTTAAATTCATTCAAGACTTCATCTTGTTGGACGTGCCATTCCATTTTTCCCTTTGCTTATGTACACTTAACAGAGTCTATTACAGAATAGGCTGGGAATTTTTCAGTTACTATTTTGTGTAACAGTTGTATACAACATCTCTCTCACATGGGTATGGGTCCCACACTTATGGGGTTCACCCCGTATGAGAGGGATGTTGTATGCAACCGTTACACAAAATATTACCTCAAAAGTTTGACAGTCAATTTGTTGTTATAAGTTCTAACTAAAATACCTAGTTACTTTTGTCTCTTACAGATTACTGAGAAATTTGCATATTCTAATTGATTTTGTTTATTTTCTTTTTACCATCAGATGTTCAAGTGTAAAATAAAGGCAAGTGATGGACGTAGAGCATGGATGAAAAATCCTGAAGTGTTGGATAACTGCTCAACAGGTTTTCATTTC
This sequence comes from Quercus lobata, assembly GCF_001633185.2. Taxonomy (NCBI): domain Eukaryota; kingdom Viridiplantae; phylum Streptophyta; class Magnoliopsida; order Fagales; family Fagaceae; genus Quercus; species Quercus lobata. Next base: position 38,484,665 of record NC_044911.1, read on the forward strand.
CCTTGTCAGTCAGAAGAAACAAATCAGGTATGTTACAGATTTGTGCAAAATTTATGTTTTTTTTCTAAAGTAAATATTAATTGCTGTTGTTAATTCTAGGATGTTATTTCTTGATCATAGGAAAAGGCAAAACCCCTGAAATTGCTGCGTTTCTATGGATGTGATGTATAGATCAGCCACAAGATCCTCTGAACCTTGTACCGATTTTAGTCTCACAGTAGCATGTAGATTTTGCTTTTAACATGTAAGTTGTTGTTCATGTAAGTATCATGATTCTAGTACAAACCATGGGTAGGATTTTAAATATAACCAGGATTTCATAAACATTGTATATACCTGTTGTTCGACAGAGGAGCATACATTCAGTATACATTGCTGAGATATATCTGCATGGTAAATGAATTGGATTTGCTCTTAATGGATGTAAGTGGTAACCTGCATATTGTCATTCATAACAAAATTTGTGCATTTTGTCAATCCATGTTTACTCTATGATAAAGGATTTATTTTTATTTTTTGATTTAATGCTGAAGACTGAAGTCAATGGGCTTGTCAGATGAATTTTGGTATTCCTTTCCACTTTAAGGCTTCTAAGAAACTTGTACATTTTATTTGTATTAAGTACAGGAAACATGTTTTTGTTTTGTTATTGTTAACAAAGTGAATAGATGTGAGAATAAGATGGCTAGCTGTGCACAAGCATGACTTTTGAAGCCATGAACTTCCATTTTTCAAGGATGCATAGGTGACAGTCTTACAGGGCAAGCTGGAAAGCTGCATGTTATCAAGGGAGTAACTTGAGATCTTTCTTTGGCATCGTGACAGACTTCTTTGTGACTTTGATTGAAATAAAGAGTATAATCATTATATTATTTTTGTTTGATATATGATATAATTATGAGAAATTTGGGAAGATATACTTGCCTGCTATTTCATAGGCAGCATGACTATATTCGAAAGTCCTCCATGTTTAAAATTCTTAAGCAGTTTCTTGGGGTGATATTAAGGGATTCTTTCTTGTAATTATCTAATATGTGTGAGATAGGGGAGCCTCCATCTACTCTCCTACTTTCTTCTCAAATTATGGAAAGGATTAGCAAATATTTTTTGCTAGAGGAGGTTGGGGGATTACACTTTTATCATACACATGGCATTCTAATTTAGGCAACACTAATTTAGAAAAAAAGGTTTCCTAAGAAACAATATGAAACTCGTGAAAAAACCAATTTTTCTGTAAAGAATGAGAAATGTTATAATCACAACATTTTCATAACATATCATAAGTGACAAGTTGGGGTTGGGTTGTTATTGGTAGGCAAAAAAAGTAATTTCATTGGTAGGTTTAAATCAGGATCAATGACAATTTACTACTTGTGATTTATTGTAAAAATGTTGTGATCGTAGAACTTCTCATAAATGATGAGTTGGAATTTTGAGTGGCTCTAGAGTTTAGACCATGATCATATGATCAAATAGAAATGAACTGGAAATTTCCAACGTTAAGAAGAAAGTCACGCATGCAAGCCGTGCACATCACAAGCAGCTCGTGATAAAAAAGAAAGTCAAACAGATGTTTCTTTACCCACCTAAGAAAAATCCTGCATAAATATTTCATTTTGAGTTTGAGAATTGGTATGGGTAGAAATCATATAAAAATATCACTAGCCGGCCCATTGAGTTCCTTCGTTTATATATGAAATACATTTCCGTCACAATCTGCCGGCTCTTACGTCCAACAAAAGATGATCTGTAAAAAAATCTCAGATCACAAGCCGGCCCACCTATCTTCCACGAAAGACTATGTCATTTTCAGAAATCACACTATATAAACCAAACCATTTACGCATGAATCAAAAGGTAATCAAAGAATGATGTATTTTCACCTTATAAGCATGATGTCCTTGCTAATAGTTCTAGCCACGGTTCTTTCTCTAATGGTGGGATCAGGCTCTCAGGCTCGGCCACTATCTGGCTCTGGGGTAGAAGTTTCAGGAGCCGGAGTTGTAAATACATATGAAATTAACCTTGGGGCACTTGCCACGATGCTCCCCAAAGGTCCTGTTCCACCATCAGGTCCGAACCCAGACATAAACTGATTCAAGCTTTCTTTGTATGGTGAAAAAAGAACTAAAATGCCAATGTAGTTCTTGTGATACACAAGTTAAGCTGTTAAGGTACTACTAGCTTTGGATAGTTATGGCAGTCGGTAGATCACTCATGTACTATTGAAAGAATCGCATATGTATGTTTGAATTTTTTTTCATTTTTGTTCCTCTACAAGATTTTATTCTTGTATCAGCTATCATACATTATAATTTTTATAGTGGGATTGGTGTCACGTGGCTGTTTGGGATATACTATATATGTTAAGAAATACTTGGACAAGGTCTCAAACTTCTAGCTATGGTTCCATCAATTGGTTGTCATTTTCTACTAACGATTGTCCAAACAAAAGCAAAAGACTCGCTTGCGATATGATTGATCCAAGCATCCAACTAGTCCCACAACACTCCGAAACATTTAAAAAATACTTTTTGCTGAATAGCTTATTAAGAGCTACGATCAAGGACATAAACAACCCTAACTGAGTCGAGCACGAAGCTGCAATTTTTATGTTTAAGCTTCTTTTGTTTCAAGAACGAGATCCATTAACATCCACAAATTTTGTTTAGTAAATCAACCAACCAGCTATAGCTTTTACGTAAAGAAACCAAGGTAGTAATATCATATTGGTACCATAACCATTCAAACCGGTAGTATCTTTCGTACTGGCCAATAAATTGATACCGGTACTATTCTAAAATGCATTGAATGAAATACTACATTGTACTAGCCTGTACCCACTGTGCCAGAATTTTTTGTGTGCTTCAACCGGCACAATAAAAATTAATAAATTAATTTTTTTTTTTTTTTTTTTTTGCAAAAAGGTTATAAATATGTTATTATGCTAGTACATTGGGTTATGTAATTAGACTAATATTTGAGCTTATAAAATATGTGAATTTTAAATTATATATTGTTGTGAAATACAAGCAAAACAATAAAATAATACGCACAACAATGCACAAAAATTGGCATGGTTAGGCTAACTCCAAGCCTTCCTCTTTAGGCATTGCCAAACACAATTCACTATTAATAATAGGAATTACAACCATAGAAACTCTCCCAAAAAAAAAAAGACTCAAACAAAACAAAACTCTCAAACATAAACTAAAAGATAGCACCCCCAATACACTCAAAGGTGCACTCAAACTAACTCATTAGGCAAAACTTAATCTTCACCTCTCTCACAAGACAAAGCTTTGCTCCTAACTCTGACACACGAATACACACACAAATCTATACCATCACTCTTTTTTATAAGGAGTAACACTTCGTCTTACTTCATTTTAGGGATGGCAATGGAGTTGAGCACTTGAGCGAGGTCAAAGGATGAAATATGTCTTGCCCTGTCCTCGCCCCACTCTACATGATGGGCCACACTAGCCTGCCTAGGGATAGAGTTATGTTTTGACTTGGGGGGCAATGGCCACCTCAACTTTTGAAAAAAATTGACCTCCATATATATATATATATTTTTTGAGAGAGAGTTTCAACTTATGACATTCGCTCCTGATGATAGTTTTCTTTTATCATTAGACTAAGACACCAATTGGCTTTTGGTATAGGTAGGAATTGGACTTCCATATATATATATATATATATATATGAGATTTTTAAAATTTGACCTATGAAAGACAAGTTCAAAACAGAATTGGATTGCTGAGATCTCTTGTAAATGATTTGATATAATCTAATCAAGGTTTGAAACAAGAATAAATGGTGGATTTGAACAAAACGTGTTGTTGACACTACTGCTAATGCTAGGTTAAGTGTGTCTTCATCTTTTGCTTCATAGTTCAAGCCATAACATTAGCAAGAACAGAGAGAGAGAGAGAGAGAGAGAGAGAGAGAAAGAGACTTTTAGAGAGAAGAGATAAGTGTCAATAGAAAATGTACGTAAAAAATAGAGATCAGATTCACTGAGATTTCAAGAAAGAGAAATAGAAAGATAAAACAGATGAAACAAGAAAGATTAAAAAAAAAAAGGCTTGGTTAATATATACATTAATCATTGAGTTTATGAAACTTTTCATGGAAATTTGAAAAAGTTACCAACTTTTTTTATAACTTTTTTAATTTCACATAAAAAGTTTCTTAAAATGATTTATTAATATATGTCCTAAAAGCATACGTTAGTAAAACCCAAAAAATAAATTAAAATTGAGTTTTTGTTTTTAAAATAATTTACTAATATATGCCCTAAAGGCATACGTTAGTAAAACCCAAAAATAAGTGTCAATAGAAAATGTAAGTAAAAAAAAGAGATCAGATTCACTGAGATTTCAAGAAAGAGAAATAGACAGATAAAACAGATGAAACAAGAAAGATTAAAAAAAAAAAAAAAGGCTTGGTTAATATATACATTAATCATTGAGTTTATGAAACTTTTCATGGAAATTTGAAAAAGTTACCTACTTTTTTTATAACTTTTTAAATTTCCCATAAAAAGTTTCTTAAAATGATTTATTAATATATGTCCTAAAAGCATACGTTAGTAAAACCCAAAAAGCAAATTAAAGCTCAGTTTTTGTTTTTAAAATGATTTACTAATATATGCCCTAAAGGCATATGTTAGTAAAACCCAAAAATAAATTAAAGTTGAGTTTTTGTTTTTAAGATTTTCTTATGTTTTAGAAATTTAATGTGTGGTTATCATTAGAGGAGTTAATGGGCAGTGCAAACTAATGGCAAAAGAGAAAAATTGAAATTGATGGTTTGTACTTTGTTTGACTTTAGCGGTCCTACTCAGTAGAAAAATTATCTCTTTGTTTGTACTTTGGTTGTGGGTTCCGTTAGTTTAACCAGTACTGGTAGAGTCTCTTGTATACCTTAGTTTGAAAATTATCTTTAATAGTCTGTTTGGTTGGGATAATGAAAAAGTGAAAGGATAGAAAATAAAAAAGGGATGGAAAAGTAGAGAGATAGAAGAGATTTTAATTTGCCTCATTTGTGTTTAGTTGAAGGTGGAAAAGTAGAAAGATAAAAAATAGAGTTTGTATAAATTTACTCACATGCCCCTTTTACATAACTTATTTTATATAAATATTTTATAAAGGAAAAAGAAAAAGAAAAAACTCGTTTTATGTAAAATGGTTCGAAGGAAAAGAAATTCAAGAAAAAAAAGTTTAAATGTGAGTAGCAAAGAACCGAGGAAAAAAAAGGTTCAACAAAACCAAAGACAAAGCCAAAAAAAAAAAAAATTAAGAAAAAGAAAAAGAAAAAAGAAACAAGGTTCAACGTCAGACAAAGAACCCATAAAAGGGGGAAAAAAGTAGCAAAGAAAAAAGTGTTAATGTTGAATTTACTTTACGAAAGTAGAAGGGGGTAGAAATGTCATTTTAATCAAATCACTTCCCTTCCCCATTTTCTCTCCAATTTGGGGGAGCTGAAAAATGGTGGGCCATGGGAGAAAATAGGTGGGTCCCACCATTTTCTTACCTCCAAAATTACTCCAACTAAACACCCTTCCCACCTAAAATCTCTTCTATTTTCTTTCCTCCATTTTCCATATTCTCTATTTTCACTCCAACCAAACCTAGTATAAAGAAAGAAAAAAAAAAGTTTGTTGTGGTTTGTAAGATAGGTTTATTTGGCTTTTTGTTTGAGACTAATGTTTGTGGGGCATATTGTGGATTTAGGCGTGTAGTTGATGTATCCCTAGTATTATTCAATATTCATAAGCTAATATTAATAATTTATTTTTTCCAATCTCTAACGTTGATCTCCTAATTTATGAAAATCTTAAATTAAAATTTGAAAAATCACCATTGACGATATTGGTATTAGTTTATTGCAGATCTCAGATTGCATCGACAAATATAAGATTATTAATGAATGTGATGAAATTTCATAAGCTTACATTAAACTTTGCCCCCCTAGGTTTGAACCTGGCTCCATAGTCCATCCTTGACCCTGCCCCACCCCTTGGTTCTTCGCGAGGCCCCACCCTACCCCACAAAACCCTACTTCATGTTAATCGATCTCACCCCCACCCCACACTTGTTACTCATTAAAATTAATATGCTTGAAATTATAATTAAATTTATCTCATCAAATCCAACTAATTTTTTGTAAGAACTTAATAATATTATTAAAAATCTATAACAAGATAATATCACAACAAAAACCAAAAGTCCTAATATTCACACCATACATTTAAATACTTAGTAATACAAACCAAGTTTTTAATATAGTGTGGGACGGGGCAAGGCTAAAAAGCCTAAACCCATCCCCGTTGCACCTCGAGGTGTAGGGCAAAAATCTCATCCCATCCTTGCCCCACTACCTTTGCGGGCTAGGAAAAACCCACGCAGGCGGGCAAAATTGTCATCTCCACTTCTTTTCATTTTAATGTGGGATTATACCTTTTAAATTTTAATATAATTAACGCACATCCTTATTATTTTCAAGTTGATGTAGGATTCCAAAACCAATAAAGAATTTATAAACTCCTTCTATCATAAGCTGGACTCAACATATATTTATAAACATATAAGTAAATAAATACATACGTACGTAAAAACATATATATAATATAAGGATTTTGAATTTATGTTGACCTTTTTATATTGTGCTGTGTAGACCTCTTCTTACAATGACAAGTAGCCGAACAAAACACTAACTACAACCAAAAAATAAATATTGTTCTTCTAAAATTAATTCGAAAAAATAAATTCAGTTATCCAAACTTCAATAGCATCGTTTCACCACATACATGTTGGTAGTTATGTTACTTGCTTCAATTATCTCTTTTTTTCCTTTAAACCTCACTTCATTTTCCCTTCCTATTCTACCTTCTTTTCTATAAGAATTGTGAAAAAAAAATTCCCAAAACAAGGTTTGGCTTTTCTGTAAGAAAAATTATTGAGGAAGCAAATCTTTCGACTTTCTGCAAGAAAAATCACCAATGTTGAAAGGCCAGGATAGCGTCATTGTTTTCCTTCTCACTTAATTTTATTTATTCATGAAATGTCTTTTCGTTTGCTATTGTTTGATATGATGCTATAATTTATAAAAATGAATAACCAAAAAAGGTTCAATGCAACAGTGTACAATGCACAATAGCAGAAAAAGAAAAAGAATTTTCATATTAGAAAACAAATAGAAAGCCAAAAAAAAAAAAAAAACCCTCAATTATTTTTACATAAAAATTAAATTGATTCTAAAATAACAAAAAAAAAAAAAAAAAATACTTTGCAAAAAAATTGAATTGCAATCAAATTCAAAAGATATTATAAGTTTTTTTGCCCTCTCTCTCTTTCATCACCACAAAATCTAACCCAATTTCATTTTCAAACCACGAAAAGTACAATCAAGACTGAACCTAAAATAAAATCATTCCATAGACAATGGCCATGACTGAAAGTAGCTAATGGTAGTTGGATCATCAATCCGCTGATGCCTTCTTAAGTCTTTCTCTCACCAAGAGTCACTTTTTTCTTTTCCATTTTTGTTTTGATAACCCTATAGCTATAATTGTTACATTTTTGTACTCATGACATAAAAATATACAATTTAGTTGAGCACTTGTATATGCATGGATTATAAACTAGTATAATTTAAAATGGATTGATCAATTTGAACAATACTTGAATCTCAGGAGTCAAAAAGATTTAGTTTTAACTGACTCAAACTCAAGGAGTCTTTTTGCATTTTTGCCAATTTAATTTTTTGGTATAAAAGATAGAAGACAAAATTTTTACAAAACATAGAAACGACAAATCCCAAATATGATCCCAACCAACCTGATCCCTACCAAATTTTAAGGAATATAAAAATACGTTCACTCATTATTACTTGGCCGAATAGCATTTTTTTTTTAATGTAAAAAAAAATATAAAAATAAATAAAAATAAAAGAAAAAAAGAAGTACGTCCACGCATACTTGGCTGAATAGCAATTGATTTAAGTATTCACTGTATATTGATTACCAAATTTAAGTTTAGACCATTATTAACAACTTTTATATTAATTTATATTTCCCCTCTATATATCTAATATATTTAGAAATTTTATATTCAACTTTAAAAAACTACGTACGGAAAAAAAAAAAAAATCAAATCCATCCATGTTAGCAATTTCTATAAATTTATGCTTATATTTTAAATTTTGCATAACTTTTATGTATTGTAAATAATAATATAAGCCACGCTTTTCATAAAATATCTATAAATAATTCAATGATTTACTATGCATATATATATATATATATATATATATTATGATAGTAAAAAAAAAAATAGCAATTTAACAATTAATCTATGTTTTAAATAATATTTCATTTTCTCTATAAAGAAATCATATTATTATTATGTGTTTGTAATCATATGTTTACAAACATAACAATAAATAAATAAATGTATGTATGGTTGTATATATATATGTGTGTGTACATTAATGTATATGTGCATTTATTTTTGTGTAAGTATATAAATAACGGTACCCTAAAACAACACATTGTTATTAACCAATATCGAAATATTTAGTCATCCAATATGAAATTGACTTTCTAATAAGAATCACATATCTCCAAACATTTGTTAACCCATATATGTTTAGAAATATTTAACAAAGTTTCAAAGATAAGAGAATTGACGAGAAAAAAATCTTAAATTTTCATTAATTATAATTAATTAAAATGCTCCATTTTATATATAAGTAAGAGAGAGTAATCGAAACTAACTAACTAACCAATCATTGGGTACTAGGCTTTGCATATTGATTAACTAACTAACTCATACCACTCACATGAATAGCCAGTAGGATTGTGACATGTGTATTAGTAACTCATGCACATATCACCATCATTCTTGAGGAACAACTCAGCAATAAATAGACCATCAGCTACCACCGTAATGCAACAAAATTCTGTTCCTAGATTGCCAAGTTCAGCACACCAATGACAAACTTCATATTCCAATTTTCTCATGGCCTAGCTATAGCTATGCACGTCATAGCTTTACTATCAGGAATTTGCATTAAATAGTGAATTTTTGGCGTTTCCATGTCTTATAGGGGTTTCTGACTATTGTGATAAGGACAAATGGCAGGCTACTCCAGTTCGTATGCTTTTTCATTTATATTGTGTAATTGGAGATGAACTAATTCACTCGCACATTATCTTCATTGAAATCTAGTTCAAGATCATACCTTTGGCTCCAACTTAGTCAAGAAATTTCCACACCACACCAAAAGATGTGTGGGGCTCTGATGATGTTCTACATGAAGGAAATATACACACCAAGATGGTCATCATCCATCCCCGAGGACCATCTTAAGATTGAGCATTCTGGTTCTTATAGTTATGTTGGTAATTTTATTGTTGTATTTATGTTTATGTGTAAACATTGGTTCAACTCCAAATTTCTCATTCCTAATTATTATAATTTCTGATCTATAATATGAGATATGGGGAAGTTTAAGAATCAAAATCTAGTATGGAAATAGTGTTTACTTTAAACAAATATTGTTACTTATATGTATATTAACATGTTTAGTGCATGGTAAGCGGAAAATTTTACTCCAAAGTTTAGGGTTTGGGTTTAATGGCATCTTTTCCCTTGTATTAGGAGCTACTAGGATTAATTTGATATTCGGCCTATTTTCCTTTAATCTAATCTTACACCAATAATTTCTGGAAAAACTTGGGCTTAAAACTCGAAAATAGACACAGTATCAAATTAATTCTAGTATCTTATAATGTAAGGGAAGAGATTCCATTAAACCAATATAATGGCATCTTTAAAGTTTTCATGAAAATAAACATATTGATTTGATGGGTCCACTAGATATTTAAATATCTAGGAGGAAAAAAAAAATATATATATATATATATCTTGGTGGTAATCCAAGGGTTGGTCGAGTTGGTTGGACTCTCGGTCTCAAGGTACTTGTACTAATTAATCTCTGGTTGAAAGTCTTAAAGAAATACCATAAAAACCAATATATATATATATATATATATATATATGTTTCTCGTGGGGAAAAAACAAGATGAGGTGGGGCCTTACATAATAGGGTAAGTACAAGATAAGATAATGACCTTGCCACGTGGGAAAGGGTAAAACACCCGTGATCCAATTTCCTCTTCTCATTTCCGTCCATAATAAATATGAGTTAAACATAAGCATGACTCTAATATATAAATGTGTTGTTTAGAATATAATATATCACGACTCTACTCAATACAATGCTGCAACTACTGCCTCAACAGATAGCTTGACAGCAGCCAATCCATCGACGTCATTTATACCTCATTAGCAAGCTCGACAATAAACAATCCATTGAGTTTCATGAAAATATAAATCTAGTTTTGTTTTTTATTACGTGGTAACTTTGGAATTCGAGCACTAGAGTTACAAGATGAGTTATATAGTATTTTTCAAAGCTATCATCACACACATCATAGAGGAGTTGCATCGACTTTTGTGTGATTAGGGTTTTGTACCAAGCAATTTCCAATTCATTGTTGGAGCGTGCTGCTACAAAGAATTTTGCACCAATCAACTACAACAATCCAAAATTGTTGTAAGGAGTCAGTCACATCAATAAGATATTTGTGCAATCGTTAGCTACATTGATAGGAGATCTGTGCTAACTGAAGAAGTTTACAATCAATCAAAAGTCCAACTTGGTTTAAGCTAAGCTAAGATCAGTAAGTCCAACTGTATGTAGGTATCTGGGATTGTGTATAGTCTCTCGTACTTGTAACCTCGATTTTTTGTTAGTAGAATCTTTAAGAGTAGTGACCTATATAATCACTTGGTGGGTTTTATCCTACAGAAGTTTTCTCCAATGTAACCGTATCGTCGAGTCTGTCAATTGTATATTTTGTCTGCCCTCATTTTACTTGTCAAGTTACCAATTTGTGCACAAAAATGATCATTTTGATCATGGATCATGGAAATGTTTAAAAGGTCAAAATTTAACTGAATTGGTCGTTAGATTATCCAATTTTTCATGTTGAAGACTTATCATGGTGGTAGTTAACGACTTTACAAATTAATACATGAATTTTTCTTTTGCCTACTTCAAAGACCATTTAAAATAAATTCACTCGATAAAAACCAAGTGTAGATAACCAAAACTTAGAAGGTTCGGGAACACACCTGATGTGAGATTAACCGAAACTGAAAATTATTGAACTCATGCCAATACCTGTTACACATTGAGATCAAGAATCATTAAATATAGCTGAGGATCTCAAGTGTCTACTTATACAAAGAAACACATAAAGCACTTCGATTTAACAAAGAAATTAAAAAATAAACTCTGATGTTCGATTTTATTTTATCATGGAACATATGAGAAAAATGACTTTACGAAACATTATGAGGAGAAGAAACTAACCACTCCTCCAATTCCTTACAAACACACAAAATTCAGTATAGCAATACTAACAAATCCCCAACACCTAAATTCATTGTGATTTACAAATTAAGCGTAAACAAAATCCTAAAATTTTTTATAAATAAAATAAAACGAGAGACAAAAATGAGTTCTAGTGGGCCACTACAGATCAAAAGATGGTCAATGGAGGGTCATGGTTTTGTCAACCGTGTCACAGTGGCCATAGGTTCGTCATCATCGTTAGTCCCAATCTGAGAGAGAGAGAGAGTCCCAGGTCCCAATCTTGTCAAAGGTGGGTTGCAATAGCTTGCAGTGTGTCTCAATGAGTTGACTGGATTGTAGTGGTAAGGAGTTTGTTGTGACTCTTGTGAGGCATAAATTTTTTTATGCCTCTGAGGGGATTATTTATCGATCAATCTGAAAATATTTTTCAAGTTAACCACCTCAAACCAAACACCCAAAAATGGAGAAAATATCTTCCAAAAAAGATTTAAAATTGAAACAAAATCAACCTTTGAGATGATACGTGTATTTTCCTAAATTTGTTGCATCCTGATTTGTTTCGTCACTGAAATTGAATTAACGTGGTTACTATGTAATTAGTTCTCTATTTTTGTAGGATTAATACTATTCTTCTTCACAATTACATTATATAAAGCTTTTGTTAAATGACCACTTTTCATGCTAATTGTAGATAATTAATCTCAGATTCTCAGACCACTCGTCAAAATAAGAAATTTAAGCATGCTTTATATTATGCTAGGCAAGGGTATTTGCTGCATTCCAAACATCTTAATAGTTCGACGATACTCACATAATGAACTCACAGGTATTTAAAATAAACTTATTGAAATAGTCGACTATCTACACACCTAGCACAACCACAATTAGATTTTAGACTCGTCCTAAATATAGATACCATTTAGAGACATATAGTTGATTCCAATCCAATTACTATGATATTCATTGTTTGTGGTTTATTAATGACTTGAAAACTCCTTTTTTTCGCTTTGGTTGGGACTTGAAACTCATTCAAAAGTTATCATAAGAGATATAATTGGATGCCGAGAAGAGATTAAGTAGGCAAACCTCCTTAATATCTAGAAGAAGAGTTTATACTTGATCAGTCATAGATGCACAGGCACCAGTAACCCCAACAAAGCTTACATGGAATTCAAAAGAATCAATAGTTAACTCATCACCATAAATGTGGTTCTAACATAGTTTTATTTCCCTTTTTGCGAAATAATTTATTTTTCATCACTGTTCTAAAACAGTTCAATGCAAGAGCTAAGACACAACTTCTTCGTATAAGTCGGGTATAGAGTCCTTTTATGAAAAATCAAGAAATTAAGTTCTTGGTTTGGATACTTGTCTATTCTGAAAAATAATTGATAAAACTTTAAAATTTCATTGCAATAACATAATGGAATGATAAACTACAATTCCTCATTAGAGCATAAATTCTCTAATGAGGCATATCCACTTTCTTAAATCATAAAGATGAATTACATTAGTACTTACTCAAGAACCATAAAAGCAAATAGAAGCAAATACTGGTCAAAATGCATTATTTTCATGGAGAAGTATAAAGAAGCTAGTGAAGTGCATAGGGGCGGCCCAACATAATTTGAGGCCTAAGGCGAAAAATTTATGCGGGGCCTTTAATATGTAAATATTAATTAAACAAAATTATTTAATACTAATCAAATTAAGGTTAATTTGATACATTAAATACATAAATAATACCAACTAGACTAATTTTAATTTCATATAGAGAATTGAATATCATAGTTGAATTATAAATATTAATAAAAAAAAAACAAAAATATATTGCGATTGAAAGAGATACTTTATTTTGGATATAAGACGATGCATAGTTAAATAAAGCTGTAATCTAATTTTTAATTTTATATTTTGATTTTAAGAGAGATAGATAGATAGATATTATTTGGTGTGTGATTTTGTAGGATATTAATTTACAAAAATCAAAGTCTCAAACTATCAGGGGAGATTAATCTATAATTGATGATTTAATACATTTGCAACATCTTTTTGAAATATTTTAGGGTTTCAATTGAGTTAAGGTTCTATTGGTCTCGTAATTTGAAAGTCTTAATAGAAATGAAAAAGAAAAATGCGCTAATTAAAAGCACTATAAAATGTTCAAAATATAATGTGACATTGTCTCTCATTGACGAACTTTATCAATTTAACTGATAAATGTTTATATCACTTTTTGTGATTAATAACATGACAATTTGTAAGCCAATAGTAAAATTTGTAGTATCCTTAACATCACTAACAAAAAAAAAAATGTACAACCTTTAGAAAATATATATATAGTTTTATAAAAATTTAGGCATTTAACTATGAAAAGTGGGCCTTTTTTCCTAAGAATTTTTTTGTATTTTGGTGGGGCCTTAGGCCTAGGCCTAACTTGCCTAGGCCTTGAGCTGGCCCTGGAAGTGCACCAAGGAGGTACAAGGAAGAGAATAAGGAATGGAAGAACAGCAAAGATATGGGGCAATAAACTTCAACACTTAATGTGCGTTTGGCAACACTTATTTTTGCCCATTTATTTTACTATTCAGATTATTTTTACTATTATTCATATGCCCCACTGCTCATTTTGGTACTATTCATGAGTCCCACTGTACTATTTCAGCTAACTTTTACCTTTATATACAATACTATCAATAAAAAGTTTTCAATTTCAACAAAATAAGCAGATCCCAAACAGACCATTAGATTTTAGAACATTCTTCACCAAGGTTTCATTTGGACTTCAAAATCTAAGATCAAGTGATCTAGGGAACAATTGCTACTATAAATTGGTTAATATGAATTTAATAACTGAAGATTTGAACTTTAGGTATGTTGCTCCAACAAGAACATTAGTAAGATCCTGCATAATAATTTCAACTCAAAAAATTAATAAAGCTCAACCATCCATAAATTGCATCAATAGAAAAGGCAAACATATCATTCAAGTCATTTGAACTAGAAATTGAAACCCAAATCCTACGTTATAAGTACTTCCATCCAAATCAACCAATGGTGATTTAACTAAATCATAATAAAATTTAGAAAGATGTTTTACAAATCAATACAATAAATCTATTATTGCATGGCCCCATGCAAACTAGTATGTGGAAAATTTTGATTTTGCACTTGCTGCATGCCAGCTTTGCCCGGATATGCAGGTGCACGTAGCAGGCTTCTTCTAACATCCGACAAATTTAGACCCGCATTGTTAGCCATAGATATATAAACTGGGTCATTAAGCGGGTGGCACCCTGTCACTCTCATAAGTTGCAACTCAGTCTTATAGAACTGAAAAAATCCATATGATATATAAACAACATATTCTATATGAATGCAAAAACTACAAAGAAAAGAAAGCAAGAAAGAAAGAAAGTGAAAGTAATTTTACACCCTGGCACTTCCATGATTTGTTTCTTAGACTTACCAGTAAAGGTATTGTCACATAATCAATTACTGCAATTCTATTCTCAAAATGAGCTTTGTCACACTTTTCTTTAAGCTCCCGGCGAACTTGTGATGATTCTAAGGCTGTATTCTTAAGAACTTCAACCTATATAAAACCATGAAAACTTAAATTATCATTCATATAAGGATATTATTGGTGAGAGTATTAATTTAGCGTTAACAAAAAATTAAAGCATTACCTCTTTCTCAAGGTTTTTCATCAAGTCTTGTTTTCTTTTTCTAGACCGTTTAGCTGATTCTATATTTGCTTGCTTCCTAATATGGAAAAAAAATTCAAATTGGGATGCAGTCCATTTTAAATATAAAAAAACAAATTGAGAAGCATTGAACAATATTTGAAAAAACAAAAAATTTCTTGTTACCAACCTCCTTTGACGCTTTGCCTCTTCAGAATTGTCAGTGATCTTTGCTGTAAATTGAAAAACTGTACAAAGTCAAGAGAGCAAATTTAGCAAGTGATGCAGAGACAAGTGAATTGCAGACACCCACAACCACAACACAAATTTCTGTTGTAACTATTCAATAATCAAATAACTATTTAACATATCATGCTAAATCAGAAAAACTAAAAAAAAAAAGCCTCTATTCTCAATGCAAATAAACATATAATAGGATTGTTTTATTAATTTGATAAATCGGAAAGATTTATTTATTAGAAGAAACAAGGCTAGTTCCAAGTTACAATAAAATAAAACAGAGACCTAAACAACACAAAACAAAGAGCAATAAAACTCTCAAGCTAATACACAACTGACCAATCTACAAAGCAAAAAGAAAAACGAGCATCGTTGAAATTCTGTAAGCAGTATATACAAATAAAATAAACTCTTAAAAGGAAGGAAAAAAGTATGATAAGAAGTAAAATACCATTAGTATTAGGAATTGGAGGGTGCGATTGAGTATTGTTGACTGCATTGAGTGCAGCAGCGCAAGCGCGCTCACAATCAGAATGAACAGCGGCATTATTCAATGGCAGAGGAAAGAAGTCGAAGTAGTTTATCATGGTAGTAGTCTAGTACTTGCGTTTTGCTGCTGGGAGACCAAAGAAAGAAATAAACACACTGAACTACTTAACTTTGCTTTTTTTACGAGGAATAGGAATAGGAATAGGCCAATTTATATAGGTCGGAAAGGGCGGGGGATGTCCAAATACTCTTCGCAAAAAGAAAGACCAATCACCGCCTTGCCTTACGTGTCATACAAAAGAATATTTTATCTCAAAATAAATTTTATATTGGTTTTTTTTTAATTTAAAAATATTATTATTAAGCCAAGTTTACCAACATTAAATTAGACAAATAAAATTTAAAAAGAACTTAATTGGTAAGATAATATAATTGCGTAATACCCAACACAATAATACATCTATCCGATTCCTCTTCCAATTCGTAATAACACACCCACAAATACTGATTGAAAAAGGAAATAGCAATCACCGGCGTACGTGTCATACAAAAGAATATTTTATCTAAAATTAATTTTATATTTATATTGGTTTTACAAAATAAATTATTATTTAGCCAAGTTTACCGACATTAGATTAGACAAATAAAATTTTAAAAGAATTTTTTTTTTAGTTAATATAGTTGCATAATACCCAACACAATAGATCTATCCTATTCCTCTTCCAATTACTAATAAATTAGTACAGAAAAATTCAAAAAATAAAAAATAAAGTTGGTACAACAAACCCAAAAAAATACACAAAGTTCCTTTCCTCCAGACAAATCCCTATTTACAAAATATATATATATATATATATATATATATATTAAACCCAAATCCATCTTCCTCAATAAATCCCTAATACTAATACCCAGTATAAAAACAAAAACAAAAACAAAAGAACCCCAAATCTGTCTTACGGTAACTCCATGGCGCCATCAATCTGTCTTAAGAATATAATATTTTTTTTTTTTTTTTTTGGGAGAAATAAGAATATAATATATATATATAGTTGGTTGACAATGGTTTGCGATGTTTGAGTTATTTTCTTAATTTCAGGAGGCATTGCTTTAATAAAAGTGTTTAAGATTGAGAAGCTACTACTTAATCATTTGTCTTAAATATTGAAACTTAAGACATTGAATCCTCTAAAGAGGCCAAAAAATGCATTAGTTTACATCTTTTTGTTTCAATAACTACAAAATATGCATGTTTAACTACAAAACTTGTCAATACAAAACTTAGTAACAAGATGAAAAATGATTAAGTTCTTGTCTAACAGTATATATAGAAAAAAAACTTGTATAAAATTTAATTGATGATCAATTTTTGTACCATAAAATAATGTATGTTAGTATGTCACAACTGTATTGAGCCACATTTAAGTAATGAAATATATTTTTTTTTTAACTTAAAATTTTGTTATACATAATTTGGCTCCTGAAAAAAACTTCCGGCTCCGCCACTAACTATGTAAGAAAGATTATTTTAATTTCATGAAACTTGTGGAATATGTAAGAAAGATTATTTTAATTTCATGAAACTTGTGGAATATCAATCAAGGGCAATGCTTTGTGAGAGAAAGGGTATTATAGAAGTACGTATGGGGTGATGGAAGATTACTCCATGTGGAGTAGGAGACAAACAGTGAGAATCAAAGTATTGAACTTACGGAATATTGTATTGGTTTGGTCACTTTGCATGGTTCTGATGTCTTGTTGATGAAGAGCGGTTACAACACCAAGTACTACAACTTTAGAAGCTATAATTAGAACGCGTGCAATATGAGGATCAATCCATCAAAAAATATATTCCTTTCATTCTGATCTTGAAGTTGTTAATTTGAATAATTAATTGTTGGAAGAAACTTTTTTTTAGTTGGAATAATATAAGATTGGCAGTCTTCACTAGCTACAAGTGGTTTGGCCGGCCCATCGCAAGCTAAGGTTATTATAACTTCTGCTCATCCAATGTAACAACAAGAAACCTTAGATAGTAATTCCGTAAGCATGAAATTACATCTTAATGTTACTATTTTAGGGATGCCAATTTAAGTACAAGAATAACATCTACAGGCAGCTAATTTTGCAGATTAAAAACTACTAAATGAAACAAGATGAACTTACAGTAACAAGGAAGCATTCCTTTGCAGGGCTTCTTTTTTAACCCTTTTTTTTTTTTTTTTTTGGGGGAATGTGAGTTAGATTAGCATTTTAATATAAGTTGGCAAAAGCACATTTATACCTTAAAAAATGTTGAATGTAAGAAGTTGTACGTAAGCAAACAAGTTAATGACCTAATGGCAAATAGGAGCAATAATGAAAAATAATAATAATAATAATAATAATAATAAAAGTGTACTGAGGCATATAATTATTTAATCTAATAAATTAATTATAGTAATCACACCAACTTTACAAGTCTATTTTCAAATGAGAGATACTACGTCTACAATATTTTTACAACAAATCACAGGTGGTTAGTTGTTATTGGTTCAAATTTAAAACTAACACTAAGATTACTTTTTTGCCCTAACAATAACAACTAGTAACAAGTCTGTCACTTAAGATTTGTTATAAAAATATTGTAAACATATTATTTCTCTTTTCAAATAGGGATAAAATTGTCTGTTTAAATATATTTAATTATTTCCTCTTTTTCCTATCCTAATTTTAATACATCAAAACAAAGGGAATGACTAATTATTCCCTTCCTCTTACTTAATTTTAAAAACATCTAAACAAGATAGAGGGTAACCATTCCGCTCTACTCTTTTCCCCTGTACTTCCAAACATAACATGATATCACATTGTTGTAGCACTTATGATAATAACATTAACACTCAAATGTCTTTAGATACCAGCGTGGATCGATAAATTTCATCACTAAATTCAATACTCACTCAGAAGTGAAGAACTGGTCAACCATGTCTACCACCAAATTATGGTAAATT
This sequence comes from Quercus lobata, assembly GCF_001633185.2. NCBI lineage: Eukaryota > Viridiplantae > Streptophyta > Magnoliopsida > Fagales > Fagaceae > Quercus > Quercus lobata. The sequence continues at coordinate 38,503,527 of NC_044911.1, forward strand.
CTTTTAAAAAGATGCTGACTAACTTCCTATAAATCAAAGGCAAAAGCATGTCCAACAAAGTGATTAATGGACTAGATCCGGTTGCTGAGTAAGCACCTATAATTTCTCCTTAAGAAAATCAGCCTCACTAAGAACATCGTGTGCCTCTCCCTCCAAGCGCTTAAGATATGCCTCATATGCTTCAATGTCCCCCGTTCACATCTTCAACCTCCTTGTCAAGTCTGTCAGACAACGCTCTCATGCATTCAAGACATAAAGGTTGCTCAACCTGTAAATATGAACATGGAATCAGATTTTCAAACCAACATTAAACTTTATATCCGAGTTCCTCTGCAATAAGTATACCTGGGTCTGAATTGTGGCAATCTCAAATGCAAGTTTGAGCACAGTTATAGTCAAGTAGAACTCCAAGTAGTGAGGCTGCAAAGGAACATTGGATCATCCTTCAGGAGAAGGTAACCCAGAAATAATTCTTACATTGTCTCCCAGGCTGGCTAATATCTGACTGGACAGCTCCAGCCCCAGCATGAGAACGAGGAGGAATCGCTTGTGGCTGCTGCTGGGGTTTTTGCTTTGGTAACACAACAAAAGAGTTGTCCATACATGTCGAACCTATCACACTATTGACCCCATGAATTGAAGACCCCTACATTCCTGCACCTCCTCATTGCCAAAAACCACATACCATACTTATCAACAACCAATCAACCAAACATATCATATCAATTTTTAACATTAAATTAAGCAAGCAAATCCTATAATATTAATCTCCCATAATGTGTAACACAAATACTATAATCAATCAAAAAAAATGTAGCTTGAATAAGGCTGATTTTTTTACAAAACCCAGATGCTATAATTACTCAAAATACAGAAACTAAAGAAGAAAAGAAAAAAGAAAAAAAAGGACTTCTGAGTTGAGTTACTCAAAAGGGTCTCATATCAAAATCCACAAGAAAATTTATAATTAATTTTTTTTTTAATCAAATTTGATAGGTTACCGGAGCAAGAGAAGTAGTTGTTAAAGAACTTCTTGTTGTAAGAATCGACGCCAACAACGCAGAGGGAGTGGCAGCAGTTCTGGCAGTCCCATCGGGGCAGATTCGGATCCATGGGGAGGCTCCGACTCTTATCCCCCATGCCCAGCTTCTCCTTCTTCATTTGATTCTTTCAATTTCTTTAATTATTTATTTATGATTGCTCAACAGTCAGTATACATACTATCGAGCCTTAGCTTTTGCTTTGATTTGTTTTTGTTTGTTTCTAGTTTCTTTCCAGGTTTCCTTTTTATTTATTCTTTTGTGTATCTTTTAGTGCTCTTTCCCAAACCCCCCATAATCAAATCAACAAGTCTTGCTTGCTCTATCATTTAACTCTCCCAATTTCAAAATTCACCATTCCGTAGATTTACTTCATTCCCTTATTGATTTGTTAACAATAGCAACATAGAGATCAGTGAAATAAGTTTTGTTAGAGAGTAATGGTTACTTCTTAAATTAATAAAGTACAAGGCCAACTTTGTTTCCTTTTAGCAAGTAAAAGAAATATCATACATCTTTTACTTATAATTGTATTAGATTTCACAACTCAAAAAATGAAAAAATAATATATATATATATATATATATACACACACATTTCAAATTTTCTTTGGATGGAATGTGCTTACATGACTATTAATATTTTTCGCTTCACTTCATTGATGGTTCAGAGAGTTGTTATGCCAACAAATTTTGGTGGTTAATATCAACAAGTGAGAGTGGTTATCTCACTTGTCTCATCAGTATGCTGGTTTAGAAGAAAGTGTAGAGTGCCTACAGACTATCCTACTTGTGTAAGTTAACTGCTTGGCAGCTTTGCATCTTTCCATTTGGTTGTATGAAGACTACAAATTCATTGAAAATAAATAAATAAAAGGAAAATGAAAAAGAAGAAGAGAAGATCAAGCAGATAACACGAAGTTTAAATGCAAACATGTGATAAATCCATATCAACAAACAGGTCGATATCAAAATACAACTAAAGTGCCATTCAGTCGAAAAAAATGGCTCTTAAGAGTCTTCAGTAAAATGTTAATAAGAAAAGATAACCTTTGAAGCAGAGCACAAAATCTGCTACATGCTCAAAGTAAGAAATCTGTATACAATTGCACCTTATTATGCCTGAAACAGTGAGATTACCAACAAAACAGTGGTTTTTCAAAACTCAAAAGACTCAAAACACTTTTAAGTATGTTACTTCTTTTTACAAGCAAAACTTTCTTTAGTTTTGCTGTCATAGTAAAAATAGACTTACAACTAAAGGCTAATTATTAAAAGTTACAAGGAGAGGTCAGGCAATGAAAACCGCACAACCCCATACATTACAAGGAAAGTTCAGGTATATAGTACATACAGCCTTACCAGTTATCCCCAGATGCTTTGTTCTCATTCTCAGCTCCAAAGTTGATGGTTTTGGATTTTTCAAAACCTGCTGGAATAAGATGTATAGCTTCCATCTCACTGCATAACATCTTTGCCAATTGACTTTTTCCACACTGACAAAGTCCAACAAAAACTTCAGATAAGATGCCTGAATCAGGAGTCATAGATCTCTCAATCATTTCCCTCAAGACTTGAACTGCTCCATCAAAATCCTCATTCTTGCAGAAGGTTGATATCAACATCTTGAAAGTTTTGTTCATTCAGATGACAACCACTCCTTACCATGCTTTTATATAGCTGAAAGGCACGCTCAGAGCTCTTCCTCACACACTGACTTCTAATAAGGGCAGAATTAAGTTCTTTAACCAGATATACTGCTTTCTATGTCTTACCCTCCTTGCATGGTCCCAAAATCAAGGCATATATTATAAGTCAAGATATCAGTCTTAACTTGACTTCTCAACATCTCATCATAAAGCCTACTCCCATCTCACTGTTACCCACTTGGCTATACCCATTTATCAAGGCATTGTAGGTCACAGTATTAGGAGAAACATTCACTGCTTTCATCTCATTGAAAACCTTACCACCTTCATGTAATTCTTCTTCCTTGCAAAACCCATAGATAAGTGTGTTAAATGTAACCACATTCGGATGGACCCCATTCTTCCCCATTGAGTTTTTAAGCTTTATGGCAAAGGTCAAAAGAGCCTTATTGCAATATCCTGCAATCAGCGTATTATAAGATGCAATATTTAGGACACTTAAACAAGACTAGAATTTCATACAATGGTGTTGACATCAGAAACTATGCCTCCACCAACTCATTCTCCAAGACAGATTGCTCTATCTGAAAAGAAAAGGAAAAAAGAAAATTTTCTACCATCATTTCCAATATCCCAAAATAAGATAACCAGTATGAATGAAATATATAAACACAAAAAATCAACACATGGAGTCCATCAACCAAGTTGAGTAGGTTGATTCTGTTGCTGATCCCCTACCCACTTTGTGCCTGTTTGGTACAGTTAATTTTCAGTTTTTTTAAATAAGGTTTGTTTGAAAAAGCTGTAATAAGAAAAAGGTGAAATTTGAAAAAGTTTTATTTCAAACAGAGTTACCAAATGGGCTTGCCATTAGCTAAATCAACTGAAGGGAAACAAACACACCCAAGCCCTCAGAAATCTTTACCCCTTATTGTTGCTGCATACAAGAACTTCAAAATCCCATCTAGTAATTTGATCAAAGTAGAGAACAAATAGGTTTCCACACACCCCATTCATAAAACTCAAAAATTTCATTGACAATGGACAAATTGTTCTTACACAGAAACAAAAAGCAACAGAGCTAACAAACATAATACAGTGAGAGGATCAGCAAGAAGGTTTTGATCAATGCAGGAAAATTCCTTGATCAGCACAAGAAAAATGTGCAATTGTTAAGACACAAACAAAAACAAAACAGAGCTAACAAACATAGTACAGTGAAAGGATCAGCATGAAGGTTTGATCAATGCAGGAAGCACATTGGTAGCAGACAAAATGTTGAAATTAGAATGTTGGGAGAAGTCTAGATTAGCATTCCATACTAGAATGTAACCCACGCCTTTTCTTACAACCCATTGCTATGCTTAATTAAGCAAAAGCATAATATTTTTTTTGTTGTAGAAGAGGTTGCGAATGTCACAATGCTATAACTTTAACAAGGACTAGGGCCCTCTTCTTTTTCTGCAAATTGTCACTACCACCAACATAATCTTCTTGCTCATACCTTTTACTTTATTGCCATCATATCCAAATCACTTCAAACTAAAACACGCACAGTAATAATCAAACAAAATCAGAAAATAATACTCTCATTAATAATCAAACACAATTCATTCATGGAAAAAAAAGTAACTATTTGAAATATAAGAATTCCACCACATTAATCTACAACACTACAAATTTTTACAAAACAAATTGAAGGAATACAAGGAAGACCAACCCTCAAAAAATGCAGATCATTCTGTGTTCGTCTGTGAAAGGGTTGTATCCAAATCACTTCAAACTAAAACACGCACAGTAATAATAAAAAAAAACCAGAAAATAATACTCTCATTAATAATCAAACACAATTCATTCATGGAAAAAAAAGTAACTATTTGAAATATAAGAATTCCACCACATTAATCTACAACACTACAAATTTTTACAAAACAAATTGAAGGAATACAAGGAAGACCAACCCTCAAAAAATGCAGATCATTCTGTGTTCGTCTGTGAAAGGGTTGTAGTTTTGACTGGTGGAGCAATGAACAAGAGGTGGTTTTGAGTGGCAGAGATTGGGTGTGCCGGCAGTGACGGGTGATATTGGATTCTATTTTATTGAAGACTGTTATATCATACACATGTGAGCATGCACGCATCACAACTCACAAGCTATTATGATAGAAAAGAGTCAAATAGATGTTTCTTTTTATGTAGGATTTTTCTTAGCTGAATTGCTTATGAAGAGCCACGGTCAAGGACATAAGCAATCCTAATTGAGTCGAGCACGAAGAAGCAATACTGGATCAGCATGAAGACTTTGATCAATGCAGGAAAATTCCTTGATCAGCGCAAGAAAAATGTGCAAATAAGATGCATGGAAATGTGAAATGTAGCAATTTGCCATAAAAAAACAGCACGTGCAGCTACCCACTTGGGCCATTAGCTAATCCAACTAATATAACCACCTTAATGTTCTCAAGCACCACATTTATAAAACAAAACAAAAAAACAAAACAGAGTTATCAAACATAGTAGAGTGAAAGGATCAGCATGTAGGTTTGATCAATGCAGGAAGCACATTGGTAGCTGACAAAATGTTGAAATAAGAATGTCGGGAGAAGTCTAGATTAGCATTCCATACTAGAATGTAACCCACGCCTTTTTCATACAACCCGTTGCTACGCTTAATTAAGCAAATAATAAAATAAGCAAAAGCATAACATTTTTTTTGTTGTAGAAGAGGTTGCGAATGTCACAATGCTATAACTTTAACAAGGACTAGGGCCCTCTTCGTGTTTTTCTGCACATTGTCACTACTACCAACATAATCTTCATGCTCATACCTTTTACTTTTATTGCCATCATATCCAAATCACTTCAAAATAATCTTTAAACTAAAACAAGCTCAGTAATAATTAAACAAAACCAGAAAATCAAAAACACCCATTAATAATCAAACACAATTCATTCAGGGAAACAAAAAAAAAGCAACTATTTGAAATATAAGAGTTCCACCACATTAATCTACAACACACACTCCAAATTTTTACAAAACAAAGTGAAGGAATAAAAGGAAGACCAACCCTCAAAAAAGATGCAGATCTTTCTGTGTTCATCCGCGAAAGGGTTATAGTTTTGACCGGTGGAGCCGCGGAGCGATGAATAAGAGGTGGTTTTGAGCGGCGGAGACTGGGTGTCATGTAACCAAGGTCAAGGACATGAGCAACCCTAATTGAGTCAAGCACAAAAGATGCAATTTTTATGTTTAACAACATTCACGCATTTTGTTAAAGTAAAGAAAAAAAAAAGTTACAGCTATGTAAAGAAACCAACGGTAATAATTACACAACATTTTTACCACAATTTTGCAATAAATTATTGATATTATTTATTAGATTTGAATTTTTATTTACTCACGAAAAATAGTATTCAAAAATATAATTCTTTCTTCTCGCATTTATATAGTAGGGTTCACTCATTAAAATCATGGTGAAATCCATCATAAATGTAAAAGGAGAGAATACTATTTATTCCTACTTCGAAATACCTAAAAATTTTCAATATAAATCAATCACTAAAATTATTTTTACTCATAAAAACAAATTAGTGCATAAAATTTTGTTGTAAAATTGTTTTTTTTTTTTTTGGTAAACATAAAATTGTTATCCTTACTAAACATTAAATTGATACCAACACTCTTCTAATATATATCAAATAAGAGAAGTGATATGTCTACAACATTTTTACAACAAATCACAGGTGGTTAGTTGTTATTGGTTCAAATTTAAAACTAACACTAAGATTACTTTTTTACCCTAACAATAATAACCTGCCACTTAGAATTTGTTATAAAAATGTTGTAGACATATCATTTCTCATCGAATAAAATACTACATTGTAGTGGCCTTTCTCTTGGTACCAAATTTTGCCTAATCTATGCCAAATACCAATTTTAAGCCCAAAAATGCCAAAAATTGTTTTTTTTTTTTTTTTTTTTTTTTTAGAATTCAGATCTTCTAGATTTTTTAAGATATTCTACCAAATAGATTTCCTTAAATCTTAACCATTCTTTAATAATTTAATGGTCTAAATTTTGACATGTTAGCATTCTACTAACAATAATCTTAAGGCGAAAAACACATTTTGCTCCCTACATTTTCAGCCGATTCCCGTTTTAGTCCCTAAGTTTTTTTTTTTACCGCTTTTAGTCCCTCTCCTAAAAAACGGTTCCATTTTGGTCCCTACCGTTACATCATAAACAGATATTGCTGATGTGGCAAACGGCACTGATAATCAATAATAAAATAATGGGTCTACAGTAACCTGACTTGCTACTGTTAGTTATTCCCGCCCTTAGTAGTCACGTGACACTCACGTGACGGTCCCTAACCCAAGCAAAACCCCAAATCACCCAATTAGAAATCCTTAACCCCCAAATTTCCTCAGCTCCTCGCTCATCAGTCACCACACGGATTGAAGTCCCTCACCAGTCACGAACTCAAAAACACCTTCAAATCAATTGCTCCTCGCTCACCACACAGCCGAAAACCATCTTCAAATCAACTACTTTCCATGGATTCAAGCTCAATGCATCGAGTGGAAGCTTGAGGAAAAGGGGCCCAGCCCGATGCTTCTGCTCGGAGAAACCCATTGTGGTCATTTCGTGGACATCTGACAACCCTGGAAGAAGGTTCTACGGTTGTCCAAATTACTGGGTAAGGTAGTATCTCTCTTTGTAATGTTTTTAAATTTTTGGGTTTTTAAATTTGGAAGCACTTCAGATTCCTTTTAGCCTTTCTGTTTTCCTTTTTCATTTTCGTTTCAATCTTGCAATCCCCTTTAGTCTAAGTCTAACCCCTCTCTCTTTCATTTACAGACCTTTTATTTCTCTTAGTTTTCATTATTGTCTCTCTAAGACCGTCATTTTGATCTTAAACCAACATAGCTTCATAATATTTGACAACCAATTTTTTTTTGCTAATTCGTAGAGAAAACCCAAGTTGGTTTTCTTGTCTTGGGAACCCAGAATTTGTTTTCTTAAATAAATAAAAAATTTAAAAATTTGAAGGAAAAAAAAAAAAAAAACTCAGCTTGTTGCTGACAATATAAATTGTGCTAATACAAGAACATTGTGCTAATACTATTTTAGTTTCTGGTAAGGTAGTATTTGCTAATACTATTTGTTATTATTTTTCATGATTCTGGTTGTTCATTTAACATCATTTATCTGGCCCTTGGGTGTCAGGTTGGACGTAAGTGTAAATTTTTTCAGTGGCTTGATGATGAAATCTGCGAGCGTGGCAAGGTGCTGATTCCGGAGCAGAGGCAATGGATTTTGACCCTTGAAGCTTGTTGAGGTCTAAAATAGGTCATAAAGAAATAAGCCCAAAAACAAAAGAACAAGTCAAGCCCAAAAGAAAAATCTCAGGCTAAGCCCAAAAGTAATAGGCACGGATGACCCATGGGAGGCAAAAGGAAGGCCCAGAGGATCCTGAAGCCCAGAAGAGGAAGAATCATCCCAAAAAGAGACCACGGCAAAATAAAAAGAAACAAGGATCCTCAAATCCCTTCAAGCACAAATAAAAAAATAAAAAAGAGAAGACTGAGACAGATCGGTAGAAAGAAGACAGGAAAAGAAAAGAACAAGAAACGCAAGCGACCTTTCATGGCACAGACAGCAAAAGGGGCCTCGGGAAACCAGGACAGGGAAGAAAGAATGGCAACGAATGACTTTCAAAAATGGCAGAACAGGATTCCGCCCAAATAGGAAAGAAAGGAATACGCCAGAAATGAGGATACCGAGAAGGGCATACCTCAGCACGTCCCAAAGAGGATGGCCAACCAGAAGCTTTCGAAGGAATCAGAACCAAGAGAAGGAAAGAGTGAGAAAAAACGGCAAAGGGACTTACCGAGGCGACAGAGACAGAACATGCTCTGTTTGCAAAAGAACAAAACAGGGGAACCCGGGACACCCAGAAAAACTCCATTATAAAAGGAGGGGACGGGTCGTGAAGAAAGCAGCAAGAAAAAAGGAAAGAAAACACACAAAAAAAAGAAGAAACTCTCTAGGAAGAACCATCAGAAAAATCCATCCAGAAAGAAAATACTAAGGGAAGAACGAAATACTTCTTCCCGATATCCTGTAAAGGCCACTATTACACATACTCGGATTCAACAGGAATCAAACTTTGCAAGTTTTGAAGGCTGAAATAGCCATTCAAGACTGCAATTTTTGAGCTTGATTGGACCTTGTATCACGTCCTAGTGAGCTTTCTGTAATCAAACAGATAACTTGTTAATGAAATACTGCCTCATAACTTCCAGGATCCCCACTGCACCTTTTTCTTTATCGTTTTTTGCTAATCTTGTCTTTGTTCTGAATTTACGTTGCTAACATTTTTGGGCATTCTACGATATCCTTGTTTGTCATTTTTTTTTATATTGTCAGGAGTATTCTCTGTACCTACTTGATTCTTAAACAGCTCGTTAGCTGCGGTGAGTCAAGGCCCGGTCCACCAAATCCCTCTTTTTTTTATTTGGGCCCGGGATCCTTGGGCCTGAGCATCCTAAAAAGGGCACTCTCACATTTTGACGACTCCGCTGGGGACTGGGCAAAGAAGAAGGAAGAAACAACCCTTCACAGAGAATGCCTCCAAGACAAAGAAACAGCAAGGGAACTAATGTGCCACCTACGGCCTCTGAGCCTGTAGGAGAAAACGAGGAAGTCTCCAGGCAAGGAGGTGGGATACCCTTGGTAGAACAGGAGGTGGTGTCAGAACAAAGACACGCGAGGCAGGAACCAGACCTAATGGCCAGAATGACAGCAATGTTAAAGGATCTGAAGCAAGAAGTTCGTCTTCTCAAAGAAGGCAGGACACAGGAGGTCAGAGACAATATTCCCCCTACTGGTCACCAAGATGGGGCACATCCAGAAGGAAGGTCAGCAGTGGGAGGAAGGGCCAACCCTCAGTACTTGACGCTGGCAGACGTCAATGCCCTCCTGGAGCAAGAAAGGGAAAAACTCTCAGGGATCCCCAAGCAATTCTCTCGGGATCCCCCGTTCCCCCCAGAACTTCTTGGCAAACCATACCCTAAGGGGTACGAACCCCCAAAGTTCCATCCTTTCGATGGAAGGAATGGAAGTTCAGTGGAACATGTGAGTAGGTTTGTCCACACTATGGGCCCCTATGCAGGAGACAAAGAATTATGTCTAAAGGAATTCGCCAAATCCTTAGTGGATAGGGCATACACTTGGTACACCACACTGAGACCCGTTTCCATCAAGACCTGGGATGAGATGATGGAAAAATTCTGCGCCAAATATTACCCAGGTGAAGACAAAATCACTTTCCAGAACCTACAGATGGTGAGGCAGAGACCCGGAGAAGACCCTGTTCAGTTCATTAAAAGATTCGAAGACGTGTCCCTAGACTGCTATGGAGACCATGAAGAAAAGGAGCTCGTGGAGACCTGTATAGCCAACATGCTTTTTGATTACAGACTCAACCTTGAAAATTTATGTATCACACAATTTGCTGACCTGCTACAGAGAACTAGAAGGACGGCGCAGACCATGAGAACAAAAAGGCTGCCCGCATCCCAAGCTATGACAGCATCAGCAGGAGAGAAAAGGAAGAGACCAGATGGGAAGGTGTTTGAGGAACCACCAGTGATCCCATGTACAGCTGAGGAGTTAAGCCATGTCCTAGACAAGTGGATTGGAGACGGGGTGGTCAGGCCATTCACTGTGTCCAGGCCACCAACAGAAGAAGAAAGGAAGAACCCTTTATTTTGCAGAATCCATAATTATGTCAAGCACTCCACCAAGGATTGCTGGACCCTTCGCAGACTCTTCCACAAAAAGTTGAGAGAAGGAACCTTGGAGCTCACCCAGAAGGAGCCGGAAGTGCAGAGAAACCCCTTGCCTAACCACAAAGGAAAAGGGGTGGTAGCAGTAGTAATACACGGGAACCCGGCAGAAGCAGGAGAATCTGAAGGATCCTTCCACCCGAGCACAGTCAGGACCCTCCAGAAGAATCCCAAGTTCAGGTCACTATTCAATCAGTTAGGATTCGGACCAGAAGCAAGGAGGGTGGCCACAGAGTCTCTCATGAGCATAGCAGCAGATTCAGGGATGGAATGCTTTACAGCTGAGTCACATGCTAGTCGAGCTTTCCTGGAAACAACCAATGCAATAACCTTCACTGATGAAGATATGGAGATTGAGCACCCAGACCATCGTAGACCCCTTTATCTAATGGCCACCATAAACGGCGTTCAAGTCAGAAGAGCACTGGTGGATACAGGGGCATCACTCAACCTCATAGCCTTAAGTACCCTGGAAGCTGTTGGGTTAGTTGACAGAAGGATCCTGGGGACTCCCATGGAGATAACAGGATTTGGAGGATCAGTAGAGTCAACAGAAGGATACGTGCAGCTAGCCTTAAAGGGGTTATTGCATAGCAGCAGATTCAGGGATGGAATGCTTTACAGCTGAGTCACATGCTAGTCGAGCTTTCCTGGAAACAACCAATGCAATAACCTTCACTGATGAAGATATGGAGATTGAGCACCCAGACCATCGTAGACCCCTTTATCTAATGGCCACCATAAACGGCGTTCAAGTCAGAAGAGCACTGGTGGATACAGGGGCATCACTCAACCTCATAGCCTTAAGTACCCTGGAAGCTGTTGGGTTAGTTGACAGAAGGATCCTGGGGACTCCCATGGAGATAACAGGATTTGGAGGATCAGTAGAGTCAACAGAAGGATACGTGCAGCTAGCCTTAAGGGTGGGGCCGATAGTAGCTCTGACAAGGTTTCATGTAATTAATGCAGAAGTTTCTTATCACGTGTTGTTGGGACGCCCGTGGCTTCATAAACATCGCCTTATTCCATCCACGTTCCATCAATGCATTAAAGGGAGACTGAATGGGAGGCCCATAAGGATCCCTGCCAATCGTAATCCTTTCAGCCAGGGAGAAGTGAACTTCGCAGAAACAATGTTTTATGATGAATTGGAGCCAGATGATGAGAACCCCGCCCCGGGGACCCCGGGGGCACCAGTCCTAGAAGAAGAAGAAGGAGGAAGGGGCACCCGTGACCTGAGAAACCTTCTAGGAAGCAAGAGACAGAAGAGGGAGCCCAGCTCTTCAGGATCCCGAGAATGTGTGGTGGTGCGGGAACCTGGGGGAAGATTGATTTATCGTTTGTGAAGGTGTGCGGGACCTGAATGCATTGTGCAGGAAGGTCCCGGACCACCAAGCTGCATGATGGCCCAAGAAGAAATCCCAGAAGAACCAGTTAAGGAGGCTCAGATCCAGCCTGAGGAAGAATTAAAGGAAGTAGACTTGGGAACAGAACCAGGATCCCGAAAACCTATCTTCATTAGCAGTCAATTGGTGGCTCAAGAAAGAGAACAACTGGTAACCTTACTTCGAAAATACAGAGATGTGTTTGCATGGACCTATGATGAGATGCCTGGTCTAGACCCAGAGTTGGTAGTCCATTCTCTTAATGTGGACCCAGGGATGAGGCCAGTAGTCCAACCAGCTAGGGTCTTCCACACTGAGATAGAAGCTCAAATAGTCCAAGAGGTCAGGAAATTACTAACAGCTGGTTTTATCAAACCCATCCAACATCCAAAATGGCTTTCCAACATTGTACCTGTAAAGAAGAAAAATGGTCAAATCCGTTGCTGTGTAGACTTTCGTAACCTGAACAAGGCATGTCCTAAAGATGAGTTCCCATTGCCCAATATAGACCTCCTTGTAGATTCAGCCGCTGGAAACTCGATGTTCTCATTTATGGATGGGTACAGTGGATACAACCAGATCCGCATGGCAGCCAAAGATGCAGAGAAGACGGCATTCAGAACTCCGATTGAGAACTTTTACTACACTGTAATGCCCTTTGGCCTCAAAAATGCGGGGGCTACGTATCAACGAACCATGACAGCCATTTTCCATGACATGATGCATGAGGAAATGGAAGATTATGTAGACGATATTGTAGTCAAGTCAAAAACCAGAACAGGACATTTCCAAGTACTTGAGCAAGTCTTTGAAAGATGCAGGAAATACAAGTTACGTATGAACCCCATGAAGTGCGCCTTTGGAGTGTTTGCTGGAAAGTTCCTCGGGTTCCTAGTACATCACAAAGGCATAAGCGTGGACCCAGCCAAGGCCACGGCTATTGCCACGATGAGAAGGCCAACTACTGTTAGGAAACTCAAAAGCTTCCTGGGAAGGGTCTCCTACATCAGGAGGTTTGTGCCTGGTTTAGCCTCAGCTACAGCAGGCCTATCCAAGCTATTAAAAAAGGGAAATGAATTTACCTGGGGAACGGAGCAGCAGGAAGCTTTTCAAAGAATTCAGGGCATTATGAATCATCTGCCCACCCTCTAGGCACCAATACGTGGGCGACCTCTGTTGTTATACCTAGCATCAAACTCCCAGGCAATAGGAGCTTTGCTGGCACAAGAAGATGACCAAGGAAATGAGCAGCCCATATATTATGTAAGCAGAACACTCAAGGATACCGAGACCAGGTACCCCAGAATAGAGAAAGCCTGCCTAGTGATCGTTTATGCATCACAAAGGTTGAAGAGGTACTTCTCAGCTCACCAAATCCTCTTGGTGACCAAATCCCACCCCATAAAAGCACTCCTGCACCAGCCCCTTCTCACGGGAAGGATAGCACAATGGCTAATGTTGCTCTCACAATATGATATAGGTATAAAAACTCCCAAGGCTGTCAAGAGCCAGGCCATAGCAGATTTGCTTGCTCAATTCCCAGGAAAGGAAGAAGGCCCGCTGAGTGAAGAAATCCCCGGCGAGGTAGCAGTGATGGAGATCCCAGGGAAGAAATGGACCATGAGGTTTGACGGATCAGCTACAGCAACTTCAAATGGGGTAGGAATTGTACTAAGCTGCGAAAATGGGGATATCATGCCCCTGTCCTTCAAGCTTGGTTTCTCATGCTCTAATAACGCAGCTGAATATGAGGCATACTTAACTGGGTTAACTGTAGCACTCAACATAGGAGTGAAACATATGAGGGTGCTGGGAGATTCTAATCTTGTAGTCTCCCAAGTGAAAGGTGACTTTGCACTACGAGAACAAAGCCTAGCAGCCTACAGGACTTGGGCACAAAGGCTGGAGATGGAATTTCAAACCTTCAGCGTAGAATACACTCAAAGAAGTGAGAACAAGTTTGCAGATGCTCTCGCCACCCTGGGATCCCAAATACCATTTAATGGGAGGGATACGCTGATAAAAATAGGAAGGCAGGAACGTTCTATTGTAAGGATCCTCCAAAGGATGTACCCCGGGGAATCCAAACAGTGGGACTGGAGGGACGAAATCAAAGAAAAGATGAAAGAGGCAAGCCCCAGAGGGAACATCAAAGAACTAATGGATTACACTCAGATAGAAGGAGAGTTATATAAGAGACTGCCAGGAGGAATATTGTCCAGATGTATCACCGAGAATGAAGAAAAGGCGAAACTAGAAGAATTACACGCCCAAGCATGTGGAGTCACAGAAAAAGTCAGCCTATACAGAAGGATGCAACGCAGGGGATATTACTGGCCAGATATGGACAAGGAAGCAGCAATCATACAGGGGAAATGCCAGGAATGTCGTTTGGCAATTGATAAAGAAGAAAGCTACGCGGTGTTCATTGCAGAAGACTGGCGGGTTCCTTTCATAGGATACCTGGCTCGAGGGATCCTGCCAACCGACAGGAAACTGGCCCACAAGCTCAAGAAACTAGCGTGCAGGTATTTCTTGCAGAACGACATTTTATTCAAAAAGGGATATCATGGGGATCCCCTCAGGTGCCTGGGACCAAAGGAAGCTAGAGAAGTAGTCAGAGAGGTGCACTCTGGAGACTGTGGAAGTCACCCAGGAAAGAGAAGACTGTATAAGCAATTATTGTTGTTGGGATATTACTGGCCAACGATGAAAAGAGACTCTGAGGAGCTGGTCAAAACATGTCATGCTTGCCAAGTCCTAGGAGATGCAATTCACACTCACCCAAATGTCCTACAGGATATGACGACGCCATGGCCTTTTCATACTTGGGGGCTCGATCTCATAGGGCCCATAAATCCTCCATCCAATGGTTATATATGGATCTTGGCAGCCACGGAGTACTTTACAAAATGGGTAGAGGCCATCCCTTTGAAAAAAGCTACTGGAGCAGCTGTGGCAAATTTTATTCGAAACCACATCATTACAAGGTTCGGGATCCCCAGAAGATTGATCAGCGACAATGGAACCCCATTCATAAACAGAGATATGAAAGGATTAACTGAAGCATACCACATCAAGCATGGAAGGTCTACCCCATACTACCCACAAGGAAACGGCCAAGCTGAAGCCACTAATAGGGTAATATTAAAGATCCTTAAGAAAATGAAACATGAGTATGGAGGAAAATGGAGTGACCATCTGGCAGATGTGCTTTGGGCATGTAGAAGCTCTGTAAAGACAGCCACAGGATTCTCCCCATTCTCCCTGGTTTATGGAACGGAAGCCATCAGCCCTGCGGAGTTAGTCATTCCTACACCAAGGGTAGTTCTAGAGGAAAACCAGGGAGAAAGTGAGGACACAAGCAATGAAAAGAGGCTAGCAGATCTGGAAGGAGTAGAAGAAGAAAGAGAACTGGCTAAGAAAAGAAGCCAGAGATACCAGCAAAGAATGACCAGAGCATATGCACAAGCAGTACGCCCAAGAGTGTTCAGTAAAGGGCAATTAGTGCTAAGGATGGCGGAGCATGTGAGGAGGAACCTGCCAGGGCCTTCCAAGTTCACCCCGAAATGGGAAGGACCTTACATCATCAATACAGCTCATGAAAGTGGGTATTATTACCTTGCCAAAGAAGATGGAACAGTCCTGACAGAGCCCATAAACGGGAAGTGGCTGAAGCAATATTATGCATAAGAACAAAGGGATCCCGGTACCTCAGGGTCCTTTCACCAGTTTCACTATCTGCTAAGTTCCTTTTATTTTTGTCTTTTTCAGCTTTTATCATGAATTCTAGTCTAAGCTAATTTTGTTCAGGAACATGTGATAGATTGACACTTTGTGGTCAATACTGCACCAAAAGACTTTTTCTTTGTTCCTTGAAAATGACTATGTTTTAATGAAATTCCTATTTCTTCAACATTTAAGTTTTTCATACTATAAAGAAAAAAAAAAAAACAAGTTTGGATAAATTTAAGGAAGGATACCTGAGTCAAAAAAAAAGGGGGAAGAGTGTGTAATGCCCTTTTACATATGGCCCAGGATTCACCCCACAAATAATTTCAGATACCCCACAAACAGTCCCAAGTGCATAGGTCTAGGATCACAGAATAAAAGCAAAATATCTAGGATACCTAGCCTAGCACTTGGCAAAAGGGGAACCTGTCAAAGTTCATGAACTGGGACCGTATCTCGAAAAAATATATGTACATAGAGAAGGATACCAGTGTACCCAGTTCAGTACTTACATAATAGATTACCGGGTACCTGGACCAGAATTTACAGAGAAACCTGTGAAAACCATGGTCCAGGACTCAGGAAAGGAAAGAGCGATAGGAAAGAAAAGGCAATATACCAAAGAAAAAGGTAGATTCACATACTGAAAAAAAAAAAGAGAAACAGTTTTGAAACACAAAAGAGAAAGCAAAAAGCAGAACAATGTTCAAAAAAAAAAAGAAAAAAAAAACTTATACAATCCCAAATTTTCTATGTAAATCTAAAAAAAAAGAAGGCTAAGGAATGAGGCCGGCCAACAGGGAGGCATCCGGAGAAATAACAGGCACAGCCAAAGTAGAAAGGATCCTCTGCCGCTTGACCTTCAAGTCTTGTAAAATCTTGTGAGCACGAGCCAAAAGCTTCCTCAGCAGCAGCTATCTCAGTGTCTATACTCTCGAAAGATTGCCTCTGAAACAGCATATGGGCCAGCAGACGCAAGTGATCCAGCAGAAAAGACAAGTTAAACTTGGCCTCTAGAAGGTCTTGCACCACCCCTCTCCACTCCAGAAGCTTTTCTTCGGACAAGGAATCTACAGAGGAATTCCTTAGGGAAATCAGCACAGCACACAGCAACTCCATTAAAATATTGCCCAAAAAAACGCCTCCCCTGAAGCCGCTGGTGAAATCCTCGTGACTCTTAAGCAGACTCTCTAGCAGCGGCAGGCCTTCCACAGGAACGGAGAAACGCAGGAAGCTGCCATAAGAAGACCCAAAAATATGGAAGTGGCTGGCAGGAAGACTGTTGAATTCCAAGAGATCAAAGCGAGCCAGAAAAGAAGAAAGCCTTGAATCAAGATCTGAGGCAGTCATCTTCGAGGCATCCCCCATCACTGTGTCACCACTTGCAGAAACAAGGGGACTTGCAGCCTTTTGCTCTGGACGAAGGTCAGCAACTTGAGCAGGTCTCACAATTCCTTCAGGAATAACAGGCTCAGAACCTGCAAAGCCTGTATCAATATTCAAAAAAAAAAGAAAAAAAAGAAAAGAAGAGGAAGAACAGATTTAGTCTTAAAAAAAAAAGGGAGAAAAAGAAGAACAAACCGGTTCCAGCTTCTTGGGGCAGAGCCTCTTCTTCCTGATCTCCTGACTTCCCCGAAGATTCTGGGAAGGAACATAAGGCAAGTTGAAGAAAAGGTGAAGGACCAATGGCAAAGTGGCTAAAAGAAGGGATAGATGCAGGGGGCTTCGACATATATAAAAAGAAAAGGAGGAGGAAGAAAAGGAAACACGATGGGAGTAACTTGCACTCACCTTCTGAGCTTTCTGATTCTAAAGAAGAGGCAACACTGGGAGCGGATTTCTCACTGGTTTGACCTAAAAGGAAAAGGAAAAGGAGGAACTCAAAAAAAATTGGAAAAGAAAGTAGAATATAACGCCATTTCAAGGGAACAAGGTTTACCTGTTTGTTTGGATAAAGGAGTGTCTCCCAAAGCACCTTTATCTGACAAGGACTGAGGAAACACAGTCCTAATAGGACTGGGAGTACGCTCAAGATGGGGACTTTGAGATGACGGGATCCTAGAAGCTTTGGGATCCTGGGAATCCTGGGAACCTTGCATTGGTTGCCCAGTTTCTTCGGCTGGGTCATCAGTAGGGGGCTCCTCCCCCATAACAGGAAAAACAACAGAAAGAGCTGTGATAATTTCCTCCCCCAGAGCCTTGTCAGTCATAGGAGGGGATACCTCCACCTAAAGGAAGGAGAAGAGGAAAAGGCAGTGTCAAAAGAAAGAAAAAAAAAACACAACAGCAGGAATGCAGACAACACAATGACAGAACAAAAGGGAAAGAACAAAAGAAAAAGGGGAACACATACCACGTCGTCTCCAGAAGATTGGCTCTTACCCGTCTTGTGATCAGACTTGCGCTTAGACTGCAAAGGAAATCACCACTCGTCAGCAAAATAGAAACAAGTGCGACAAAAAAAAAAAGAGAGAAGAAGGAAAAAAGTCTTGCCCTTCTCTCTCTCTCTACAGATTCTCTGGAAGTCTTTTGCTTACTACGAGTACGCCCAGAGGGTCCTAAAGGAGGCTGGGATACCAAATCAGAGGATCCTAAAGAACCATGGACTGAGGCAGTCACAGGAACCTGGGGAAAAGAAGGCTCTACCTTAGTCTTCTTCCGGGTCCTTGAAACCAAATGTTCCCTGACATCCTTGCCTTCCTGAGATGCCAAGTGTGCTTGAGGTTTTCCTGTCTTCCTTCTTTTCGCCTCAAAGCCTATTTCCACACCTCCTGTACTCTCGCCAACATCAGCAGCTTTCATTTTCTTTGACTTGACATCCTTACCTTTACTTGGAGCAGTGGCAACACTTATTGTCTCTGTTGCACCCCTTTTGATGGGCACCCCAGAGGAAGCACCAATGATGAGGCTATCACCTAGCCAGGTTTCAGGAAAATCCTGTCCATAAACCACCCAACCTCCCCTGGAGGCATGCCACTCTGCAAACCCAGTCTTGCTGCTTGCAGCAGCAGAAACAATCCCAGCAGTAGGAAGGGATAAACGTCTATTGGATGTAGGAGCAGAAACAATGCTAGGATTCAGGACATCCCGAACTGTGCCAGTGCCAACATAATCAACAAAGGACTTTTGCACTCTCCTCCAATAACTCGTATAGCCACTAGAAGCAAAGACTCCTCTTTGGGAGTTAGGCACTGCAAATTGGGGGCTCCTCCGTGACCAATAAGAAAAGGCTTGCAGCCTCAAGAAAGGATCCAAGGAAGGAAGGGATGGCACCACATCCTTAAAGACTGGAAAGGAAGGAAGGGATGGCACCACATCCTTAAAGACTGGAGGAATGTCCTGATCAAAACCAAATTGCTGGAGTACCCGGTGCGCTGAATAATGAGTATATTTTGGGCCACTTGAAGAAGGCACAGGAAGCCAGGAGGGGCTAATGCAGGCAAGATAAGCCAGACTGCCCTCATCACCACGGCGCAAGTCAAAGGTATTACCTGTAGAAGATAAAAAAGAAGACAACACAGAATCACATGCAAAGCCAAGACCAAACTCACGAGGGGATCTCCAATATAAACTCCCTGCTTGGTCAAACAACTCCACAAGATTGAGACCACCACCCTTCAAGCTGATCCAACGAAAAATAATGGGAAAGGCATCGGTAGAATTGCCACAAAGACCCTTCACTATGTCGGGGGATCCTTGGAACTTGTCTTTCACAAACTTCAAATTCCTGCACTCAGCCAAAGTAGCTGCAGAATGGTCCCACATGAAAATATGAAGGATAGCACAGTGAAGAGACGAAGTGATCACATAACAAGAGTCACCCTCAGCCTCATCTCCATGAAGCTGGTCCAATTGAGAATAAACATGACCCAAAAACAGAGGGGCCAAAGGATACTGGGTACCTCGAGCCAACTTAATTGCCAATGGAAAAAACGAAGACTTAACCCCGTACCCAGGGAACTCACTGAACAAAAACTTACTAAGCCAAAAAGCCAGGAAACCGGCCCACCTCACTTCCTTATCTTTTTCACGAGAGAGGGTCATCACCCATCTCCCCATCCTAGCCGGCTTGCCACCAGAAGAAGCGGCGCGACCACCAAAATGGCCAAATAATTTCTCTTCTACCATGAGATCCTCACCAGAAAGGTCAATATCAAAGGGATTCTCTTCACCAAACACCGGGAGGAGGAAGTTATTAACCACATCCTCCAAGGTGACTGTTAATTCACCAGTAGAAAAGAAAAAAGTATGAAGGGAAGGGCACCAACGACGTACCAGATGCCGGAGCCCTTTGGCGTCTCTGAAGCCCTCAAGGTTTCTGGAAATAGCCACTGCCTTTAGGATACCGGCGCGTTCCAGACGACCCACAAACTCAGCATCAGACAGTTCTTTGTCTACCCATATAGGCCAGCCCTGAATCTTTCCTGGAACAAAATCAAAGAAAATAGGAATCGCCTCTCGGATTCCTTGTCTGATCTGGAGATCAAAAATCTCTCTAGGGTCAGGAACTTGGGCGGA
Source organism: Quercus lobata (assembly GCF_001633185.2). Lineage (NCBI taxonomy): Eukaryota > Viridiplantae > Streptophyta > Magnoliopsida > Fagales > Fagaceae > Quercus > Quercus lobata. The sequence goes on from NC_044911.1 coordinate 38,523,704, forward strand.
ACCAGCGAAGCCCGCTTGACCAGAAAACATCCAAACGTGAGGGGATGGAGGAGCCTCACCCTGAGATATATGAGGAAAAAATGCGCTGAGAGAATACCAAGGATCCCGTAAAGGGAAGGCCGGACGTTCAGTAACCTCGTGAGAATCACTCGGAGCAGAACCAGAAGAACCTTCACCCTCAGAAGGACTGGGAGTACGCTCTCTCCTCTTTCGAGAAGAAGAAGAAGCCATCGAAACAACATGCGCTCTGAGAAGAAAAAAGATTGAAAGTGCAAAAGGGAAGAAGACCAGAGTAACGGAGAAGAAGAGAAAAAAGAAAAAAAAGAAACACAGAGTGAAAGACTCAGAGAAGCAAAGTGATAAGGTGAAACGGCTACAATAAAGGCGCAAATAGCAGTTGGGGAAAAAACAGTTTATGGAAAGACGCGCCAGTTGCCAAGAAATTTAATTTGAAGTGATCAGCAGTTATTAATGAGGGATAACGGGAAACGAGAAAAGTGGGTAGAGGAGTTTTACCTCAAATACCCAACTGCCACGTCCCGTATAAAGAGGAAGCTGCGAGAGGTAATAATGATAAGGGAATGCAACACGCAAAAAGGAGGCAACTAAAAGCAGCAGAAAAGGGCCGGGATCCCAATTAAAAAGGAAGGAAATCCAGTAGAAGTCAAAGGAAAGGGGGATACCATGAGAGTCCTAGGAAACCTAAATCACTCACGCGTGGGTTTCAGGCAACCCACGAGCTCGGGGGGCTAAATGTTGAGGTCTAAAATAGGTCATAAAGAAATAAGCCCAAAAACAAAAGAACAAGTCAAGCCCAAAAGAAAAATCTTAGGCTAAGCCCAAAAGTAATAGGCACGGATGACCCATGGGAGGCAAAAGGAAGGCCCAGAGGATCCTGAAGCCCAGAAGAGGAAGAATCATCCCAAAAAGAGACCACGGCAAAATAAAAAGAAACAAGGATCCTCAAATCCCTTCAAGCACAAATAAAAAAAGAAAAAAGAGAAGACTGGGACAGATCGGTAGAAAGAAGACAGGAAAAGAAAAGAACAAGAAACGCAAGCGACCTTTCATGGCACAGACAGCAAAAGGGGCCTCGGGAAACCAGGACAGGGAAGAAAGAATGGCAACGAATGACTTTCAAAAATGGCAGAACAGGATTCCGCCCAAATAGGAAAGAAAGGAATACGCCATAAATGAGGATACCGAGAAGGGCATACCTCAGCACGTCCCAAAGAGGATGGCCAACCAGAAGCTTTCGAAGGAATCAGAACCAAGAGAAGGAAAGAGTGAGAAAAAACGGCAAAGGGACTTACCGAGGCAACAGAGACAGAACATGCTCTGTTTGCAAAAGAACAAAACAGGGGAACCCGGGACACCCAGAAAAACTCCATTATAAAAGGAGGGGACGGGTCGTGAAGAAAGCAGCAAGAAAAAAGGAAAGAAAACACACAAAAAAAAGAAGAAACTCTCTAGGAAGAACCATCAGAAAAATCCATCCAGAAAGAAAATACTAAGGGAAGAACGAAATACTTCTTCCCGATATCCTGTAAAGGCCACTATTGCACATACTCGGATTCAACAGGAATCAAACTTTGCAAGTTTTGAAGGCTGAAATAGTCATTCAAGACTGCAATTTTTGAGCTTGATTGGACCTTGTATCACGTCCTAGTGAGCTTTCTGTAATCAAATAGATAACTTGTTAATGAAATACTGCCTCATAACTTCCAGGATCCCCACTGCACCTTTTTCTTTATCGTTTTTTGCTAATCCTGTCTTTGTTCTGAATTTACGTTGCTAACATTTTTGGGCATTCTACGATATCCTTGTTTGTCATTTTTTTTTATATTGTCAGGAGTATTCTCTGTACCTACTTGATTCTTAAACAGCTCGTTAGCTGCGGTGAGTCAAGGCCCGGTCCACCAAATCCCTCTTTTTTTTATTTGGGCCCGGGATCCTTGGGCCTGAGCATCCTAAAAAGGGCACTCTCACAAAGCTGCCATTGTAGGCTACAGGAAGAGAGAGAAGAGGCTACTCATTTGCCTGGGGCTGTCTTTGGTGATAAGTGGGATGCTACTTTGTTTGATACTTCTTCTGGTTGGCTAAATAGGTGGGGGGGGGGAAATGGGTCATTAGGTGGGTAGGTATTAGTGGAAAAATGCCTGAATTTTGTTGTATGTATTAGTGGAAAAATGCCATAATTTGTGTTGGAATTTGTTGGTATGTAGTAGTGGGAAAATGCCTGATTTTTTGGTGTAATTCTCTTTGCAATCCAAGACTTTAGCAATGGAATATGGTCTTTTTAATTAATCTATGATTTGTGTACCAATTTATTACATTGTTGTTAAGTGTTTGTGCCAAAGCAGTTTGTGATATTAACTGTGCATCAACTGTCAATTTTGATATTAACTGTGCAATTTGAGAAAGCATCCTGTTTTAGACAGCAATTTGACACAACAATTTGACATTGCAATTTTGAATGGAAACAGCAATTTGACACAGCAATTTGATACTGCAATTTGACAGCAATTTAGAGAGCAACTAGTTGCAAAAAGAGGCAGCTCTTTATGTATTAAAGGAGCTGGCTGCAAAATATTTAGCATCACTCAAAATGAAGGAGCTGACTGTAACATATTTAGCACACCAGCAGCCTGCATAATTTACCAAACCTGTATAATATACATTTATTCATACATCATTACATCATTACACATTAATTCATACATCATACATCATTACACATTAAACTAGCTATTGCCCAGTACATTAAACTCCAATGCTCACCAAACCTGCATAATCACCAAACTGCCCAGCAAAGCTAAAAACCAGCAAATTTGAGTTTAAGTCTTTTAAAAACCAAAGCTAAAAACCAGCAAATCTGAATAATGGAAGCTGAATCATCTTAACAATGGGAGAATAATTACAAAATATTTAACACCAATGATAGTTTTTGGTGTACCACAATAATTACAAAATATTTAACACCAATGATAGTTTTTGGTGTACCACAATAATTACAAAATATGGGACAAAGTCTACCAAGCACATTCATACAAAAAAGGACTTGGTCAGTCCATAAACATATGCCAATTGTTCTAGCAGTTACATAAACATATGAAGAGTGCTTCAACATATAGCACAAAAAAAAAAAAAAAAGGTCCTGCTTCAGTTTGCTATCTTTTAGCAGATCTCATTGCTGCCATATATCTTGCTGCATTCCCAGTTGCATTCAAGGTTTCAGTAATGACTGCACTTCTCTTCCTCTGTCTTTTTGGTCTTGGATTAGACTGATTATTAGTGGGGGGTGGAGGTGCACTTGTGGTCACATCATCATTAGAGCTTGGTTGTGCCCTATGTACTGTTGGTTGAGCATCCTTGGCTGCCTGCAAGCACAATAACAATTAATAGTTTGCCAACTGAAAAACAAAACAATGAGGATATCTAAGTCAAAGTGCATATTTACCCTCTTAATGGTCCTACTGGCTTGGGATGCACTCCTAGGCAAGGAGGAGTTCCCTCCTACTTCTCCCTTGCAACTCCTCTTGTTATGTCCTAATTTCCCACATAACTTGCATTGTTTTGAGATGCCTAGGCCTCTATTTTTTCTGTGACTTCTAGGTTCATCAGGCTCCAGTGCCCTCTTCTTCTTAGGCTTGCCAGGAGGTCTCCTCTTGATAGGGGGTTGCACAAGTGGCAGTCCACTAGGTCCCCACATATTCTGGCCATTGATGGGCTCTATAATGGGTTCATAGCAATCAATGTAGGTAGTCCTTTTGTAGCAAGCATTGACATACTTTTCAGCATCTTCTCTGTTGAAAAATATATAAGAAATGGCATGGCAACATGGTATGCCAACTATGTCCCACTTCCTACAGCTGCATTGCTTCTCTTCCAAGTCCACAATGAAACTCTCAAGCCCATTCTTCACTTCAAACTTCATACGACCAGCCCAACATGCTATCCACTTGCTGCATGCCAACTTCTCCTTGTACAGCCTCTTCCTTATCTTAGGACACAACTTAGATTCTACCTTCATAATCATTTCTCTGTTTGTTTGAAATCTAGTCATCAGATATAGCCTAATACACTCAAACTGCAAGCACATAGAGAGAAAGGGAGAATTAATCATTCATGAATTACATAGGTCTATGGATCATAATGCACATGAAAGGGAGAATTATGCATACCATGGTGATTATAAGTTTGCTCCTGAACTTAACTATCGTGCTGTTGAAGCTTTCACACATGTTGTTCAAGACTGTGTCACTTTGGCCATCACTTTTGAACATGTACCTAGCCCAGATAGTTGGTGACTAAGATTGCAGCCACTTGAATGCATCTTCATCCACCTCCTTTAGCTCATTCATTGCCCTCTCAAATGCTTGCCGATAGGTAGCCATGGCTGCTTTCCAAAAAAGGTCTCTAATAAGGACACCAGGATGATTTTTCCTCAAATTTTGGTATAAATGTCTGCAGCAGATCCTGTGCTTGTACTGTGGCCAATTGTCAACAAAGGTGTTCACCAACCCCTGCAAAGCACAATCATTTAATTCAGCAAGCAATAAAGCTACCATTAACTACAATTAATTCAACAAGCAATAAAGCTACCATCATACCTTCTACTGGTTAGATATGAACACCCATATCTTGTCATCTCCTATGTCAGCAAGCAATAAATTAAGAAACCAGGTTCAAGTGTCCTTTGTTTCAGCCTCTACTACTGCATAAGCGAATGGGAAGTATTCATCATTGGGATCTCTGCCAACAGCACACATCAGCTGCCCACCAGTCTTGGTCTTCATATGGCATGCATCTAGACCAATGATTGGCTTGCACCCTGCCAAGAAACCCTTCTTGTAACCTTTAAGGCAGATGTAGATCCTTTCAAAATATGGTAGCCCGGTTGCCAATCCATGCTCAGCTGCCAAATCACCATCATCATAAGTATGCATCTTCATCAATATTGTGCTCCCAGGACTGCACCTTCTCAACTCATCACAGTACTCCCACAGTTGGTTGAACTGTGCAGTGTGGGTCCCATCAACAGCATCTTGAGCTTTCTCTCTAGCCCTACTTGCCTTGCCTGCACTTATGTCAATCACATACTTCTCATGCACAGCATCCTGAATATCCTTAAACTTTATACCAGGCTGTCTCTTAACCCTCTTCACTAACTTCTTTCTAATGTATGATACTGTACACCTTAGATTTCTATAGCTTCTGCTGCATGTGTGTTCCATGTTCAGTGTTTTCTCTCTAGCCCTACTTGCCTTGCCTGCACTTATGTCAATCACATACTTCTCATGCACAGCATCCTGAATATCCTTAAACTTTATACCAGGCTGTCTCCTAACCCTCTTCACTAACTTCTTTCTAATGTATGATACTGTACACCTTAGATTTCTATAGCTTCTGCTGCATGTGTGTTCCATGTTCAGTGTTTTCAATCTAAAAATCTTCTCCCTTGGCACCTTTGCAAGGTAGGCAACAAACTTGCACCCTGGCTGGCATCGGGCTCTCACTCTCACCAAGTCATTTTTCACAAATTTTATACCCCACCTACCATGGACTGCATAATCAGTTATAGCATCTTTAAATTGTTTAGCTGAGATGAACAACATATCCTTTTCAAACCTAAGGTTCTCAGCTTTGGCTACTAGCCTAAAGATTGGGTATTTGCTGCTCCTAATAGAATTGTCAACCTCAGCAACAGGGATGTCATCATCACCACCCTCACTGCTTGATGATGATTCATCAAGGCTAAGCAACTCCTCACTCTCATAGTCAGAATTCATGACACCACCACCCATTTGTCCTGCTTCAACCTCAGCATCTTCAGCTTGATTGTCCCAACTATCAGGACTATCTTCACCAATATTCATTGATTGCACTTTTGGCTCTTCTTCTAAGTTACTCCTCTCATCCTCACTGCCCTCACTACCCTCACTACTCTCCTTAACTTGGTCATCAACAACTGGCGCTTTGCCAGCCCTCCTAGCACAAACTTGCTCATCATCTACCTCATGTGGCTCACCATGGTCAACATTAACAAATTCAGCATTATCATGGCCTCCAAATTGTGAAAAATCAAGTCTGTACTCTTCATTATCATACTCACCTACACCTACACCTACACCTTCTACTTCACTACCAGGTACTCCAGCAGCTAAGGGATCAAAATCCTCCATTGGTAACTCAACTGGTTCATGCACTGGATGCTCCACAAAGACATGAATCTCCCCATATCCCTTCACCAAGTCAGTCATGAATGTAGCAGCATCATCATTAACCACCTGATGGAAATTTGACCACTCTGGGTTCACACCAGGCATTTTATACCATAGCTTATCTACTTCAGAGTACCCAAAATCCCTACATATACTCTCAATCTCTACTTTTGACCACCTATCTGGATCACAATTATCCACTATATCAACTGTCCCTCCCACATACACTTGAGGGTTCCACATGAAATGGCCACCATGGTGGACATGCAGAGTAAAAAGCTCATTCATCCTACATGCAAGTCACGGGAAGAAAACAGAATGAAAATGAAAACAGATATTAATAATACTTTGTTAGGCTAATAAACAAATAAAAAAGCATATAATACCGACAAAGGGATCACATGGACCCAGCCACTTCTTGAAAAGCAAGACACAATATAGACAATCAATGCAAATACCAACACAAAGATTCCATGGTTTATCAAAGGTCAATATAGTGGTCCCTGATAAACAATAGTGACACATAATACAGACAAACAATGCAATTGCCAACAAAAATACAGTCAGTATTGTGGTCCCTGATAAACAAAAGTAAAACAAACATAGCTGCAAATAACAAAAACAACACACAACAACCAAACAATGCAAACAATGAAAATCCCAACAATATTCCACTATCACGATCAGTATAATGTCCACTACAAAAGCTATAAAGGGAGAGAGGAAGAGAGAGAGTGAGAGTGAGACACAACGAGTGAGAAATAGAGATAGATTGAAATTCCAGAGCAATAACAAAACACAACATCTCAAAATTCCCAAATTCTCAAAACCCAACAACTGAGATTCAAACCCAGAACAATTACCCAGCACTTAAAATGGCATTCATAACATAACGAGAGAGAGAGTGAGTTGGAGAGAAATACAACCTTCGCAATCTGCTCAGCACAAACACACTGAAGCTTGCCGATTTATGGGTTTTTTGTGCTTGCCGATTTGTGGGATTTTTGTGCTTGCCGATTGGTGGGTTTTTTGATCGGTCTTGTGATGAGCAACGGGTAAGGTAAGAGATTAGGGATTTTCAGCAAGTTCGCCGTTAGGTCTAATTGGGTGATTTGGGGTTTTGCTTGGGTTAGGGACTGTCACGTGAGTGGCACGTGACTACTAAGGGCGGGAATAACTAATAGTAGCAAGTCAGGTTACTGTAGACCCATTATTTTATTATTGATTATCAGTGTCGTTTGCCACATCAACAATATCCGTTTATGATGTAACAGTAGGGACCAAAATGGAACCGTTTTTCAGGAGAGGGACTAAAAGCGGTAAAAAAAAAACTTAGGGACTAAAACGGGAATCGGCTGAAAATGTGGGGACCAAAATGTGTTTTTCGCCTAATTTTAATTGTTTTGTTTACAACATTATTTATTATTTTAAAAATATTGTTAGTAAAATGCTGATATGGTAGAATCTAAACTATTAAATCATTAAAGTGTGGTTAGGATTTAGGGAAATCTATTGATAGAATACCCTAGGAAATCTAGAGGATCTGACATGAAAAAAATGAGAAATTTCATGAAATAATTTTATTTTCCTAGTTGGATGTTGGATAAATCATTTTGATGGTCCAAGAGTTTAAAATCCCAAATTTGTCATTTTGGCTAAGTTTGACCAAACCTAAACAAGATTAGTCAAAGTTTGTCCAAAAATTCGACAGCTTGATCGTGATGAATTTTGCTCATTAAAGATCATGAATTTCCAATCAAAACCACAGTTCACATGCCTAGATCAAAGTTGAAACGGATGAGACATCACAAAAACATCAAAGCCTTAACCTTTTTGCGACATGTGATTATAATTTAATTTCGATTAAATTATAATCAAATTGCCACCAATTGGTTTGAGTAAGGAGTCATTAGAAAGTTTATAAGATGAATTTTAGATTTGATATGCTTCAATGGCCAACACCCCCCCCCCCCCAAAAAAAATTAAATAAAAAGGATTTATAAAAATATTAAAGTGGAAATTTTATTTTCAAACGTGGTTTTTCCACTATTTTTTCAAGACCTCCTATATAGGGATGGCAATGGGAAGGGGTGAGACCAGAAAATGAGGTTTTTACTCCCATCCCGCATGGTTTTGTCGTATCCCATCCCCACCCTGCCCCGTATGACTGAGAAAATTTTCTTGCCCCATAAAATTCTTCTTAGTAATTTGCCCCACAACTATTACAATTTTTTCAATAAAACCTGTTTCATTAATATAAATATACTTGAAATTTCAACTAAATTTATCCCATCAAATCAAAACTAATTTTAAGCAAATACTAAATAAATATTTATCGGTGTTTAACAAAACAAAAATATTAATATACATGCATGTAAATAAGCTAGTATTAGTTTGTTTGTTTAAATAGTAGGTATTTAGGGTATGAAAATTTTACAATTATAATCCTTATTAAGGCAGGGTAGAGCCAGAAGGGGCTAAAATGTCTAAATCCATTCCCTCATCTAGAATCCCATCCCACCACCTATGTCGGGCATGTAAAATCCATTTAAGGCGAAGTGGGGAAGGCAAATTAAGGCAAGGCAGGGCAAAATTGCCATCCCTTGGTTTAACTCATTGCTCTGTTAAGTCTCTTGTTAGTGCCTTATAAAGGACATGACAAATTTTAAGACATGTATTGGTATTTTAAACCAATCTACACTCCATTTTGTAGAAATATAGAAGATCTGCATTTGATTCAAATCTACCACCCGACAATGTTTTTAAGTGAATAAGAGTATTTACAGTAGTGGTGCTAAAAAATTTAGCTTTTAACAACTTAAAAAGCTATTTTGTTTATTTTAACACATTACTTTACAATATACCAATATCAAATGTTCTATATTTTTTACCACTTTATTTAAAATATTCTTTCTTTATTCTTCCTCTCTCTTCATCTCCATCTCCATCTCTATCTCTCTCTCTCTTTGAAACAAGCCAACCAATAAACCCAACCCTTTTTCTTCTTAACCCAGCAAACCCACACCACCAACCACCACCACTAAAAAAAAAAACACCAGCTACCACCAACCACAACCCACTAGCCAAGAAACCCACTTAACCATCGCCACAACCACCATTGCTATTGTCATCACCACCTACAATCGTAACCCCCAACCACCAAAATCACAAACTCAAAACCAAACCACAACCAAATCACAAACCCAAACTCACAATTGCATTACCACCACTAGTTGGGAGAAGAAAAAAAAAAAAAACTAGTCATCGTCGAAATCAACAATCCACTACAAACCCATTAAAATCCACACAACCATTGCAACCCACAATGCACAACCACTACTACAACCCTAACAAACCCATAACCACACAACCTAGTAAACCCAAACATCTCACTCACACAAGCCCATACTCGCGACTATAATTTACTATAGCGAGGTGTTAAGAGCATTTGCACCCAGCATCCATATGCCATATGTTAGTCTATTTTACCATTTAAGCACAAAAAACCGCTTCCATTCAGACTTGTAAAAGCCAACTATTGCAAAAAAAAATTTCAATAGTGCTACAGTGCAATTTTAAAGGTAAAACCGCACTGTAGTACTATTGTAAAACCAAAAATATTATTTTATTCTTTTTCTATCTCCACTCTGCCTCCCTGACTCTCCCACTCTCTCAGGTCTATCTCTCAGATTTCTTCATCTCCCTTTACTCTCTCTTAGTATTTCTCCCTCTCCCTTTGCTCTCTCTCAGTGATTTCTCCCTCTCCCTTTGCTCTCTCTCAGTGATTTCTCCCTCTCCCTTTGCTCTCCCTTAGGCCACCGTTGGCCACCATCACCCAACAATGCCAACCTCAGGCCGCTATTGGCCACTGTCTCACCCAGCGTGGTTTGATGGGTCTCTCATGGCGTGGCGTGGTCTGATGGGTCTCTCCAACCCCAAACTCTCAGCCTCTCTCTTCGATCTAGTGGGTTTGTGATGGAGATCATGGCGGATCGGTGGTGGGTTTCTTTAGAGGTGTGGGTTATTTTGGCGTGGGTTTCTTTGGCGGCGTGGTTCAGGTGGTGGGTGTGGTGGTCATTGTTAGCTCCTATTGGTTTGATGGTTTTGTGTATGTATGGCTCTGTTGATGATTTGATGGTTTGTGTTTGTGTGTGTGTGTGTGTGTGTGGCTCTGTGTGTGGGGTGATGGATTTGGATAGGTTGATCGATGTATCATGGGTCTGTGTGTGTGTGTGGCTCTGTGTGTTGAACCAATGCTAGAGATTGAGGGAAAAAGAGAGGAAAAGGAAGAGGAAAAGAGAAATAGTAATAAATAAATAAATAAATAAAATAGAATATTTTAATAAAATGGTAAAAAAATAGAGTTTTGGGATATCGAGTGTATTGTACAATGGTATAGTGTAATTAATAAAGTAACTTTTTGAGATGATAAAATAAGATGGGATAGCATTTTCTGATGCGAATGCTCTAAAAATAAATAACTCTCATACCTTTGATGTAGTTGCTTTTTGTGTGTTTAAGGTGCTAAAAACTATAAAAAAAACCTAAGAACATCTCCAATAACCTATGTAAACCCAAAATTCTCTCTATAATAGAGAGTAAAACCCAAAAAAAGCTCTCCAATGGGATCTCTATTCTTAGATTTTTTTTTTGGCTCATGAACAGTAGCTCATCAAGTCTGATGAGCTACTGTTCACTCTTCAAATGCTTTTTTCCTATTATAATAATTAGGTGTTGAATAAAAAAATGTTGGAAGACACAGTTGTTAAAAAAAAATAAATAATAAATAAAAAAATAATATTTAAATGAGGTAGAGAATGAGATAGAAAACCTGTTAGAAGTGTATTTAAAAAATTAAGTAACTAAATGGTAAAAACCACCAAAATTTAGAAATTCTACTTAGCATTTTAATTCTTTTTGAATTGAATGCTCTAGCGTGCTTGAACTTTCCAAATATGAAAATATATCCCCTCGTTGTGAGGGGTTTCTGTTTGCCTCTCCGACCTCCGCTTAAACCCTGACTATAATTCTCTCTCTCTCTCTCTCTCTCTCACACACGCAGAAAATGAGGCTTCGCTGCCTGAACAATATCATTCCCACTCTGCCTCAGAACTCTCCAAGTCCTTTAACTTTAGCTTCATTTTTCTCCACTAAAACCTTAGCCCCACCTTCCTCCTCCTCTTCTTCTTCTTCTTCCAGTTCTCTCTACGATCGCATCCAAATCATTCGAGATCCCAAAGTCTCGGTAGTTCCAGTGCTGGAACAATGGGTCAATGAAGGACGACCCGTTCAAAAACAACACCTCCGATCACTGGTGCGACTCATGAAAGACTTTAAGCGCTTCAATCACGCTCTCGAGGTCTCTCTCTAAACCATTTCTTCTTCCTTTTTTTTTTTTTCCCTTTTCTTATATGTGGATATTGGATTTTATTTCATTGAATGTTATGTCATAGTATCTATTCATACCAAGTTCGATTTACTCAATTTTGTGTTCTTGTAACTCTTTTTTGTGCTTGATTTATTCATGAAAGCAATATGTACTTAAGTTGGTTTCTGCAAATAATTTTGTTTGTTTTTAGGTGGACTTTACCATTTGATAATGTAACTTGTGTATATATGGCTGAAATCATTTTCAAAAATGTTTTTCCCCTTGAGTTACTTCTCTATTCAAATTCGATACAATCTTATTATTTGTAACATTTTGGGTATGTGAATTATTCTTGCTATTTGATTCTATGGAGAAACTTAGGTAGTCTTCAGAGTCTACTTCTGGCTTTAAGATTGCAAATTTTGCCCAATTCTAATCTGGATTTTTTATTTATTTTAACAATAATGAATAATCTGATTTCAATTCTTTGTTACCCCTTTGTTGTTTGATCCATTTACTGTCATATAATGGTTCATGCAGCACCATAACAATATGAGAAGACTAAAGTATTGCCAAAAAATTCTGATTATTTGTATGACGTTTCAATTAATTGTTGACTACATGTGAAGTAATTAATTTCTCCCTCTCTCTCTCTCTCTCTCTCTCTTTTTTTATTTTATTTTATTTTTTTTTTGGTGATCCAGATATCTCAGTGGATGACTGATCGTAGGTATTTCACATTATCACCAATAGATGTTGCTGTTAGATTGGAATTAATTCACAGAGTTCGTGGACTAGAGCATGCAGAAAATTACTTTAATAATATTTCAAGTAATCTAAAATCGGTCAATGCGTATGGTGCTCTTCTCAGTGGCTATGTTCGAGAGAAATCTGTTGAGAAAGCCGAATCCATTATGCAAAAAATGAAAGAGATGGAGATGGCAGTCTCATCCTTTCCTTACAACATGATGATTAACCTTTACACTCAAACTGGAGAATATGATAAAATTGACATGTTGATGCAAGAGATGGAAAGGAAGGGAATACCTCAAGATAAGTATACCATGCTAAACCGAATGGCTGCTTACATTGCAGCATCTGACATTTCTGGAATGGAAAGGATTTTGAAGAGGATAGAGGAGGATAGGCACTTTTCTGTTAACTGGAAAGTGTGTTCCATGGCAGCAAGTGGATATCTGAAAGTTGGGATGATTGAAAAGGCTCTTGCAATGCTGAAGAAAATGGAGGGAAATATTCCCCTTCAGGGAAGGAAATCGGCCTTTGACTTTCTTCTTACGCTCTATACAAACACTGGCCATAAGGAGGAGCTTTACAGAGTGTGGAATACGTACAAGCCATCAACCAAACAAATAGATGGATCATATGCCTGCATGATTTCATCTCTTGCAAAGCTGGATGATTTGGAGGGGGCTGAGAGGATTTTTGAGGAGTGGGAAGCCCAATGCACTGTGTATGACTTTCGGGTGTTGAATAGCCTTCTTTCAGCTTACTGCAGAAAGGGTCTCTTCAATAAGGCAGAATCAGTTTTAAAAAAGAATATGGAAGCAAGAACACCTTATGCTAGTACCTGGAATGTGTTAGCTTTGGGGTATATGGAGCATGAGAATATGCCCAAGGCAATTGAGATGTTGAAGAAGGCACTATTGGTTGGAAGACAAGGTTGGAGACCAAATCCCATCATTTTGTCTGCCTGTCTCAATTACTTAGAAGAGCAAGGTGATGTTGAAGGAATGGAGGAATTCTTGAGATTATTAAAGAACTTGGTTCCTTTGAGCAGGGAGATGAATCACAGATTGCTGAGGACTTGTGTTGGGAGTGGGAAATCAGTTTCCAAGGTTCTTAGTCAGATGAAATTGGATGGTTTTACTACTGATGATGAAACACAGAAGATCCTTGAAATAAAACCAAGTTTATAGCTTAGAGGAACTCTATAAATGTGAGCTCTAGAAGGTTATAGCTGGTTCAAGGGACCTTGAACTTTCTGTGATCCATCAATATTCAACTCTGGATGCCATTTTTCTTTTGACCTTTTGTTGGCTGGATCTTTCATTTGCACTAAGAAATCATAAAGGTATGGTCGGAGATGAGGAATTGATCTCATAGATTTTGAATCTCTTTGGGAAAAATTACATTTTAAACCCTATAGTTCAGGGATGTAACAAATTAAATCCCATAGATTCAAAAGTAACATGTTAAACCCTGAGGTTTCAAAAAGTAACAATAAAACCTCTACCCATTTAAGTGGAATCTCGTTGTGCTTGAAGTTTAATTTGTTACCTTGCCAAATCTCGGGATTTAATTGGTTACTTTTGAGACTTTAGGGTTTAAAGTGTAATTTACTCTGATCTTTATTATCCATCACAAGTCCTAGTATCTTGGACTTCCATCAATGTATGATAAAACCACAAAACTTTGTTCTGTATTGTAGCATGGTCTCTACTTATAGATGAGTTCTCGCCCTATGCTTTTATGCTAAAGGAGTTTTTCCCGTAGAGAACTGGATGATGGTGTCTCTACTCTCTAAATTCAAACTGGGAGCTCGTTTAGGACAGGACTGAACAGAACATTTACAAAGAGGATGCTGAAATTGAAGGAAAAGATCTTGAACCTTAGCCATATAGACCATATTTTATCTTAGATTAAACCTCTGCCTAGTGCCAAGGCTGATGTTGCTCAATTATTCTTGATACTATTGTATATCTTCTAGTAGTAGTACTTTTATTTAGATTTGCAGATGCTCTTTAAAATTATCTGATCTCTGCTCTCTTACGAAAATACCAAAAGTTTCAGAATTTCAGTTGGATATTCTAATTAAAGCGGTTGTTTGCTTTTCTTCCCTGAACTTGTTTGTTTGGTTAGACCTTATATACGTGTACGTATTTACAAAAATAAAAAATAAAAAATCGGCCCCTCAAATATGGGATCTTGTTTAATTTTGGCTCCTTAATTTGAAAGGTTCTGATTCAGTCCTTTAAATTGAAAAAGGGAGCAATTTTATCCCTTTGTTTAATTTTCATACCTCTTTTGCTTTCATTTTTTGCCCCTTAAAATATGAAAGTTGATATGATTTTAGTTCCTTCATATAAGATGTCTAAACATTCTATTATGATCAAGAAATAGACGGGGGGACAAAATTGAAAATTGCTACATTTTAAAATATGAGACCAAGATCAAACAGATGTCATTTTTAAGACCAAAAAAAAGAAAACAATTTTCCCCTATTTTAATGATCTTATTTCTCATATATAGAGGCATATGGATTGAGGGCTCGAGTGATGGTCCATCAATAACATCCTTTATTAGAGGGTTGGGTTTACGAGTCCATTCAAGTCACACAAAAGTATCAGGCAAACAAAATAAGCTTCCACTTCTTCACTTTAAATAATTCTTACATTTTATTATTATTTTTTCTCTATATTTCAGTTTTGCACAATATTTTTTGTTACAACTTGTTGAAGTGGTCAATAGTAAGCGATAAATAATTACTTTTATATGAACCAATTGGTTTTTTACTACTTGCAATAAATCATATCAGAGTTGTAAAAATTATGCCACTAAACTCTCTCTTACAAGAAAGTAGAACTCCACTTAATATTGAGGTCCATAAATTAATTTTTTTTTTTTTAGAGTTTCAGCTCATGACATCCGTTCTTAATAATAATTCTTTTATCATCAAACTAAGATACCAATCAATTTTTTGGTGTACGTGGGAATTGAACCCCAAATCTTTTATTCAACTATCAAAGATTTTACCATTTAAGTTAACTGGAATCCACATTAAAGTCCATAAATTTTAAAAATACACAAATTAACATTTATATGTTCCAAATCAAGCTCTACAAAAAAATTCCTGAATTATGTGCTAAACTTAGATTAATTTAGAGTATAATTTCTATCTTATATATAAAAAAATAAAAAACAAAAAATAAAAAAAATCCATATGCTTCACCAAAATAGCCCATTAAAAAAGCCTTGAACCCTAACCTCTCAAAAATAAAAAATAAAAATAAAAATCCCTTAAACCCTGACTAAAACGTTGAAGGGTTTTCAATTTCATCTTGTCTCAAAGACTCAAACCCAGTAAAAGGTTTCAAGGACTCACTCCTAAGTCTTAATAATGAAGCTTCTTAGCTCAAATCCATGGCGTGTCTATGGCATTTCAAGGGTTTTGGGTGTGTTCTTCTACTCCACAAGAACCCTAGCAAGACCTTCACCCCCAATCGACTCTCTGTACAGTCGGGTATCGCGGGCCGGAGACCCTAAGGTTTCGATCATTCGAGTCATCGACCAATGGCTCGAAGAAGGACGACAAGTCCAACAATCTGATATTTTAATGATGATCAAACAGCTTCGCAAATTCCGTCGCTACTCACAAGCTCTTCAGGTTTCATTTCCCTCAAATCTAAATTTCTTTCTATATAAATACATACATGTGAATGTATGTATGATTGTCTATATGTATATAACTATGTATTTTGTAAATGGGTATGTGAATTTGGTTCAAAATGTATAGGTGATGGGTTGTAAATGAAGTAATGAATGTTTGATAGTGGAGCCATTAGCCAAAATTTTGTCTTGTATTTTATATTTGTATATGTGTAGTATAAGCTAGTGGTATGGGGTTCAATACCTGCGTTTCCATCATGTTTTTAACTTATCCAAAATAACTTATGGGATGAAGAAAACGAAACTTATTTTTAAGGCTCACTGAGTAAAGATTTTATGGGCTTTTAGAATTGTTTGTATAATGCGGGTGGATGTGTTTTATAGGTATGTTTTTGGTCTGTTGATTTGTGAAACAATTTCCAGATTCTGCGAAAATCAAGAAACATGAAATTATGTCTTTTGAATATTGGAAAGAAGGGATAACAAAGTGGCATGCAGAAGGAGTTTATGTTAAAATCACAAATACACTGATGGGTTTAAGAAATTCAAAAGTGGTTACTATCATTAGCTTTCAGTTACTACTACTGCCAATCTTTATTAATTGCTATCACTTGCACCATCACTAGTGGCAGCATTATTACTATAACCACATTGTTGCCATTGCAAATTTTTACTAAGCTTTATTTAACCACCTACATTAATTATGAAAAACTTATATATTTAACTGGAAATAGATTTTCAATATTTTTTTATGCATTTTTTTTTTAATATAAAGCTGTTTAATGATCTAAAAAGTTGAAGATAAAACGAGAGCCATTTGTTGGTTTCCTGATTTCAACAGGCCCTAAATATAGAACTCTTAAATTAGTTTAAGAGAAGGATTAGTGTAACAAAACCTAAAATAGTTGGGTTAAGTTTGGATGATATTGCCATATTGTAGACTTTATTGCGATATTTGGCAAAACGCTGAACCTTGGAAAATAATGCATTGATGTAAAAGCAACATCTTCTTATAGAAAACTGAACAAAGAAAGTCAGATGGAAAAACTGTGGTTTATAACATCTATCAGGTCTTATACGACTTAAACTCTAACTTATTTCATATGTCCAGACATGCCTATACTAAAATACTGACGCATTATTAACTTCCACCATTGACTTAATGATTGCTGACATAATCTCTGTTTTTCCTTCTCCAATTATTTACTCTCATATTTCTGCTACTTGGCACTGTGAGTCACTGAGTCTGACATTTTTTTATTTTTTTTTGTAAGTAATAAAGTTTCACAAAGTTAATGTCATTTTACAAAAATTTCATAAGTTGAGTATTGCTAATTGGAAATTGGTTTCCATTATGAACATTTGCCACCCCTTTGTGTGTGCTATTTTTTTCCACGGTTGAACAAGTTAGTTGGCAGAAAAAATGTATAGGAAAGTGATTTTCTACTCAAATTATCTTAGTTTGGTATAATATGATCATAGTCTTCATATTGATGCTCCCGAATCTTGTTTTGTGTCAGATATTCGAATGGGTCAGTGACCAAAGGCACCATGACCTGTCTCCTGGAGAAATTGCAATTCGACTAGATTTGATCTCAAAAGTTCATGGCCTAGAAGAAGCAGAGAAGTATTTTGATAGCATCCCAAACACTTTAAGAGTCTATCAGGTATATGGTGCTCTTTTAAATTGCTATGCAGAAAATAAATCTTTGGATAAAGCAGAGGCCACCATGCAGAAAATGAGGGAGCTAGGTTTTCTGAACACATCTCTGTCTTTTAACGTTATGTTAAACCTCTATTCTCGGATGGGTAAAACTGAGAAACTACACATTCTAACGCAAGAGATGGAAGAGAAGGGCATTGATTGGGATATGTTTACATTTAATATCAGGTTAAATGCTTATGTAGCCATGTCTGACATCAAGGAAATGGAGAGGCTTCTAACAAAGATGGAAGCTGATCCTCTAATCACCATCGATTGGAATTCTTATGTTGTTGCAGCAAATGGCTACTTGAAAGCCGGCCTACATGAAAAGACTTTGGAGATGCTGAAGAAAGCGGAGCAACTCGTTAGCAATAAAACAAGGAAGATTGCTTATGAAATCTTCCTTACTCAATACACTGCTATTCAAAATAAAGACGGGCTTTACCATATTTGGAATTTGTACAAAAATATGGGGAGATTCTACAACTCTGGCTATCTTTGTATGATCAGCTCATTACTGAAGCTAGATGACATTGATGGTGCTGAGAAGATCTTGGAAGAGTGGGAATCTGAGAATACATTCTTTGACTCTCGGATTCCACATCTGCTGATCTCTGCTTATTGCAAGAAGGGTCTTCTTGAAAAGGCTGAAGCATATATGAACAGGCTTATAGAGTGTGGGAAGGAGACAGAATCAACCAAATGGGGTCGACTTGCAACTGGATATCATGTACATGGTCAGACGGAAAAGGCAGTGGAAACAATGAAGAAAGCAATCTTGGCAAGTCAGCCAGGATGGATGCCCAACCGTTTTACTTTGGCTGCATGTCTTGAATACTTGAAAGGGAATGGGGAGGTGGAAGTGGCAGAGGAGATCTTGAGGTTACTTAGAGAACATGTTCATTTCTCAACTGGAATTTATGAAAGATTACTAAATTATATTCACAGTGAAAATACGGATTCCAGAGCCTTTGATCATATGAAAGCAGATGCTCGGACGGAAGGGGATGATCAAGATCAGGAGGGTGAGATTCAAGGGGGTAATGGATCCCAAGCCTGATGGCAGCAGCTGAGTTATATGTAAAGCTATGCGAAGTATTCAAATGATTGCTAACACAAATGATTAATTGTCTAATCTATAGCACTTTACTTAGCAAACAAATACACCCGTTAGGTTCTAGTTAGTTTTACTAATTATGCATTTTGCAAACAGTCTTCCCCCTCATATTTCTTCTCGTAGTTGTCACAGTGATCAATGCTAGTTAGGACTGTTCCCGCTTAACCTAAAAATCATCCTAATTCGATTGTTGGTCATTTCATTACTATAAGCAGGATAAGAACCAACACTTTCTGCAACACCACAAGGTTTATTGCTCTCATTTAATGAGCAGTCAAGAAGATGGCCCTAATCTTCAAGATTCGAGTTCTATTTCCCCTCCTTCAACCGGCTTAGATTTAAGTTCATTTACCAATGTTGTTGAATTAGTTGATCACCTATCCATATTACAGTTATCTCTCTGCCTAGTGACTAGGTAACCCCTGCCTTTGCATCCAAAAAGATATAAATGCAAATGTTTATTCTTATTGAGATTTAAAGATTTTCGTAATGGTTCACGGGTATAGCACTATAGCTCATGGAAAATCGTAGTCATCACGCTAATTCACCACCAAAAGAAATTTTTTTACTTGGTATATAATTTCAAAGCATGTTGCTTTAAAATGAATAAAAATACTAATCTCAGATACCATTTTGAAAAAAAAGGGAGCAGCTGCTAATTGCTAAATGCTACTTGGTGTAGTCTCTTTTTTCCCCCCCACTTTTCTTCCGTATGGGTTGACTATAAAGCTATCCTTCTTTTTGTTTTTGGTTTTTTCATTGTCTTATTAAATACTAATTTATTAAAAAAAAAGCAGTTAATATCATAAAAAGCACAAATAAAAGAGAAGGGCAAAAGAAAGTCTTATTGGGAAAAGTTTGAGCACTACAAAAAATGGGCATTTCCAAGGACAACAGAAATGTTCCATTATCACAAAAAGGAATTGTTCAAAGGAAGTTATAACTTGTAAGTCTTCAACACTAAGGGCTACATAGCAGTGGATTGAGCACATTTTGGTGCATCACCTTCCTTCTATAATGATTCTTGGGTGGGATGCACCCTATATACGAGCTGACTACCAGTACTGGTGGCATTTCAGCTACAAGCCTACAACGATAAACATCTTCTGCGGCATAATATTTTTAAAAAATATATATATTTGGCTTTATATTTGAAATACTGGTTGAAGAATTATTATTATGCTAATTTTATTTAGAATGCCCCAATTGGCAAATTCAGTCATAATTTGGCAACTTGATAAAATTAGTCAGTTTATGTATAGGTGTGGCACATGGATTTTACATAGTAAAATAAATTTATTATACCGTATATTGTATGTATGTATGATTTAAAAATAAATAAATAAAAAGAAAAATTCCATTTACCATAAGAAACAAAAATATTCAAAAAAATACATCCTTTTTTTTTTTATATAAATAATTAAATGTATAAAACATATATTGAACGTTTTCTATATTATACTTATAACACAAATACTGTAACTTAACTTAAGATCAATACTTTTACTAAGAGTATCATTGTTTACTTTGTTAAGGTCTGTCATTATGTACAAAAATCAAATTATAAAAATCAATATTGTTAGTTCCATTTGCTATCCATATTAAACATAAATATTTCTTTTTTATTATAATCTTTATTATTTTATCTATATATATACACACACTTTGTCCCTTAAATAATACTTGTAGAGGGTTTTTTTAACTAGCACGTAGTGGATTGCATAAAAATTCTTGCAATCCATATTGCATAAAAACTTTGCTCTTACGAATTTGAACAAAAAGATCGGGACTAAAAGAATGACGGTATGTGAAAATAAAAGTTATTTCTTTTATTATATTATAATTTATTAGCATATTTGTTGTTGGGGTTGGGTACAATTTTTTTTTTTACACCTAATATTATTTAAATAACACTTATTTATTTCTCTTCAAACGTCACAAATAAATTATTGAGCATACCTAAATATTTTTGACTATTGCTATGCTAGCTCACAACCGTTCTCCTTTCCATCACAAAATTGGGCTACAAATGCAAAACACTATAAGACCCAATATTTTTTTGTAAAGCCCAAATTATTTATTGAGTAAGGTGAAATCTCATTCTTTCTAAAGCCCAAGAATTTTTTATGCTTAGCAATATTATGTTATCAATGGGATTCAACCCCATAATCAAAGCCCATGATTCAAATTCATGGCAATATTATCTTATCAATGGGATTCAATCCCATAATCAAAGCTCATGATTTAAACCCATGGCAAATTATTTGTCAAAAAGCCTAATTTCTATTGGCAACATCAAAAACCCAGTTCTCGCTGGCAATATTGAAAGCCTAATTTACGTTGGCACTATTTTATCAAAAGCCCAAGATTATTAACGCTTGGCAAAAAATATCATGTTTATTTCATTTAAAAGATTAACATTATTTCTTAAACATTACTATGGCAAAAACCATGGCAATTGTTTTATAAAAGCTCATGGGAAGTTATCTTGAAGATTATGTTCTCATAGTATAAACCCATAAAACACATGGTCATCATTTACATCACAACATCCATAATATATATATATATATATATATATATCTTCAAAGCTCATGGTAAATATTCAATCCCACAAGTTTACCATTTAAAATATGATGTGATTATTAGAAATCATGAGCATTACTTATGATATGGAATTCATCATAGTAAATGTTATTTATAAAGGCATTTTGAAACTTATCCAATTATTTCAAATATTACAACTCATTGCCCAAAGGCCCATTACAAATATCTATGAAAACCCAAAAATATTTACTAATGATAAAAGTCCATGAGGGATGAAACCCCATGGCAACATGTGTTGTTGATGTCCATTTTGTAGGATGCACACAACCTAGCCCAAGGGGACCAACCCACATAAGCAAGCCCAATCCAAAGAACCCCAGCAAGAGGTAGAGGATTGAGAGTGGACAACCAACCATTGTTCATCCTTGACCAAGGTACATCTGGAGGCCTTTACAAGGGAACCAAGTCTTTGAGGATGAACTAAGGGCTGTCCCATCAGCTTTCTGTCACCCTCCACCTGACGTGAACAATGCCCAAAGGTTGTGATATTAGCTGAAATGGTTTGGAAGGCATAAAGGGATCTCCAACAGAATTCCTTGAAGTGGACTAAGACTTTGACATCTGGCTTGGGGTGTTGAATCCTACTTTTTGGGGTTCAAATCTTAGTTATAGTACTAGGATTCGATCTTGATACTTGCCTTAATCCCATTGGTTAAACTCAACTCCAGAGATCTTGACATTTAATGCAAAACACGCCAGAAACCCACCATGTGGCATATTACCCAAAGAAGCAAGGCAGCTCCAAAAGTAAATCTCCTACTTCTGGCCAAATCCTAGGATGATTAAACCTAATTCCCTGCCTCTAATTAGTCTTATGTTTTTTGGATTCTTGTTAATTAATGCTTCCCTAAACTCCACTATAAAAACATAAGCACCCCAACCCACAAACACACAACTACTCCCTCTGAAAACTTCTGATTTGTTTGCCATTTTGCTTGTGTTTTATCTCTCCTCAAGCTCATAACTCATTCCCTTTAACCCATACTCACCTAGGCTTAGACATTCCTTTCCTCTTTTGCACATCCACAACTCATAAATGCTCCCTAATCAGTCACAAATAGTCCACTACTCACTAAAGCCTTAACCTCAGCATTAATTCCATCCCACTCACTTAAAACAGCCCACATTACCCCATTCATGCCTTATGTACATATATTCTCCAAAATCTTAGTTTAATACTTGCTGCGCTAAGCTGGGATCTCTCTCTCCCTTCACACCATGCCAATTAATCCCTTTCTTCTTCCCATAGAACCTTTAGTTTTTACCTATTGTTTTACTGTTGAAGGATATAATGTATTTGTAACAATAGAATTTTTCCCTCACATTGATATAATGATGGCTGAAAGTACAATAAATTCTCCTGACCGAGACACACAAGGACCTCCAAGAGTAAACACTTTCCTAAATTTATTTAATTATTGACTACTAGACTCTAAGTGTAATTTCACCCTTACCGTTGAAGAATTTATTTTTCTGGACTGTGTAATTTCATCCCTACTGTTGGAGAATTTATTTTCCTTGCACTATCAGAACGGGACCACTAACATACTAATTAAGTATTGTAAAGTATTTTTATTGGGCTTTTGTTGCTGTTTTGTCAAGTGCAGCCTTTATTTCTTGTTTGGATAAGCTCATCACTACACCAAAAGCCTTTGGACACCATCACAAGAGCCCATAGTTGAGTTTCGGCTTGGCTTCCAAATATTTTTTAGAGGCATCAATTTCCCCCTCAACACTTGTCAAGTTTTTTTTTTTTATTTTAAAAATGACAGTTTGATTACAAATTTGGTTTTATCCTAATGCTACAACTTCCTTTTAAAAAATTAATATTGCTAATGTTTTTAAAATCTAATCACTGAATTGCATATTCTTTACGTTCTTAACATACATGTTAAATTTTGTGTCAATTGGATGTTATTTACTATTTGATCCATAAACTTTTTTTTATGCATAATTTTATTCTACAAAAAGTTGCAATTGAAATAATTGAATGATGACATAGTTATTGATCTTTGATCTTTTAGAAATTTTACAAGTATGGAAGATATAAGAAAAAAATGTAATTCAATAGTAGATTTGTCAAAATTCACATCCAATAAAGAAATATTAAGTGAAGTTGTAGACTTAGGTTACAAACTTGTCCTTATTTAAGTAAGTCACACAAATCATTAAAAATGTCATGTGAAACTATAAGTACACCTAGATGGTTTTTTTAACCGCCACATAATGGGTTGCAAAAAAATTCTTACAACCTAAATTGCGTGAAATCCTGTGGGGATGTAAAAACTGGTCCCCGGGAAGTTCTCCACGAATTCTCTCTCAAGCTATCCAAACAACCAACATATAAGTAAACAATATGGGAAAAACACTCCACAATGGGAAACTCAAGCAATTGAATTCTCTAAACTCAAATATTACAATTTCACGTTGGATAATACAATAGATAATTCTCATGTTCCCGCGGTGTTACCTTTACTCTCTCTCTCTCTCTCTCTCTTACTAATTTTTCTTCACTATGTTTGTTTTTTCTTCCTTTTTTAAGCTCCTTCTCCTTTTGCCCCTCCTCTCCCTTTTATAGCTTCAATCATTGCTCTTATTACTACAGCAGTCTTGTTGCCTGCTTGAGTCTCAATGATATTTTCTTTAACTTTATTGGATTCCTCCTCACCCTTATCCTAGAACTCTGAATTTTGGGGGTTGTTTGTACTGTTCAGGCTGTCTTACTTGTATTTAATGCGGCAGACTTTAGGTAAGAACCCCATCATTAATGCAAAGACAAAGATCTTCAACTTTCTTGCATGTTCCAAAAGTTTACTGTGGTTCCAAGAATCTCCTGAAAATCACACGTGAATTATCTGGGTGCCATACCTTGGGTAAGTTGGCACCTTACCTTCTCCGCGAGAACCAATTTCCTGTGCCACTTATCTTTTCTGTAATACTTGGGATGACCCAACTTTCTTCCTTTCATAGTTTATTACCCATTGAGCATTCCTTTCAATACATAGGCTTGGTCCAATTTTTTCCCTATGGCCCAATTACTTCTTGGACTTAAAGCCCAAGTGGTGACTGTTCCACTCCCCACAAATCCTATTTAAGTTTTCTATGCCATATTTTTACAGCATATTTTTAAGGACAAAATTTAGCTCCAAGCCTCCAAACCAATTTAAAGAAATCACCTCTAGCCTATTATGTAACGATTTATAAGAATATTCATGTATATTATTCAAACTGGTTTGGTGCTAAATGTTTTTTTTATTTTCTTGTTTGTTAAATGGTAAGCTTTTTTCCAACTTTGAAAGGACAAAGTACCTTGATAAACAATGTGTTAATACTAAAACTCATTTTCTACATGTAACTAACATTTTATGGCCTAGAGTTGCTATTGATATTGCAGAAACCGACGGAAAAGCTATCTGAACATACTTCAGCAGTTCAGCGATAAAGGTTTAGAAGAACAATCAACAATGTGTTAATCCTCAGTCTTAAAGGGCTTGAACACCAAATTGTTCACATTTGAGCATGATCAACATGCTCGATTCATAAACTTGCAGTAATGCAGTTTACATTATCCTCATGGGCCTTGCTTGGGGTTGGGGACAAACAATTTGACTAATGTGAAACGCAAGAGGAGCATGTTTTGACTATGTCGGTGGTTAAGATATTTCTATGGTTTAATTTAGTTGTCCCATATGAAATGTCCTATCGTCCTTACAAAACAGTGCACAGCAAAGTGCAAACTCATAATGGAAATTTGAAAAGCTTTAAAGGTAAAAAGCAAGAGACAAAATGTGAAACACTTTCAATTAATAAGATCTTAAACTGAAGAATATTTTTCATCCATAGAACCCGTGGAGCAATTTGCTTAAATTAATCAGTTAAAGGACATTTACAACAATCGCCGTTTTATTTTTTTGTGTGGAAAAGGAATTAATGTGTTGTGAACGTGAGAATTTTTTTGACATTTCAACATGGATCAACTTTTTTTTTTTTGGGAGAAAGAACATGGATCAAGTTGGATTCGAAAGTTTTGGGTTTTTTAGCTATTGAAATAACAGCTTTTCCTACTTTATCTTTTTGTTTTTGTCTCCAATAAAGTTGTTATCTTTTTCTTTCTCTTACACCTTCCCAATATTCCACATATAAAGACAAAGACATATATAGTAGTCAATTTTTAGAATTATGAGCTTTTTAAATATTTATAACTATATTTTGATGCACGAAGCATTGTGGGATCCTCCTCCTACTAGGAAAAGAGAAAGAAACATTATGTATAACTTAAATATTGAGACTTACTGTGGAGCTTTTGGAAAGAATAATTAATAAGAGTTAGATGTGTTATCTTTTCAAGTCTTGGAACAGATATGGTGGCCTTTATCGTATATATTGTCTATGCTTTAAGAATTAAGATATTAGTTTATGAAGCAAATTTCAATTATACTTTATTTGCTTGATGCCAAAGCGAGCCACTATGATTAAAGTTTACTTCTTTACTTATGGGCAATATTAAAATGAAGAAGAAAGGCATCCTCCTGTATAGTTACTTCGACCTAGGACACGAAATGAATCTATTGCTTCTGTTTGATCAAACTAAAAAAAAAAAAAAAAAAAAATCAAAGATTAACATTCCCAAGTCTAAAACAAATTTGGTTTAGGATAACCTAATAAATTCCGGTTAATTCCCCAACAATCTTTTACTTTTAGGGCTAGTGAACTGTCATTATTCCACCACAAACCAAACCTAAAATATGACCCAATAATATTTAATCCAAAAACTTGACCCTCTACCAGTTTTTCTCAGCTATATGAGACCAACCATGTTTACATGGTAGCGAATGCTTCATTGCCAAGATCAAAAATAGGTGAGTGAATTAATGAAATGACAAATTGACAATGGACCAACTAGTAGGTCACTAAAGTTAGAAACTTTGAATCCTCAAGAACCTTGACTTCAAAATTAGAACAGCTCATTAGAAGGAAAGATTGCTTTACTTGAAATTATTAATTATCACAGCCAACAAAAATTAAGAACAATTCCAACAAATAGAAATGCCAATGCATTAGAAGTTGAAAAACTTGCAAAATCATGGAGAACATGAATTTAAGCGATTTAGATTTGACAAACTGACTAAAAGCTAATGAATTAACCATATAATATCAAGTTCAAATTACCTCAAAGTCATAAAACACAAGATTATAAAGCGGTTAGAATTGACAAAGAGACTAAATGCTACGCCGGAGGCAGATAAAGGGCAAGCCGAAATTCATACTAGTAAATAGTAACCCATGAAATTAGGAGTAGGGTGCATTGATTCAGCATTCTAGATGGAGTTTCAAAAAATTCAGCATTCTAGATGGAGTTTCTAAATAGAGGCCCCCACTATTGAAATTTAATCAGAAATTAATTCAACTTTTGATTAGTAAACCGCGACTCTTACAAATACAAATGATGTCATGTCACCATAATCCATTGAAAGGATATGAATAATTTGAATTCCTATTCTGAATGTGAAATGAGAGATTGTATAAGAACTTTCAGCATTTTATTTAAGAGGAAAATGTTAAGAATGGCTTAAAGGTATTGGTTTATGAATAATTTTTAAAAATAGTATTTTATAGGAAAATTATAAAACAATTAATTTTCTTGATAGTTTTTTATATTTTTCATAAAAATTGTGTCAAAATTTTCCTATTATAGTTTATTAATAATTGCCCTAAAAACACATGTCAACATGACTCTGGACTCTTTATTTAATGTCACTGTGACCCCAGAGATGATAGAAGTTAAGACACCTAAAATTAAAGGGTTTCTACAAATGTTTGCTCTTAGGGAATAATTAGTAAACAATTTTAAAAAAATTTTAATGAAAAAATAATTAACTATTTTTACAATTTTTTTAATTCTCCAAAAAAACTTTTTCAAAATATAACACACGTTAACCGAACGCAAAACTAAATTCATACGTTTAGATAAAAGGATGGTAGCTGGATTTTGATTGAGTGACTCAACAATAAGGGAATTCGAACCCAACAAAATAGATGGTTAATATATGTGTAGATGACACGTTATTCGGATCCAAAATTAAATTTAAATTTTTAGATAGAGGGATGGTAGTTGGATTTTGATTGAGGTGACCACACTGTTGAAATATTAATTCATTGTTTCACACTCCAATTCGAATGCACATAGTTGGATGGAACAAAATTTCTCCCCAAATTGTGTTGGTGAAAAACTTTTAAAATTTCTCATATATATATATATATATATATTGTAAATTTTGAAAATTTAATTGTTGAATTTTATGTTCTTTATGTTCTTAATATGTATATCAAATTTCATTCAAATTTGATATTATTTATTATTCAATCAATAAACTTATTTTGTATACACAATTTTAGATCATAAAAATTTGAAATTTTAACATTTGTTTGATGAGATAGCAATTGATCTTTGATTTTCTTGAAATTTTACATGCATAAAAAATATAATAATAATATGCAATTTAACAGTTAGATTTTCAAAATTCACATTTAATATAAAGATATATGAGAAGTTTAGAGTTTCTTTCCAAATCTAACTAATTTGGAGAGAAACTTTGAAATAGGTCATGTTTGGTGAGCAAGTTTTAACACACTTTTTTACATTTTAAACAACTCTATACATAGTTCAACACACTTTTTTATCCACACATATATCAAAAAGACCCAAACAACATTACTCATGCTCTCTACCCAACCCAACGGCCCTAACTCATTTTTTCACACTCCATGATTTTTTTTTTTTTTTGCGAGAATTTTCAGTCCATAAATATGATAGGATATCACAATTACGAATATTCATTTATGTGACAGAAAAAGGATTGTCCTTCCTATACGGTCTTTTGATGCCTATGCAGTTAATGCCTACGTTTCACTTTCTCGTGAATAACTGAATATCAGTAATAAAAATAAAAAAATAAAAAATCCTTTCACGTGAATAATGAATATATAGTTGTTTCCTGTGCCATAAATGTCTCCGAAAAGATATTTCAAGGACATCTCCATATTGATAAGAGAAATAGGGGCCTCCATCCTAACTATTTCTAAAACCAAACCTGCACCCCACACCACCCCCCACCCCCCCCCCCCCCCCCCCAAAGCAGCCAAATATATATATATATATATATATATATATATTTATATATAGGGAAAGGAAAAGGAAAACACAAACGTAAATTTCATTGCCCAACAATCTGAAAGCTGACATTGCACGAAATGATCTTGCTTCTCTGAACTTTATGTTCCCTATACGATTACTACATAAATGAAAACTTTATGATTGAAAACCAAGATTCATATCCAAAAAAAAAAAAAAAATCAAAATAAAACAAGATTTCCATACCCAGCTGGAGAAAGAAAATGAGAGGCTACCTGCCTGGCCAAAATGTTATCAAGAAAAACCATGTCACATCATCTTGGTGGGAGTTTTTTTTTTTCTTGAGAGGAGAATAATATCTATTGACTGGTTCAAAAATTATATATATATATATATATATATTTATAAATTAAACTATATACATTTTCATTTACAAATTTTTGTTTATAGACAAAACTAAAAGCTAGGACTATTCACGGGTCAAGTTTGTGCTCAACCCAAACTCGACTCAATGACTACGGGTCTCCAAGAATTGGACTTGCCACCAACCAGGAAAAGGAGTCGGTTCAGGGAAGTTGGATCTCCACTAGTGGTGGTCAGTTGTCGGTCAGAATTGAAGAAGAGTAGACTGGTCGAAACTCATTGGATTTGATTGAAATTCTGCCGGATTTGGCTATATCTCAACAATATCTTGCCAAATTTGGCAAGATATAACCAGAGACTACCTAAATACCGGCAAAGAACTGTGATTTTAGTGCATGGGGATTGGTTGATTTGGTTAGATTTAGGTTTTTATGCAACTCGCAGGAGTCGGTTTCTGGAAGGTGAAGACCCACTGTTGATCACCATAGGCAGTAGGTTGTTCGATTTTCAAGTCAAAGCAGAGATGGTTTGGACTAGTGGGCAGGGCCGGCCCTAGGCCTAGGCCACCGCCTAGGGCCCCCTATTAGAGGAAGGCCCCAAATTTTGGGGCAAAAATTGATATATTAAAAAAAAATTGGAGATATAGGAAAAAAAAATTAGTTTTATAATTTTCATCTACTTTCAAGAAATCTCAAAGTATTGAGTAATGTTAGAGATAATACAACTTTAAATACATGGTCTTACAAATAAAGTAATGCTATAATTTTACAAACTATTTTACAACATTTTTACAAACTGTTATTGTAACCAACTTCTTACTAGTTCTCATTTGGACCCACTGATAACATCACTTTTTTATTTATCTATAATCATTCTTCACATCATCAATTTGTAAAAGTTTTTGTAAAAAAATTTGTATCTCTAGCATTTTTCCTTACAAATATATGTGTCACTAATCGCAAAAAAGAATTCAGATAGAAAAATGCTAGAAATATTATTAATTTTACTTGAAAATTTTACAAATTGATGTGATAATTAATATGACATGTGAACGTCAATAACCTATTAAATGCATTTTTGAATTTTTTTTTTTTTGTGATTAATGATACATCTTTGCAAGTCTCATATTGTAAAATTTATAATATCCCTAACATCATTCATTCAAATACTTGTTTATTATCTTCTTGAAGTGTCACTAATCGCATTCATTTCTACATTGTTTGAAAGTATTTTTAGTAAAATTTGTTATATCTTTAGCATTTTTCCCAAAAACAAAAAAAAGCATATTACAAAATAAAAGGAATAGATTTTTGTTATAAAAAATTATGATATTAAATACAAGTTAAATATTATTTAAGTGATAACAAAAAGTTCCTATTTAAATATATTACCTTAGACCTCCAAATTTATTAAACCGCTCCTATGGGTTGGGTCCACAGTATGGAGGGACATCCCTAATAAAAGGTAAAGGCACTAGAATTAAATCCCCCAATTGATGCCCGAGTACTACTAATCATCCTTAGCTCAATTGATGCTTCTTGGAATCTTCAACAATGACGCTCAAGATTTGATCCCCATGCCCAACTTGTAGCAATAAGAGTCATTTGAAATCTAACCTACTATTGGGAGTTCAATTGGGGCTTTCTAACGTTTTCAAACAGTGACTTGTAGCTAAAAACAAGGGGCACTGCCTCAATGGGGGCTCGAAGGAAGTAGGTACTATGATATAAAAAAATCTTACTGTTGAAAAAGCTTACTCATCGGAAGTTCCGCGTAAAACAAACCCACGTGATTGAAAATTGAAAAACAAGTTTACTTTACTCTTACTCTATTGTCTTATACCTATACCAAAAGAATGAAAAATTACTTGTTTTGGTGAGAAAGATATGGAGGTGGCTACTAAAGTAATAAAATGAAGTTGGACTGCCAGTGACTTGCTTTGGCTGCTTTACCAAACCTGAGCTGGAGGCGTCAAAAGCAATAGCGACGGCCATGACATATTGACCTCTTTAGTCTTTTTCTTGGAACGTTGTCTTTTCAACCTCCCTATTAAGGCCGCCACATGGTCCACCACCACCAACACCACCACCACCACCTTCTTCAACCCATTTTCATCAACTTTTTTATTACAAAAAATAAAATAAAATAGCCATAGATGACAAAAATTAAAAAAAATGGAAATGAGATTTGCACCGTGACCATCATGGTCCATTGGTTTCGAATTTGGACAGGTCCTTTTTGGTTAACCAATTAGCCTACTTCTATAATCGAATCTTTAGACTAGTTGCTTAATTGCTTTTTTGAATATTAACCCTTATCAAAGTTGACAAGATAAACTTTTGTCGGCGATTAGTCTTCATCTGAATCAAGCTTTTCTAGCTTTGGTGGGTACCCCACTCCACTGCTACACAGAAATGTGGGATATGATATGAAAGAAAGATAACTAAATCTTATCATCAATCCTCCTTTGAAGTACCCGACATCATTGTTCATAATTCGTTGTAGACGTGTCGATAATTAGGTTTGGACGTATTTAAGGATTACTTGCAAGCATTGTTCTACACTTTCCAACGTATGCAATTCTCCATTTGAGTGTAACCGTCACGGCTTGCCCGTACCTAAAACCAACCACCCAAACTAATTGGAGGTTAAGTCATGCACGAAATAAGGAAGAGATTTTATAATATATATATATAAACTTTCGACTAATGACGTGGGTTTCTAATAATTGTGTTATCTATTATCAAACTAAAACTCAAAATCAATTTTTTACGTAATCTAAAATTAAACCACAAATTTCTTGTTAAGCTATTTTTACTAATTAAGTTAATTACAACATCAACCAAAAAAAAATGAATTTATGAGTTATTGAAGGTAGAAATCACGTGCACATTTCACTTGATGTTAATTCCTAGATAACTACAGTGAACTTATTATGAAAATAGTTACAGTTGGACTTGGGGAAAGATGGTTCGAAGAATTTTATATATTTCCGTCAAAAACATCAACACAGTTGAGTCCCGAGGCTCGGGCTGAAGCAACCATTTAGGATTAAACAACTTGGTTAAGTTAGTGTATAATTTTTGCCAACTTATTTTACTATTCAACCTATTTTTACTATTATTTATAAACTCCACTACACTTTTTGATACCATTCATAAATCTCATTGTATTATTTCAACTAACGTATTACTTTTATCTACCTTTATCTACAGTACTTACAGTAAAAAAAATTCAATTTCAGCAAAATAAGCAAATCTTAAACACACCATTTGTGTCCATTTGACAAAGATTATTTTTGCCAACTTATTTTACTATTTATAGATCCCACTACATTTTTTGATACTATTCATTGATCTCACTGTACTATTTTAATTAACTTTTACCTTTATCTACAGTACATTCAACAAAAAGTTTTCAATTTCAGCAAAATAAATAAGTCCTAAATGAACTCTTAGTGTGTGTTTAGCAAAAATTATTTTTACCAACTTATTTTCCTATTCAGCTTATTTTTACTATTATTCATAAGCTTCATCGCACTTTTTAGTATTATTCATTCAAGACAAAATTTAGTTACAAAATTGGTTGTAACTTAAGGCTATAAACTCACTTAATGAAATAAATATTACAACATATTTTGAAAATCTTACAGTTGAATTGCATGTTCTTTATGCTGTTAATACACATGTTAAATTTTGCGTCAATCGAATATTATTTATTATATGATATATAAGCTTATATTTTGTGCATAATTTTAAATTACAAAAACTTGTCATTTATAAAAATATATTGATAACGTAACTATTAATATTTAATTTTTTTAAAATTTTACAAGTATAAAGAATATAAAAAAAAGAAGTAATCCAATGAAGAATTTATCAAAACTCACCTTCAATAAAAAGATATTAAATAAGTCTGTAACCTAAAATTACAACCAATTTTATAGCTAAACTTTGTCCATTGATATCATTTCAAATAACTTTTACCTTTATTTACATTATTTTCAACAAAAATTTTTCAGTTTTAATAAAATTAACGCATCCCAAACAAGACCTTAGTATTTAGTATTTAGACATGCACCAAAGGGCTAGGAGTATATTATAAAGCACAGAAAAAGACCGGTAATCGCATATATTGCAGCTCTGGAAATGCAACATCTCTAACAACTACTACATCCGGCTGAATAAGCATATCGTTCATCTCAGACATTCGTATTTTTTATACAGGTATACAACGGGGAAAGCAAGAGACTCAGAACAAAAGTAGACACAGAATTAAGCAACAGAAGAGGAAAAAACAGATTCTGTTGAGTGA
Organism: Quercus lobata; assembly: GCF_001633185.2. NCBI lineage: Eukaryota > Viridiplantae > Streptophyta > Magnoliopsida > Fagales > Fagaceae > Quercus > Quercus lobata. The sequence continues at coordinate 38,556,941 of NC_044911.1, forward strand.
CCTATCAGCCTGCATTACATGCCTTCTGACCCTTGGACTATTGCTCCCTGCAAGATTGTATGAATTTGGATAGGTATATAAATTTGTCATGGTGTTTCCAAACACCCTTGCATAAACCATTTCTCCGAACACACCAATCATTGGATCGAGCAAATTTGTCACCGTACCACCTGGAGTCATGGATGAAGCAGTATAACCCCCTGAGTTGGGTTGGTATAGTTGAGATTGATATGAATAATTCCCATGATAAAGTTGCTCAGTTTGGTGGGGACTTCTTGTTGGGCTAGTTGATCTTGGCGTACCAACCCAACAAGCAGGACCAAGAGGTCTTCGAGGAATGACTATACCAAGATTGGGGGCCTTGGTTTTAGAAAGCTTTGTGGTTTGGCCCTTGCCATAAAGTGGGACTAGGGAAGATTGAGAGATTTCAGCTTTGCATACGGGACACTGCTGTTGCTGCTCTTCGTCTTCAGTGGATGCATTCTGGGAATGAAGCCACTTGTAAATGCAAGGCCAACAGTAAAGGTGACCACAGAGTGTAACCACTGGATCTTGCACAAGTTCAAGACAGATGCTGCAGTCAAAGCCACTGGAAGCATTATTTTCGGAATCTGGGATTGTATCCGACACAGATTTCCACTTATCTTCGCCAAAGGAATCAGTTTGAGTCATGGTCCCCTCGAAGTACTGTTCTATGGCCATTTATCTGTTGCACAATTGCGTTTTCCTTCGATGCCTAAATCTGAGATACATAAGCAAAAACAACGTTAGTAACACATACATTTAATTGCAGATCAGCAGTATGTTTAATGAACAAAATTCAATTTAAAAGTATAGGTATCTCAAACTACTTTTAGTTGTTGATATCTCACACATACAAAATTTCTAGATGCTGACAATCTATTCAAGAAAACATTGTGCCCCACTAACACGACTCTTGTTATGGCACTCTTTTAACATTTCCAGACAGAAAACTCAAACATGGAACTGTATTCCGGCGGCAACCAAAAGCACATCTACTGTAATCTATACAACCACCAAATCATGAAATCAGACCCATATATTTATTCTTAACATCCGAAGGGGCCAAAGGGCAAAAAGAAACAAAAATCTCCATCCACCAAAGGGCAAGTTAGATAAAATAATGAATACATGAGGCCCACTGAGTTAAATCTAATCATATTGCAATAAATTATGCACTGATGAGAAATGGCATAGGGGCAGAACATTGGAGATTGAAGCACTCAGCAATTGGTTCTTCTAGAAAGTTTTCATTCATAAAACTATTCTATATTGCTTTTAATATTCTAAGAATCCAATCTCCACGAGAGCGAGTTCATTAGTATTAAAAGACCAGAGATAATTAATTGGAAGATGGCCTTCTAGAAAAGGTTCCGTAGAGATTCAATCACGGCTTAAGTCCTAGTTACCATAATTATTAATTTTTTTTTAGGTGAATATGGGGGGGGGAGCAGGTGGGGTAGATAAGTTAATTAACTTCTATAAACATAAATAAAAATAAATAAATAAATAAAAATCCCAAAACCATCGAAACAACAGCAATACCTCTCTTTTTTTTTGAGAATTAATTATTCTGTTTAAGGATACAGCAAACAATTTCCTGTGTCTTCTCTTTGGATCAAGTGAGCCTGACAATTTTTGGCAGGTAAGAATTAGCCTAAACGTGAGGTCCTCTATCCATTTTTATAAAACCTCCAACATAAACTTGACGAGCTCAGCTCTCATCCAACTACTGCCCAATTCATCTTCCAATTCAATGAGTGGGCCACCTAACAGACATCTAAAAGCTTGACACAATTTAATTTGCCAGTTCAAAACTAGCTGCAAAATCACCTTGCAAGAAATAAAGGTCTCATTTGGAAGACTTGTGAGCTTTAAACAATAATTTTTTTTAAGCAATAGAGGTCTAGGTTTACGGAGGAGCTGTACTAGATTGGGGAACAAATTTAATCATTGACCCAATAATATCTATTATTTCAGACTTCATAACACAATAGAAAATAACAAATATTGAACACTAATAACATTCCCAACTATCATGTATACAAGGAAGATTACTAAATCTAAACATTTAACAGAATTTGTGATCCTATATTCCAAAACTAAGATCTCAAACCTTTTATGCGTGCCAGTAGAGATGCAAGTTTCATATTCTGCATCAAATCATGTGACTTGGAGACTTAATAGAGCACGCAAAGCTAAGGATGAGTCTAATTCTTAAGCAAGGCACTAGATCCTCAACTAGTGAAGAACAAACTTCTACAAGTGCCCTCTATAGCTGCCTATAGCTAGAATCAAGGAGACAAATAACAAGAACAACAAAAGCTCCTACTATTCCTAAGTTGTACACCTTTATATACACGCATACACATACACATACACATACACAAGTCCTTATGCATAAGCAGAGCAAAAAGTTCTTAGGAATCGCCTATAATAGCAAGAAATTCCAAGTGACAAGGTCGACCAAACACAAATGACAAACCAAAGGATTCTAACACAGCATTTAAATTACTTTATGGAAACATGAAAAACAAGGCAACCGGCCATAGACTTGAAGCAGACAAAAAGGGTTGATTGCAGGCTGAAGTTTATCCAGACTCATTAGAAAGGACAAAATCACTTTTGATTTTTTTTTTTTTTTTGGAGTAAAAATTAACTCTTTAAATCATTAAAGGAAAATACAGCAGAAACCAGAACAAACCCAGATAGCAAAATCTTTTCTTTTTTTAAATTCTCGAGGTTTTATATTCTATAAAAAAAAAATTCCAACAAAGTTATTTCCTTTAACGTTCCATTGCAACAAACAGAGAACCATAGGAAACTTAAAATAATGGTATAAAATTATAGGAAAGACACAGAACCCGGATCCGAAAAATCATTTTAAAAAATTGAATGTTAAGAAGTGTACTTAAAGATTCAGCAACAAAACTTGGTGAACTGAATTTGGAGGGGGGCACTTATGAGTAAACCAAGGAATCAGCTTGTCCATTTAACCCATTCAAGAAGAAAAGGCACAGAGTTTTTATTTAAGCTTAAACCCAGAGACAAGCAGAGAGAAATAGAAAAAGAAATTAAAAGGATTTCATAGGCAGATCTAAACTCATTAGATTCTCTAGAGAAATACATAGAAAAAAAGTGAGAAAGAGAGATTGTGAAACGTACCAATGGTAGAGAGTAGAGACTGGTTTTTGTTTGTGATATATGCCTTTGAGGCTACTAGCTATAGCTTTTTTTGCCAATGGCTTTTAGGAGAGAAAGAGAGAGAGAAGTTGCGTGGGAATTGGGTGAAAGGTGAGGCGAGAGAGAATGAATGAGAACTATGAAGGCATAGGCGGGGTAAGAGCACTAGCTATTTATAAAAACTACTACTACTACACTACTCTATATTAGTATTTCTTTTTTATTTTATTTTTACTACTATATATTTATATTTATATTTATTATACCAGCACTAGCTTTCTTTTATTTTTTATTTATATATTTGATGAATTTATAGTTTCTAGAAATCTTCATTTCTTTATTTATAGTTTCTAGCTTCTAGTGTCTTTATTTATGAAGATAAACATTGCACTTCATCGTTCTCTGCCTCTGCTTCTTCCGCGTCCACATGGCCACACATCACAGCCCTTCTCCCTCTCTCTCGCTCGCCTCTTGACGTGGCACAATTACTTCTCCCTTATCCTTTTTTTTTTTTTTTTGAGGAGTTCTCCCTTATACTTTATTTATTAGAATTATATTAAACTTTATTTTACCACCTTATATTTTTGTCACAAGGTCACAGACTTTAACACAGTAAATCAGTTTTATAAGCACTTCTCATTAATTAAGTAATTCTTAAATATTTTCAAAAATAAAGAAGATGTTTCTTATATATTTATGGTAGAGTCCAATCACTAAATTTATAGTGAGATTTATCACAAATGTGAGAAGAGTAACCATCATTTATTTATGTACAATATTACCTTTTTTTTTTTTATTAACCTCATTTTTATATTTATATTATATATATTATTATGCTCCTGTGATGTAAAACTTATTTAAAAATTTTATGTAGAGTAAACATAATAAAATTTAACTTATGATGAATTATCTTAATAAATTTAACTTATGTAGAGTAAACATAAGAGCACTAGCTATTTATAAGAACTAATACAATTATTTGAAAATTTTTCTAGTACTAGATTTAGTGAGAGTTTGGATTCAACTTATTCCTGCGTTTGCGTTTTTGTGTTTCTTTTTTTTTTTTTTTTTTTTTTTTTGCCTGCTGTTGTTTTTGACTTTTCAACTTGTTCACTGTACACTTTTCATCAACTCGTGTACTGTTCACAGCAAAATAAGCGGTGGAGTCCACACCAGTGGGTCTCATTTACTGTTCATGGACCCCACAAACATCACTTTTCAGCAACTTTTTTATTAAAAATGGGTCTCACGGTACTATTTACACATTTAAAAATTATTTTACTACAGTGTTTTCAGTTTTCAATTTCAGTAACTTTCAGTTTCAACAACAATAAGTTATATCCAAACGGACCCTTAGTGGTTTCAAATCACATCATATTCTCTTCCTTGATTAAATTAGACATTGACCACCTTTCTTAAAATAATATATATTATAAGTTTTCATTAACAAAAAAAAATAAAATTTAAAAAGTGTTTAAATGTGTGAAATACTTGTCTTATAATTAGAAGTGCAACAGGTTAAGTTAAATAAGCTAGTGAACAATTGGTGGACAGTGTGAGTCTGTTTAGCTTATTTGCTTAAACGTGAGATAGAAAGCTTTCTCTCCAAATCATCTGATAGCCACTTTTTGTTCATATCTGCACCAAGTTTCTTGCTCCAAATCGCTTTCACACCCTTCTTTCCAAACTCAAAGCTGTCTTAGATTTGCTACATGAGTCTGAGGAGAATGTTAGACCCATTTGATCCTACGCCTATTGTAGTCATAAACTTGTAAAAGAAGTCATTTGACTATACTTGCAAAAAAATAACAAGTAAACCAATCCTAATGCATTTATATTACGGTTAGTCTAGGTAATTTCTTGTAACAAAATTCTATGATGTACAGTTTTTTTTTGGTTTAGACATCAATTCAATGTTTCTCTTTTCACAATATGGACTAATTATTACGAACATTAGCAAATAGAAAATACTTAAGCTACTAAAATAAAATTTGATTCCATTCGCAGTTCTTAGTGATGGAATTAGTTTTTTTTTTTTGGGTTGAAAAGTTTATTTGCTAAAAATTGATAAAAATATTTTTTTTTTGAGACAAACGATAGAAAATATAAAGAAGTGAGATTCAAAAAATAAAAATTTTAGATAAACAAATAAACTAAATAAAATAAATTTTTTTAAGAAAATAAATATAAAAAGCAATTTTGGGCATCAAATATGAATTTGCAGTCCATTCCGTATTTATGGAAAAGCAGTTTATACGTCGATTTAGCTTGGGATGGCGTTGGGGCTAAACTGATTTAGACATTCCTATTCCTATATTGCTATTTTTATTTTTTTAAGAGAAATATTCCTATTCCTATTCCTATATTGCTATTGTCATCTCATGACTCATGTAGTTAATAGCCTCCGAGAAATAATTGTGGACCAAAACACGCAGCTCAATTAATTTCTGGGTTTCTAGAATTAGACGATTTGTACGAGCACGCGTCTTATCAAAATTAAAAATATATTTAGATTTCCTTTTTCATCAAGCACTCGAAGGTTCTTAATGGAATTGACTCTTGACAGTATCGTTTAACAACTGTAAACCAGAATCGTGACCATTTTTTTCTCCTTTCATGCACACCATTTATTATAGTGCAATAAAATGAGAGATCTATACTGTTGCATCTGAAAAATAAATAAATAAAAATCTATACTAGTCTCAATATTTAACATTTTTCTTTCATTATTATTTTTTAAGATTAAAAAAAAAAATTCCTATGTGTGGTGATTGGCCCCGGCATGTTAGGAACCTAGTGGTTCCTAACAAAAATGGATAGGAATTGTATTGGAGTGTATGTGAATAGTGAAAAAAATTGACTTAATTCAAAGTAATCAGAAAGAAAGAGATTAAGAAATTGGTATATTTTTCAATAATGAAAATGTGATTACAAGTAGGTATTTATAGAATTATAAAACTATTCTATTGGCCCATGTGGCCTAATCCTAATGGTCCTATTATTCTATATGTATTAATAATTACAACGTGTTAAATGTTGTTAACATGCTTGGAAATATAACTAACAAAATGCAGTATTACAACAATTCTTATCTATATACTTATAGGGATTCCTAACATGGCCCACTTAATTTTTATTCATGAATGGCGTGAGACTGCTCATGTAATAGTAAAACTTATCATTTCTCATACCCACAATCTTGGACTCATAAGGTGGACACAAGGACTTTCTACCACTAGACCACCTCGGTAAATAGGGCTGTCTAGAGACCCAATCAACCCGACCCACCAGCCGCTGCTGACCGAACCCACTTGCTGCTGATCAAATCGACTTTGCCAGCAGTCGGCGACAAGTTTATTCCTCCAAAACCCAAGTTTTTCGAGTCGGGTGTCGGTTTTCCTTCCTCCAAAATCCGATCAACCCGATCCGACCAACCCACAAAATTTCCAGCAATATTTGGTAGATTCGACAAGATCTATACCATTTTCGTCAAGATCTCAGCGAGATTTCGCCAAATCTAGCCAAAATCTTGCCGAAAATGGCCTAAATTAGGGTGGATTTGGTGAGACATCAATGATTTTGGCCGTTTTTCATTGTTTTTATGTCGAATTCTCGTCAAATCTACGCCAAATTCTCGCCATTTTCTAGATTTTCAACCCCAACCGACCTGCCCAATCCTGTTGAAGTTTCAGCCCGCCTAATCCGATCATCCTCCCGGTCGGTGGCGGGTTGAGATTCCATCCACCTGATCTAATTGTGTCGGTTGCTGGTTGGGCACAAACTTGACCCGGACCGACCCGTGGACAGCCCTATCGGTAAATAATGCATTTTCCCTTTAGGGTCAGTTTGGTTGGAGGGGTAGAAAAGTGGGAAGATAGAAAATTGTGGGAGGATGGAAAAGTGGGAGGATAGAAAATATTTTAATTTCCCTTATTTTTGTTTTGTTGGGAGTGGAAAAGTGGAAAGATAGAAAAAATAAGTTTGTATAAATTTACGCATATACCCTTGTTAAAAAATGATACTCAATTAAAACCAAAAAAAGAATAAACAACCAAAAAAAAAAAAATCAATCACCTAAATTTATTAAAAAATAAAAATCATGTCTAGAAAAAAAAATCACATCTAAACAAAAACAAAAAAACACAAAAGAGAGCAAAAGAAAAAAAAAAAAAAAAAATATATATATATATATATATATATATATAACACTGCACGAGTAGGAAGCTTGCCCAAAAGAGAGAGGGGGGGGGGTTTGGGGGGGAGAAGAGGCAATGTCCAGGAGGAAAGAAAAAAGAAAAGGAGCAACGTGGACAAGCCCATGTGCAATTGCACAGGCATTTTTGTCTAAAATTAATGTCCAATTTTTCCCATCAGTTTTCTCTCCATTTTGGAGAGAACTTTTTGGTAAGCTTGGGGAGAAAACACCTAGGTCTCACCATTTATTTTCCTTCATTCCCATCCAACTCTCTCTCTCTCTCTCTCTCTCTCATGGCATTCCACCACAACACTAATAGGTTGCTAGTAGGGCTAATATGTCTCTCTCCCTCTTTTTCCACCTTCGGTCCTTCTGTTGCATACAACCTTATACATATATATAACAGCATATGGGAATAGTGGCATACTATTGAGTCAACTTCCAAACTTGATGTCTTAATTAATCAACTTCGGTTGGCAACCCTTTAAAATAGTCAAAATAGTTACATTAAGTGTCTGTTTGGCAAGATAATTTTTGCTAACTTATTTTACTATTCACCTTATTTTTGTTACTATTTATGGACCCCACTACATTTTTTTTGTATTATTCATGAGTCTCACTGTATTATTTCAGCTAACTTTTATATTTATCTACAGTACTTTCAGCAAAAAGTTTTCAGTTTCAGTAAAACAAGCAGATTTCAAACAAACCCTAAGTGTGTGTTTGGCAAAAATTAAAAAGCTAGCTTATTTTACTATTCAGTTTATTTTTGTTACTATTTATGGATCCTACTGTACTTTTTAGTACTATTCATGGGTCCTATTGTATTATTTCAGTTAACTTTTACGTTTATCTACAGTATAGTGAGATCCATGAATAGTATCGAAAAATTCAATGAGACTCATGAATTATAGTAAAAATAAGCTGAATAGTAAAATAAGCTGGCAAATTTTATCATGCCAAATGCACACTAAAATAAAAATAAAGACATATTGTAGTAGATGAAACAACTTAAAATGAGATAAAAGGATTTATCCTCTCCAAATTATAATTTTTGTTAGATTCCCGATGAAGTGAATAGGAGATAGATTCTCCCATACAAAGGAGGGTGGTTTTACAAACCACGGGGTCTTTGTGCATTGATACACGAAACAAATAACGCGCAGCCATGGTTTTATGTAAATCTACAAGCATGAAAATCTACATTTTGACACATCATGTTTCAAATAAAATGTACCATAAACCATGTTCAAATTCAAATTGGACAAAAACTTGATGAGTACAAAGTACAAACTGTTGGCATGCCTACGAGAAGTTATCGTGGTTCACATAAAATGTACCATAAACCATGTTCAAATTCAAATTGGACAAAAACTTGAGGAGTACAAACTATTGGCATGCCCACGAGAAGTTAGAGAACAATTATTATTATTATTATTTTGATATCGTTAGAGAACAATTAAGTATTGAGCATTGACTGCTGTCCAAATTTGAACGAAAATTTTCATATTATTGACGTTATAGTAAACAACACCTTCCTCGAAATTTCTTCCTGACGGAAAAAATAGTGCTTTATTATTAACACCCCCCCCCCCCCCCCCCCCCCCCACAAAAAAAAAAAAAAAAAAGCTTCTCACAACATTATGGTGGGTGGCACATGTTGATATGGTGTGAATGGTGAACTCAATGTCACTCCCAAAATTTACAAGCATGCACCTAATTTAGCAAAATGATCGAGATGGCCAACAAAGCTAATATATATATATTTTTTTTAATGAAAAAAAAGGGTCTTACGTGTGTGATTATTGACCTGGTCTACTTGAACTCGCAAAACTCATGACGTGGGGCACCCCTGGGTGCGTTAGGACTATCCTCATTGTGGTACAGCATTTTTGCGAAATGCACAACTTAAACCAGGTAACTCTTAGATCCACAAGTGTGACCTAGTATGAAATTCCTACTAATGCACCACGGTCGGGCAACAAAACTAATAAATTAAGAATAATGAAAGCTAGTATCACATTCTTGCCACATGTGATAAATGAATGAAATTTTAAAGAGTAATGCTACAGACACAAACTATTTTATAACATTTTTACAAAAGAAATGATATGTCTACAACATTTTTACAACAAATCCTAAGTGGCAAGTTGTTACTAGTTATTTTTTTTTATTTTTTTTTTTGGAGCTGTTACTAGTTGTTATTGTTAGGGCAAAAAAGTAATCTTGGCATTAGTTTAAAATTTGAACCAATAACAACTAACTAACAGTGATTTGTTGTAAAAATGTTATAGTCGTAACATCTCTCTTTTTACAAACTGCGAATGTGACTTTAGCATTTTTCATATAGTTATTGTAAGTAAAAATGTGATATTAGTGATGGGCCCATATTAGAACTAGTAAGAATTTGCCACATCAACAGTTTGTAAAAATGTTGTAAAATAATTTATGTCTGAAGCATTACTCAATTTTAAATGTTTTGTCTACTTTTCTGAAGGCTTAAAAGTGATACTTACACTGAGTCACCCACACCATAGCCTGCCTAAATTAATTTTCAAATGCTTATAGAAATTTTTTTTTTTCTTCTTCCTGGAGTTAAGATAAAACGCACGCTCCCTAGGACTCTAAAGGTCCGTTTGGATACCGTTTATTTTGCTAAAAATTAAAAACTGAAAACTGAAAACTGAAAATATTGTAGTAAAATAATTTTTAAATATGTGAATAATATTGTGAGACCTATTTTTAATTTTTTTTTTCCTGAATAAAGTACTTGTGGGTCCCGTGAACTATTTACTAGTTCACGGGACCCACTGAACAGTGCATAATATCTCCTAAAATGCGTGCATTAAAAAAAAAAAAAAAAAAAAAAAAAAGGGAATGCCAAAACGCCCAGATGCAAGCACAATCCAAACGCACAATAACCCGACACGTTTGGCTAGCTACCTTATGATTTTTTTGGAGGGGTTAGGATTACTGGATTAGCTTATCTTATTTTAATTAGCTAGCTTATAACTTTAAGTAAAGAAGTTAGCTTATTTAAAATTTAAAAAAAAAAAAAAATTATTCTGACAAAAACAAATGAAAAACAACTTTTTAACTTTAATGTAAACAAATAAACTAACCGAAAATAAATGTTACCAAACACGCCCTTATTACAATTTTTTTTAATCAATGTTACCAAACACACTTGAATGCAAAATGTGGGGTATTTTTTTATTGTTTGAAAAAAAAGGGTTACAACTTTTACATATACATCTCGTACATTGGGAAGACAGCAAACAACAGATGATGTACAACAGGAAGAGAGACTTTCCCAAAGAATTAAAGGGATATTTAGTCATAAATTAGATTTTTTTTTTTTTCAGATTGTTGAATACAAGCAACAAAAATAATTTGGAAGATGAACTACGTATTTTTGAAGATTGGGAGGTTTTTTTTTTTTTTTTTTTTTTTTTTTTTTTTTTGAAATCAAGATTGGGAGATATTAATTGTTGTCAAATGATCTATTAGTATTTGTGTGTTAAAAAAAAAAAATATATATATATATATATATATATATTGTAAGGTCCGAGTGATAGTTTAGTAGTACGTACCTACATCCTTTATTATGTTTAGTATATGAGATTCAAGTACCTAAAACCACCCCCCTCCCCGAAGTTCAAAATTGTAGAAAATAAAGGAAAAGCAAATTGATGGTTGGGACTTGGGAAATGAAGATGTTCAGCATCATTAATCAATGCAAAATGATGGTTGTCAAAATAATCATGGAATGTTAGTTTATTTAGCTTCCAAAGCCTGCTGACTTCTTTCATTTTCATTATTAATTAATTGTATAAAAAATGAGAATCACGTTCCCGAAGAATTCACAATTAGGAAGGACCACCAAACTAGGCTGTAACCTGTAAGCAAAGGAACCCTAAAAGAAAAGTATAACATGATAACATGACTTTTTTTTAAAAACATTTATAATTAATAAACTTACAAACGTGTGTTCATCACTTTTTGCCTGACTTCAACATCTTAACCGACGTTTGGTTTAGTATCTTTTCATCTTCGTTTATTCAAATAGTTCTAGACCCTATCCTAAAGAATATCAATTACATAAAAGAAAACCAAAGCCAAGATTATAGGCTTTAATTTAATTATCCAAAAAATAAATCTTTTTTTTTTCTTCTTTTTTTGCTTAGACAAGAAAGGAGTTTACCTTCACAAATACACCGCCAGATTAATGAATTATTCAAGCCCACCGCCAAAATTATCATGTTATTTTAGAGTTCTTATTCGTAGATGAGTGTCTTGAGAAGCATGAGTTATAAAGAAAGGCCAAACTCCAAAGTATTAAAAAAATAGAAATGCTATAAGTAGGTCCAACCTTAAATTAAATTTGTAAGGACACGATTCGTGGCGGACCGTAACAGTGTCGGGTTCGCATGTGAAAAGGCCCTAACAATATCATTTGTAGAGCGTGGGTTTGGAAGGCTAGGCCTTGATCGACAGGCGGTGGGTTTTTCGTGGTGTTCGTACAAGTTTAAGTTTTCCTTCACCCCTGGAGTCTTTCTCCTGGAGGTGAGCTGGGAGGCTCTGGTTTTTGGCCATTTTTCCCATCCATCTGTTGGTGCACCTTCCTTTTTATTATATAGTCCGTCTTGGTTGATCCTGACCCTCCACTTGTAGGTCAGGCAGGAGCTTATTTCTGTATCCATCCCATCAACCGTCCCGTCTAACTTTCTATTAGTTGCATGGATCGAAGTTTACACCGTCCAAACGTCTTTTCTCATTAATCAGCTCTGGGTATTGGCAGGTGCATTTACTGAAGAGGGGACGCATTTTCCTTGGTCCAATTTCACACCCTGCTTCCCTATGGGCCCCATTCCGTTCACATCCCCTTGAGGGGGCTGTTTGGGGATTGCCTACACCATGGTGTTGGTCTTCCCATTGAAGCTCTGGAATGCCGAGGACAAGGTAAGTTCTCAGCCGTTCCCCTTGCTACCTCGGCCACTGATCATTCGTCTTCGGCAAGATACCTCCTCGGCACGGGCCCTGGGCCCAGATAGAGTTTGGGCCGGATTGCAGACCTCTCGGACCCACAAAATTCATTGTATAAGAATAGCAGTGGATTGTGTTCCATGCAAAAATATACTATATCTTTAAGGCTTTTTATGTAGTTGATGTGCTGATCAGAAAGGATTTCATAATTCCATGAAAAAAAAATTGGAATCATGCATTCCTTCTTGTTTTCCCCTATTGTGGTTGTTGTTGTTGTTTGCTCCTACCTTTTTCTTTTTCTTTATAGAATCTACTGTTATTTTGCCCTATCATATCAAGTCATATATATTTGATAACATATCATGTTATATATTATCTATACTAGTAATAATAGGATTTTCTGTTGGGGTTTAATCATTTTGCGTACTGAAATATCCTCACACAAATTCTTATACTCTCTAAATATTCATATCTTTTAGTTAAATAATTTTAAATTTAAAAACACAAACCGGTTAAAAAAGTAGTTTACTATTTTTTTTTTTTTAATTCCTAAGTTTTAGGCTTTTTTCTTTTTTCTTTTCTTAAACTCTCTAAAATACCCCTATCTTTTAGTTAAATAATTTTAAATTTAAAAACACAAATTGGTTAAAAGAGCAATTTACTATTTTTAAAAAAGTTCTTAAGTTTCAGGCTTTTCTTTTCTCTTCTCTAATCTGGATTACAAATTTTTATTTTAAATTCAAAAAATTTCAAAATTTTATTAGACTCTCATGTAGAGAAAGATCCTAATTATTAAGACACTATCTCTATATCACTTTTAAACACTATTCCACATTACGTTATCTCTTTTTTAAATAAAAAAAAAATACTCACCGTTAAGATTTGTTGTAAAAATGTTGTGAAAATGTTATGAACATATCATTTGTCTATTTTATATATTCTTTTAGACAGATGAGAGTGGGAAAAAAGAAAGTCAAGAGTTTGAGCTTCAAATAGTTTCTTCGATTCATATTAGTCACTAACTTATGTACAAATAACTAATTAGAAGAAAAAAAAAAAAAAACTCATGTAGAGAAAAATCTTAAGAATTAGGACATTAACTCTATCTCATTTTAAAAAATTATGACACTAAATTCAAAAAAAAAAAAAAAAAAAGCCTAATCGAATGCACGAAGCACGTATGATGAGACTAGTATATAATAAAGTTGTGACTTAGAAATTGTAGTTATGTCCAGTAAATATCTTTTTTTTTTCAATCCACATTGACAATCACTTTGTTCTTTTTTTTTTAAACAAATTATTAGTCACTAATCCATACAATGTATGAAGAAATTCAAATAATAATAATAATATTATTATTATTATTATTATTATTATTTATGTGATATAGATCATATACTATATAATAAAGGTTGTAGCAAACCTGTAGTTGCATCAAGTGAATACCCTTTCTCCTATCATAAATTAAAAAAAAAAAAAAAAAAAAAAAAAAAAAAAAGAAGAAGAAAAGAATAGGTATTTTAGAGAACTATTAGGAACCTAAAGGTTCCTAATGGGGATAGGTATGAATTGTAGGGGCATCTTCCATATGATATGAGGCTAATAATATCTTCTAGTTGATTGGGGGATTGTACAAATGGAAAAATTGGTTGGCCTTGTACACTCAACCTGATGGATTCTCACCCTTAAACCTTGGGAACTCCAATCTCACAGCCTTAGGAATTGCAGCCAAAGCAGAATCTTGTTGATTGGTCACCATTGGAGATGAAGTTCTTGGAGGGGATAATGGAGGTCTCTGTTGTCAACCATTACCAGCTTCTGTCATACCCTGCACTGTCTTTTATAAGGCCTGCAACATACTTATGACTGCATCCAGCTTCTGATGGACTGTACGAAACTCCTGGTCATGTTGCTCCATTGTTAATGACAGAGCATTGACGTTTTCATTAAGGAAAGAAGAAGATTGAGTTTTTGCCATAGTAACAGAATTGGCTCTGATACCAATTTGATAGAATTTTAGTAACTCTTGAAGAAATGGATTGAAATGAGTAAACTAGAGGAAAGGTAGAACATTAGAGAATCGGGTTTCTTAGGATAATTGAGATAGATGAGAGTTAGAGATGAGGATTAGACAGAAGATAGGAATGAGAATGTAATTCTTTGTTATGCATCCAAAAACTAAGTACACCTTTCTGTTTTACTCCCTTTATACTATCACAATTCCACCCTCTTAACTAACTTGATTCTTGACTCCATATAACAACTAATTAACTACCTGCTAAGCTAACTAACTGCCATGACATCAGCCCAACAAGAATGTTAGAAACCTAGAGGTACCTAATGGGGATGGGTATGAATTGTAGGGGGGTTGATGGGAATTGTAGAAAAATTGACTTAATTCGAGGTAGTCACCCTCCATAGAAAAATAGAGAGATTAAGAGAGAGAGAGAGAGAGAGAGAGAGATGCACTAAAAAATTGGTTTATTCTTCCATTGATATCAAATGTTGAATTACAATCATGTATTTATAGGAGACTAGTTCTAATGTCATTGGCCCACATGGCTCAAGATAATTTGCTACTTAATTTAACATGTGCTCTATGAATTAAGTCATATGTTAAATGAGCACATGTGCTCAAATCCTAACTAATTCATCATAATCTCAACCAACTACCTAACTTCCTAACTAAAGGGATTACAACAATTATTTCATATTCCTAACATTTCCCTCCTCTTAAAAACACCTTACCCACAAGGTGTTGTTGTGAAATGACACCTTCATTAAAGGAGATCTTCCAATGAACCAATACCTTAGTGACATTTTGATTACCATATTCATGCATTTCTCTTTGACAAGCGGTCCCGTGCACATGAAGGTTTCTTCTTCGTAGATCTTCAAACTTTGCTCAAATTCTTAAGCCTTCAATGGTTTTTCAATCTTCAAGGTCTCATTGGTTCTTTGAACCTTGGAATGTTCTTGTATCCTCAAGACCTCATTTGATTCTAAAACCACTAAAATTGTTGGCGCTTGCATCTTGGATTCTTAGATCACTGACACTTGGATTGCCAATTCTTGAATCATAGACTCTTGAATGGAAGCCTCCATTGGTGCATCAAGAATTGGTTCTGGGAAGATCATCATCACCTTCTTCATTGGTTCTTTAGACTGAACTTCCAGGGTAGCGTGTACATGGACATCATCATCCACTTTGACACAAAAATCAACGTCTTGGCTTGCAACAACAGCAGTAGATTCTTGGAAATTAATTTGTTTTTTGAGTTCCATTAAATCAAGAGATTGTAACTCCTCTTCCGTCATATTTTCAAGATCCTCTTGCAATCTTGAGAGCTCTTCTTTCATGGCCATTTTAGATTCAGCTAAGGACTTAACTTTCTTTGAAACATCCTTGACATCCTCTAAAACTTTGTTCACCATTTGCCATATTTCTTTCCAAAGTTCTCTTCGATCACATTCGCTTGTCTTAAGATTGACGACTCTAATACCAAATGTTAGGAACCTAGAGGTTCCTAATGGGGATGGTTATGAATTGTAGGGGGGTTGATGAGAATTGTAGGAAAATTGACTTAATTCAAGGTAGTCACCCTCCCTCGATAGAGAAATATATATATATATATATATAGAGAGAGAGAGAGAGAGAGAGAGAGAGAGAGAGAGAGATGCACTAATGCACTAAGAAATTGGTTTATTCTTCCATTGATATCTAATGTTGAATTACAATTATATATTTATAGGAGACTAGCTCTAATGTTATTAGCCCATATGGCTCATGATAATTGGCTAGTTAATTTAACATGTGCTCTATGAATTAAGTCATATATTAAATGAGCTACATGTGCTCAAATTCTAACTAATTCATCATAATCTCAACCAACTACCTAACTAAATGGATTACAACAATTATTTCATATTCTAACAAGAACATACTTGTGCCAAGTGCTATATATATGTATGTGTTACACATGTATTATGTGTAATATACTTTTGCCTTACAATTCATTCATTATAATATAATTTAAACTAAGTAAAATTCTATTACAAAAGTTTCTAAGTAGCCAATTAATTATTAGGATAAAAGTGAGATTCTGTCACTACTAAAAACGTGTTTTATAGCCACATTTTTTTTTTGCCGTGTTTTTAAAAAACGCGGCTACGACTAACCTATCTTCGCGTTTTAAGAGACATAGCTTAAACTACTAACTTATAACTACGTTTTTTAAGCGTTGTAGTAGGTTAAGTCTATAGCTGCGTTTCTAAGGGTTTTTAACTGCATTTTTGTGGAAATGACCTATTGCAGTGTTTGAGAAGCGCGGCTATAGGTACATTTGTAAATTTAAAAAAAAAAAAAAAAAAAAAAGATGGCCTACATATTGCGGCACTTTTGAAGGGCGCAATAGGTCCTATGGAAAATTTAGAAACACGACTATAGACTTGGTTTTTTTTTTTTTTTTTTTTTTGTAGTGTATTGCCAAAATTTTAGAAATTTAAGGTACTATCTCTATTAAATTCTATTACAAAGTTTTCGTAAAATTAAAAGAATATTAATTATTTATTTAAAATATTGCAAGCATTTATCATAATTTATGATTTTAAGAAAGAAAAAAAAATTGGTCTTACAATGTGTGCTTACATCATGTAACTTAAGTTTTTTTTTTTTTTTTTTTTTTAAAAAAATATTATCTATTTTTTTTGTTAAGTTTTAATGATATTATAGGGAAAAAATTATATCATATTATAATAAAACTCATGCATCGCACAAGTATTTTACTAATAATATACCATAAATGTTATAATATACTTTGATTTAAACTCAATTATTAAGAGTTTATAAAAGTTTTGAAAAATAATTGTTTGTTCTAAATATTTTATAATAAAATTTGGGAATTATTTAAACTCAATATAAGTATTAAATGTTGTATATATGATCATATTTTCACCACTTGGCGTACTGTAAGTATATTAACTTTATTAACACAATTTTAAAAATTATATTATAATGTTTATGAAAGAATGGAATAAAATATGATATATTTTTCTAATGTTTTTGGGAGTTTATAAAAGAAGAAAAAAAATACTTTCACTACTATACCTTTTACATTTTTTTTTAATGACAAAGTTTGGCAGCAAATTTGATTGTAAACCAAGACTACAACTTCACACAATATCTTTTTATTAGATGTGAATTTTGACAAATCCACCGTTGAGTTACATTTTCTTTTTCTTATATCCTCAATATTTGCAAAATTTCCAGAAGATAAAAAATCAATAGCTATGTCATCAATCAAATATTAAAATCTCAAGTTTTTGTGGTTCAAAATTATGCATAAAAAATAACTTTGTAGATCAAATAGTAAATAAAATCTGATTGGCACAAAATTTTACATATATATTAAGAACATAAAGAATATGCAATCCTACGGTTAGATTTTCAAAATATGTAAGCATGTTAATTGTTTAAGTGAAAGTTGTAACTGTAAGCTACAACTAGGTTTGTAGCCAAACTTTGATAGAAATAAAGTAGATATTTCACCTGGATTTAAAAAAAAAAAAAAAAAAAGAGTGAGTTTTTTTTCCATTTGCGAGGAATAATTAGGCAAGAATGTACATTCACTCATTTTTATTTAATTCTTTTCTACTAAATTCCAAAACAATAAAATAAATGAAATATCATTTTTATTCCATTCCAATTTACTCATTTAAAACAAAATCATATTATTAAAGTTTCAAGAAATTACAGCTAAAAATGAATTTTAAAGAAATTTAAAATACTATTAAGATCAAAAATTAATTAATGAAAATTTAATTTAATTTAAATAGAATTTTGTGGGGGGTTTTTTCCCCGCACACTCGGCTCATTGTCCTCTTTGGGGAGCCAAGCTCGCAAGGATTTGTCATCGTCCCCGAGTGTGGTCTTTGATGAGTGGTACACAATGCCTTGCTCCAAGGGCTTATAAGGCATGTGTGGGGCGTTTCTCTAACTGATGTGGGACTTAGGGTGTCAAGCCTCAAAGAGGTGAAAATCCCAAAGACCACACTCGGGGACGAGGACAAATCCTTACGAGCTTGGCTCCTCAAAGAGGACAATGAGCCGAGTGTGCGGGGAAAAACCCCCACAAATTTCTTTATTATTAATTATTTCAAAAAATTGTTATAAATTTTTATTTTGATAAAAAAACCAATCCTACCTAACATATGTTTGATACCTAACTTAAGTTATTTTTACTATATATTATATTATTGAAATAATTTTTATATTACTTTTTATTTTTTATTAATCTGTGTATTACACCGGTGTATAATACTAGTCAAATTGAAAATTCAAAGAAAAAAAATTAATTGCTTATATATATATATATATATATATTTTTTTTTTTTTAAGTGAGTAAGACTTTATATACGTAGTCTAACATAATGCAAGCTAGGTATATTTTTCTAAAGGGGAAAAAATATTTAGAAGATGATAAAATCAATCACTAAGGGTACGTTTGGTACATTGAACGTGGATTATAACAAAAATGGTAATCTTTATTACCGAGAATAAAATGTATTGTAATGGAAATATGGAATAACTAAATATATCCATTAGTTTGGTTGTGAGTTGTAACATTATGATAAAACTTATGAACTATTTTAGGAAATAGTTCATTTATTCAATTATATTTCCTAGAAAATAATATATTTTAAATTTTAGAGAGATGAGTTATTTTTTTATGATTTTTTATTTTCACAATTGTTAGGTGGACATGGAAAGTTTATTTATTTGGAAATATATTAATGTTAGAAAGTATTACATTTACTAAGGAATAACCGAATAACTATCACAACCCTTTTAGAAGGAATAGTTATTCCTCATTTTAAAGAATAATTATTCATAAGGAATGAGTATTTCCTATAATAAAAATATAATCAAACTATTGAATAGCTAAACCATAAGAATAGTTGTTACATTACAATGCTTTTTACAGTCTACCAAATATGCCTTAAGAGTTTTTTGTTTCTCAAAAAAAAAAAAAAATCATTAAGAGGCCGGCTAGTATATCGAAATGAAAATTTTAGGCTTCGTTTGAAAGTTTATAAGGAAATGAAATGCAATAGAATGAAATAATCATAAGGAAATAGAAAGGAATGGAATGGAATGATCATAAAGAAATGAAAAGGAACGGAATGTATTTAAGTAAGAGAAATGAATAGAATAGAATAGAATTAAGTAACCTTAATTGGATGTTTTAAAATAAATAAATGAAAATGAATGGAATGTAAGTAATCTTATTTGGGAATAACATAGAGATAATGGAATGAAATCATTTTATAACAATATTACTATTAGACCTCTATTTTAAAATAAATAGTTGAATATATAGGAGTATTTTTGGATTTTTAGTAAAAAATTCATTAAATCTAATTTCATGCCCTCTCATTCCTCCCAATTTCGGGGTGAATGAAAATTTAAGATTTTAAGGGAATAGAAAGAAATGAGTGTTCCCTCCTACCCATTCCATTTTCTCCTATCAATTCCATTTTCTCCAATTTAAACTTCCAAATAAGAAAATAAATTTTTCATTCCCTCCATTAAAACTATCAAATAAATAAAGGGAGAATATTATAAAATTATTATTTTCATTCATTTCCATTCAATTTCATTCATTCCTTCCAAACAAGGGCTTAACTAAAGCATAATATAGTTTAAATAGCAATTCCTTCTATGGTTGACTATCTGGAAAGGCATTTCAGCGCCTGAAACTTCGTTAATTGTACGCATGAATAATGTGGATCATACATTGTTTTTTGACAGATGGATCATAGATTGTTATGCATGAATTAAATAAAGTGGATCATAGATTGTTATGCATTATACTGACTCAAGGAATGTCAATGGCTTTGATAATGCTACCCAAAATGTATGAGGGTTGACCCCAAAAAAACAAAAATGCAGTTTATATGTCAATTGTATTTTTTTGTGAAAATTATATATTTAATGTGGATCGGTGCTATTGAGTATTGACTTTGAATAATATAGTCTGTGCACGTATAAAATTCGATGACTCACAAAGCATAGCAGTCCAATTAAACTTTAAAAAAAAAATATATATATATATATATATATCAAGAAGCAAATAAATACTAAAAAAAGAGAGACATAGTTCTAATACAAAAGCATATTACAAATTTCACCCAAAAAACATATGGTAATTTTTAAGGTACAGTGAGATTAGTTATACTACACACAACATAAATATACTTTAAAAAGCGAGATATAATAAAAAGTCATACATGAAGAAAAATGATATTTAATTAGCATTTATGTTTAAATTTGTGACATTCTAATAGATTCTTTTTTTTTTTTTTTTTGGGGAGGGGGGGAATGCAGAAAATAGGCAAGACCCCATTTGGTTTATTTGTAAAACACGAAATTTTGAATATAATATATAACCTTCGTATGATATTATTTTTATGTGTATACCATCAAATATATCCACTAAAATTAATAGTTAGAGCTACATTAACGCATAAAATAACCACAGAGGGGTTTAGTATTACAATTAAAAAAAAAAAAAAAAAAAACCTTAGGTATTAGGTATTACATCATTAATGATGTACACATAATGATTTTATCCCATAAAAAAAAAAAAAAAAATTGATTTTATAGCATGTTCAGTGTTATTCTCAAAACCTTAACCACAGGAGGAAGTCGTATTTTTCTCTTCTTCTTCTTTTCCTTCTCAAATGACTATACCTTTTAAAATTGAATTATCACTCCAAAATAAATGATGGCTATTTTGTGAGTTTGAATATGTTATATATAAAACATTAAGGGTCCGTTTGGTTGGAGGAGTGGAAAAGTGGGAGGATGGAAAATTGTGAGAGGATGAAAAATATTTAGTTTTCCCTTGTGTGTGTTTGGTTAGAGGAATGGAAAAGTGGGAGGGTGAAAAATTCTTTTATTTGGTTGAAAAGAAAAGTGGGAAGATAGAAAATATAGTTTATATAAATTAACTATTATACCTTTGTTACATAATAGGTAAAAAATAGATTTATTTGTACTCATTAAATAATATAAAATTTTCCAACAATTATATTTTTCAATGAGAAGTGTTACGTCTACAAAATTTTTCTCAATACTTTTACAACAAAATTTATGTGGAAAATTGTTACTAGTTCTAATTTGAATCCACCACTGAAATTATTTTTTTACTCACCAATATTAACTAATAACAATCTGTTACTTAAAATTTATTGTGAAAATATTGTGATAACATTTCTCAATTAGGATTTTTTATTCTTTATATTATTTCTCCTTTCTCTCATTTCATTTCATCCATACGCTTTTTTTTTTCCCTCCATACACGTTTGTCCTTATCTCTTTATCTCCCCCTTCTTTTCTTTCTTTTTCTCCCTCATTCAAGAACGTTCAAACTAGTGTTCTCATTCTCTTTTTCTTTTCTTTTTTCTCCAGCTCTCGCTCTCTGTTTTTTTTTTTTTTTTTTTTATTTGATTCTAAAACAGCCGTTGTGTTTGTGAAGAGGGTAGGTGAGAGAGGGCATTTATGTAATTCCACTGTGAGAGTACTTTTTTCTTCACAATTTTCCTCCCGATTTGGGAGATGTAAATTATGGGCACGGGAGAGAAAATTTCTCTCGGGTTTTCCATTCTCAACATTTTCCTTCTTTTGCTAAACAATGAAAAATATTGTTTTTCACTCTATTTTACTCCCTTTGTTTTCCATCCTCTCTATTATCCCCCAACCAAATACAGTGTAAAAAAAAATTGAAAATGTTGTTTTCAAGAAATTGATTTTTGAATCCTACAATGTGAGAACAAGTAGAAACTTCAAAAGTGATTTCCTATCGCTACAAGTTTGTATCAAGAATACATGAAGTACATGTTTTGTTTTTTTGTTTGTTTTTTGATAGACGTGAAGTACATGTTAGAAAAGTGATAAAAATGCCCATTCAATCCCCAAATTCGCAAATCAACACAAACGGCCAAAACTTATCTCTGACGACTGACGAAAATGCACATGCTGAGGTGATCCTTTACAGTACCTACCGACAACATTGGTGCGGTAGAGGGTAGAAAAGTATGAAGTTTTAGCTACGTATAATTTAACCATTGATGTTAGCGTAGATGTTCTCTACTAAAATTTATGTGGACTTTTAAGTAAGAGTAGCGCTAGCAACGTTATAAATTTTACAGATTTCACAAAATAATAGTAGCGAATAAGATATTTATTTATTAGGAAAAGTTAATGGATACAGAAGGTAATCATTTAGGAAATATTTTTAAAAACTATTTTTTTTTTGTGTGAAGAATTTTTTTATTATATTTTTTAACAATTTTTTATATTTTTCATAAAAGTGGTATCAAAATTTTCTTAAAATAATCCATTAACAAATATCATAAGAACACACATTAACATGACCATTTATTTATTATATATTGAAACGATACAAAATATATTCTTTATCACATCAATTTATAAGTTTTAAAAGATCATTTGCATTTTTTTCCCAAAAATGTATGATCTATTATTGTATCATATATAATTTATGATAATTTGATAGTTTTCCTTTAAATAAAACACATTCTTGAGCAATTACTTCTGCTAGTGCAAAATTTTGTCTCTTTTAGCACAAGAACCTACTTTACTTTATTTTATATATTCAATTTTCAAAACACTCCACAACAAATTATCTATTTTACACTACATTTCATTAAAATATCAATATTTTATTTTTTTAATTGTTTATTTTTATTCACACACAACAAATATTATCTATCCTCTTTATTTGTCCTTGAGATACATAAAGAAAAAAATCAAATGCAAATGAATAATGTCAAGTGTAAATTTTACACAATTACTATAGCAAACATGTAAATTAACATAATTATAAACTAACAAATATATGTCAATATTTGGCAAAATTGTACAAATTTAACACATTTTTCAATGTGTCTTGCTTAGTAGTGCTCTTAAAGTAATTATTAATAAACTATTTTAAGAAAGTTTTGACACTATTTTTAAAGAAAATATATTAATTTCTTTTTTCATAATTTTTTTCTCTTATTTCTATACTATTATTTAAGAGACTTTTCTTATCTAGGATCCTCATTTTTTTGGTCTAAAAATACCCTTACACCGCTATGTTTAAGTAAAGATAAAACTAAAAGACAATTCGGTAAAAATACAACTCTAACTCCTGCTAAAACATTGCCTAAAATTTAGGGTTACTCTTCTGTTGATTTTCAAATTGTTTTATCAACTTATAAATTAGATTTTCAAAATAAAAATTATATATAAAAATAAAGACACAGTTTTTTTTTTTTTTTTTGGCTATAAAATAAGACCACTAAGCTCAACGTTTTCACCTTTTTTTTCTTCTCATTTTTTCTCGCTTTATCAAGACTTAAAACGTTACTCTATTATTATTATTATTTTTTTGGTTTCCTTTGTTCTAAATTCTAATCTCACTTTAAAAAAAAAAAAAAACAAATTGGTTTTTGTTTTTGTTTTTTCAAATCTTTTCTTCTTTATTTTTGAATTATTAAAAAAAATGTAATTTTTATTCTACTCCATTTTTTTTTCTTTTTAATGATCTATTTATTTATTTATATAGGTGTTTAAACTTTAAATTGTTTTCTTTTCACATTTATTTATACTGCTTTTATTTTCATTTTGATGAATGTATAAATAAAAATTATTATCCGTATGATTTAATTGGATAGAAGAGAGAAACATATCAAATTAAAATGAATGGGAAATTATGTTAATCACTCACGTGAAACTAGTTATTATCACTGATGTGAGTGATGTAATGGCCGAGACAGGCAAAAAGTGAAAGTGAAGTGAACCAACCAACCAAGGGGCTCCCAAAACCAAAACCGTTCACGGCTCAAAGATTAGACCTTCTGGATTGAATGACCAAATAATGACGTGGCACAACGAGAGGCGTGGCAACCGCTGCGCATGCATGATAATGGTAATTGATAAAGCCACCGCCCACGACACACTGACTGGGTTGACCAATCACCTAGCCCACTTTTTTTTTTTCTTTTTTCTTTTTAAGAAAATGTTAATAAGTTTTCAAGATACGGGTTAAAAATTCAATTAAAGAAAATTTTAATATCATTTTAATAAAAAATAAAAAAAGCTGTTAAAATATTTTTTTTTTCCTCAAATTTTTTTTTTAACTGGATTCTTAATCAGTGCCTAAGAATATTGACATTCTTCCAATTATCACTAACTCAAGCTAGACTAGAACAGTTCTTTGTTCATGTATCTCAAGGTCAGATATGTTCTCTGTTTTTTCTATTTTTTTTTTAAGAAAGTAGAAAATACATTAAAAAAATTCAATGACTATATAGTCTATATTGTGCATTTTTTATATAGATTTTAATAAAGAATACATGTTAATAAATATGGAATGAAAGTTCTTTGTATGATAATAACAAAAAACTATGTTAAAAATAGAAATTAAATATATAAATAGGTCAATAAATTATTTATTTATTTATTTTTACTAAAATAGACCATTCTAAGACTAAGAGCATTCCGACCTGGTAGTGCAATTTTAGATTGCATATAAAAGATCTATAACTTACAAGCTAGTTTTTAATAAATATCTTCTTAAAAAAAAAATAGTTTTTAATATTGATATAAGAACTCTGGATCTAGTTTCTTTCTCAAATCACGTAACAATCCTGATAATCATGTTAACTGGGCTATCGATAACCAGCTAAGTTCCAAGCCTTCCTTTTAGTTTTTCCTTCTCTTAGATTAAAAAGTTAAAAGTAAGGTTGTCAAAATTGTGATCATATGTAAGATTGTAGAAGGTAGATAGAATCGTGGATCGTAAGATCTTACATATTTTCAGATTTTAAGCAAAAAACACATTAATAATGAATTTGTATATTGAATAATCATGTAAATTATAAATTCATCCAAAAAAAAAAAGGATTTGCATATATGATGTAATTTACTTGTCATATATCATTATGTCTATACTAACGAAACAAATATGTTTAAATTTTAACTCAATTTATTAAAAAGCTCAATAAATATTTAATTCGCAATCAAATACCAAAATATGGAAAAAATTGGCCTTTGTCCTTTTTAAAAAAACAATCTAACATTTTGCCCAATTTTCCAAACTAATTAAGAAAATGTCTCTTTTTTGAAACTCAATTTTCTCAGAATCGAGTTAAGCCCTATGGTGGCGTTTTTAAGGAGCTTATAGTGACGTTTTAAAGACATATAGTGGCGTTTTGAAACTCAAGCTCTTTGAAATCGAGTTATAGGTAAAAAAAAAAAAAAAAATGCATGTAACTCAACTTCATGGAAATTGAGTTACAAAACGCCATTATAGACTCTTTAAAATGCCACTATAGGGTTCCAAAATTTTATTTTTATTTTTTATAACTCGATTTTGAGAAAATCGAGTTTCAAAAGAAGGACATTTTCCTAATTAGTTTGGAAAATGGGGCAAAATGCTTTTTCTTTTTTTTTGAAAAGGGCATTTGCCCATTTTCTCCCCAAAATATTTACTAACACATATGTAAAATATTTTCCAAGTTTAAAATCCAAAATAAGTTGGCAAACGGAAACTACTTAACTATAATATGAAATCCAAAGACAAGATGAATATTAAGATGAAGTAAATATTTAATTATTCTCATTCTAAGGTTCTTATAACCACCATCTTAATCATCATCATCCCTTTTATACAAATATAAGAATAATTGATAAAATTATATATTAAAAAAACCTTTTAATAATATTAGAACACAAATTATTATATTGGTCAAACAAATTTAATAACATTATAGCTTAAAAAATAGCAAAGCAACATCAAATTCTTCATTTTGAAATGATGAAGTATCTTTCATTTTGATTACAAGTAAACTAGAAATTAGAAAACGTTTACTTAAGTTAACATAATTTTATAAAAATAAAAGGTCATACCATCACAACATGGAAAAATAAAAACTCTTAAAACTTCATCAAAACCAAAAATTTATCCCATAAAAAAACCAAAAATTTATGTTTTAGTAGGATCGATAGGATCCCATACAATCATACACGATCCTATCATTTTTACGATCCTAGTGTGATCCTAAATGTTTTGGTGAGATGAAATCGTAAAATCGTATGGTTGTACGATCTAAATTGTAATTTTGACAAGCATGATTTAAAAGAGATCTTAACTTAGTCACTTATAATCTTGTTAAATGTTCATGTGATGTTTGCTTCAACTTTGATGGTGGTAAAATAGCTTTTACCACATCAAACTCCAATTAGTACCCAACATTGATGAAGACAAATGTTTTTTTTTTTTTTGGTTACAGTGAAGACATAAAAAAATTATGTTTGATTAGGTTTTGTGGTAGAGAGGAAGTGAGAGAGAAATTAATAAAAAAATGAATAGTATTTGATTAATGGGAAAAATAAAAATATTGATATAGAGTGTGTTGTAAAATTGTATTAAAATAAATAAAATAACTTTTTAAGAGGTTAAATATTACTCCATTGATCATTAAAAATTTTTAACTCCATTGATCGATGCACAGCATGCTTTATCTCTATGACTGTTTAATGAAGTTTTTGGTTTTAGGAAAAAAAAAACACAAGTGATCGGCTAAGCAGGGCCCGTGTGTGTGAGTTTGTGCGTGTTTTTTTTTTTCTTCCCCAAGATAAATAATATAGCGAAAGATATAATTGAAATTCAGTTTAATCTCTTCTAGAAAAGAGATTTTCATTTTTGATTTTTGTTCTTTTTGAGGTTGAAATTCTAGAAGAGAAGTAAAGGGCAAATAAAGCGGCACAGTGCGTTGCTTTTTTCCCCACTATGTGATGTGACGCTGCAGAGTGCAGAGTACAGAGTGCTGAATCATTATGCGCTATCTCTATCTGGGGTCACGCTTGTCTAGGCTTAAAATAACTTTGACAGTAAGCCTAAAGTGTTTGACAAATTGTTCACTATGATGCCCTTCCTTCAACTTGTCTGGAAACTTTTTAAACCAACCCCCTTCCATTATAAAAAATGTTTAAGCGGTGGAGATTTTTGAATATTTTTATTTAATATGATGTTAAAATTATTGTTTAAAAAGTGTTGTGTGAAAACACATATTTAAAGTAAAAAATATGTTTGATTATATTTCTAATAATGTATTTTTAAAGGTAAAAAAACATAATTATGTTCTGTAGCTTAAATATTAAAATATCATGTCATAGAATAAAAAATTTGGGATTTGAATTTCGATAATACCAAAAATTAATTGTTATTTTAATGTAATGACAAAGAACAATCATTATAAACTAAAGTTATAAATTAAAATCTTATCTCATTTATAAAAAGTTGATGTTTATTCATGTTATATGCATTATAGTGGGTTCCAAACTTCTAGGTAGATCAAATATTAAATTCTCTTGCCATTGAAAAAAAAAATTTGGGATTCGAATATAACAATACAAAAACTTAATTGCTATTTTATTCTAATAATAAAGAGTCATCATCATAAACCAAAAGTTATAAGTTGAAATCTTACCTTATTTATAAAAAATAAATGTTTATCCATATTATATGCATTATAGTGAGTTCCAGGTATCTCAAATATTAAATTCTTTTGTTATTGAACAAAAAATTTGAAATTCGAATTACGACAATACAAAAACTTAATTGTTATCTTATCCTGATAATTAAAAACAATTATTACAAATCGAAACTCATAAGTTAGAAATCATATCTTATTTATAAAAATTTATATATATTAAATAAATTATCCCATTTCTGAGTGAAATGTTGCTTTCGAATCAAATCCAATCATATCAATATTTATAAATGTTACTAACTTACTATTTAGCTAACAACAAAGGTAGTGGCAGCACAATTGGCGCGTCCTATGAACACAAAGTAAACCCTTGCAAGATTCTCCACCAAAAAAAAAGAAAAAAAAGAGTAAACCCTTGCACCCACTTCACATGAAGGACTTAATTAAGTTAATATGGTTATTAGTTAATTTAGGGTCCGTTTGGGAATGACTTATTTTGTTAAAATTAAAAACTTTTTACTGAAAGTACTGTAGATAAAGGTAAAATGTAGTTGAAATAGTGCAGTGGGGCTATGAATAATATCAAAAAATGTAGTTGGGCCCATAAATAGTAACAAAAATAAGCTGAATAGTAAAATAAGCTAGCAAATTATAATCTATCCAATTAGTGTGCGTTTGGGTTAGAATGAAAAATGAAAATTATTTCACTATTCATGGCCCCACTGTACTTTTTGGCACTATTTATAGCCCTACTGTACTATTTCAACTAACTTTTACCTTTATCTATAGTACTTTCAACATTAATTTTTTAATTTCTGCAAAATAAGCGGTATCCAAATACATGGCGTGCGTTTGGGAGAGAATTATTGTGCGTATGCGTTTTTGGCTGGGTCCCACGGCACTGTTCATGACCCAGCCAAAAACTCAACAAAAATGCAGATAAGTGGCACTGTTCACGACTCACGACACTATTCATCATTAAAAAATATTTTGTTATAATGTTTTCAATAATAAGTTTTCATTTTTTAGCAAAATAAACCATATCTAAACAAAAACTTAGTAGCACCGAATGTTTCATTTGCTTCCAAGGTCAATGTTGAAGAAAACAAAATATTAAAAAAAAATAAAAAATACTGGCTGGTTATACTCTTTCAGGAACTGCAGTTTTCTTTAGAAACCTTTGCAATTTCAATAGTCTCATAATTCAAGGGCCAAATGGCAACTAAAGAGAAGAGGAGAAACAGTTCTAATATATATATATATATAATTAAATAAATTAACAAAGGATACTGACCTTAATAGTCAAAAATATAGTTTCTTTATAATTTCTTTCAGCATGCTAGTGCAAGTGCAAGGGTAGTAACATTTTCGAGTCTTCTAATTTCATTTTAAATATGTAAATTGTTATATGATTTGCCAAACCGGTATCAGCAGCAATCATTATCATCCTCTAGATTAAAGGAGTTGGTGTTCTTTTTCTAGGCATGGATCGCGTGATGATGTGATATATAATATTTGGCGAGAATATTAAAGAGTAGTATGAGAATGTTAAGTCAACCCTGCACCAAAAGCTTCACTTCTACTCTCTAATAATAAATATTATGTCTATAATATTTTTATAATATTTTTTAAATAACAAGTTGTTTACGGGTGGATAAGAAAATAATTTCAGTGATAGAATCAGATTAAAACTAGTAGTAATGTACCACTTAGAATTTGTTGTAAATCGCGTGATAAAGGAGTTAGTGTTCCTTTTGTAGGCATGGATCACGTGTTAATGCGATATTTAATATCTAGCGAGAATATTAAATAGTAGTATGAGAATATTAAGTTAATCTTGCACCAAAAGCTTCACTTCTACTCAGTAATGAGAAATATTATATCAATAATATTTTTATAATACTTTCTAAATAGCAAGTTGTTACGGGTGGATAAAAAAATAATTTTAGTGATAGATTTAGATTAAAACTAGTAACAACATACTACTTAGAACTTGTTGTGAAAATAGAGTTTGGGTTACTTTCGGTACTTTTTTAATTGGACATGTGTTGAGGGCCATTTGTGGAAGCCCAGACAGACAGAAAGAAAGCCCAATAATGAGGGCAACAAAGAATTGACAAAATAGATAGCAAAAACTCATTAGGTCCAAACAACAGGAATAATGGATAACAGGCCCAACAAATAAATAAATGGGTCTTGAAGAAGCAAGCGGGCTCCAAGAAGCCAGGAAAGAAAGAAATAGCATCCCATGGGCAGTTTATTTGGTAGAAAAGTAAGAAAGACCCACCGCAGGCCCAAGGCAATGCAAACTAAGAGAGTAAGGGATTTATGGCAGGCCCATGAACCCCAAGGATAAGAATAAGGTTATTGGGTCGGGGAAACCCAATAAAGTTAGTAAAAAGCCCATGGGAGTGTGGAATTAGCAAACGGGCCAAGGAAGCCCAAAGAAAGCAATCGAGCCGTGGATGCCCATAGGAAAGCCCAAAGGGACATAGGAGCCCATAAGTAAAAGCAAAATAGTGCCCGTGACAAGCCACTGAGAAAAGGAATAAGCAGCTGGCCTAAAAGAGGTCCAGTAGGACTAAGTTATTACGGCAGGAATAACAGTTCAATATTGCAGAAAATAAAGAAAATCAAGAGTGGACCAAAGAAATGTAAGACCCATCATCAGACAAAGCCCAGCTCTTGAATAGAGCAGGAAACCAAAGAAAAGCCCACATGAAAGGTCAGAAAACACAGACGGAGAGTCTCTAGATTACGGCAAATGCATGAGCAACAGACAGACTCTTAGACACATCTGAAAGGGAAGCACGTGCAAGACCCAAGCACCACCAACCTGTACCCAGCCAATATACTACGTGGTGAGACCATGGGCCAGAGGTAAGAGGTAAGGGGGGTATGGTTTGGTGGTGGGAAGAGGGAAAAAGATCTATTTTGCGGCTCCTGCCCAAGCCCTTTTGGGAGGTACGTTCTGCTGGGATGACAGACCACTCAAAAGAGGCAAGTTTGAGGGGGAGCCGTTGGGTGCATGCCTTGAGAGTAGAAAGAGACAACATTTATACTGTGGTAGGAAAGAAGTGTTACGGTAGACTGAGGAACAGAACAAAACCTGCCTGTGTCTGGCAAGGGTGAATGTCGCACAGACTTAGTGGTCGGCAAGTACACCTAGACCAGACAAAGACGGTTAAGAGGCAAAGTGGTAAAACATTGGTCACGACAGGCACTATAAAAAGGCCCTTGTCGTGCCCTGAGAAAGGGACCGCAAAACAGAGGATTTTGGGAGTAAAAAGAAAAACAGAGTAAAAAGAAAAGAAAAAAAGATAAGAAAGAAAACAGAGAAGAAAAGAGAGGAAACTAAGGAAAAATGAGAGGTAATACAGTGGGCATGCACCAGTAGATCGGTTTCCCTCTCTCCACCTTCAAATCCTGCTCTCTTCCAAAATGTAACAAGACCCTCTTTTGGGCAATAACCATTCAGGTCCGACTCCCTCAAAACCATTAATCCCCACGAAAATGATATTTTTTTCCTGGGAGATTATTTGCATTGAGAAGAGGTGTTCTCCCATTTTTGGCTTTACTTCGGCAGACTAAACTTAAAACTTGATTTATGCCCATTTGATTAGTTCATATTATTTTCTTTTTCCTTTATTTTCTCTGTAAATGACATTATCATAACTGTAATCATGCTTTATAGGTAGGGATTACATAGTCATTTATTTAAATAGTCAGAATACTCTGTTTTGATTATTATTATTATATCTGCCTGCCGTAACTCGTCTGAAACAGTTCTGCTTGCCGTAAGCTTACTCCTGGCAGACAAGGCATAAGTTTGCACATAAACCGGCTCAAGTTGAGTTACAATTGGACCGACCCCAACCCCCTTACTCAGATACATTCGGGTCCATTACCGCAGGAGGCAGCCCAGCTCAACACACATTACACAAAAAAGGCCCCCACAACATGTTCTTTTGTTTTAAATGTACAATGACAAGTTATAGTGAGTTTTAATCTTCACATTTTATTTAGTTAGTGGGTGATGTGGTAGTCTCTCATTAAAGAAAAATGAAATTCATTTTTAAAAAGTAATAGAAGTAAGCCAAACTCATGAAAATATGATTAATATTGCACTTCACTTTGTTGAATAAGGGTTTTTTCACATCCAATCATAGTAATAGATAGCTTTCCAATTTAGTACGAAAATAACTCTCTAATTCATTTGAAGCAGAAAATGGGCACCTTGTCAAGTCGTCATGATCCTAAAAACTAGATAAAAACAGAGCCACTTTGAGTTGTAAGTACATTTTAGTGTGATGAAAATATTTAAAAAGAAAAGAATGTAAAAAATATTTACTAGTGAAAAGAAAATGCCCTCCAATCCCCATATGTGTGCAAGTGTGCGTGCATTCAAATGCTGGGTATAATGAATATGAAAATAAAATTATGACTCTAATTAAATTCTTTTTAAGAAATAAAGTCAAGTAGGGGTGAAGAGATTCAGAAGTTGGTCCTGCCCATAGAAAGAACTGAATAATGACATTGAGTCACAGGTTTCAGCTTTCCAAAGTTAAATAATTTACATTGCATTGTTGTATACTTGTATCCCTTCTTCTCACGGCTAAGTTAATTTTAAGTATTTTAAAGTTTACATGACATTCAGTTTTGGTTTTTGTTCTTTTTGTTTTATGCGAAGCAATTGGTTCATTTAGTGATCTACTCCAACACAATGCCTAGGTGACATTATTTAAAGATTATTTCTAACACGGATCATAGGATTATTTCTAACACGGATCATCAGATCGTGCCACTTGATTATTATTATTTTTTTTTAATTTTAAATCTGATTGGTTACACACAACAAGAAGAAATTAGAATAAAAAAAAAATTGTTTTTGTGAGGACTTGTCACAAGAGTCCTATAATACTATAGTATATTATAGGTTATTCTTTCTATCAACTTTTTATTTATTTATTTTTATATATTTAGCTTCACCGTTGAAAAATTAATCTGACTGCAACTACATACATATATCATCTGGGTCTTTTTATGATACTTCCAATATTTTGTTTTGGGGCCAGAGGGGA
The DNA here is from genome assembly GCF_001633185.2 of Quercus lobata. NCBI lineage: Eukaryota > Viridiplantae > Streptophyta > Magnoliopsida > Fagales > Fagaceae > Quercus > Quercus lobata. The sequence continues at coordinate 38,589,971 of NC_044911.1, forward strand.
GGAGCAAAGAAGTATGTTAATTATTGTTGAGTTACTGTTGAATGTGACAAAGTTATTGTTTTTTTTTTTTTTTTGTGTGTGTGTGTGTGTGGAGAAAAGACGAAGTTATTGTTATGTCTAATTATGTTATTTGTATATTAAAAAAAAAAAAAACGAAAATTATCATGTGGGATGTTATCCATGTGGGATGTGGCATTGCTAGGCACGAGGTGTTGGTACAGTGAGGGTCACTCTCGTGGGGTATCGTACTCGTACCGCGGTGAAGGTGATCGATTCATGTCATTGTCTCGTGACATTGCAATGGCCAGCCATAGCTAGTTGATTGGTGTCATCGAGGTTCTCAATCTGATTGAAGTGCCGTTAGGTATTGACTCTTTAGGGATCAAGGGGAATAAAAATAAAAATTATGGTATTTTAATAGGATGTACTGCAAAATGAACAGTGAGATACAAGGTAAATACATGTGCATGATTGGATAGCTTATTTTTTTGTCAGTTTATTTAACTATTTAATTTATTTTTGTTATTATCTATAAGTTTCATTGCATCTTTTGATATTATTGATACTATTCATAAATCTCATTTTACTATTTCAGCTAACGTCTACATTTATTTTGTTATTTTCAGCAAAAAGTTTTCAGTTTTAGCAAAATAAGCGAATTTCAAACAGACTCTAAATGTTATGTTAAACTGCAAACTGCACCCCTAAAATTTGTGGATGTTTGAATTTTATATTCTAAAGTTTTATTCTATTTGCATTAATGGCTCATTCCATATTTTCCGTTAAATGCCACATAACCTTGTCACATATGATTAGTTCGTCTAAGAAAATGATGTAATGTTATTTTTTTATAACCTAAAAAAATTTAAATAATTAAAAAATTAAAAAAGACGTTGCATCATTTTATTGCATGAGCTAATCATGTGTGACAAGTTTATGTGGCACTTAACAGAAAATATGGATAGAGAGACTACTAACGCAAACAAAATAGAACTTCAAAAGGCAAAATTCTCTAATACTTCCGGGAATAAAATTCAGATACCCTAAACTTTAAGGGTGTAGTTTACAATTTAACCTTTCATTTTTTAAAATATTTGATGAAAAATTACGAAATTATTCACTCCTACCTGTGGGTCTCCTTCCTTAGAAGTGAAAAATTTTACCTGCAATAAAGGCATCATTATGCTAACGACTATAGAAATTAAAACTAAGTGCACAAATGTGAATATCTTGTTGATTTATTACAGCTCTAGATGGATGTATTATAAAATATAAGTATGTAACTCATGCAAATGCATGAATACATTGAAAATTAAACACAATTTTATTATATAAATATAAATAATTAGTCAAATTATTAAAAAAATAGCTTGTAACACGTGCATACGTATGGATACATTTAAAATTAAACACAAATTTTATCATACAGATATAAATAATTAGTCAAATTATTATTTTTAAAAAGTAAATGTAATTAGCTATATATTAAAATTCTTACATAAATTTAATACTACTGATGATCATTTTTTTCTTCTAATTTTTAATGAGATAGAATGTGTGGTGATTTTTATTGAGTATTTGTGATTGGTTTTTTTTTTAATTAATTTTTTAGTTTATTAATATTAGATTCTCAGTATTTTGCACTCATTAACTTACTTGACACAAAGATTAAAAAATTTAAGTGGACACATGGCACAAACTTAAGTGGATAATTATGGATCGGTCCCTACATAAATTTAAACACATGGCACAAAATTGGATTCTAATTGAACTTTTTTTGAGCTTTACCTATTAATATATATATATATATATATATTTCTCAATAGTACACATCTGCAACAAACTTTGGGCAAGAAACAAAGATAGGAAAAAGAAGATAACTGGGAAGTAAATGATTAGCTTGAACAAGTAATCACAGGATAATAAACAGAAAGAATGAACGGGAGGCTCAGCCTACCACCAAAAGAAAGAATAGTAAACACTGAGTAAGATGAAATAATAGATGAAGAATGAAATGTACGGGAGTGGAAGTATTATCAAAAAATAGATGTAAAACAAAATAATGTTTGTAAGAGATAACATATTCAAAATAATGTGTAACCACAAAATAATGGATAACTATGGCGGTTGAACCGGCCAACTTGATTGAATATAAACAGTAACTTACAACACTTACTATCGGCCAAAACTTGGCTCTGATACCAAAAGGGGGGTAAGTTACAGTAAAGGGGGGAGAGTGCCGTTCTGGGCAGTCTCGAGGCAGAAGCATAGGTAGGTTACAAAAGTATTTCTGTTACAAGTGTCACAGAAGGCATCAGACTCTTTGAACACCCTGTTTCAGATCTAAGGTTAGATCCAGAAATTGGAAGATAAAGGTAGTCTAGGTTGTAATTGATTTCTTAGGCTTTTTAATCCAGAATGATGAATAGGATGTTTAGAAGGAGTGATTCATTGTTTTTGAACTTCTGTTTTCTATATTGTCTGGAAACTATTTTCTTTCTGTGGAAATCTCTAGAGGTTTCTTTTCCTCTATATTTAGATATCCGTTTCTTAGGAAGGATTGAGGGTGTATCTTGAAGCTGATCATCTAGTTGGTCTTTCTCCTTTTCATCCTTTGAGGAGGGTCTACTAGAACTGCTAGAAGATATGTGAGCTTCTAAGACATTTACTTTTGGTGAAGGAGAGACTGGTTTCTCTTCTTCTTGTGATGGGTTCCTAACACTTGTTGGTTGGTTGGGATTTGCTGGAAGTTTGGTTGTGACACAAGGGGTACTAACTTGGGAGTGGTTCTTTACACCTTGAAACTGTGGATCTAGGTCTCTTCTAGATGTAGGAAAAGGTGCTCGTGTTCTAGACGAACTACACTGGGATGTAAGTCTATCTCTAAGGTGGATAGTTGGCTGCCTAAAGGGTTGGCGTAGATCTACGAATCTAGACCTTGGTTCCTGGTACAGATTTACCGAAGATTTGGGTTCATCATATTCTAAGGGTGACCTATACCTAGACTGGTCAAGGCTAAGTCTAACCGGGCTACAAACCGATACAGAACTGGACTGATACTTCTCAATAGTACACATCTGCAACAAACTTTGGGCAAGAAACAAAGATAGGAAAAAGAAGATAACTGGGAAGTAAAGGATTAGCTTGAACAAGTAATCACAGGATACCAGTGTTTAGGAGTCATAGGAAAATAGCTTGATAGGATCGAAGATAGGATTGATAATAAGGTTATCCTCCAGCCAGGAAACCCTAGCATACCTATCCAAACTATTAAAAAGCCTAAGAAATCAATTACAACCTAGACTACCTTTATCTTCCAATTTCTGGATCAAACCTTAGATTTGAAACAGGGTGTTCAAAGAGTTTGATGCCTTCTGTGACACTTGTAACCACTTACAGTCGCTTACTCCTATTCTGGTGTACTGGAACCCCACCGTACGCAAACCCTAACGCTCTCCTAGCTTGATGGGAATTACTGCTTAGCCACGAGTATTGACACACTTTAGGATATTAGTCTAACCGGGCTACAAACCGACACAGAACCGGACTGATACTTCTCAATATATATATTATTCATCCAAAATGCATAAGAGATTTCATTGTGGGTGACGGTGACTATGTCGTTCTCGGTCCCTAACTTAATTAAATTGATGATGTTTTAGATGACATTGGTGGATGGTTTGGAATGTAAAATTTTGAAAGCTAAGTTAGAGTACGGTAATCTCGTAGTTCCTTCTCCCACATAATAATAAATCTCATTAATTAGATTCATTTTATTCTTGAAATACTATATAATTTCCCTAAAACTAACTTCTAAGAATATCCTTAAATATGAGAATTTTCTTTACTGTCTTAAGCAACATGTGAAGTCTAGTTTCACATCGGTTTTCAAGAATTATCAGAATTTGTGTTTTCAGTTGAGATGATAATGACCCAACTATTGCTAAGAGAAATTTAATGGGTTGAGATCATGTGTTTTATTCAAGAAGGGTTTGCCAATTTATACACGACAAGCCATCTTGAAGCAAAACTCCAACCTGGTCCCACCTCCCCATGGCAAGCGACCCTTTCTGATACGGAGAGAGACAGTTTGTATGATCCTATATCTGTGGAAGAAATTAAATCGACTTTCTGGTCCATAAAGGCTTTCAGAGCCCCTGGGCCGAACGGCCTTCATGCCGGGTTTTTTCAACGCTTCTGGATGATAGTTGGAGGATCAGTTGTGGAGGAGATAAAGAAATGCTTTGAGACAAAAAAAAAAAAAAAAAAAAAAAAAAAACTTGAATTCCTCAACAAAACTAACGTGGCCCTTATCCCCAAAATTCAAGGCCCTGAAACCATTGGGAACTACTGGCCCATCAGTCTCTGTAATACAGTGTACAAAATGATAACAAAAATCATAGTAGCTAGACTTAGACCAATGTTGGACAAGCTAGGGTCTCATGTTCAATCGGCTTTTGTGCCAGGGAGGAAAGGAGTCGACAATGCAATCATAGTGCAGGAGATCATCCACACAATAAATAAAAAGAAAGGAAGAGTGGGCTACATGGCAATTAAAGTGGATCTTGAAAAGGCCTACGATAAGCTCGAATGGAGCTTTATCTGGGAAACTCTCTTGAAAGAAAACCTGCACAAGGGTTTGGTAGATCTCATAATGAATTGTGTGTCTTCCACCACCACTTCTGTGCTATTTAATGGGGGTAATCTCGAATCGTTTTGGCCATCTCAAGGCATTCAACAAGGGGACCCACTGTCCCTTTATATCTTTATTCTCTCCATGGAAGTGGTGGACCACTTAATTGAAGAAAAGTGTAGAGATAAGAAATGGATCCCTGTCAAAGCTTCTAGAAGTATAGCTTCTTCCCACCTATTTTTTGCGGATAACCTTGTGCTCTTTGCAAGGGCAAATGGCAGCAACTATTTAGCTATTAGGGACGTTTTGGATGAATTCTGCACTAGGTCTAGCCAATCAATCAGTGAAGGCAAATCCAGAGTCATCTTCTCTCTTAATGTTGATAGAGATACTTGGGAATCTCTTTGTGACATCTTGGGGTTTTCTTCAACTCCTAATCTAGTCAAATATTTGGGGTTCCCTATTAGGCATCATGGATCTAGTAGCCAAGACTTTAATTTTGTTCTAGAGAGAGTTAAGCAAAAACTAGCAGGTTGGAAGGCCAATCTCCTATCATTTGCAGGTAGAACAATTCTTGTCCAGGCTTCTTCTTCTACCATTCCAGCTTATATCATGCAATGCAATGCCCTTTCGGGTAATCTCCTGGAAAACATTGATGGAGTTAATAGGAATTTCCTATGGGGATTCTCGAAATCGGTGAAGAAGATGCACTAGGTGGGTTGGCAGAAAGTCACACGACCTAAAAGTGGGCTAGGACTACACACAGCTAAGGGCAGGAACTTCTCTCTTCTTGCTATGCTTAATTGGAGATTTCATTTGGAAAAAGATTAGCTATGGAGTAAGGTCCTAAGAAGTAAATATTGCACTAGGCAAAGACTGAATGCCATAAATCCTACAAAGCTGCCTTGTTCCAGAGTGTGGTTAGCAATGAAAAAAGGTGAAGATATATTTCGTAAAGGAACAAGATGGATATTGGGCAGGGATAGTCATTTGAGCTTCTGGTTTGATAATTGGTGTAGTGTTGGGCCGTTAAGGAGGTTGGTGCAAGGACCTTTGGCTATGGAAGAGGAGAACCTTAGAGTTAAGGAGGTGGTATCAGCTAATGGATGGGACTAGTCTAAAATCTCAATTCCTATCCCTGATAGTGTCAGCATTAAGTTAAAAGCCACTTTGGTTTCCCTTGCAGCCAGGGGTCAGGACAGACTAGCTTGGGGTATGTCCACTCATGGAGACTTTGAGTGTAAGGAAATGGTCACTCCTTTTCTGGGCCAATGGGTGTGGATATGTTGCATAATAAAATCAGCATTAAGGAGTGCCTTACAAAGAGGGGGGTACAAGTGGATCCCACATGCCCTTTATGCCTCTTTGAACCTGAATTTATAATCCATGCGCTAAGGGATTGTAGAATGGTAAGAAATTTCTGGACTCAGCTCGGAGCCGAGGAGGTCAATACCTCATTCTTCAATGGTAATTTGCAAGACTGGGTTACTACTAATGCAAAGGCAAATGGGAAGAAGCACAAAGATCACCCCTCATGGAAAACCTCCTTCCTTTTCGCAATTGGTGCATATGGAAGTAGAGGGACTATGTTGTGTTTCATAACAAGCCCATCCAACAAAACTTGGGTCACGAGATTTTCCGAGAAGCCATGTTGTACGAGCATTGTATAAAACTCCCTAGAACAATTGCAAATAAGGTGGTTAAGAGAATTAGGTTGGAAAAGCTAGAGGCGAGGTGGTTCAAACTTAACTTGGATGGCTTCTCAACGGGTAACCCATTTCCAGCTGGAAGCAGAGGACTCATTAGGAATGGTGAAGGTGAATGGGTCTGTGGGTATGCTAGGAAGATCGGGATCACAACGAGCTTTGTAGTAGAACTATGGGGCCTTAGAGATGGACTCCTCCAATGTTTAAATCTCCATTTACTTGCTATTGAGATTGAAATTGACGCCAAATCCATAGTTGATTTGCTGAATAATTCTAGGAATGCTAACAATGTTATTTCTCCTTTGGTGGATGACTGCAGGTACCTAATCACTCAGCTCCCCCGGGTTCGAATCAAGCACTACTTTCGAGATGCTAATAGATGTGCAGATGCCTTAGCAAGACTGGGCTCTAGCCAAGCAAATGATTTTTGAGTTTTTAGTAGTTCGCCTGTGGACATTATTGATTTTCTAAATGCTGACACTAATGGATTGTACTTAAATAGACTTTGTATTAAGTCTATTTTGGCTATTTAGCTTTCATAATATATCCTTCGTTTACCAAAAAAAAAAAATTAATGGGTGGGTTTTGGGCCTTCTAGGTCCAGGAAGAAGAGAGAGACAACAGGTACAAAATAAAACAAGTTGACTAAAAAAATAAATTATATATAAGTTTAAAAATCAAAAAGGATTTCATTTTCATATACAATATTAGTCAGTAACCTGAATATTTAACAAAATTTGATCTATTCTCAATATTGTTTTTGTAATTATGAAATTAGATAATTATGGTCGTTATTAATAGGCATTTTATTATGATTTTGTTTGTATATTGAAATATCTATTCTACCATTTAAGAAAAATACAATGTGGTAAGATTCATGTAGTGTGTGTATGGCTTTTGCTTATTTTTGGTAGTTTATTTGCATAGTATTTTTATATATATATATATATATATATAAAAAATCTTTGGTAACTTTTATGTTAAATGTGTTATAAAAAGCTAAAAGTTAATTTATTTTAAAAAGCTAAAAAAAATAGAATATTTGCTCAAAAAAAAAAAAAAAAAAGAAGGCAAAAATCATATAATAGGGTCCCTTAAAGGGATTATATTGTGAGTTTGGAAAGAAATGAGTTTCTTTAAAATATATTAAGTTGATTAAAGATATGTATGACGGCGTTATAAAAATTAAATAGTGTGAGAACAAGTGAAGGCCTTAAAAGTTAAAGTTTCCTATCACTACAGGTTTGCATTAAGGATCAACATTAAATCTTTATCTCTTTTGCAGATGATATAATTTTAGTGGATTAAACTACAAGTGGAGTTGTTGCTGAGTTGGAATTTCGGCGAGATGATTTAGAATTCTTTTTATTAAGTAGGACTAAAATAGAGTGCATGGAATGTAAGTTTAGTAAAAATAGAAATAAAAATGAAGGGGTGGTAAGACTTGATGCTCAAGAGATACAAAAAAAGCCAAATCTTTCGATATCTTGGATTAATAATTCATAAAAAAAATGAGAGATCGAAGAGGACAAAGGATAAAGCAGGGTGGACGAAGTAAAGAAGCGTATTAGGAATCTTGTTTGATCATAAAATAACTATTAAATTAAACGAAGAATGTAATCAAGATCAGCTATGCTTTATGGACCTAAATTGTTAAGAAGAAACATATTCATAAAATGAGTGTAATTGAAATGAAAATTTTAAGATGGATAAGTAGAAATATCAAATACATGGAAAGATAAAATTCAAAGTTAGAAAATCCACTTAATAATATGAGTGGCTCATATTGATGAAAATGTGAGGAAAAATTGCTTGAGGTAGTTTTTTTTTAAGAGAGTTTCAACTTATTACATCCGCTCTTGATGATAGTTCTTTAGCATCAGATCAAGACACTAATGGGTTTTTGGTGTAGTCGGGGATTGAACTCTAGACCTCTTATTCAATCAACATAGACTTTACCAGTTGAGCTAACTAGAACCTACTGCTTGAGGTAGTTTGGTTATATACAAAGTAGAGCAATTAATTCACCAATAAGAAAAAGTGAGTTTATTTAAGTTAAGAGAACAAAAAAAAAAAAAAAAAAAAGGCATTGGAAGATAAAAATAGCATTAGTAGTAGTTAAAAGGACTATGTCAATTTAGGAAGTAACAGATACTGAATTTTGGACAGTATAGAATGTTGGAAAAGATTCAAAAGGATACACATAATTGGCCTTAATTAATCATGTTGTAATATATTTGCCTTCTAACCAAAAAAAAAAATCATGTTGAAGATCCATTGCTAACTTAAAAAATTTGAGACTAGGGCACTGTCGTTACTATTATCATTAATTCGAATACTATCATCATCTTACTCAAAAAAGAAAATAATAACAATAATAATAATAATAATAAACAAATGCTACCAGCACGTCAGTTCATGTGTTTTTCGAGAATTTTGTTAGAAAAATTTCGTTTTAGTTTGTCTTTCTCTAATCTCTATGTACTTTCTTTATACTTTCCCCTGGCCTCAAAATTCTCCAAAGATGAGTAAAACAGGCAGAGCATACATAGCTTAAAGTCTTTTTCTTTCGATTGCCGATGTGAATCAAGTCATCGATTCTAGAGAAACGGTAATTTTATATGCTTTCAAGTTGAACCCATCAACATCATGAAAAGAAAGTAGTTGGTAAAAGAATAGGACACAAAAAAGAGTTGTAAGATCGTCCGAATTCAAAGTTACGTATTCCTGCCCTGAATTCTATCTTCAACCCAGCGATTGAAAAAGAACGATTAGTGACCATTTTTTTCAGCCTATTCCCCAAGTTCATCATACGACTTTCATTAAATCCACGAGAAGAACCAGTCAATTCAAAACATCTAGATTTAATTAAAAGTCATGAAAAGCATGTTTTTGTATAGATTGAGAAGACTGAACCAGGGTCTAAGGTTGAAATGCAATTTTCAAGTCATTACATTGACAAAAATTGCAGAATACTTCCCTCTAAATCTTTCACAACATTTTTATTGGGTGCAATTTTCAGCACGGCTAATATTTATATTGGAGAAGTTCAAATGTTTAACGTGCAAAAGACGAACAATCCTTGTCTAAAGAAAACCTGATACATGAAACTTCCAAAATTATACAAAAGGTCAAAAAGACTTTCAACCTCAACATGAAAAACTTCCAAAAAATATAACGCGGTTTTGTGAAAGAAATAGTCTTTACAAGAATTTCTCAATGCTGGCAGTTATGTGGTTTTGGGCTATGAGAAATTTGTTAGAAATGAAAATTTCTCATTCACTTGCTTAATGATACACACCTGTGCTCTTTTATATACAAAACAGAGCCTTAGCAACTAATTTAACAGATACAACAAAACCTGTAACAGCAAAAACAAACTCTCACGTGCTTCGCTAAAGGCTATATACAATGATAACTAAACTACCTACAATTTATGCTACATACAATGAAATCAACAGAACTACAAGTCGTTTACTCTTGAATGTGTTTTTTGTTCTAACTGCTGCTTTGAATCACTTTGCTGCTGCTGCTGCCTTGATCTCTGACATGGGCACAGCACCAATTACTGCGTCTTTCTTCCAAAGTTGATGAAGATCATGATTGTTGGGATGCTTCGAATTCCATATTGGGTTGCAATTGAAGGACTATCATCAGTACTCAATTTGAAACACTTGAGCTTCCCATCATATTGCTTTGACAGTTCACCAATTACTGGATGGATCATAAGGCAGGGCCCGCACCATGGAGCCCAAAACTCAACCAGTACAGGCCCATCAGCCTTGAGGACAAGTGATTCCCATGTAGCATCGGTCAAACAATATTACCCAGAAGGAATAACAACACTTCTTAATCTTGGATCAACTGTAACAATCTGCCAAAAATATAAGTTCACATCTCCAGTCAGACAAAAGGGGGAAAAAGGATATCAGAAGCCAGCAGCTTAAGTAAAATATGGGTAGTAAATTTGAATAATATATTCAACAAGAGAATTCAAATACCGAGCATCACTATCCAGATCACTTTCTGAAAGAGCACTAACTAATGTCGATTTTCCCTCGTTACCAAAATAATGTAAAAACATGTTAGAATAAAAAAAGTAAACATGTCTTTTTTAGATGACGTGCATAATAGCTATGAGGACCAAGTATAATTAGATTTAGACCACCTACTGCATTTGTGTACCCAATTACAGCTACAGTAGCTAAGCCCTGACCATCTGAGCCTCCATGCCTCTTGCGAGCAGCATGTTGCAAAGCTCGCGTACGACGGACCTCTTCAATTTGTGATGACAGATAACAACTTCTCCGGTCTAGAATTCTGCAATTACAGTGCCATTGAGTGGTCTTATGAATAAATGCAAGTCGATATAATCAGTAAACCAAAGATGGAAAATAAATGAGTCTCATATTTCATTAACCAGATAGACTATAAAGTCAGTGAGGCTCCATCTGAAATGCTAAACATAATGCTGCTGCAGGATAAGTTTTAGGAATTGATTGCTTAACCAAATTCATATATGTACTTGGCAACAAGTTCGAGGTAGATATCACAGGCAACGAAACTCCATAAGTTGGAAATCTAAATAAATCAAAGGCTGTAAATCCTTTCAAATGAACATCGTCAAACATTCGGTAAGGTGAAGCAAAGGTCTTTGACCAGCTTATGTTCCCACATGAAGATGCAAGCATCTGCTTTGATGTTACTATGAAATGTCTGAAGTTTCAAGCAGATACCTTCCACAGTTCCCAATAATGAGCACATTCATTTGGATTAGAACTTTCATCAGGCACAGGGTTACAGCCACCACTCAACCAGGAAAAAAAAAAAGGTACAATATATAGCATCTAGGAATTGTTATAAAGTTAAGAGAATAGTATCATGTGGCAAACCTTCATCTTTGAAGCTGAAGTTCTGTTTCTCCTGCACCACTTATAAAGCCACGCCCCCCACTTCCTCTCCTGCAATTGTACCCCATTTAGATCAAAAGTTGTTCCAAGATTCAAAGATAAACCAAATGAAACACATGGAAATGTGCATACAAATGGAATATGGGAGAAAGAGATGTCAAGAGTGATTGTTTATATTTAGCACCAACCACATGGCACCTTGTATTCTTTAGGTGAGCCTTTGTTCTCCCCTTTCTTTTCAATAAGATTTACCATACAAAAAAAAAAAAAAAATGTAGCACTTTGGCCTTCAAAATTGCAAAACTAACACCCCCCACACCACACACAAAAAAAAAAAAAAAAAACACTCTTGAGTGTAATACATTATGCCCTAAAACTTAAGAGACAAAGGGTTACATCAAAAGGGCATGAAGCAACCAAAAATTATGTCAAATAAAATTAAGAGTGAAAAAAAAGGGATAAACTTTACAGCTTAGCTGATGAAACAAAGCTTTAGAGAAGTGCAATTGGAGATCCTCTTGTACCCTATTTGAATTTTTTTTTTTTTAAATCAATAAATATATTTCAAGTTGCCACAAAGAAACCTAGATTTGTCTGCCAAAAATAATACAATACAATACAAGTATACAACGAAACAAAAACAAAACAAAAATGAAAGAAGGAGAAGACAGGTCAAGGACCATAGAGTGAGGGGTAAGATAATCTAAGCCACACTTTTGAGAGGGGTAACAGATTCTATTTTAGCCCAGCTTTTCCAGTTAAGCGAGTGAGAGTAGGAAATCAGCATAAAGAACTATAACTAGAAGTCATTCCAAATTCAACCCAAAGTAAAATTTCTAACCTGGTCAGTTTGTCTGAGACCAATATCCCCACGTTTATAGGGAAGTTTTTTTTATTTTTATTATTTTTTATTATTGGTAAGTTACACACGTACCCAAGTCTTGAACCCATGACCTCATCCTCCATCGAACACTTGCAAGGGGAGGAGGTGCCAATTGAGCTATAGCTCATTAGTCCCATGTCATAGGAAAGATTGGGACAAAAACTGCAAATCCTGATAATAAGTTGCAATTTACACAAAGCAGGTGAGTCCAAATAGTACAGTTAGTTTACATTAAACCATAAATGCCAATTACTTCAAATTTTCTTCACATCAAGCAAAATGAGCGTGTCCATTTAGAATGTATAAGACTAACCTTTCCAAATCTAAGAATTTATGCCAACACAAAAGTCAGAACTCTTAATTAGCTTTGGTATGTACATGAAATCATTTTCACATGACACCACAGAATTCATGTTAGAGTATATAGAAACTATAATGGCCAATCACCATAACACATTTGTCAAAAAAGCTGAGTCTCAAGAAGCAAAGAAAGTGACTTCATATTGTAATATCACCAAATGTGTGTATGGTTAGGATCAAGTATATGATGAAATCTACAACACATGCATTTTCTGGTCTATCGCCATTTCTAAAGTCTCTCCAAAATAGAGGATAGGGTTGCCTATCAACCATCCTTCCTAAACCCTTCAGAAGCAAGAGCTGTGTGTATTGGGTATGACCTGTTTATTGTCTTGTTGAAGCAACTATAAGTAAACAGGTTCCACAGATTATTCTTAAAATCCAAAATGCTAATTAAAAAATATTTTCAGAAGAAAAAGAAAAGGCTCTTTGGACGGCCATTAAGTAGACAAGAGTGCAAGTATCATCTACTCAGTAGCATCGTGAAATATTTTTTTATTTAAAATGTATTACTCAGCTTTGTTTCACTACATTTTTCCCAATGAGCTTTAGTTCAAATGGCACCTCTTCCCCTTCTACAAGCAACATGCAGAGTGAGGCGATGGATTCAAGATCTACTAAGTGCAAATGTTCTGAGAATTGTGACAAGTTTGAAATGATACAATCGCACTGTTCTGAGAATTGTGACAAGTTTCAATAGTTCCCTACTTCCCTTTGAATCTATGCACCCAAAACTTCCACAAAAAAAGGAACAAACATACCTGTACAGCTACCAAAAAAAAAAAGTAATGGTGAGAAAATTGAAAGTGAAAAGTCGAGAAGAAGCATTGGTAGTCTACTGGTACTAGGTTGAAGATAGAGAGAAAAATAATAACAAAGAGGAAGACAAAACATAAAAATGATAAAAGTGAAGATATAGATGAGAAGAAATTCAAAAGTAAGGAGGGTAGAATTCGAAGAGTAAAGACTAGAAGTCGTGGATGAGAAAATACAAAGTAAAGGGGAAATAAAGTGGTGTTATGAAACTAAAATGTCGAAATAGAGGCAAAAAAAGAAGTAGGGGTAGGTGGCGATAATTAATGAAATGTCATGTTTCTCTTTTTCACTGGTTGATAGACTTTTTAAATATATATATTTTTTCATTCAATGTGTATTGTCTGGGCTCACGCTGGGGCTCATGTAGATGAGCCTGGTCGAACTTGAAGTTCTTGTCAAGTCTGGAACACCCAGTGATCGTAAACATGCTGGTAATTCATTCCATCAATCTCCATCCCTCTTGTAATAATTCTCTGAGCGCAAAAAAAAATTACATTTTACATACTTTTTCTTCTAGTGCTACATGTATTTAGCCAGTATGTAAGTATCATATGAGACATGGATACTTCATAGTAATACTTTCAACTTTCAAGTTACGAGGTATTGTTAGTTTCATCAGTTTTATATTGAATTCACTTATAGCTAGCACCATGTCATCACAGCGAAGATATTGCCAGTTGTGAGAAGGCAGCATTTATTGCTTTGCACCCTGTTAATCTGCAATGCTGTTGTAATGGAGGTAAGTGCTATCAGAAACAATGTAAACAACATATATTGTAGACTTAGAAGCTAGAATCATAAATGTACTTGATGTCTTAATTTTTCAGACGCTTCCTATTTTTCTGGATAGTTTGGTCACAGCCTGGGGTGCTATCGTTATTTCAGTAACTTTGGTACTTTTGTTTGGCGAGGTTAGTTTCTTATCTTGGGGTATGTAATTAGTTACGTGGGGCAAGAAAATATATGTGCGCAAAAATGCATGTCCCCGAACAAGAAGTAGACCAAAGGATATGTAGAAGTTTTGGTGAGTTGATATGCACTCATCAATCATCATGCAAAATATCATTTTAATTTAACATTAATTGGGATCTGAACTTTTTATAGCAGATTTTACCCCCAAGCTGTTTGCACTCGATATGGTATGGCAATTGGTGCAGCAGTGGCTCCAGTTGTCCAGATACTTGTTTGGCTTTGTTTTCCTGTTGCTTATCCAATAAGCAAGGTGATATTCTTTGGTTCACTATAAATCCCTTTAATTTTTTTCAAGGTGCTAATATAATGTTAATTCAATACATATGTCGTTGTCTTCATGAATGATCCTTACTCTTGGTGGAATTTTACCAGCTATTAGATCGCTTTTTGGGGAAAGACCATGATGCACTTTATCGTCAAGCTGAACTGAAGACATTGGTTGATTTTCACAGTAATGAGGTATTTTATTTTCACATGCATTAACATTAAAGGATCAATTACAAAAATCATTTACTACTTGTTTTATCAGTCTGTTCACTAAATGAATCAAAATTTTTCAATGCATTTTAATCTCTTTTATTTTTTATTTTTTTTGGGGGGGGGGGGGTTGGTTTGGGTTTCTTCTTTTAAACCACTGCAACTCTTTCTTTTCTGCCTATTGATGAAGTGATTGTCTTCTTGTTAACTGGTATGTAGGCTGGAAAAGGTGGAGAACTGACACATGATGAAACAATGATCATTGCGGGAGCGCGCTTGAACTTACTAAGAAAACAGCAAGGTACGCAATGACTCCTATATCTGAAACTTTTGCAATTGACATCAATGCCAAACTTGACAGGTTTGATTAGTCTTTGTAAAGGAAGAAATAAGTTGCATTTATCAGTCTCCTCATGATGATTAAATGTCTTTCTCTATCTGGCGATTATATAAGGATTTGATGAAGCTAATTTTGGAGAAAGAGCATAGCAGAGTGCCAGTATATTATGAGCAACCGAGAAACATCATCGGACTTATATTGGTAGATGTTTCATGCAATGGTGTACCATGTTTACGCTGTCCATAGTTCATATTAATTTTTCCCACAGGGCTAATTTGCATTACTTGAGTATACAATAAATTTAGCAAGAGAAGTGAGGGTGGACATTCATGTTGAAAGGCATCCTCAAGAGAAAAGTCTAAAGAGCAAGAGAGCACTTAAGAAGTTGAAGAGTCTATCAATGAATAGAGGATTATCCAAGACCAAGAGCAAGAAGTGGTCAAAGGACTTTCACCCAGAAGTCCTGCATATCAATGATGAGCCACTTCCAAATTTTAGCAAAGAAGGGGAAGCTAGCTATTGGTATCATAACACTAGAAGATGTCATTGAAGAGGTCTTACAGGTATGAGGAACTTTGTTTTATTTAATTCTTCTCTTCTTATACCCTCAAGAAATTAATACCCCTATCCATTTTGTTCTTTTAGGAGGGAATCTATGATGAGACAGATCATTGTGATGGGAGTTAATAATTGAAAAGCTTCTTTTTCTACAGAGACATACCGGCATACAACAAGCTTCTTTTACTATAGAGACACATACAGGCGTACAACAAGCTTCTTTTACTACAGAGACCCAAACAGGCATACAACAAGATTCTTTAAAAGCTTCTTTTACTAAGAGGCATATAGGCACACGACATTGTTCTAACTATAGGAAGATGATAAAGATTTGTACTATGACTCCATTAGATTTTTGAAATGAATGATACATATAATTGAAAGGACAAAGCAAAGAATATCATGACCTTGGACCAAATCTGGATTTTTTAATTTATAATTTCCTTTTCTTTTTTGATACTATTGAAGAACATAACTACATGCCAAAGCTTAATAAGTTACAAGCCCATATAGTATCTACATAATATCTAAAAGCTAAAGCGTAGTATTTATTGTTACAATGCTCTTGTTGAGCCATATTAGTGTAGCATTTTGGTCCACTTTGGTCAATTTTGGTTCAGTTCGGTCCACTTTGGTCCTTTTAGAAATATCGATCCAATTTGGTCCATTTAGAGCCATTTGATATGTGATGCAAGTTTCAGTTTATTTGAGTTTTTAGCTTCTTTTTGATACTTCGGTGATACTTTGAGATGAGAGGTTTGTGTAGAACAAGGAGCTGCGTCATTGACAATTATGTCACATTCTTAGCATAATTTTGATAGATTCTCGATAAAATTACATTTTTCATATGTTATTAAAGTTCTTTTATTTTTCTTAATATAGGCGAAAATTCAAACCCTCTAACCTCTGCCATAACCGCACCATCAATTGAAATCCCCAAGCTTTGAATTCCATCCATTAGACTGAAACTACGACTCCTCCCATTGGTCTTTTATTTCATATTTTCAATTTAGCTGATCTTCGATGTTTGTATATTTGGAATGCAAGAAAATAAACAAAAATAAAAGGGAATTAAATTTTCTATTTTGGTCTTTAGCAAATCTTCATTTTCTTTTATCTTTGTAGTTAGCTCATGATGTGGCATTTTTATTTATTAAAATGATGAGGTGTCATTTTTATATTATTTTATAAACCGCATAAGTTTTAAATGCGGAAGCAGTGCACACCATTTGTCATGTAAACATTTTCAATTAGTTAGTTGATGATAGTGACTAAATTGATTGCAATTTAGCTGATCTTCGATGTTTGTATATTTGGAATGCAAGAAAATAAACAAAAATAAAAGGGAATTAAATTTTCTATTTTGGTCTTTAGCAAATCTTCATTTTCTTTTATCTTTGTAGTTAGCTCATGATGTGGCATTTTTATTTATTAAAATGATGAGGTGTCATTTTTATATTATTTTATAAACCGCATAAGTTTTAAATGCGGAAGCAGTGCACACCATTTGTCATGTAAACATTTTCAATTAGTTAGTTGATGATAGTGACTAAATTGATTGCAATTTAAAATAATTGAGACTAAATTAACTGCTACCAAATGTAGGGTAGAAATTGATTGTAACTCTAAAAATGTAGAGATCAAAATGGTATTTTCGCCTTTAACATAAGTGATGAATTTACTTATATTTGTTCTCTTTTTAGGCATTCAAGACGTATAGAGAATGAACAGTTACTAAGGAATAATAAAAAAAAAAAAAAAAAATTCTAATCACACATTACATTATTCACAAAAGATCTCATCATATATAATAACTGAATGTAAAATGCATTATGTTTCATTGGAAAAAAAAAAAAAAGAGACTTATAAAATTTAAAATACTTTCAAATAACAAATATAAATAGCATAATTTAGAAAATCCAATATATTGTATCAACTATACTTTATTAGAAAATAATGACGTCATTTTAAGAAGGGTTTGTGCCTAACACTTACAAGTCTCATCTACTATTTTCATTTGTCACTTAATAAAATAACAAATCATCTGCGACAAGTTTATATAACAATTAGAGCCCAAGGTTAAAAACAATTAGAGGCTAATTTGGCTAAGATGCAAGCCTCTACAAAAACTACACTCAGACCCACAAAAAAGCCATCTGCAGCTTCAAACCTCCTTGAAGACAGATGTCCTCCAACACGGATGATGCTTGCCACGGCCAACATTCCCTATTTACAACAAAACTTTTGATCTCTTTGGAAGAAAATAGAAGAATAATTCTTTAAATCCCTGCTCTCTTAGCTTGTAGCATTGCCCACATAAATCCAACAATCTAGTTATCATCCTACTGCAAGGTTTGAAACTTATGAAGCCACCAAAAATTTAAGTTCCTGTGGTTGACTTAGCAACAAAACCTGTACCACTCCACATCCTGCTTCACTTCTAGACACCCTTCGCTATGATTAGGATCTGCCAATCCAACAACCTCCTCTCAAATTTGGCTTTTCCTAGTCACGCTATTCAACAGGTTTTCTGAATACTCTGAGGAGCACTTGAATGGAAGAGAGCTTGAATCATTGCTGTGACTGCAGGCCTCACTACTCCCCCTTTTTTTTTTTTTTTTTTTGATAGGTAGATATGGGGGGAGGGGGCATTCAAACCACATATATGGAGCACTACAAAGGATGTTGTTTTCGATGGCCGAACTCCCATAATCTTTGATAAAAGACCGTTGATAGTCTATCCAGTCCAGGAGCTTTGATTGGGCCTGATTGAAACACAACTGCTTCTATTTCTTCTTGTGAAACTAATCCAAAAAACAAAAAATTTCTTGTGGAACTGGCCTGTCTAGCTCTGCTTTTCGATTTTCAGTGAATGCCGGTAGACTGAGGCCTTCAGGCTGTTGCAAAATCTCATACTATTGCATGCTCTTCTATTGCCGATAAATTCCTTTGAAATGCTGCAATGCTCCATTTGGCTGGAACCATCATACCATTCTCCATCTTCTCCCTTCAATTGAACAATTCTTTTGACCACTCTTCTTTTCCTTACCATAGCTTGAAAGTACTTGGTATTTCTGTCTACTGAACGACCCAATTACTCCTGACTTTCTAATCCCACATAATGTCTTCCTTTCGCATCAACTCCTCTAGTTGCTCCCTAATTTGTTGTTCACCACATACATCCTCGTTTTTTTCTTTGTTTATTTTATTTTTTTTATTTTTTTTGAGAAGGCATACATCCTCTTCATTGCATATGTTTGCTTGAATAGCTTGCAAATCATCTCTCTTCTGGGCAATGGCTTTGTCAAAAACAGCCTTATTCAGTTATTCCACTCTTTTAATTTTTTTCTAACCTCCTTCAGTTTTCCCAATAATTGAAAAGCATAAGAACCTGGCCATTGTAAGATCTGATCATCGTCCTATTCTTTTGGATACAACAGAGGTTTATCCCCCTTCCAGCCCAATGCCTTTTAGGTTTAAAATGATGTGGCTCACACACCCTTATTGTCCAGGGATGGTAAAGAAGGCTTGGGGGGTTAATCTCTGTGTCCCAGACCAAGGCCTTTCAGGTTTGAAATAACGTGGCTCACACACCCTAATTTTCGTTCTTTAACTGCACTTTTTTTCTTTTAAATCATTCTTTAACTATGCTTGCAGTTAATGGGCAATACACGATATAGTTTTTGGGGTACATAGGGCAAACATGGATACATTGCACCTAATAATTAATGACAGCCATCATTCACAAAGTTAACATCCCTTTAGATTTTGAGCAAGATTGAGTGCTTGGGAAAATACATATAGCTCCTTTCTATGTTTTCGAATAGTAGATTGTGGTTATGCATTGGACAAAAATTCCCATATGCACAGGAAATATACAATAGACTGCATGCACAATTATATAGGTTCTTCTACTCTAAATCCCATGCTTAGTGGTGAAATGTGGCCTCTTCCTATTTAGAATTACTATTATTCATCATAATGATATGGGAATAGCTACAACATCATACAACCATACTCATCCCACAATGGCATACCAACAGTGGACAGAAATCTCCTGTCCGTATGCACCAAATACAACCTAAATTATCTTACCATCCAAATATGCTGCATAAAAATCAAATTATTAAAGTATCCTTTTTCTGATCAAATAAAAGCATAATTCAAATACAACTTCAGTTGAAGCAGCATCCACCTTCCTTTAATGTGGAATGGCATCCAAATGGTGGGCACAGCACAAACAATAGGGTATTTTGAAATATTCTTTCATGAATCATTCTAATTAAATAATAAGTCATACAATATCCCTCTCGTGGGAGAATAATTAAGCATACACCTTAGCCATCACTTTGAACAAGTAAACCCAGTAATGAATGCTGAATTGTTGAAGTTGGACATTCTTTTTTTTCTTTTTTCTTTTTTGATAACCAAAAAGGGTGAGAATGAGAAAGCTATCACTACCTCAGATGCTCAAGTGACAAGTGTAATTTTCTATTTTAAGCATAAATAAAGGAAGCAAAGCCAACGTATAGTGAGCTCTATTGAATTTATCAACAACATCAAAAGTTCACAGGACTGAATAAGTTTTATCCCAGCTCATAGACAGACTGTTTCTAAGACACACACAAAAGTTAGCGTACAACCCAAACAATGAGAGTGAACAAATGGCCAAATCATTCTATCCATCAAACTTTTGAAAGACTTGGTCAACTAATAGGGGAGATCATATTGGAAGCTTAAGTTCCTTTATAAGCATATAAAGCAGGGGTTTGATTGTTATTTGATGAGATCCAATCCAAGCATAAGAATGGCTAGATTTATCAACCCCCAGGACAGGTACCACAACCTCCATCCACATAGTGCCATCTACTATGCAGAATGGTTCAAATGCATAATATTATGGATCATGCAGCATGAGATAATAATATAGCCAAATATAACTATTAAAGAAAGAAAATGACAAAACATACCAGATATTTATGAAAAGGAGATGCCAATTATGAAACCTGCAATGTAGAACCCAACTAATTGAGGAGGGTATTTAAGAATAGCCACCAATCCTGACACAGAATCAATTCTGAAGCAAAAGAAATTAAGACATGCTTATTTACCTTCCTTGTGTAATAAGAAGCACAAAAAAATCTAATGTAGGTTGTACACCATATGATATATTTCAGACGCCACTGCCTGCAAAAGTGCAAATAGCCACAACAAATAAAAAGTAGATTAATAACATGCAAATAAATCATCAGTGTAACATGTTCACTAGTCACTAGACTAATTTAGCAGTAAATGATACTAGCAGGATAACATGGCATAGCAAAATTTGTACACTATGATAACTCTCAAGTCTCAACCACGTCAAGCAATGAAAAATTTATCCAGAAACAGTATGTTTTAGGCTCCTTTTAGAATTTGACTCAAGTATGGGACACTATTTGCACCTCATGGTTGCATAAGCAACTGTCCGGCAAAATTGTGATAGCCTTAAGTGTATGTAATGCTCTTGGATCTCCCATTTTTCTCAAGCAGGAGGATATAAGAAGTTGTCTTTCAGTGGCAGTGTGAGTGTTTCAATCTAGATACCAGAGTGTCATAGTTTTTTGTCTGAAATCAAAACATCCCCTGTTCTTGAAGAGGGCTGGATTTCCTCTGTAACACATGAATTACATCTAGCCAAGAACAGAACATTATTCTAGTGAATAGGAGAACCCAATGTAATAAATAGCACAATATAACAAAAATGAAACAAATTGATGGAATATACGGGCAAGAAAGAATGCTAGTGAAAATAAGCTGCTCTTTTCCATGTCCATTAGCAAAGCACCCATTGCAAAAGTTGCATTCCAAACACATCCAAACGAATATTTTCGTATAAAAAAAGAAAATGAAAAGAAATAGGTCCAGTCCTATAACTATTCATGATCAAGTGCATTACCTAAATACTGGCTGGCAACATATCACCTGTGCACAATCTACTAACTAATTGATTTACTTCATAGAAACCCTCTCATTCAAACTACTAAAGTTTAGCTCTATTACGCCCTCCACCCCACTGGCGTCGACGAGCCCTCCTTTTCCTCCCATCTTTTTTCTCCTTGACTTTTTCTTTCAAGTCCCTCTCTCCTCGCCGTTTATACATCTTGAAAGTGATCTGTCTATCTGCAGCCATCTTCCTAACCTTCTCTGTTATCTCAGCCGCAATCTCTCTGTTATAAAGTTTCCTTAAACCACGTATGAGTTTAGCAAAGGTATCTGCCTGTGGCATTACATCTGCATCCATCATTTCCAGACAGTATGAACAAGCCTCCTTCACATGCCCATTCTTAAAGAGCGCATGAATCCAAATTGTCCATGCAAACACATTAGGCTCAGGACCTTTACTAGTGATGCAACTCCATAAATCTTTAGCCATCTCAAGCTTCTCAGCTCTTAATAGAGAATTCAGGAACTCCTTCAAGGTACCATAATGACGAGCAGATAGAAGACCTCTCCCAACCATTTCTTTGAAGTGCTCACAAGCTTCAACCAGACAATCTTGCCCAATAAACCCATGAATCATTATGATAAAGGTATCTAGCCCTGGACTAAGTCCACTTCCCTCCATTTTGTTCCAAAGCCGAACGCCTTCCTTAACCTCTCCCAACTTGCAAGCTAACCTAATCACCGTATTGTAAATACTAAGATCAGGAATGCAACCAATCTTCTGCATTTCCTCCATGAGTTCCATACACTCTTCTAGCTGTTCCTTCTTCTCATGAGCCAACATAATGTGCATATAAGTCATCTGATTCGGAGTAAGTCCTTGCTGTATCATAGAATCCAAAAGCTCATAACCCTTATCAATCTTCCCCCACTTGCAAAAACCACTTATCATTGTAGTGTAGGTCACAACATCAGCTTCACAGCCATTTCTCTGCATTTCAACGAAAACCTGCATTGCCTCTTCCATTCTCTTCCTCCCACAAAGTGCCTGAATCAAAATAGTATACGAAGTTGCATTCGGCTCACAGCCCTTCCTCCTCATCTCCTTCAAAAGATCAAAGGCATCGGTCATCTTCCCTAACTGAGCATACCCACTAAGCAAATTGTTATAAACCACAATGTCGGGCTCAAACCCTGCCTCCCTCATCTGCACCAACACAAACTTGGCTTCTATAAGCTGCCCTTCCTTACACCAACCATACAACAACGATGTAAAATGCTTAAGCGTAGGTGTAAACCGAACCCTCATATCCTCAAATAACAATGCAGCTTCCTTAACACTACCATTCTTACACAAAGCATCTAACAAACACCCAAACACATACTCGTCAGGCTCACAACCATACTTTGGCATCTCATCCAATACTTGAATGGCTTTCTTAACCATTCTATCTGAGGCGAAGCGTCTCATCAGAACAACAAACAGTTGTGGGGATATCAACTGGGGATTATCCCTCCTCATCTCTTCAATCAGTGCCCAAACAGCACCAAATTGCCTCATTTTCCCTAAAATCTTAATCATAGATTTGTAAACCTCATAGCTATGCCTATAACCGGGTTGTTTGGAAGCCCAAATGAAAAAACTGTACCCCAAGTTCCCGGCATCGCCGCAGCGATCCAATACACGTTCGGTTAAACCAGAACGCATAACAACACCAGATTGTTGCAAAGCGAGTTCCAATTTGGGAACCCTTGAGTGGAATTTCTTTAAAACTCTGTATACCTTTTCGACATCACCAGCAAACTCGTCGTGGCTGTGATTGTAAAGGGTTTGATCATCATCTGGGGCAGTTTGAAGGCGAACTAGCCCAAACCCAGTTCTTGTATTGTCTGATAGAAAGTTGTTGTTGTTGTTGTTGTTGATGCTCTGAGTCTGAGACTGAGAGGGATGGGTTTGAGGGATTTTGTCTATATGGGTTTCGACATTTGAAGTTGTGTGAAGAAGGAGGAAATGAGTGTATTGTATGTGTTTGTTGAACAAAGTGGTGTGTTTAGTGAAGAAAGTCGTGGTTTTTGAAAACACTCTCTGCATTTTTTTGAGAGTCTATCTGAAACTACACAACAGCTCCTCAACTACTTGGCTTCCGCTTATTCATTAGTCATTACCCAGAGAAGGAGATAAAACAAAATCACTCGGAATGTCTAAGGGTTTCACCTTGGTTTTGTCTTGTCTTGTAGGATCGATTCTGGGGCGTTGAAGGCAATTGTCAAATGTTGTTGGGATGACAAAGATGACTCCTCCTATAATTAAGGATTTGCTTCCTAGATTGGCACCAATTTTGAGAAGAGAAGGTCCAGAAGGAGAACTATATTGACCTTTTTGGACCAATTTGCTAGCCGTCGTACTGAGGTATTCGGCGAGACAAAATGAACACTGCAGCGGAACCGTGTGTGTCTGTGGAGCAAAATTGGCTGAATAGTAACTTTTTTGGAAACTTGTTGTAGAGTAGCATACGAGGCGAAAATGGGTAATTATCCATAAAAAACAAACTATTTAGTTAGTAGAATCCGTTTATAAACTATATATATTTTTAGCAACTCGAGTCTTAAAGACTCGATTTTGGACCCCTAAATCGAGCGTCTAAGGCTTGATTTTCATGGGTTGTTCCTGTCTGATGTGACACTTTTTCCACGTGGCGTCTACATGAAAATCGAGTTTCTAAGACTCGATTTACATTTAAAACGAAAACAAAAAAAACCACAAGGGCAGTAGGAAAACCACAGCAACGCATTCATCAGAGAAGGAAAAAAAAAAAAAAAAAAACCAGAAGAATGTGTTCATCAGAGAAGAAGAAAAAAAAAAAACCCAGATCGCACCGCGAAAGAGAAAAAAAAAAAAAAAAAAAAAAAAAAAAACCCAGATCGCACCGTGAGAAGAAAAAAAAAAAAAAAAAAAAAAACCCAGATCGCACCGCGACCTGGGTCGCGCGGCGACCTGGGTCGCGGTGCGACCTCGCCTGGTCGCGCACGGCCTGGGTCGCCGGCCTGGATCTGTCTGTGTCGCCATTCCTTCTTCTTCTTCTTCTTCTCTTTCTTTTTTTTTTCTTTCTTTCTGCCTTTTTTTTCCGCTGTTTCTGCATTTTGGGTTGGGGTCATTAATATTTTATTTTTGGGTTGGAAATCGAGTCTCTAAGACTCGATTTCCATATAGACGTCACCTGGACAAACTGCCACATCAGACAGGAACAACCCATGAAAATCGAGCCTTAGAGAGTCGATTTAGGGGCCCAAAATCGAGTCTTTGAGACTCGAGTTGCTAAAAATATATATAGTTTGTAAACGGACCCTATTAACTAAATAGTTTGTTTTTAATGGGTAATTACCCATTTTCGCCTAGCATATGATATTTAGTTTTTTTTTTTAAAAAAAAAAAAAAAAAAGAAACAAACACACGTAAGGGAGAGAAAAATGAACAATTAAGTAAACTCTTTTTAAAACTTGAGTTTGTTAAATTTGAATTCCAACTCAAAATCGAGTTTAGCAAACTTCAGTTCCAATTAGTTTAGTTGTCTGACGTGGATTTTAAAAAAAAAAAAAAAAACACGTGGAACTCAAGTTTGCTAAACTTGAGTTTCAGGTCGTTAAAAAAAATTTACCCTAATGTAGGGCTATAAATGAACAAAATTGATCATGAACAACTTGGGTTCAACTTGATAAAAAGCTTGTTCATGTTTGTTTGTTTGTTTATAAATAAACCAAGCTTGAGCCTTAGTTTTAGTTTTAGGCTTGTTTAATATTCAAGCCGAGCCCAAGCAAAAAAATTTGTTCACGAACAAGCTCTTGAGCTATTAGGCTTGATACAAAGCAATTCAAGTATAGACTCATTTATAAGTTTATATATGTTAGCTAAATATACTTATTATACATATTTTAATAATGACATGGCCAACATGAGACCACTACCTATATTACCTTAATTTTTTCCTTCCCTTTAAACTGATCAAGAACCACTTTAGACTATAGTAACATTTAAAAATAAATAAATAAGTAAGTAGGTCACATATGATACTTTCCTATCAATCATCTAAAGTAAAGTTATGAAACATGTTAGTATTTTCTCATTCATAATAGTTACAAACAGATATTTTTCTAATCCTTCACCATCTAATGTGAATGTAAAAATTGTATTTTAAACAATTGTTCAAGCTATAGACAAGGAATGATGAATGAATTAATTTAATTATGTAAATTATTAATTTGAATAATAGCTAATCATAAGTAAGACTAGATGTATGATAAAATGAGTATAATATTTTCTTTTTCTTTTTTTCTTAATTTTAGAGATTTAAGCATTTAATAATGTAATTTTTTAAAATCACCAGCTCAAAAACTTGACCTGAGCTCGAGTTTGAGCTTAATATTAAGCTTGAGTTTGGCTTGACTAATTAATCAAGCCAAGCCAAGCCAAGCTTAAGGTTTTTGGCTTTCCCACAAGCTCAAGCTCAAACACTATTTTTAGGCTTGTCACAAGCTCAAGCCAAGCTCGAGCTTTTGATTTTTCTTGACGAGCCTTGAACATGCACTACTCGATAAAGCTTAGCTTGTTGACAACCCTACTAAAATGGAACTTGAGTTTACTAAACTCGAGTTCTAATCTAGTAAATTTTTTTAAAATGGAACTTGAGTGTAGCAAACTCAAGTTCTAGACTAGTAAATCTAGATTTTGTAATTTTTTTAAAAAAATTTTCCCAAGTCACATAACAGCACCCCTCTCTCTCTCCCTTCAGTCTCTCTCACTCACATAGTACCACTACTTCTCACTCTCGCTCTCCTCCCTCACTCTGACTCATCTTCCTCAATCCCTCGTCTCCCTCAGTCTCTCATCTCTCTCAATGCCTCCTCTCTTCATCTCTATTTGCTTCTCCACTATGTCATCCTTTACCTCTTGCTCAATGGACAACAGCCTTTCAATGGCGGTGACAAGTAGCAACACTCCATTAAAAAACAAGGCAAGCCCCATTTTTTTTATCGTACTTATTTATGAAATTTTGTTAGGGTTTTGTTGTAAATATGTTTTGGATTCTGAATAATTTTTTTACATTTTTTAAGGAATCCTTCAAGTTTGTTTAGGATATAATTGATTGAATGGGTTATGGACTAAATATTTGGGTATGCTATTCTATTAGATGAATGTGAAGATTTGTGGTTTTTGAGTGTGGAAAATTAATATCTGGGTAGTATAAAGTCTTGAGTGTTTGGATAATTTGGATTATTTTGACAACAACAACCAAGCATTTTAGTCCCAATTTTTTTTTTTTTTGGGTCAGCTATGGATCCTTAAAAGATTATGCAAGGTCAGCCATATGCATTTTTTTCGGTTATTACTTTGATTATTGAATGTTCTAAATGTAAAGGATCTTTGTCGATATTTTATATTGTATGGTTTAAATTAAATCCTTTGTCTTCTCTTTTTCCTCTCATACTTGGCTTATTTATGCATATATCCTGTGTCTTCTCTTTTTCCTCGCTTTTATTTCTTTAATTGGTCCCATAATGCTCCTCTATTTGATATGACATAAAAGTTTTTTGCAACATGACAGTAGATCCTGGACCCATTGATCGAAGCATTTTGTCCGAACAAGTGAATCATTGATCTGAGTTACTTTGGAACCCTAGAGGCCAGGTACAAATTTTCATATAATGCTATTTGGTGATTTTATTTATCAATATGGTTGCATCTCAATAATAAATAAAGCCAGTAGTCCAATTATTGTTGGTAAGACTGTAAGAGTATGATTGGGCAAGACCAAGGGATAATTTATTAACTTTTTTGTGAAGTGATAGAAGAAACTTGGCATGGATGACCTATAGGAGATTTTATTTTATTTTCTTTACGACTTTGAAATTATATTTTGTTTGGCGTCGGGGATTTTAACATTTTGCTCCATTGTGAATCTATTTGGTTTAAACCTTTGTCCACATCCATGGAAACTAACAGGGAGTAGGTAGGATATCATTTTGCGTCTGAAGTAGCACTGCTTTCAAGAATACGTCTATTAGTTCACATTAGTCACATGTTCATAGTATGTTTCCTCATACATGCTGCATTTTGAAACTGTTGGTCTGTAGATTTACTCCCACCATCTTCCCTTTCCCTCCCAAATTGGTGATGTACCTTAAATTCCTTTTAGACTTGATATGTGATCTTCTCATTTGATTTTTTTTCCTCCCCATGCTATGATAAATCTAAGTAGTTAAGTACTATGGTTGTTTAATTTATCACTACAACATAGTTTTTGTGTGAGAAGTTGCCTAGCTTCAAAGTTCAAGACAAAGAATTCCATCATAAGTTTTGTGCTTTGTAGCCTTTGTAGGAGTAATCTGTTTATAGTTAGTGCTGCTTTTTGTGATTAGCAGTTCTTGCTACTCTCCTACAGTTTTATTGGTAGTGTGTTCTGTATTTTGATACTTAAAAGTTGCATCTTAGTCTCTGTATGTTTGTTGCAGTGTTGCTGTTTTTTTTTTCTTTTTTCTTTTTGTTCCAAATTGGAGTCTAATTTTATGCCACACGTGTCCATCTAATTTTTTACTTTTACCTAAGCATATGCATGAGGTTACACACTAGTTTTTATAAATTTAAAGCAGTAATAAATAAATTAATTACAATTGAAATTGATTCAAAAATAAACTTATAGATTATACTATTGCTTTTGGATGTTGAGTTGTTCTTTAATGGCATATTATGTACTTGATTGAAGTATAAGATATTTATATATTGTTATAACATTTGCAGGATCCTTCTAGCACACTAGGTTGTTGATGTCGCCATGAAGAATTGACACGTCGAGATCCTATGGTAGATGATTGTGTGATTGCCACTGTGAGATTGCTTGGTTTAGAGGGTCTACACATGGTCCCATCCATAAAGCTTGATCATGCATTGATCACTACATTTGTAAAGCGTAGTGACCAGAGACTCGTACATTCCACCTTCCATATGGTGAGATGACGATCACATTGCAAGATGTGGAAGTTATAATGGGGATGCCCATCAAGGGTGAGGCAATGGTTGGAATGAAAAGATGTGTGTGTTGAAATGCTTGGAATTCAAATTCCAAATGGCCTTCAAATCATGCTAGACAATTAGAGGATTCAGATAAAAGCACTCGTCGACTGAATTGGACAACTGTTGCCTCCGGATGCCAATGAGATGCAGGTTCATCAATATGCTAGCTGCTATGTACTAGCCCTACTAAGGGATATTGCATTTTTTGACAAGTTCGGAGATAGGATCCATCTCATGTGGTTGGAGTTCATGCAGAACCTTCATAATTCACCCAAGTATAGTTAGGGTAGTGCAACCTTATCATGGTTGTACAAAAATTTATGCAAGGCAATCGAAAAGAAGGCAAAGAAAATTGGCAGACCATTCATTTTGATCCAATTGTGGATATATGTCAGGTTCTCACATATGTCCCCACAAAAGGTGTCCCCACAAAAGGTGTCCCCACTAGAGGGTGTTTATGGTCCACCACCACCACCAATTCCTCTTGCCATGAAGTATATATTGCATAATTAGTGTGCTATCATTAGATGTATTATGCCACAATTGTTTTATCATTTGAGTTTTACGTAAACGACTAATGACCATGCTATGTTATGTGCTTGTAGGTGGGCAGGGGCTAAGTGTACAAAGAACACTCCCATATACGTGCTTTCCGCATATCTCAACCAAATTGCCACAACATGGCCCGACCAAGTATAATACTTTTTTTTTATACAACGTTTATAAGAATTTATGTCCTTGAAATTACATCCATCATAATCATAATCATAAAAAAGTATTTCATTGCCCACTATTATTCTACTTGTTATGCAAATTATGGGAAAATTGCTTAACGCTGTTGCTTTTATTGGTGGCTACTATAGGTTAAATGGGAGCCATATGCGGATGAATTAAATCGCCTTCCTCCTAGTTTTCGCATTAAGGGAAGTAATGTGTGGAGGTCGAAAATTCCACTTATATGTTTTTGGCTTGTAGAGTTTCACCTACCTAATTGTGTCCTCTGATAATTTGAGCTAAAGTAGGAACAACTCAAAGATGTTAATATTGATCATGAATTGCATAAAATAGATGCAAGGGGTAAGGTAGAAAAAAATTGTAGGGTGGAACATGTAGTCCATATTCATAAATGGAATGATCATTCCAAGTACATCTGTCATGCAAACAGGATAGAGGAGGTGATGTCACGTCATCATCCATATACGGTGTGGTATCATAGGATCACTCAATTGTATACTAACCATGATAACCATTGCGATCAACAACTTTCTTTTTAAATTTTTCATAAAGATGAGTTCCATCAAAACTAATTACTGACCTACAATGTGTGAATCCGACAATGGAAGGAGTGAAAGCCCAGAACACATACTTGAATATAGTAGTATCTAGTGTCTCCCCGTTGATCAGTTGATAAGACACTTGTGTACCTGGATCGCTATCCTTATATGCCAACAACAACTTCTGCAACTTTTGGTACGACTCTTCCCAATTCCCATGTATGTTTGCAATGGCCTTTTGTTTCGCATTCCATATCTTGTAGTACAATATTTCGTGCCGAAACCTTTCCTTCATTAGGTTTTGTAGATCCTTTATTTTGCAAGTGTGATCTTCGAGTATATATTTATGAAGTTCTTTGGCAAGAAAATTTGAATTTATCATTTTACCATCTTTGTTCACCCTAACTGATGGACAAATGCGAGGACCGCTATATACTGTGATGGCCCATAGTCCGTTAAGTTTCCGTTGTGAGAATGCTCAGACTTTCCACGCACACGACTCATTCACACATAATCTCTGCTGGTTGGACCACTCAGTTATATAACTCTTATTGTTGCCCATAGAGTAAACTATAAATGTTTGCCTTATCGCCTCTTTATTAGGGAAAATCAACCCTGATAATAGCTTAATTTTTCATATTTATATAATTATTAGAAAGCATTATCATAATTATTTTGATTTAATTCATACATTTTATATTTAGTTTTGGGATAATGTTGAATAATCAATTTTGTGCTTAATTGAATTTTAATGGTGAATTTGTCTTTTGTAGGCGAATGGAATTAAATAAGTGGATTTGTGCAAAGAAAAAGGCTAATAGACTTTACTTTTACAAGGGTCATAATGAAGTTAAAGCAGGTCAACCCAATGAAATTTGAGTCCAATTGGAGCAAGGAATTAAAGGAAATTTTTCCTAAATCCAAGTCCAATTCAGATTAGGATTCTAGCTTGCGCACCAGTTAGTATTTTGGGCATAACTTTTGGCTAAGATGTCCAATCGAGATGATTTTTGGAAAGTTAACTTAAAGAGCTACAACTTTGTAGTTTGTCAAAAGTCCTACTTCTGAAGTTAAACGGGCCAAAAATGTTGGTTAAGTGAAGCCTAAACCTGATATTTTCTCCAAATTCAACTTGTAATAGGATTCCTTGATCTATTTAAAGGCTCTTTAGGGAAAAATTCAGAGGGGAGCGGCCGTAGAAAGTAATTTAGGTTTTCTTAAAGTCTCTTTACAGTTTTTAAAGTTTTATCTATATTATGGCTTGTTAGAAGTCTTGCTAAGACAAGGGGTGAAACCCAACTATTTATTAGTATATTTTTAACAATTATTTTATGATTTCAATGCTTATATTATTATGTTTTTGATTGATTTACTCATTTAGAAAAGTGTCTAGTTCTATATAATTCTTTGATTTATCGTAGACTTTGAGCACGTTAAATGCTTACTATTTCTTGCAAACTAATTCACTAGTTTTGTTTTGCCTAAAATAAATTAATTTCATGAAACTACCTTAGACAATTAATTCTTGAGTTCTTATTGTTAAATCATCCAACTAAGATCATCCTTCGTATGAATTTTAGTTGAGTTATAAAATAAATATTGTTAAGACTACCAATAGATGTGTTGTGTGTAAATCTCTAAACCTTAGCACCTTAATGTATTGTTATTTTTTCTCAATTTAAATTACCTTTACTAAACCATCAAAATCTCTTCAATTAAAAGTTATTATTTTAGTTTTATTATCTTGTGGTTTGCTAATCAATTCCCTTTTCCCTATGGATTCGACTTTGGACTTACCAAGTTATTACTTTGCAACAATCCTGCGTTTGGGAATATTATTTAAGTCACAGCAAACCCTTTGCTAAAATTCATTCCCTGCATCCAACTTGATGAAAATAGTATCTCAACATTTGAAGATCAACTATATTATCCCAAATGTTTGCATGGAATGATAGGCCATGAGCTTCGTAGGCAAGGACTGTATTCATAACATGTTGCACTCATATATTATCGCCTACATCATCGTCATCATGAAACTCCATAGCATGATCATCGTCATCATCCACAGCATCATTATGAACATTGTCAATATTTTCATAGTGATCAACATACTAATAGAAGTCATCTCTCTCAATCATCTCTTCATACTCATCTCTACCATGATCAACATCGACTTTGTCTTCCACCATTAGAGATTGAATATATTCATGTTGATAACTAGATCTAGATCCACAAACCTCCATTGGAGTTGGTGTCTCGTGACATGATAGTGTATAACCTCCAACTATGGTGCATGGGGTAAGAGATGGATGACCATC
Organism: Quercus lobata; assembly: GCF_001633185.2. Lineage (NCBI taxonomy): Eukaryota > Viridiplantae > Streptophyta > Magnoliopsida > Fagales > Fagaceae > Quercus > Quercus lobata. The sequence goes on from NC_044911.1 coordinate 38,622,209, forward strand.
TGTATGTAATGATTGTAATTCTTCCCCTCCACCACCCTCCAAAGTTTTTTGTTGCACATCTTCATCGCCAACTTCTATATGAGGCTCGACACTTATATACAACTCAACAACTTTTAACTGGGGCATAGAGTTTATCCTATCAAAAAAAATCTTAACATGCTTGTCTCCTTTTATTTCAATAGGCGTGAAGATAATGCAGTCACTAAAAATAGCATGAGGAGCACGATATTTAATTTTTATTTCATGAAACCAATAGTCAAAATCCAGCTTTTTCATAATTTTCTTTTTCAACTTCTTCAAATAGATCTCCCACCGTTTTTTTAGTTGAATAATCTCTAACTTTTTATCAAACCCTTCATACGTCACTCCATAAGTCACATCACTGTGAGGTTCCCCACCTTAATATAGATATAAATCAATTGAACTCATTACAAGCCTATTCAAAGTCAAATAAGTTTACTAAAAGTTAGTGACAAATATAACACTTTTATCCGATACGAACTATAAAATATTGTCTCCAAGCAAATATAAAGATAACATTGTATGATCCACCAAACAGTTATAAACAATTTAAATTTTCTCTCCAAGCAAATATAAAATATAACATTGTATGGTCCGTCAAGTAAAAATAACATTGTATGGTCCACTAAATATAACATTGTAGATAATATTTTTAAAATTTCCAAGCAAATTTTTATTAAATATAACATTGTATGATTAACCAAGAAAATATAAAATATTGTCTCCAAGCAAATATAAATATTAGAATTTTTATATGGTCACTAACTTTTAAAAATTAAAACCCATTACACCTTACAAATAACAACCCATTACAAATAACAACACATTGCAAATAATAACAATATGTTAACCATACACATTACAAATAACAACCCATTACAAAGAAAAACCCATTACACATTGCAAAGAACAACCCATTACAAAGAACAAATAACAACCAATTACAAATACCAAAAAACAAAAAAAAAAACAAACAAACATTACAAAGAACAAATAATACATTACTCATAAACACTATAAGTGGTATGTGTATATATATCTACCAAATGAAAACTTATATTAACCAGGTCTATCAAAAAAAAAAAAAAAAACATTTGAAAAGGTTTAGATATTTACCTACAAGTTGAAGAAGGAAGCTTTTAATTTTGTAGAATGATCAATGAAAGTTGCTAGGTGTGAAGTAAATAAAGAGAGTTTGGGCGTAGGAGAGTTGGGACTGCTAAGAGCAAATGTGATAGGTGAGTTGTGTGTGTGAGTTATGTGATAGTTAAGAAAATTGACATAGATAGGGTAGGTTTTGTAATTAATTGGAACTCGAGTTTAGCGAACTCGGGTTCCATTTAAAAAAAAAAAAATTCCCACCAAGAACTCAAGTTTAGTAAACTCGATTTCCAGGCGGGTAAATTTTTTTAGCAGGCTGGAACTCGAGTTCCACGTGGTTTTTTTTTTTTTTTTTTTTTTTTTTTTTTTTTTTTTAATTCCACATCAGACCTATACTAGTTGGACCTCGAGTTTGATAAACTCAATTTTGGGTTAGAAATCAAGTTTTCCAAACTCAAGTTCCAAAAACAGTCTAGATAACTAAATAACTTCAGCCGCATGCTATTCACCTAAAATTTTCCTAAAAAGTTACTATTCAACAAATTTTGCTGTGATTATGGCAATTGCCAATCTGTTCTTCAGGGTCTCTTTCTTTTATTCTTTTATTAATCTTTTATCTTTTAGTTTTTCACTTTAAAATTTCATTGGAAAGTTGACCATTCAAATGGACTTTGGGCATCAAGTCATGGGCTTAATTTAATTTTGACGTAAGCTTTCATAAAAATTATATAAATATATATATATATATATATATTATTTATTTTTATAAAATTACGGACATCCCAAAATGATACACTAGTATTGATTGATATCTAAATATTTCATCTCCCTCACAAAACCGAAACGACTTCCAACACAGTATTGACTCATTTGATTGTGAAACTCAATATCTATTTATATTTGCTTAGAATTTAATAATTCTTATTTGCCTTCTAAAAGTTATGATATTAAAAAATATATTTGAAAAATAGATCTTTATATACTGGCTTGGCCTCTAGGTCTACATTTAATGCATGTGCAACTAGCCCAGGGTCTAATCCTGGCATTTCACTGTAGTCCCACGCGAAGACGTCTTTGAACTCTTTCAACAGTAGTATCAGTTCTGACTTTTCCTTTTCTGTTAGACTTGCACTGATTGAGATAGGCCTTGGTTCTTGTGAACCAGACCCTAAGTCAATTTCTTCCAATTCTTCTTCTGCCACAACCTGTGCATCTTTTTCTGCCACAACTTCCCCATCCTTTTCTTCCTCTTTTCCCAAGCTTTCTTGAGCGACACAACATGCCAAACTCCCGTGCTGCCATTCTTGGGTGGGGCCCACTTGCATCTCACTTGTGGGCCCCACGTGCCTTGATAATTTGTATATAATCCTGCCATCAAGGCCTCAGACCCTGATGCTGGGGTGTGTTATCTGATTCTGCAGTAGACGCTTCTTTTCTTTTCTTCTTTCGTGCTAGCAACTCTCTTAGATCAAGTTTTGGGTCATTTTGGATGTCTTCCCACTTAGGTACGAAGGTACCTCGTGGCTTTGAAACTAAGCTTTCCCCAGATAGAGCCCATTGGTCGTAAAACATAGTTTTTACTAGGTGAGCTTTTGCTTGCTCGAATGGCAAGGGGTTTGTAGCTATACGTATCATCCTGCCATTTAATCTTTCTTTCACACACTGGTGATAAGTGGATGGGACCAATCAGTGTTTGTGTAACCAGGGCCTTCCCAAAAGCACATGATAGGATACTTCCGTTCTTACCACATGGAAACGAGCTAAAGAAGCTATAAGGCCTACTTTCAACCACAACTGGATGTGTCCTGTGGTGTACTCGCCCCTTCCGTCAAACCCCATCACTTCCATTAGGCATCCTTGGATCTTTCTTTTTGAAATTCCTGCCGCTTGCAAGGTGCTCAATGGAATGAGGTTTACAGAAGCACCAGTATCTACCAAGGCCCTCTTGATGGGGATTTGGTTTATGGATGCTGCCAAATAGAGAGGCCTCCTGTGATCTGGGTGTCCCACCTCCATATCCTCATTGCTAAAAGTGATCTCGGTTGATTCTTGTAAGAGGGCTCTGTCATCTGGGATTTCTGCTGATAAACATTCTACTCCTACCTCGGAGGTGATACTCACCAAAGCCTCTGTGGCTATCTTTCTTTCCTTTGCCGTGAGTCCCAACTGGTCAAACAAATTTTTGAATTTGGCGCTTTGCTATAGGGTGGTAATTGTTGCGGTAGGAAGAGCCGGGTTCTCCTTCTCGTCCTCTCTTGGGTCTGCGCATATTACCACTGCTGCTACACCCTTCTCCTTGTGATTCGGGAGTGGGTTTCTTTGGACCTCCTTTGGGTTAACTCCAGTGTCCTTTCTTTAATCTTGCAATGCACCAATCAGCAAAGCGCCTAACATTCTGCGGTGGGATGTTGTACATAGTTGTGCAAACGGCAGAAGTGAAGGTCTCTTCTTTCTTCCTCCGTGGGCTCTCTAGAAACCTGGTTGGGTTTAAAAATTCCGTTTGCTATCCATTTATCTAGTAGCACATCCAGTTCCTTAGGAGTACACAGTATGGGTGGGGGCGTATCATATTCCCTCCCTTCGGTTTTCCTTCTCCGCTTTCCAGTAGACACCGCTGTAGCTTGCAAGATGTTTCTTTTGTTTGAGCTTGGTTTTACGGACTGGGTTGTCTTCCTAGCTTTCTGCAATAGTTGTGCAAACTGGGAAATTTCTAGATTTTCCAAGACTGCTCTGAATTCCCAAATCATTTTAGTCATACACATTTCTACTAAGGTTCTTTCTTCACAATGGTCATAGCAGTCAAGTGCTATGTTCCTGAACCTTTTGATGTATTCCATCAAATCTTCATCATTCCTTTGCTTGGTCGCCTACAGGGTGGCAAGTGTTACTGTTTCTTCTCCGTGGAAGTACTTAGTATAAAATACATCCACCATGTCATCCCAAGTTGGGATCGATCCTGGTTTTAGGCTGATGTACCTGGTGTATGCTTGGTCACATAATGACTTTGAAAATTCTCGAAGGCATAAGTTCTCGTCTGTGGCGTAAGGACCAAGGGTGTCAATAAACTTGCTCATGTGCTCAACTGCACTTCCCTTCCTGCGGTCGTATTGCACAAAGGCCCTCGGCTCATATCTCTCGGGGTATGGTTTGCTGAGCACCTTTAGTGGGTAAGGAGGTCTTCGTGCGTAAAACCTCTCCTTGGGTGTCCTGGCTCTCTCTTGTTCTAAAAGAGCTACTACTTCAGCCATAGTAATGAAACGTTGTTCTGCATTTCGTGGGACACCTTCTGCTAGTGTCTCTTCTCCATCCGCCGCATGCTCTAGGTCATGCTGGCTTCCTTTCTCCTTCGTCTTGTCTGCTTTTAGTTAACGGATTTCTTCCATCATTTGTTGCTGCGAGTGCTGTAGTGATTGCAATACTTCAATAAAAGTATTGACATTGTCCGTGGGAATTCTTGGCTGTGGCTGAGGATCAGCCCCCGTTCTGTTGGCACCTTCCGTTTAGTTAGGCTGTTGTTGGTGAGGCGTTGTTGGCCTAGACTCTACTTGCACTCATATTTTGTGTCGTCTTGGACTTTGGTGGCATTGTTTACGAGGAGTTCTGTTTTTTTTTTTCACCCCTATCTGTTTCCCAACTCCCTAGTGAAGTCGCCAATTGTAAAGTGGTGGGCTGTGCTAGTAGTGTTGGGCTGCTTCCTGCTACACTAGGCCCAAGTTTTCTGGATAAGGGAGTTGGGACCGATCCAACTGCAACTCAATTTGGTCTGGCTTGTGCGCAAACTATGCCTGGTCTGCCAGGAATGTGCTTACGGCAGGTAGAGCTGTTTCAGATAAGTTGTGATAGACATACATAATAACAAAAAATAAAATATCTAGCTACTTAGCAGGAAATAAGCAAATGACCCCTAAACACAATTACAGTAATAATAATCACTTTTGCAAAAAGAAAAGAACAATAGGGAGCAAATAGTAATATGTATGGGTTGATCAGAAGATGAAGAAATCAGCTTAAATCTGGTCCACAGGAGCAAAACCAGAGAGGAAAGAACGTTCCTTCTCAACGCAATTAATCTCTCAGGAAAAGTCCTGCCATGGAGATTAACTACCCTGAGGGAAACGGACCTGAATAGTTAATGCACAAGGGCCCCTTTTGGTTTTAATAGAGAGTAGGATTTCGTGAGTGAGAGAGGAAATCAATCTATCGGTGCATGCATGCCGTTCTAATTCTCCCTATATTTTCTTTCTAGTTGTTTTCTTTCTTTCCCTCCCACTCGTTTCTTTTCTATTTTCTGATCTCTCTTTTTAAATTCCTATTTCTGAGTTACGGTTCCTGTTCTTGCTCCATTTTTTTGTTCACAGCAAGGTTCTCTTTTTATAGTGCCTGCCGTGACCAGATTTTACTGTTTTAGCCCTTAACCTCCTCTGTCTAGTCTAAGTGTACTGGCCAACCACTACTGGTTCGTCTGTGTGCCACCCCTCATCACCAAACAAAGAAGGGTATTTTGTTTGTTTGTCTGCCATGACACCCTTTCCTTCTACGGTCTGGGTCTTTTCTCTCTTCCTATCACTCATGGCATGCACCTAGTGGTTCCAACTCAGCTTGCTTCTTTTGGGTAGTATGTCATCCCAGCAGGACACTTTCCCAAAAGAGCTTGAGTCGGAACCTTAAAAATAAATTTTTTTCCCTCTCCCCACCGCCAAACCATGCCCTCTGAATCTCTGACCCACAACCTCACCATGCTTTGTATTGGCTGGGTACAAGCTGGTGGTGCCTAGGCCTTGCGCGTGCCTCCCTTCCATATGTGTCCAAAATCTGCCTGCTGCTCATACGTCTGCCGTGGTCTGGAGGCTTGCCTGCATAGTTTGCCGTCCGTTCCTTTTGACCTTTTATGTAAGCTACTTTTTGATTTCCCGCTCCCCTGAGGAGCTGGGCTTTATTTGATACTGGGTATTTCTTTCGGCCCATTTCTTGATTACCTTCATTCTTGCCATATTACTTTGTCACTCCTGCTGTAATGACTCAATCCTGCTGGACCTCTTTAGGCCAGCCATTTACTCTTTCCCCCTAGTGACTTGGTATGACCATTGGTTTTCCTACTTATAGGCTCCTGTGTCCCTTTTGTCTTCCTCTTGGGCATCCTTGGCCCACTTGCTTTCTTTGGGCTTCCTTGGCCATTTTACTAACTCCACATTCCCATGGGCTTTTACTAACTTCATTAGGCTTCCCTGACCCAATTACCTTATTCTTATCCTTGGGGTTCATGGGCCTGTCATTAACCCCTTACTTTCTTTGTTTGCATTACTTTGGACCTACAGTGACCCTTTCTTACTTTTCTACATCATATACTGCCGATGCGTATGCTATTTCTCTCTTTCCAAACTTCTTTAAGCCCACTTGCCTCTTCAAGGCCCATCTGTTCATTTCATGGTCCTGTGATCCATTATTCCTGTCACTTGGGCCTAATAGTTTTGCCATCTATTTGTCAATTCTTTGCTGCCCTTGTCGTTGGGCTTTCTTATTTCTACTTGGATTTTCACAAATGACCCTCAACAATTTTATATATATATATATATATATATAATATTTATTTTTATAAAATTACGGTCATCCCAAAATGATACACTAGTATTGATTGATATCTAAATATTTCATCTCCCTCACAAAACCGAAACGACTTCCAACATAGTATTGACTCATTTGATTGTGAAACTCAATATCTATTTATATTTGCTTAGAATTTAATAATTCTTATTTGCCTTCTGAAAGTTATGATATTGAAAAATAGATCTCTATATTTATTTGGAATATTTTAGTCAATTTTTTTTTTTACTAATTTAATATATTTATTTATCTTTTAAATAATTATTAGATTAATTATGACATTATCATGGTTAGACCACAGTCCAACCTTAAAAACCTTGAACCTCTCCCTTTTTCGATTCGTTGAACAATCCAGGTCTAAAAACCACTTGAGCCACATGAAAGCATAGCATTTCGGTCCACTTTGATCCATTTCGGTCCAATTTGGTTTACTTTGGGCCATTCGGTCAAGTTCAGTCCACTTTGGTCGTTTTAGAGTTTTAGTACATTTCGGTCTATTTTGGTCCAATTCGATTCATTCAGTCCACTTTAGTGATGTCAAAGAAGGAGAAGTTTGTGTGAAAAGAGGAGTTGCATTATTGACATTTATGTCACATTCTCAGCCTAATTTTGTTAGGCTATTGATAAAATTACATTTTTCATATTTTATTAAAGTTTTGTATTTTTTAATGTAGGCAAAAATTCAAACCCTCTACCATGTCCGCACAATCAATTGAAATCCGCAAGCTTTGAATTCCACCCATTAGTCTAAAACTACGACTCCACCCATTAGTCATTTATTTCATATTTTCAATTTTCACATTCCAATAGCAGACTTTCGATGTTTCTCTATGTGTTTGGATTGCAAGAAAATAAAAGGGAATTAAATTTTCTGTTTTAGCAAATCTTCATTTTCTTTTATCTTTGTTGCTTGTTCATGACATGAAATTTGTATTTATTAAAATGATGATGTGTCATTTTTAATATTATTTTATAAACCACATAAGCTTTAAGTGTGGTAGCAATGCACACTGTTTTCCACGTAGGCATTTTTCATTAGTGAATTGACCATAGAGAAAAAATTTATTGCAAGTTAAAAATATAGAGACCAAAATGATATTTTCTCCTTTAATATAAGTGATGAATTCACTAATATTTGATTCCTTTTTAAGTCATTCAAGATGTATAGAGGAGTTCCAATTACACATTACATTATTCACAAAATATCTCACTTTATATAATAATTGAATGTAAAATGCATTATATTTCATTGGAAAAAAATACTTACAAAATTCAAAACACTTTCAAATAACAAATAATATATATATATATATATATATATACTTTTGAGAAGAACAAATATAGATAGTTTAATTTAGAAAATCTAATATATTGTATCAACTATACTTTGTTAGAAAATAATCACATCATTTTAAGAATGGTTTGTACCTAACACTTATAAGTATCATCTACTATATTTATTTTTCACTTAACAGGAAAACAAATATAACAATGACAAAATTTGGCAACAAACTTGATTATAACGTAAAGCTGCAACTTTACTTAATATCTTTTTATTGGAAATGAATTTGACAAATCTATCATTGAATTACATTTTCTTCTTATATCCTCTATGCTTGCAAAATTTTTAAAAGGTCAAATATCAATAGCTACGTCATCAATCAAATGTTCAAATTTTGTTAAATGTTAAAAAGCGGAAATAAATTTTTTTAAAAAAAAATTAAACCTGTTCAAAGTGTGCAACAATTGAATTTTAATAATCAAACATTACATGTCTTATTCTAATATAAAAAAAAAATATATATTTTCATGTCTTATAATCGAATTTACTTCAATTAAGTTTAGGACATATCTTTTACCACAATTTGTTGAAATGGTTTGATTATAAGTGGTAAAAAATAGGTTGGGTGCATGTAAAAGAGATTGTCTATCACTCACAATCGACCGGGTAATTATTGAGTACTCTCGGAATACCAAAAAATGTATATTCCTCTTTCTCACATAATTATGGGTCTTACTAATTAAATTCATGATAAGACCCACAATTCATGTGAGAGAGGAGGAATGAGCATTTATGGTACTTCCGGAGTATTCAATAATTTTACTAATCGATTAGTTCAACAAGTTATGCACAAAATTATGACAACAAATGTGTCATAGACTTATTGAATTTATTATTGCAAAACTAGTTAACTTAGGGCTAGTTAGCATCAGGACGGTGATGTAGTCTTTTAACTTAATCAAGAAACCTTAGCTTCTTCTCCACACACCACCCCCCCCCCCCCCCCCCCCCCCCCAAAAAAAAAAAAAAGACCAATTCGCTGAAGTTATGGCAATTTTGGCGGCTTAATTGAACTTAATCACAAGGGGTAAAGGTTTTTTTTCCCCCTTTTTCTAAAAGCTTGCTGAAAAGTTATACAAGGACCACAAATCTAAGATATCTAACCCCAAATTTCATCAAGCAATTGGTGAAGTTATTTACTCCGATGGGAGGAGTCTCCTTCTGTAGGAGTGAACAATTTTACCAACAATTCGACATCATAATGCTAACAATTATAGAAATTAAAACAAAGTTCGCAAATGTGAATATCTTGTTGATTTCATTTTGGGCGACTATGTGGTCCCAAGTCTCTAAATAAATTGATGATATTTTAGATGACATCAATGGATGGTTTGGAATGTAAATTTTTGAAAGCTAAGTAGGAGTACAATAACGTTGTACTTCCTCATTCCATATAATAATAAATCACATTAATTAAATTTATTGTAGAACCCACGGTTCATATAAAACAAGGAAATACAGTGCTTTTTGTACTCTTGAAATATTTTATAATTTTCCTAAAACTAATTTCTAAGAATATCTTTAAATACGGGAATTTTCTTTACTATCTTGAGTAACATTTAAAGTCTAGTGTTGCATCAATTTTCAAGAATTATCAGAATTTGTGTTGTTGGTCGAGATGATATAATGACCCAACTATTGCTAGGAGAAAATAGTATTGGGTGGGTTTTGGGCTTTCTAGGTCCAGGAAGAAGAGAGAGACAACGGGTACAAAGGAAAAACAAGTCGACTACAAAAGCTAAATTTATATATAAGATTGAAAATAAGAAAAAGATTTCATTTTATATATATATTATTAGTTAATAACATGTATATTTAACAAAATTTGATCCATTCTCATTATTGTATGTGTAATTATGAAATTTTATAATTATGGTAGTTATTAATAGGTATTTATTATGATTTGATTTGTATATTGAATTATCTATTCTACCATTTAAGAAAAATACAATGTGATAAGATTCATGAAGTGTGTGTATGGCTCTTGCTTATCTATGGTAGCCTATTTATATAATGTTTATCAAAAGATATGTTTTTTTGGTAACTTTTATGTTAAATGTTTTATAAAAAGTTAAAAACTAGTTTATTTTAAAAAGCTAAAAAATAAATTATTTGCAAAAAAAAAAAAAAAAAAAAAAAAACTTAGACAAAATGTTAAAAAGCATATAGTAGGGTTTGGAAAAGAAAGGAGTTCCTTTAAAATATATTAACTTGATTAAGGATATGTATGATAGAGTTATAACTAGTGTGAGAACAAGAACAAGTGAATACATCACAAGTTAAAGTTTCCTATCACTATAGGTTTGCATCAAGGATCAACGTTAAATCTTTATCTCTTCACACTAGTAATGGGTGAGCTCACTAAATTGATTCAATAGAAAGTTCCTTGGTGTATGCTTTTTACAAATGATATAGTTTTAGTGAATGAAACTACAAGTGGAGTTAATGTTGAGTTAGAAATTTGGTGAAATGCTTTGGAATGCTTTCGATTAAGTAGAATTAAAACTGACAACATAGAATGTATGTTTAGTAAAAGTGGAAATAAAGATTAAGGGGGTAGTAAGACTTGATGCTCAAGAGATACAAAAAATGCGAGAGCTTTCGATATATTGGATCATTAATCCATAAAGATTGAGAGATCAAAGAAGATGTGAGTTAAAGGATAAGAGCATGGTGGATGAAGTAGAGAAGTGCATTAGGAGTCTTGTGTGATTGTAAAATACCTATTAAGTTAAAGGGAAAATGTTATCAAGATCAACTAGGTTCTATAATACTAAGTGTTGGATTGTTAAGAAGAAATAGATTCATAAAATGAGTGTAACTAAAATGAAAATATTAAGATGGATAAATAGAAATACATATAAAGATAGAATTCAAAATGAAAGAATCCAATTAAAAATATGGGTGGCTCCTATTGATGAAAAGGTGATGGAGATCAAGGCACCACTTCGAAGGATCTCGTTCAAGTACCAATTGGGCCGGTTACGAGAGCACAAGCAAAGAAGTTCAAGGATGTACTTAACGGACTCATCCAAGAGTTATGGGCTCAAGCAAATTCGTGGAGGCCCATTGAGCATGATCCATGTGGGCAACAAAAAATCGTTACCTTGATTCAAGTTCTAGAAGGATCCGGTCAAGGCTAAGAATTGGCATGAAATATTTTGGGTCTATATAAAAAATGTTATTCTAGGTTTAGGTGATTTATTTCCTTGTTTTTAGGTGCATTTAATGTTTTCTAGGTCAAACTTTATTCCTAATATGGTTAGGTATCAATTAGGAGTTATTTTAGAATATATTTTCTTGTTTGTCAAGTTTTAAGGAGCCCTTAAATAGTCATCTAAGTCTATAAACGTTTTTTTCAGACATTATTGATAAAACTTGTGAGGTTTATTCTCTTTGGTTCTTTGAAGAACTACTCGAACTTATCGGGAATTCCCGTGGCGTTCATCTCGACTTATCAAATGGAGTTTCCACCACCGTTTGTGGTGTCTTCCTTATACCGAGGTTCTTGTTTGTCATAAACAACGGGTCGAGGTCTCCCATTTGAATCTGTCCATAGAACGATCTGGGGTTCCCTTTCGTTGTTGGGTCTCGTTATTCTTGACGGGGTTCACATCAAAAGGTGAAAGAAAATTGCTTGAAATGTTTGGTTATATGCAAAGTAGAACAATTAATTTATTCAAGTGAGTTTATTCAGGTTAGGGGAAGGAAAAAAAAAGGTATTGGAAGATAAAGATAACATTAGTAGTAATTAAAAAGACCATGTCAATTTAGGAAGTAAGAGAGACTATGATTTTGGATGGAATAAAATGTTAGAAAAGAATATAAATAATCAACCTTAATTAATGTTGTTAAAGATCCATAGCCAATAACTTAAAATTTTTGGGAATAGGGCGTTATTGTTGCCATTATTGTTAACTTCAATACTAACATCATACTCCCTCCGTCCCAATTTGTTTGTCCTATTTGAAAAGTTAAATTTTTTAAGGGAACATCAAATATTGTCTTGTCTGCCTTATAAAAATGTATAAGTTTACAAAACTACCCTTAAGTAAATTTATCAACTTTTTTTTTAAAGAGTTATTCTTAATAAGGTAACTAAAAAGATGCCCCAATCAGATTGATTTTTTTAAATATTTGTTAGTTTTCTTTTCAAATAGTTTTGAAAATAAAGTAGGGGTATAATAGGAACATTAGTAAATTAATGACTTTTATTTTTAGAAACAGGACAATATTTTGGGACATTCCAAAATAGAATAAAGGATAAACAAACTGGGACGGAGGGAATACTAAAAAATGAGAAATAATAATAATAATAATAATAAACAAATGCTGCCACCACTTCAATTCATGCGTAGTTCATGTGTTCTTCGAGAATTTTGTTAGAAAAATTTCGTTTTAGTTTGTCTTTCTCTAATCTCAATGTACTTTCCTCATTCTTTCCCCTGGCCTCTAAATTCTCCAAAGATGAGTAAAACAAGCAGAGCGTATATAGCTTGAAGTCTTTTCTTTCGATTGCTCAAGTCCTTGGGTTGAGACAAAGTCATCGATTCTAGAGAAACGGTAATTTATACGCTTCAAGTTGAATCCACCAACATCATGACAAGAAAGTGGTTCGTAAAAAAATAGACACAAATCGAGTTGTAGAATCGTCTGAATTCAAGCTACGTATACCTGCCTTGAATTCCATCATAAGCCCAGCAATTGAAATTGAAAGATAGAAGGCACCATCTTTTTCAGCCCAATTCCCCAAGTTCATCATACAAATTTCATTAAATCCAGGTGAAGAACCAGTCAATTCAAAAGTTCTAGATTTAATTAAAAGTCATGAAAAGCATGTTTCTAGTATAGATTGAGAAGACTGAAACAGGGTCAAAGGTTGAAATACAATTTTCAAGTCACCACATTGACAAATTGCAGAATACTTCCCTCTAAATATTTCACAACTTTTTATTGAGTACAATTTTCAGCATGGCTAACATTTATTATTGGAGAAGTTCAAATGTTTAACGTACAAAAAGACGAATAATCAATGTCAAAAGAAAACCTGATACATGAAGCTTCCAAAATTATACAAAAGGTCAAAAAAATTTTCAACCTCAACATGAAAAACTTCCAAAAGAATAACACAGTTTTGAAAAGAAACACCATCTCTACAAGAATTTCTCAATGCTGGCAATTAGTGTGGTTTTGGGCACAGCACCAATTACTGCGTCTTTCTTCTCACCGTTGATGAAGATCATGATTGTTGGGATGCTTCGAATTCCATATTGGGTTGCAATTGAAGGACTATCGTCAGTACTCAATTTGAAGCACTTGAGCTTCCCATCATATTGCTTTGCCAATTCACCAATTACTGGATGTATCATACGGCATGGCCCACACCATGGAGCCCAAAACTCAACCAGAACAGGCCCATCAGACTTGAGGACAAGTGATTCCCATGTAGCATCAGTCACAATGGGAACTGAAATTTGAAAGCCAAGCAAGAGGTTAATCCAGTTGGGTGCATTTCATGAAGAGCAACATAGATATCCACTATTCATCATTTTCAAGAGTCTTATTCTAGTAATAGACTGATAACACAATTCACAGCCAAGGAGTTAATTTAAACAATAGCACCAAATGAATGGAACCATGGTATGTTCTAGAAAATCCTACATAGAAGTCGATTAAATATGTATAATGTATTCAATTTATTGTGTTGTCCTCATTGTGGCTGTAGTTTTCCTCCTTTTTTACCAGTATTTTTTGACCTCCATTGCCACTATGCCTTTCATGGGCACCGCTTGCTGAGCTTGCAAGTTCTCTCCTTTGTGTGATGGACATGTTGAGCTTGTTGAATAGCTCAATAAATCTTTCCATGACCTGCCTGCATCTGTTCTGAACAGAGATGAGAGAGAGCTAACCTTTTGCTCCAGCTTTTCCACACGCTGGTCCATGCACAAACTCTAATACCAATTATTGCGTAAACTAATTTTTATGAGTAGCTTCAAGGAAGCCAACTACACCCCAGTTTGTTTTTTTTTTTTTTTTTTTAAAAAAAAAAAAAAAAAAAAAACCTACTTTGAGTGAATCCTAACCTCATACACTAAAGTGTTTCTTTGAAGAATAAATGATGATACTTTTTATTTAGGGTACGTTTGGTACACTGAATATAAATTACATTAGGAATAGTAATCTTTATTACTAAGAATAAAAGACATTGTAATAGATTAACTATTACTATTCATAAGTTTGGTTGTTACATATGGAAAACTTGTAAAAGATAATGTATAAGGAAATTTTATATTTTTGGAAATATATGCACTAAGGAATAGCTATTACATTCATTTTAAAGAGGAATAGTTATTCTTCAATTTAAAGAATAGTTATTCCAATGTAATAACTAATCCATATAATAAAAATGCAACCAAATAACCAAATTGCTATTACACATGAATAATTATTCCATTATAAGAGCTATTATAGCATACCAAACGTATCCTTAGTTTTGTTGCCCTTTTATTTTGATAATAAATAATGGGAAGGGGGTTCAAATCCTAGTGCTCAGGCACCACAAGAGGTGCAGGAACCAGTGGGGTATCCCTCAAACCCTAGCTTTGTTGCCCTTTTCTAAAACTTGAATAACAAGAGCAAAAAAAACGTAGGACATGTAAACTCACACAAGCTAGGAAATATTTACATCTTAAAATCTACATGTAAAAGCCATAACAAATTGGACTCAACAAATAGGTTTTGGTTAGCTCAATTGGTAAAATCTCTTAACGTCAACTCTTGTGCTCAAGGGTGAACCAGGCCCAAGTCCCTTAAAAAGGGAGAGGCTAAGAGCAAAGTTTTGAATTCCATTCTGGAATGGTTATTGGAACGAAATATTTTCAACACCAATGTATACCAATGCACCGTCTTGGGATTACACACCAGTTGTGTATATACACACACTTATTTCTATTATTAGGCTGAATGATTTAAATTAATTAATCTAATTTAGTGTTTTTTTAAATAAAAAATGGTATTTTTGTAAATAAAGAAGTATATAGGGGTGTTGGGAAGACTATGATTGGAAGGTTCATTTCTTTCAATTTATAAATATCTCACATGAGATTGACCTTTTTTGTGTCTCACCTTCCCAGCTTTCCCTATTTCTTTATTCATTTCCTTTCTCATTTAACTTTACCTTCAACATTCCTTCACCTTGTCTGTTTAGACTGTGCCTTTTCTGTATCTATCTTCTCATCTTCCATTTTTTTTTCACCGTGCCCTCTCTAATTTCTAACCTCGTCTTCTTCTTTGTCTTTTTGTTTTTGTTTTTTCTTTACCTCCCCTGTGCTTTACCAACCAGATCCACTGATTCACTGCACAACTCTACACTTATGGTTAAAGAATTCATGCACTTCCCTCTTTCTCTCTCACAAAATGCATGGAAAAGAAGAAAAATCAGAAGGAAGTGAGCCTTCTAAAATCCAGTTCAGAATTCTAGTTTTGCTCAAAATGGAAAAATTCCGCCCAGAACTCTGGTTTAGGCCAGAATAGACAGGAATTTGGGATGATACAGAATCAGGGGGGTCACCTACACTAGTTTATCCACCTGAAGGAAAAAAAAAAAAAAAAATCCGACCGGAATGAAATGAGATTTTAAAAATTGCTTGAGAGCCCCTTTGTGCCCAAACCTTGTTGCACCACAAGGTACTGCCAAAATTGTCATTGCATTTGGCCTGATCAAGAGTTATGAACAAATTTTCAGAAGGGCCATGAATATTTTTCCCCATAATTAATCACTAATTCATCGCTTTTTACTTTCTAGACAATAGGGACCATTAAGCAAGCAATTGTGGTAAATATGAGACAAACTTTTTAGGAAGGCTGTTTAATCAAGTTCTAGTCTTTTGCTTTCTTTTTATAAATAAATAAATAAATAAGTAAGCAAGTTTTCAAGGGTGAGTTCTACTTTAATCTTTTTTGTACTTCTTGGCTACTTCGTGATTTTCTCGCATGAAGTAGTCTTTTCTTCAATGAAACCTATCCAAAAAAAAAAAAAAAACAAAAAACAAAACAAAACAAAACTCACTAAAGACGAAAGACTCTGAAACAACTCCCGTAAGTCTAGACTCAACTATATAAGCTCCTTGACATTTTTCAAATACTTGGATATATAAACATATACATATATATATATATATATATATATATGAAGAGATGAATATTTTTCTCCCTAAAATGAATCACTCGTTCATCATTTGGATTTTTAGTCAACAGGAGACCATTAAGTAGCACCTGTATTAAATATGAGTTCACTTCTTCCACCAAAAAGTACTACTCTTTAGTTTCTTAAGTGTCACCTTGTTTTATGTGATATACTTCTTTTTCCAGCCTTCTTTAAGTATTTTATTTGCAATGACATGCATCTAACTTTCTGATGTCAATGACATAGAGGTACAGAGGCTGAAAGTTTTTAAAGTTTTGTGACCATACTTTGTCCACCCAAATTTGAGACTTTATTACTAGTTTTTAGTCTCACAGATCTGCAATCCTTGGAGGCTTTTTTACACTTATAACTTTTGTGACCCTCCAATTTTCATTATGCCCTCAATTGAGGGCCCCTCTTGCATGAGCTTGCAAGTTCTCTCCTCTATATGATGGATGCAAGCTCTATCTTCCTTCTCTGTATGATGGAGACATGCTGAGATTGTTGAATAGCTTAGTGTATCTTTCCACAACCTGCAGTATCTGCTGCTGACCAGAGATAAGGAAGCTAAATTTTTACTTTAACTACTCCACTCACAGTCACTAGTCCATGCCCAGACTCTGATACCAATTGCTGCGTACACTAATTTGTACCAGTTGCTTTGAGAGAACCAAAGTCTCTAAGTTTGATGAAATTGACTACTTTGAAGGAGTCCTAACCTCCTACACTTGCTTCTTTGGAGAATAAACTACAATACCATTTATATACCTTTTGTTGCCTTTTTATACCAATTGAATAACAACAAAAGAAAAAAAGTAGGACATGTTAACTCACACAAGCTAGAAAATAAGAACCAAACACTACATGTAGAAGTCAATAACAAATTGGAACAACCTTGGACTCAACAACTCACAGAGGACTCAGTAACCCCTTCCCTAAGCCTAGGGCCCTAGACTCATAACACATTGGCCTGTTTTTCTCATTACGAAAACCTAGGTTCAAATTGTCCTCTCCCACTTGTTGTAAAATAATAATTATGCTTCAACCCTGCCTTGATTGAAAAAACCTCAAGCCGGTATGGAGAAACTTTTTGGTTCAAGAAATCCACTCATTAAAATGCCTTGCTGTACATATTTGTTATGGATGCTGAGAATGTAGAAGTGATCGCTATCCAGAGGATTCAGATTCATCAATTAAAAAAAAAAAAAAAGCTTCCAATATGACTAATCTGCTCTTAACTCGCTTCCATCGATGCATCCATTACTCATTCAAATGATGGGACACAGCAAAAGCAACATGCCGACTTAAGCATATTGATCATATATTTTAAATGGTCATCCCAAATTTCAAGCATTTTTATTTCTTCTGATTAGTACATTACACATACGTCGAGTAAGTCTTAAACCCACAAACTCATCCCTCTCCCCATTCTTACAAAAGGGGAGTGCCATTTGAGACCGAGCTCATTGGCCATGTTGTGAAATTGAATCTCATTGTAAAGACTTGTCCTTTGAATTCAACCCATATATCATTAAAAAAAAAAACTGCAAATCTTCAATCAAACATACAATTTGATGAATGCATTAATACGAAATCCTTAATTAACCAAAACCCAGAAATCTAAATAATCTCAATGCCCATATGAAAATTAAAGCATAAATAAATAGTGCAAGAATAAATTTCAAAATTTTATATAATAAAGGGATATTTTTTTAAGAGAAAAAAAAAACTTACTATCAAGAGCGGTTTCCTGAGCTTCACAAGAAACGCGAGCACATCGGCGAAGAACGCTAGGGTTTCTGGAGCTGAACGACGAAACGGATCGGTGTGAAGGCAATTGGATCCTGAGGCCGGTGAATTGGGGCAAGGCAGTAAGTTTCCGGTACGCGGAGAGGGAGAGTGACGGCGGTGAGGTCAGATACGGCGAGAGGGAGGGTCTGAGATTGGAGAGAGAAGAGAGAGCGAGGGATTCGGAAAGGGTAGCCATTGGGGAAAAAAAAAAAAAAAAAAAAAAACAGAGAATTAGGTATGTGAGATTGGGATCTATATGTGATTATTATGCATACCTATAAATATGAATATAGTTGTAGAGAAGAGAGATGGAATGGGGAAAGGAAAGTTAGATGAGAGAGAGAGGAATTGGGGATGAGTGCGGAAGTGAAAGTGTAGGATGATGGATTGAAGAGTAGTTCATGCTGAGTGTGTGGTATAACAGTATCATTCCTTTTTTTTATTATTATTTTTCCTTCCAGAAGGCCAATCAGTAATCAAACGAGTAATGACTGTATTTCTCAATTTTCATGTTCCCTCTCTCTCTCTCTCTCTCTCTCTCTCTCTCTCTCTCTCTCTCTCCGCTACTCTTTTTGTTTTGTTTTGTTTTTTTGTTTTTGTTTTTGTTTTTGTTTTTTCCTAATACTGTCTTTTATGTATTCTTCTTGAGCACTAGCATTGAGAAATGTTATGCTATACTATTATACCATCTCAAAAAACCACTTTATTAGTTATACCATCCCATTTTACAATACATCTCACATCCTAAAACTCTATTCTTATTAAAATATTATTCTTTAATCTTTTTTTATTATTTCTTTTTAACCAATATTTTTTTTTCAGTTTCACTTTCCTAGGCTTTCCAACCGTTTGTTTTTTTTTTTTTTTCCTCAGCCTCCCTCAACCTCTAGCATCGGTTCATCTCACAGAACCACACACACACAGACCCATCAACAGAGCCACACACACACAAACCATCAAACCAGAGCCAACAATGGCCACCACACCCACCACCCAAGCCACTGATCAGAAATCACACTGCCGATTTGAAACCCACCGGAGCAAACCCATTCAAAAAATATCATCACCGGAGCTACCAATGATCCACCCAACTGATCAACAAATCTACCATTTCAAACCGATCCACCCACCAAACCCAGCTCGCCGATCGACGATGAGAGATGAACAAACCCACCGGTGATAATTGGTAGCTCCGCCGATTTGAAACCCACCGGAGCAAACCCATTCAAAAAATATCATCACTGGAGCTACCAATGATCCACCCACCGATCAACAAATCTACTGTTTCAAACCGATCCACCCACCAAACCCAACTAGATGATCAACAACACCCACCACACCGACGCCGTCACCCACGAGCCAAACACCGGACCCACAACCCAACCACGACCCAAACACCGGACCCACAACCCAAACACCGAACCCAACAGAGAAGGAAGAGAGAAGGAAGAGAGAGCAGAGGTTGCGTTTGGGTCCGTAGAAAGGAAAGAGCAAAGATGGAGAAAAGAGAAGAGAAGGAAGAGAGAGAAAAGAATTGTGGGGTTTAATGAAAAAACGGACTGAATAAAATATATATATATATTTTTTTTAACATTCTGCTACAGTACAATTCTAAGTTTAGAATTGTACTGTAGCACTATTGCAAAATTTTTTGCAATAGTGTGGTTTAGCATTGTTTGATGCAAGTGGTTTTGTCTTCTAAAATGTCAAAAATGCCTTAAATATGCCTTTAGCATTTTTCAATGCTAGTGCTTAGAAAGGAAGATCATAATAACGATGTTAAAATTTCTTAGAGAGGGATTTAAGGAACAATATCTAAAATATTGTATTTAAATTTTGTCAATGAAGTAATATGGAATGTGGGATGATTAGTAAGCTAGGGTGAGAGTGTGATTTTTTTTTTTTTTTTTTTTTGATATAGGATAAATAATATTCTCATTAAAACTCAAGGAGTTGATTTAGTAGTTCTCAAGAAAAAAGTATCTAATGTTCGAGTTCATGTAACATCATATTCACAACATGTGAGCCTTAACTATGGACTTCTGTTTTGTATCATAGGGACATACATACACCCAATTCATATAGGGATTGACCCCACAAGTGTAAGACCTTGAACCCAACTCATTGTGAGTTGGGTGTTTTATATTCCCATGATACAAAATACCACATTTTCACCTACCTATGAGGCCTATATGTTGTGAGTATAATGTTGCATGTATTTAAAACACAAGATACTGTTGGATTCTCAAGGTCTTAGGTTTGAATCTTTTAACTAACATCTTAGAGTCACTCTTAACATATGAGCTACAAAAGCTTTAAATTGCATATCATTTTTCAAAACTGTGCCAATGTGCCACAATGTAAAACTTTCAAGGTGGGACAAGGCAAGCAAATTTCATTCCTACTCCACCTTTTTAGAAAAAATTATTTTATGAGACTAGCTCTAATCGTGTGCCCCTCCAATAGCACGTGGGACCCACCAAATTTGAAAGTAACCACAAGACAATCTCATGGGATACTTTATCCCTCTTAGAGCAAGAAAAGAAAACCTATATAGGTTAAATGAGTTACTCAAGAGATATATAAATTGAATAATTGACACCTCCTAGTATTTCTAATAGATAAATCCATGATTTAAATCTCTTTTCCTTGTTTTAACTATCGAATTATAAGGGAAAAAAATTATATGTCTTAAGTAGGCCAACTAGATACCGTGATGGTCGATAGCGGGTTTCCGCCTCCAAAAACTTTTCTAGTAATTCAATTTACAAGTTTTTACATGAAAACCCAATTCCAACCGACCCAACCGATCTCCACACCGTAACTTGCCATTCTCCGACCAATTTTAGTTAGATCTGACGAAATCTCTCTCTCTCTCTCTCTCTCTCTCTCTCTAAATGGCATCTTATAGACTAGAATCAATCTGCTCTAGACAATCTTGGATCAGTGGAATTCATTCCAATCTGTGGCAGCAATGGCATTACGACTACGGTATCTTCACTGTTTTGACATCTCCCTTATTTCTTTCCTCACAAGTAACAGAACCAAATTATCCATTTTCAGTGTCCTACAATGAAGAATATCCATCCCCTAGTGGCCACACATTCGCAAATTTTCAATCCTTACAAGAATAATGCCTGTATGGTGAAGGCCTCTCCTGAGAGTTTTATCATTCAGGTGGGTGAATCGGCTGATATCATCTCGAAAGGAAAGCTAGGCTCAACCCTTCACTCTGACTCTAGACCTGCTAAGTTAGGAAGTTTGAGTAGAGAAACAGTTATTGTTTTCTTGCAGTCTGCATGGAATAAAACCTTTTCTATCTCAGATTATCCCATGAAACAATTTATGTCATGTGGTCAGTGCTTCGAAGAATCTAATGAGGGAACAAATCATTCTGCGCAGGACCATAATAAACTAACTCAAGAAATTGGAAAAATAATTCCCCCGCTATCATCACGGTTAAAGTATGGGATGACATTTGTAGAATTCTCACGTGAAACCACCAAGCAATACTATGGTGGCAGAGGTTTGCAATCTAACGGTAACAGATATTGTTATTTTGGTATTATTTGTGTAGATTAATGACAAATCATATTTAGTACTAAAATAGTAACATTAAGATGTAATTTCATGCTCACCGAATTACAATCTAAGGTTTCTTGTTGTTACATTGGATGAGCAGAAGTTAAAAAAAGAAAGTTTCTTCTAACAATTAATTATTCAAATTAACAACTTCAAGACCAGAATGAAAGGATTTTTTTTTTTTTTTTAATGGATTGATCCACATATTGCACACATTCAAATTGTAGCTTCTAAGGCCCCATTTGGTAGAGTTGTTAAACAACTTATTTTCAGTTTTTAAACAACATTACACACATTTCTTCATACTTTTTCATCTACACATATTTTAAGAAACTACAAACAACATTACTCAAACTTCGCTATCATACGGCCCTAAGATTCTCAAAAAAAAAAAAAATTGTAGCTTCTAAAGTTGTAGTCCTTCAAGTTCCTAAAAAAAAGAAATTGAAGTACTTAGCGTTGTAATCGCTCTTCATCAACAAGACATCAGAACCATGCAAAGTGACCAAACTAATGCAATAGTCGATAAGTTCGGTACTTATTTGTTTGTCTCCTCCTCCACGTGGACTCCAAGTAATCTTCCATCGCCTACACGTACTTGTATCTCTCTCTCACACAAAGCATTGCCTTTGATTGATACTCCACAAGTTTGTTGATTAAAATAATCTTTCTTACATAGTCGGTGGTAGAGCGAGATTTTTTTTTTTTTTTTTTTTTTTTTTCCCAGGGGGTCAAATTATGTATAACGAAATTTTAAGTGATTTTTTTTTTTTTTTTCCATTACTTAAATTTGGCTCAATACAATTGTAACATAGATTCTTTTATGGTATAAAAATTGATCATCAATTAAATTCTATAGTAGTCTTTTTCTATATACACTGTTAGACTAGAACTTAAAATCAAATTTCATTTTGTTTTATGCATTTTGTAGTTGTTGAAACAAAAAGAGTAAACTAATGCATATTTTTGGATTCTTTAGAGGACTCTCATAGCCTTTTTAGAATTTTAGTTAAACTAATTACAAAAACTCCTCTTTTGCTATTTTAACAAATAGATAGTGCATCAATCTCAATACACCAAGACACCAATCAGACCAAGATATCAATCAGTTTTTGATGTAGGCGGTAATTGAATCCCAGATCTCTTATACAACTATCAAAGATTTTACCAATTGAGCTAACTGGAACCCACATTATATATTACATCTTAATATCTTATAAGCATATAACTAATCAATATTATATATCCACAACAAAAAAACTCCATCCACTCATTCAGCACTAAGCAGTAACTTTTTGGCTCAACGCCCAAGTGCCAACCATTCACTTTTGCTCTATTCATTTAACCAAAGGAAACTACCAAAGATCATTCTGCTGCAGGCAACTCAAAACTGTACAATATTATATAGCAGACAAAGAGGGAGTGAGAGAAAGAGAGCGATACCACTACCAGTGAATAAGTATGAATTCTGGCGTGCAGAAACAAACATACTGATGTAGTTACCGTAAGACAGCTTTGGGTTTTTTATTTTTTTGCTTTTATACTGGGTATTAGGGTTTAGGGATTTGTTGAGGAAGACGGATTTGGGTTTATTTATTTGGAGAAAAGGAATTAATTTGTGCATGTGTTACTTATTACGAATTGGAAGAGGAATCGGATAGATGTATTATTGTGTTGGGTATTACGCAATTATATTATCTTACCAATTAAGTTCTTTTTAAATTTTATTTGTCTAATTTAATGTGGGTAAACTTGGCTTAATAATAATATTTTTAAATTAAAAAAAAAACCGATATAAAATTTAATTTGAGATAAAATATTCTTTTGTATGACACGTAAGGCAAGGCGGTGATTGGTCTTTCTTTTTGCGAAAAGTATTTGGACATCCCCCGCCCTCTCCTACCTATATAAATTGGCCTATTCCTATTCCTATTCCTCGTAAAAAAAAAGCAAAGTTAAGTAGTTCAGTGTGTTTATTTCTTTCTTTGGTCTCCCAGCAGCAAAACGCAAGTACTAGACTACTACCATGACAAACTACTTCGACTTCTTTCCTCTGCCATTGAATAATGCTGCTGTTCATTCTGATAGTGAGAGCGCTTGCGCTGCTGCACTCAACAATACTCAATCGCACCCTCCAATTCCTAATACTAATGGTATTTTACATCTTATCATAATTTTTTTCCTTCCTTTTTAGAGTTTATTTTATTTGTATGTACTGCTTACAGAATTTCAACGATGCTCTTTTTTTTTTTTTTTTTTTTTTTTGCTTTGTAGATTGGTCAGTTGTGTATTAGCTTGAGAGTTTTATTGCTCTTTGCTTTGTGTTGTTTAGGTCTCTGTTTTATTGCAACTTGGAACTAGCCTTGTTTCTTCTAATAAATAAACCTTTCTGATTTATCAAATTAATAAAACAATCCTCTTATATGTTTATTTGTATTGAGAGTAGCGGCTTCCCCTCCCCTCCCCCCCACCACCCCCCCCGGATTTAGCATGATGTGTTAAATGGTTATTTGATTATTGAATAGTTACAACAGAAATTTGTGTTGTGGTTGTGGGTGTCTGCAATTCACTTGTCTTTGCATCACTTGCTGAATTTGCTCTCTTGATTGTGTACAGTTTTTCAATTTACGGCAAAGATCACTGACAATTCTGAAGAGGCAAAGCGTCAAAGGAGGTTGGTAACAAGAAATTTTTTGTTTTTTCAAATCTTGTTCAATGCTTCTCAATTTGTTTTTTTATGTTTAAATGGACTGCATCCCAATTTGAATTTTTTTTTTTTTTTTTCCATATTAGGAAGCAAGCAAATATAGAATCAGCTAAACGGTCTAGAAAAAGAAAACAAGACTTGATGAAAAACCTTGAGAAAGAGGTAATGCTTTATGTTTTTTGTTAACGCTAAATACTCTCACCAAGAATATCCTTATATGAATGATAATTTAAGTTTTCATGGTTTTATTATTATATAGGTTGAAGTTCTTAAGAATACAGCCTTAGAATCATCACAGGTTCACCGGGAGCTTAAAGAAAAGTGTGACAAAGCTCATTTTGAGAATAGAATTGCAGTAATTGATTATGTGACAATACCTTTACTGGTAAGTCTGAGAAACAAATCATGGAAGTACCAGGGTGTAAAATTACTTTCACTTTCTTTCTTTCTTTTCTTTGTGGTTTTTGCATTCATAGAGAATATGTTATTTATATATCATATGGATTTTTTCAGGTCTATAAGACTGAGCTACAACTTATGAGAGTGACAGGGTGCCACCCGCTTAATGACCCAATTTTTATATCTATGGCTAACAATGCGGGTCTGAATTTGTCGGATGTTAGAAAAAGCCTACTACGTGCACCTTCATATCCAAGCAAAGTTGGCATGCAGCAGGGGCAAAATCAAACTTTTCCGAATACTGGTTTGCATAGGACCATGCCTGGTTGAGACAATAACCAATAGAATAAGTATTAGTTTAGATTTATTGATGTTGATTTGTACAACATCTTTCTAATTGTTATTATGATTTAGTTAAATCACTATTGGTTGATTTGGATGTAAATGTAGGATTTAAGTTTTAATTTCTAGTTGAAATGACTTGAATGATATGTTAAATTGCCTTTTCTTTTGATGAAATTTATGAATGATTGAGCTTTATTAATTTTTTGAGTTGAAATTATTATGGAGGCTATCACTAATGTTTTTGTTGGAGCAACATGCCTAAAGTTCAACTCTTTTGTTATTAAATTCATATTAACCAATTTATAGTAGTAGTTGTTCTCTAGATCACTTGTAGGGGTGTGCGCGGGTCAGATTGGGCAGGTAAAAGCCAATATTTCTATCTAATCCGCCCTAGCAGGTTGGGAAAATTCCAATTCACCACCAACCCACCAAAGTCTAAATCTGGTGGATTGGTTACAAATTTTGGCGGTTTCAACTTAGCGGGTTAGGCGGGTTGGCATTAACAATGTTTTTTATTTAATTATCACAAACTACAATTTGTTATTGATAATCTCAAAATATAACTAATGCACACAAAAAACTAAATGTAGATTTCATTGAATAATCTCAATTCCAACACAAATATAGAGTCAATGAAAAAGAGATATATCATTTCTAACAAAAGTAGGCTCTGCCTCACAACTTAGGAAATAAAAAAATAATAGAATTAAATCAACAAACTCAAAGTCTTAACATTCCCAAAGTCACATCAAGGATTCAAAATAATAACATACCAACATAACAAATAAACTTCAAAATGGTATGCATGGTCTCAAAAGCCATAATGTAATCAAATTAAACCCACTGAAAATAAACTCAATTCTAACAAAAGTTCTTCACAAAATAGACTTCATCAATCAACTTCAAGCTTGGTACCACTCCAAAAATTAAGTTGAACTTCTCCAAAGCAAGTAGCAACCTAATCAATCATCCACAACATAAGATAAAATTAGGAATGTTATTGTTATCTATATAAGATAATGAAAATTGCACATAATCCTAAGTTGCTTTAAGTACAACAATGCCAAATATAATGATGCAATGGTAAATCCCACATATGAGCTACACTGGCAACAAGCATTTGAACACTTGATTTTACTTTGTTATTATATTGTTCATGTTATCATTTATAATGTAATCAATCTAATCAAGTTTAAGCAAATGAAGATAGAGAATGGATGTTACCTGCCTAAGCCAAGTTCCTCAAAATCAACTAAATCAATTCTCCACATCTTTTATATTTAAAGCAGCAAATTCTGAAATAAAAATATTATATATAATAAACATGTTACTACAATTAATCAAAACTAACTAAATTAAAGTATCCATGAACCAACTTCAACAAATAATTAAAAAAAAAAAATGTTACTTGACTCAATTTCTTCATATTTTTCTATGTCATCCATAGCCTCTCAAAGGTTGATTGGAATTGGTGAAGACCGCAACCAATTCTGTCCACAAATAAGAGCCTCCACCATCTTTGGAGTTAGAGAACTTCGAAATGGATCAAGTACATGTCCACCAGTACTAAAAGCTGACTCAAAGGCCACTGTGGAGACTAGAATAGCCAAGACATCTCATGCTATTTTAGAGAGAATTTGATACTTGTGGCTATTAAGCTTCCACTATGCCAAAATATCAATTTCAGCATTGCCTAGACCCTTACAATTTTCTGTCAGAAACCTATCCACTTCAGATTTATTCTCCAAACTTTCTGCCTCCTCCAAGTGTTTCTTATATTGAAAGGCAAATGACTTGCTATCATCTTCCTCCTCATCATCAACATCCATCTCTTCAAAAGTTTGACATAAACTAGGTTTTGCAACATTAGCACTAGTATCCTTTTGAAGATAGTGCTCATATAATTTTTTTAATTTTGCCTCCACCATTGCTGTTAGTTCTTCTACCTTAGATTTCTCATAAACTTGTTTAAAGGAAAACATGATATATCTCAATTAATAACGAGGGTCTAGCACAACAACAACATACAACAAAAAATTGATATTTTTAATATTCTCCCAATATTTGTCATATTTCTTTCTCATGCTAGCAGCCATATTCTTTAACATATTATCCTCACTTCTACTTAAAGTCAACAATTTAGATTGCATTGACACAAGTTCATGGAAAAATGCATTAGATGTGACATATAAAGAGCCTGAAAATCGCAAAGTCACCTTATAAAATTTTTTAGAAATTGCACAAAGATTCTAGCCTTTCCCCAATCAAGCACATTAGGAGGCCCAATATTCTTTCTCCCCCTCCCTTTTCCTCTCCCATTATCATCCTTAACCCCAACCTCATTCTCATCATTATCATCATCATTGAAATATGAGTCAAATTGTGAGTCTTCCTCTTGTAGCTGCTCAAAAGCATTTTGGAACTTCACAGCTGCCTCCAACATCATATAGGTTGAATTCCACCTAGTTGGAAGATCTAGGCATACTAGACTTTTACTAGAAATTTTTTCACGCTCTACACAATTCTCAAAAGTTTGAAGCCTAGATGGAGAAGACCTAACATATCTCACTGCATTTCTAATCTTAACAACTGATTCATTTTGATCTTTTAAGCCCTCACACACAATAGGATTAACAATATGTGCACAACACCTCATATGCAAAAATTCATTATCCAAAATGGTGGTCTTCCAATCCTTAGTTTTTCTTTTTAGATATTGTATGGCAATATCATTTGAACTTGCATTATCAAGTGTGATTGTAAATATCCTATCTATCCCCCACTCTTGCAAGCACTTCTCAATATGCTTACCAATTGTGACACCCTTGTGATTAGGAACAGTACAAAAATTTAAGATTCTTTTATGCAAGTTCCAATCATTATCAATCCAATGAGCCGTAAGACACATATAGTTAAGATTTTGAATTGATGTCCAAGTGTCAATGGTTAGGCATACTCGTTGCTTTTGAAATGCTTTTTTCAATTTTTTCTTCTCTTCATAATAAAGATTCATAAAATCACGAGCAACAGTGGTGCGACAAGGGATAGTGAACCTAGGTTCCAAAACCTCAACAAAAAACTTAAAGCCTTCCTTCTCTACATGCCTAAAAGGTAACTCATCAACAATTATCATCTTTGCTAGGGCATTCCTAGCAATTTTTTCACTAAATCCCACTGCTTTAAGAGCAGATTGCCCTTCTTCTTTTTTAAGAAAATAAAGTGTCTTTTGCTTTTTGTCTACGACCTTATAAGGGGACGTGGGGCATTGATTATAAAGATGATTCCATAAATTACTAGTCCCATCCCTTTTCCCACGACATCCATAGTCTTTACCATAGTAATTACATACTGCTCTAGGGTAATTAGGATCACAATCACCCATCATTGAAAAGTGATCCCAAACTTTAGATTTTTTTTCATTTTAGGACGCTTAGGAGGAAGTGCATTGGTGGTTGGAGACTCGGTTTTGTCATTGGGTTTTTCATTGTGGGCACTAGATGTTTCACCCTCCATCACCTATTAAAAAAATTAGACAAAGACAAAGAATAAGATGAACCGTAAGAATATGTAATATATAACAACATATTAACTTGAATATACAATGAACAATAGATACTTGAATATACAATGAATTGCCTCTGCCAGAAATAGAATGACTTTACATGTAATATATTAACACTTTTTATATTATATAAATTAATCAAATGATGGAAACTGGAATAAGAAAGACACAAAAGCTAAACAATACAAGACAAGAAAGCAAATAAGCAATTACCTTTGTGCTGTCAGTGAAGAGTTGAAAGGATATAAAATAGGTTTCTATTAACACTTTTTATATTATATAAATTAATCAAATGATGGAAACTGAAATAAGAAAGACATAAAAACTAAACAATACAAGACAAGAAAGCAAATAAGCAATTACCTTTGTGTTGTCGGTGAAGAGTTGACAGGATATAAAATAGGTTTCAAAAAGGTTAAAGAAGAAAAAGGGGAAAACAACGGCTGAACTAAAGGTGTAGGCAGTGAGAAGAAAAAGTGAGACTTAGAGTGTATAAATACAAATAGTATAAATATAATGTATATACGGCTGAAGTAAATGGGGTGGGTGGTAGGTAAGAGTGTTTAGGGTTTCAATATGACTTTTTAGATTTTGTTTAAGGAATTTTTTGAAGGTTGGTTCTGTTTAGGGAATTGATGATTAATTAGCTGTAAAAATTTATTAGGTGAATTGATTAACTTTAAATACTTAATAATTTCAACTAATATATATATATATATATTTTTTTTTTTTATGTATGTAAAATTATTAATTAAGTGGGCGGGTCGGGTTGTAGTGGGTTGGCAATTTTTCAATCCAAAACCCAATCCAATTCGTAATTTTGGGGGTCCAACCCAAACCGCCTAACTTAATGACCCGCACATGGCGGGTGGGTCGGTTGCGGGTCGAACGGGTTAGCGGGTTAAGCGGATATTTTGCACACCCCTAATCACTTGATCTTAGATTTTGAAGTCCAAATGCAACCTTGGTGAAAATACTTTGTATTTTCTCAATCTCAGTGTTGAAGTTTATTGCCCCACATCTGTACTGTTCTCCCATTCCTTATTCTATATCTTGTTCCTCGTTGCAGCACTTTACTAGCTTCTATATACTTCTCCATGAAAATAATGCATTATGACCAATATTTGCTTCTATTTGCTTTTATGATTCTTGAGTAAGTACTTGTGTAATTCATCTTTATGATTTAAGAAAGTGGATATGCCTCATTAGAGAATTTATGCTTTAATGAGGAATTGTAGTTTATCATTCCATTATGTTAGTGCAATAAAATTTGTAAGTTTTATCGATTATTTTTTAGAATAGACAAGTATTCAAACCAAAAACTTAATTTCCTGATCTTTCATAAAAGGACTCTATACCTGACTTATACGAAAAAGTCGTGTCTAAGCTCTTGCATGAGACTGCTTTTAGAACAATGGTGAAAAATAAATACTTTCAATAAAAAGGGAAATAAAATTATATCATAACCACATTTATGGTGATGAGTTAATTGATGATTCTTTTGAATGCCATGTAAGCTCTGTTGTGGTCACTGGTGCATGTGCATCTATGAGTGATCAAGTATAAACTCTTCTTCTAGAAATTAAAGAGGTTTGTCTACTTAATCTCTTCTCGCCATCCAATTATATCTCTTATGATAAATTTTGAATGAGTTTCAAGTCCTAACTAAAGAGAAAAAGGGAGTTCTCAAGTTATTAATGTTGACACCCTATTTTGCAACCTGCATTTAACCTCACATGGAGGGTAAAAGGGTAATTTCACCTTAGAAATATGCTTCTTAATTCTAGTCATTATATCTTTAATCTCATTTCACCAAAATGATCTTGATGTTGTAACGATTAAATCGATTGGTCATAAGCCCGAATCGGACCACTAGATTGAAAGTTCATCAAATCAAGTTTTAATGGTTGAGATGCACCATCACAAATTGAGTCCGACTATATGTGATTATGAACAATTGGTTTCAATTGGCTATAAGTATAATCAATTTGATATCAATGATGTGTCATAATTTAATTGGTTAGGACTACATTATATGGTAGGGTTGCACACACCTAATTAACTAGATAGTTAAACATTAATTATTCAATGAGTAATTTGTGCAATTATCTTTTAATTAGGGTAAATTTGGAACCAATTAAGTCTGAAATGGGAGTGATTGGAGCCATTTAAGATTAATTGGGAGTTAATTTGGAACCTATTAATGTTAATTGTGCTGAAACCATTTTCTAACAAATGACCTCTGCTCACTATTTCATCAATATCTCTCAGAATATTTTGAATCTGTGAATGAAGTTATTTTTCCCAGAAACTAGACATCCGGGGCTTCAATTTGAGTACAAAAATGAGACAATTCCGATCAGAATTGAGTTAGATATGATTTTTCGAAGTTGGCTCTACAGGCTGTTACAGCAGCTACGGGAAAACCGAACTTTGTTTGCTCCTCACTCTCATCAATCTCCACATTTAATGCACCAAATTTCCCTAAAGGCTAAAATGAGGTTTAGGTTCATGATTCTTTGTCAACCCTCATTAAATGGCTTTCCATTCATATTTCCTCCACCACTACTATATAAACCCCTCTTCTTCTTCATTTCAAGACACAAAAAACCCCCTCTCTTGAGTTCTAGTGAAGTTGAGTAGTCTTGTCATATCTTGGTCTTCTTGAGACTCAAGATATTGAGTGAGACTCACTCTTCCTCTCCTAATTCTTCTTTTCCTCCACCCTTAGAACCTCTACCAAGAGTCTCCTCCTCCACCATATGGATCTTGCATAAAGGTATAATCAATTTCCCTAACTTGTTTTTTGTGTTGCCATGATGAGAATTTAGGATTAAAGCATAATAGTAACCATTTAAATTTTCTTGAATATGTTTGAATGTTCTTAAATGTTTTTATGTGTTCTTCATATATTCTTGGTTATTCATCACATGCTCATACATAACACTAGCTTTGATCTTAAATCCACATCAAAGAACATGAAAAAGATGTTTGTTTAATAATTCTTTTAAATTCTTGAATCTAGGATATCATCATCCACACATATTCACTAAAGTTTATTTTTTAATCCAAATGTCATACTTAATAAATTGAATTAGGGTTTATCACATACACACACATTAAATTCAACATGCAAATTAATTGATAACATATTGGATGATGTGATATGAATGATGACCACCATAGTCTAGAAGACCGGTTGCACCAGGCAAGGTGGGTGCCTAACACCTTCCCACCTTGTAACATAGCCTCCGAACTTAGATCAAGGGTTAGTAGATCAAATGCTTGTCCATGTAATTTTCGATTTTTAGATTGTAACTAGGAAATAAAGCCATGTACTTTATCTTAGATTGTGTCTAGGACCAAAGTCATGTAATTTTCCTATGATCAATGTAAATTCAATTACAAATTAATAAAATGAGAAATTTTTCAATTTTGGTTTTCTTATTTATTCCAATAATTAAATAAGTGGCGACTCCATTGTAAAACCCTTAATCTAAAAGGGAAAATATAACTAGTCGAACCTCCATTTTGAGGGACAATAACACGACTCCACCCATCCACGTGGGTTTGGCCCAACATTCCTATAAAAACGGGCCGAGAGCGCAGTCTCTCACAATTAATAAACCACAAACAATGAATATCATAGTAATTGGTGGATTGGAATCAACTATATGCCTCTAAATGGTATCTATATTTAGGAAGTAAAAGTGTCTAAAATCTAATTGTGGTTGTGCTAGGTGTGTAGATAGCAAACTGTTTCACTAAGTTTATTTTATATACCTATGAGTTCATTATGTGAGTATTGTCAAACTATTAAGATGCTTAGAATGTAGCAAATACCCCTTACCTAGCATGATATAAAGGGAGGTTTTTTTTTTTTTTTTAGAAATTAATCTCAGATTCTCATAAATCTAGTTCAATTTCTATAAAAACATGGGTTCTTGACTTAATTTTCTTAGATTATTGTGGGGGCTTTTTCGTATTGTTGGGCCTCAACCCTTTTTGCTACACTATGGCCCATTAATCTAAGGTAGGAGAGTTGGGACTAGCCTTGCTAGGATTGCACTTCAAGCCAGCTTGTGCACAAGTCAGGCTTACCCAATGTAGATGTGTCTTGACATGAGTATTGTAGGCTAGACATAAGGTGTGGTCATAGCGGGAGTGATTGTTACAAGTATTATGGCGGGAATACGCTACAGTAGGATAACTAAGATAATAAAACATGCTAAATAAAGCTAACACCGTGAATAAAGTTAATAGAGTTATAGCAGGATAACACGTCAAACAGAAATAACATTATAGCAGAAAAAGACAAACAACTTAGTAACTTCTAGTCAAGCAATAAGGAAATAATCCTGATAAGTATAATTACCAAAATAACTCGTTTGTTGGATTATGGACTAAGCCATTCAGCAAAGACAAATCCAAGAAGGGAACCAATCTCCAAGGCAGGTAACCTTAACAGAGGCTCCTGCCATATAAGTTACTCACTCTGGAGAAAGGACCTAAGTGGTTTGAGCTTCAATTTACAACCTTCAGAGAGTGGGTATGTCAAGAGGAAGAGAAAATGTGGTCATGCATGCCTCTATTCCTACTGCCTTATTTTCTCTCCAGTTTTCTTTTACTTAGTCTGTCTATCTTTTCTTTCTCTCTTCGTGTTTTCTCCTCCCTATTCTTTCTTACCTCTTGCTTCTTCTTTTTCTTTTCCAACTTTTACTATTCATGGCTACCCCATTTTATACCATCTTCCATTATAGAATTTACCCATTTTGTCCCTCAACTGTTTTTGGCTTCTTGTCGGCATCTCTCCAAAATTACCCACTACCCTGTCGGTTGCCCAATCATTACCTCTACTCAGAGAGTGTTGGTTGTACCACTCTCCATTTTCAAACAAAATTACTTGTCTTATTTCTTACCTCTCTCTGTTTCTGTTTTACCCCAATGGATAAGGATTAAGCTACCTCACCACCTACCTTTATGGCAAGCATCAAGTGGTCATAGCTCACACTTACCTCTTTTGGGTGAAATGTTATCCCAGCAGGACATTCCTCCAAAGAAGCTAAGGCGGAAACCCCAGAATAGACCCCCTTTCTCTCCACTGCCAAATTACACCCTCTAAATACCTTGACCCATGGCCCACCTCCCATGTATTGGTTGGGTACAAGTAGGTGGTGCCTTGGTCCTTTATGTGAATTCTACTTCGTCTGTGTTTGTCTCCTTCTGGCCTTCACACCATTTCTACTACTCTTGCGTTGTCTGGTTCTGCTGCGCGTACTAGTTTGTGCTTATCCTTTGTGCCGTGAAGGATGCGTGGGCTTTTGGGCTTATGTTTCCTTCCTTTTATCCTTTCCTAGGTTAGGTATTGTCCAGGCGAAAACCTTTGTCTCCATAGCCTGCTGGACCCATGTTTTTATCTCTCTTCTTCATGGTCATAGGGCTTTTAGCCATTAATCTTACCATACTGTTTCATTGTGTTTGCTATAGCCTTGTCTTGCTTTTACTTCTTATTACCTCCGTGGGCTTGTTGGCTGGTGTTCCTGCCATGTCAGCCCATTGACTTATTAATTCTTTCATTCGAGCTTCCTCAACCCATTTACTACATCTTTACCTCTTATCACTCTTATAGGCTTGTTGGCCATCATTCCTGTTATGTCAACCCATTGAGTTTACCACTTTATTCCTTAGGCTTTCTCAGCCCATTTATTTCTTCTTTACCTCTCATTACTCCCATGAGTTTATTGCCTTATTCTTTGGGCTTCCTCAGCCCATTTACTACATCTTTACCTCTTATCACTCTTATGGGCTTGTTGGCCACTACTCCTACCCTGTCAACCCAAATAAGTTTACCACTTTATTCCTCGGGCTTCCTTTGCCCAATTAAGTTTACCTCTCAACCGCTCTCTTTCACCGTCGGCCACCCTCTCTTGCCCTCAAACACTCCCCTCACAACCTCACTCAACCTCACGGCCCCATGACCTCGTTTAGCCTCACAGCCTCGTTCAGCCCCATGGCCTCACTCAGCCTCGCTGCCCCTTACCTCTCTCACTCTCACTCTCGTTTTCTCTCAGCCGCCCTTCACCCAGTCACCTTCACTTTCATTCACTCACCGATCCACCCTTACCCTCACTCTCATCACATGGTAGTTGCTATTTGTCACGGAGGAGCACGAGATTGTTAGATTGGAGCATGGGATTGTTAAATCGGAGAGAGATGAGATGATCGGAGGATGGGATTGTGTTTCTGTTTATGTGTGTGTGTGTGTGTGTGTGTGTGTGTTTTTTTTTTTAAATGAGTGAAAAATCTATATTAACAAAGAAGAGCAAAAAAAAAAAGAAAGCTGATTTGTGTTTTTGTTTATGTTTATGTTTGGGTTTGTGATTTGTGTTTCTAATTTGTGGTTGTGATTTCTAGTTGTAAAATCGATTTTTATTTTTTAATTTAAGATTGGGTCAGATTGGGCCATGGCTTTAGATTAGGCCTAGAAGTGGCTGGATAGGGCTCGTGGGGCCCCAATGGGGTAGGTTTAGGGTTTAAAAAAGCCCGTTTATCAAATGGGCTGGGTTTGGGTAATGAGGGAGGACCCATGGGTCGGGTTTGGGCATCAAAAAACCCGCCTTGGACCCTACTCGTTGCCATTTTTATTTATATGTGGAAGGGAGGGGGGGGGGGGCATGGTCCCCACAAAATTGTTTAAAAATTGTCTAAAGCTGCTAAATTTGAAGACTTGAGCAATTATTTTAGGAGCTACCCCCCAAAGAAAAAAAATTGGCCCCCCCTAACTTGACTTGAGTTGTCCACATTTTTCTTCCATTAAAACTTACTTTTCATTTTTAATATTTTCCACTAATTTACTATTACAATATTAGTCTTTCGCCTTTACTATTGGAAACTGTGACATGTTAGCCAATTACCTTGATATAGAAGTTTTACTTTTTCGATTTCCAAGCTTCCATATGTGATATGCTGCTCAAAATTCCCACCCTTTCAAACTGCTCTTCTACCACCAGCTGTTCAAGTTCCACTAGTGTGCTATATGCTCACATCTCATTCTCATTTAGTATTTAGATCCTCTATTTTCCTTAAGAAGAGTAGCAAAAATGACTTAAAATATTTAGAGGTACGAAATTCTTATTCACCTTCTTTTTTTCATTTTCTTTTTTTCATTTCTATTTATTTATTTATCCTATAGTTTATGATTTTATTTTCCTTTAATTTATTAAACCAATTCATATGCTTTGTTCAAACTCTTATTCTACCCCAATAACTTGATGTGAAAGTCATCTTGGCTTTTTATAGTATATAGTTTCATATCGGTTTATACTGATTTTGTTATATTTAATTTCTATTTATTGTATGTCTTCTCATAGATGTAGTCAAGTGTTGTTATTAATTTCTTGAATGTTAAAAACTCATGGTTATTAAAGGAATAAGAGAAACTTAAGGGGAAATGACCTTAAGATATTCAATTGGTCATTTAGTTTTGTTAATTGCTAATAAAAGTTATATTGATTAAACTAAAGACAAAGTTTAGTTACAAAATTGGTTGCAGTTTTAAACTACAACCTTACTCAATATCTTTTTATTGAAGGTGAATTTAAACAAATCCACCGTTAAATTATATCTTCAATTTTTACAAAATTTCTAGAAAATTAAAGATTAATAACTATATCGTCAATAAATTTTTTAAATAGCAAGTTTTTGTAGTTTAAAACTATATATAAAATATAAACTTATAGATCATATAGTAAATAATATCTGATTAACATAAAATTTGAAATATATATTAAAAGCGTAAAAAACATGTAATTCAACGGTTAAGATTATAGCCTTAGGTTATAACTAATTTTATAACTAAATTTTGTACTTAAACTAATACACAATGGCATTTATCTACTTTAAGTTTTTCTTGAATTTTGACTCGGTACTCGGCCCCCAAAATCAGAAATTCCTAGTTCCGGCCTGCCACCCACAACCCGTGAACCCAGTGGACAGCTAGACTCTTAAACACTTTTGGTGACGAATTTTGTCAATGTGTTAGTACTAAATTCCTTTCTTTTAAGGCGATGCAGTGCGCTTTAAGAAGCTCAATTCTCGCTGCTAAAATTACTTTTAGAAACGAACAAAATGCCATCTCTTTTGGAAAAGGCAAACAACGACGATTTCCTTGTAGGTTGTACACAAAATAAAAACGCAGTCAAACAGGCAAAGATGCTAAAGTGACGGACACCATGACCATGCTCATCATCGCCTCCACAACTAGTAGTACTAGCACTAGGGCCTTCACATTCGCATTCAAATACTCTCTTTCTTCGTCTCTCGCATTCAAAATAAAGACCCACTTCCACATTATACACTCTAAACCCAGAATAACCCTCTTCCTCCTCAGACCCATGTCAAGCTCAGCCTCTCGCTCTCCTGCCAATGGGTCTGTTACATTGCAGGAGTGGCAGGCCTGGGGCACCAACTCTCCTTTGCCAACTATGGTCACCGATATCGTTGACCAAATGAAGGCTTTGGAGATAGATATTGACGCCCACATGACCTTTGGTGGTAGCGGTGGCAAGCTCCAGGTCCTTCTTCAACTTTGTTTTCTTTTGTTTTTTTCTTTTTTTAATAAATTTAATTTAATTCTTTGTTTGGTTTCTGGGAAAGCTAAGGAAAGAAGTACTCACAAATTCGAGCTGGGTGTTGGAGAACACTGAGCATCACTTTTGTTTGTTGAAAAAAAAGGAGGAAAAGAGAAGAATAAATCTGTTGGGTTCATTTATTTATTTACTTATTAATTAACCAGAAACATCAATTCAAAAGGGTCTAATTAATTGAGGTGGGTACCAGGAAAATAGAAGAATGGTGATGATTTGATGGAATTTCTATCAGCATTTTTCATCCTTATGTTAATAGCATTTCGGCTTAGTTTTGTGGGAACCTTTAAACAACTGTAACTAATTTCTCATTTATTGAGTTTCTAAACCATAATGTCATAAGACTTCTATGTCAATTGTTGTTCTTTTTTTATTTGTTATATAGGCTACATTATTTGCAAATTATGATCATGGAATAGATGATGAATCAGCTATGAATTAATACTTTTTCTAATATAAAATGGGTATATAAGTGCAGAGGCTGTCTCAGTGTTATTATTTCCTTCTATAATCATCAAGCAATATTTCAAGCATATCTATTTTCCATTTGACATTTGATTTCATGACTATTTTTAGCATATTGCTTATGTTGAACTACATATCTAAAATTATAGCTGAGGTAGGGTTTTTCCTTTTGGAAACCAAAGCAAATGAAACATTGGACTTGCATTTATTTGAAATCTTGGATTTTTATCAATTGATTAAGTGTAATTTTTGAAAAACCAACTCTATACATGTATGATGAAGAGTTTAGACAATAGTATTCATTTATAGTTTGTCTTTCACAATGTACAATGATCCTCTACTCCCAAACACCTCTATCTGGAACCTGCCATAAGGGGTGTTAGATCAATGGAAAGGGAGTTCAAATTCCTCATAGTTATACACACATGATGTCGACTTTAATTTTGTTAAAGAAAGAGTTGTCTTACAGGGAAAAAAAAGGAAGTTTCTGTGTTTCAACCATGGTCACTGGTGGTTCAGTAATCACTGTTTACTTCTAGCTCTATTGGGTTTGCTCCGATTTGTAGAAACCATATTTGTAATATTCTACTTTAAATTCCAGGGCGATTTTAAGGTTCAAGAGGACAAAAAGCACCGAGCAACATATCAGGCTTTAGGAGATTCTGAAAAAAAGCTTCAATTTTTTTCAGCTCGACAAATAGCATGTCGCTTGCTTGGGAGTAGGGGTTACCTTTGTCAGAAGGTATTTGTTTGCTGTATAGAATCATTGCAATATTTTGCTGGGTGTTACTTTCGATTTTCTTTAATAATTTGGTTGGTAGCTTGGCATTTTTGAGGGCCAAGATCTGTTTGATGCATATCAGAAGAGGATAAAATGCATTTTCATAGTTTCAAAATTGTTTCATATTTTCATAATTATGCAGTGCTGGCTTCCATTTGAAGACTGTATGTGTTCTAGAGTCATGCCCTGCAGTCTATGGCGTGGAATGCGGTTCTGGTTGTATATGCATCCAAAGGTTTTGCTATTTCTGCTCATTTTGTGTATCAGATTTCCTGATGCAATAATATCTTTCGAAGTTCATTTGACCGACAGTCAAAAAATTGTAGGATTTCCTTCGCCAGAACAACACTGGAAAGTTGTTATGGCAAGTATTTGGTGTTGAAGCTGCAACGTTGTGCCTCTTTGGCATTACTGAACAGGAAGAAATCATGTGGAACACTTTCAAACATGCAGGTCACTTGCAGTCTTCTTGCTTTATTGTGATTATGAAATTTTACATTAGTTGATGGCAGTATGGTACTGTTAAAATGTGTAACTTTTGTATATGGAAGTTGTTTATTGTGCTTTTAATATCAATTCAAAGTAAGTTCTAATTTCAGTGTGGTGAAATTTTATTTTTATTTAAGTCCTCATACATCCAACACTTCATTATTGAGTTTCCTACTTGAAACACGTTCAACTATTCATACAGAATGTTTGGATTTCTAGTGTTGGCATATTTCATGCCAAATTTCATTGTATTGTTCTACAAATGATTTCATGTATTTGTACATTTTTAGCCTGAATTGTATTTGAGATGAGAGGTTCAATTGCTGGAAGTGGAGTTGCTGCATCAAGATTTCGCTCAAGTGAAAATGGCATATCAAGCAGATTTCGAGTGAAATGGAAGTTTTTAAAATATCGTTGGGCAGAGAGTTTTGCTTGAGACTAGTCTGACTTTCCTTTGAGTGAGTTTCAGAACTTGAGAGAATTCAGTTACTTTCCTTCCCCGCTGTACCCATTCAATTACCCCTCTCTAATATCTCATATGTGTCATATTAAACCCCAATTTTCAGATTGAAGATTGATTGAGCTACCCATTTCCTTAGAGCAAAAAACCCATGGTAGCCTCACACCTTTACCCTCTTCAATTGCCATATCCATTGAGAGGAGACCCAAGCCATCTATGGTAGATACCTTGAGTGATCTTTGATTGAAGCTTGGTGCTAGGAATCACAGGAGCAATCCCTACAAATCTTCAAGTGGCCTTGAAGTGTTCAAGTGCTTGGACTTGTGGTTGGTGTCCCAACTTGAGGAATCGGAAGCTAGTAAGGAGAAAGGATTGGTACAATTGGTTGCTAGGAGGAGCGGGGAGCTCGGATACATCTACTCTTACTTAGAACTTGGAGATTTTGTAAGAGTAATGTGTCGCAACTATCCTTATTAGTGGATTGATTTGGTACTATAGGCCCCTAGAGAGTTTTTGGCATTTGTGGGTTTTTCTTCTCTCCGTAAACACTTCAATGTGTTTGTGTGCATGAGTTATTGGGATTTGCTGTTTTGTTAATTTATCCATGCAATTAATCAATTGGCTAATTAAGTAACCAGACTTAATTGTGAAATTTGTTTTAAATTGGTAAAAACCATTGTTTCTCACAAAAGTTTATATTATTCTTTTGTTCTTGCAGCTACTGATACAATGGTTTTTAAATTGCAGAGGAGTCATTGATGTGATTTTCTTTGCTTGTTTGAATGTTATTGTTTCATTGATTATGGTTGTAATAAACTGCATGTTGAATCTTAAGGATGGGCATTTAGCTAAGCTAATATATTAAAGTTGATTGACCTCATTCTGAGCATGTTGATTTCACACCGTAATAGTATTGCATTTTAATCTTGTGGTATCACTTCTTCTGACCATATTATATTAATTTTCAGGAAAAAATAATGTTTGGTGCCTTTATCCCAACAAGAATGCCACATCAAAATCTGTTCAGGAAGCCTTTGGTCAAGAATCTTCAGCAGATCAGAAATGCACACAATTGATGGTACTCTTTACTTTTAACACAATGTACTTTGCTAGATTTCTTTTTGTGGCTTTTACATATAACTGTTGCAAATCTTGAATTATATTTGGGATTATCATGAATTAATAGTCATTAGAACTGAAACTAAAGTGCAGAAACTAATAAATTTGTTGATCATGTCTCACCAAGTCACCATATGAATGCACCGCGTGAAAAATTAGGACGATCAGTTATTACCGATTGTTTTATTTATCATGTTCTTTTAAGCTGTGTTAACTTATAATGATTAATAATAATAAAATACTTATAAAAAAAAACTTATAATGTTTAATTCAAAAAATTTGTACGGCAATAATATTGAGTTGCTTGCTTGCTTCCTGTCTTGCTGATATGTTCTATCTGAATTAATTTCTTTTGTTTAAGTCATTGTCCATCATGACACTTCTCAGGATACACCCATGTTCATTTTGGCTTTCCCATGACCTTGCAGATCCTTTAATCTATACCATCTGCCTTTATTGCTGCAGCCTTAGGCCATCCATTTTCTAAATACATGACAAACCAATTAAACTGAAACCAAACAGGACAATTAGATCTTCTTCTTCTTCTTCTTCTTTTTTTTCATTTTAATTAACTGGCCACTTTGAAATGGAAGAAAAAGGCATTATTTTGGATGAATATGAAAATTAATTGTATGATAACAGACATATTCTAAGCTCAGAAAGCATTATCATGCTCGACAGAAAATTTGCAGGAACACAAAAGCTCTAATGTGGGAGAATCCATATGATATCATCAATCCATTGTGACAACAACAGAGTGATAGAAAGAGAATAATTTTGTGAAGAAAAACAAACAGCAGCTCTTTCATTTACTAGTGTAGTACTGTAGTGTGCATGGCCATTGCCCCTTGGCATTCTTTTAGTGAAACTACTTGTCGCAAAACGAAAAAGGGGGGGCACTAATCTTGGAAAATCTCAGCCAATCCTTAATCCATTGTAAATGGAAAAATAATAGAAAGATGCCATTCTCTTTGCATAACAACATAATTCAACTTGTAATTGATTGCCACCTTTTTCTTGATGTAGTTTTGGGTGTCTTAATTTGAAATTTATTATTTCTTCTTCCAGTTGAACAAGGTGGTAATTTTCATGTTGGTTCTACTGCACAGACAAATGGAGATAAAACTCTGAATTTCATTCTAATTGATGGTACCTGGAGCAATTCAAATGCAATGTTCAGCCGTCTTAAGGTGACCCTATAAAGCAATATTTTGTTCCTATGA
Source organism: Quercus lobata (assembly GCF_001633185.2). Taxonomy (NCBI): domain Eukaryota; kingdom Viridiplantae; phylum Streptophyta; class Magnoliopsida; order Fagales; family Fagaceae; genus Quercus; species Quercus lobata. Next base: position 38,664,027 of record NC_044911.1, read on the forward strand.
CTTTGTTTAACATGTTTGTTATGAATAATTGGGTTTACACTTTTCATTAACAAATAGCACACAATTATTTTCTTGTGTGAGTTATGCCACATATGTTTGGCCATAGATGATGCAAGATGCAACTACGTATTAGTCAGTCCCTGAAGGTGTCTCTTATACTTATGTTTTAGTCTTAGTGATTATGATGAAAAGCAGATCAGACCTATGGTTAGGATATCTGCCTCTGGGGAACAGAGAGACACCAAAATTCAGGAATCTCAGTTTTGTGTATAGTTTTTGAATATTGGCCTCCTTGTTGTTATAGGGACATTGTCCCTAGATCTGGATGATGCTATGGAATTTAATTTATGCTACTATGTCTTTTGCCTGTGCAGACAGATATATATATATATATATGGTATGCAGCTATTCCTATGAGATCAAAACATGATTTTTTTTTTGAGCCACAGATCAATTCTCTAGAATTGTTTATAGTTTTTTTTTTTCTTAATTATAATTGTATATAGTTAACATGGATAAAGTGTTGACTAAGCATTTATTTAATACTTCCTCCCTATTGTCCCACTTGAAATGCACAAGTTTTTGGCAAGCCAGTAAAAAATGAGTTTCACGCTTTCACCTACTGACCTACCTCAATATTTACTTTTCAATATTACATTTTTTACTTCTGCCTGGAAAAGAGAAAAATTAATCATATTTATTGTAATAAAATACAATTGACAAAGGTTATGTGGAAGTGTAAAAAATTATTCTTAACTTTGGAGGCAATGGACAAATATTATAGGGATGTAAAGACTAATACTTCGAAGAACTGTCATTTATAAATAATAATAAAAAAATAAAAAAATACTTCGACGAATTGTCCAACCTTCTTTTACTTATGTGGGCAACCCCCAAAGAACAATTTGAAGCTGACAACTCAACTAAACAGAAAAATTGTAGACAAATATTTGATTTCTGCTATTGAAAGTTCATTTATTTATTCGTTATGATGAACAAGTGTTGAGAAGTTTATTAACATACTGATTCTATGTGCAGGAACATGCAAAGTCAATTTGGGGAGCAGAAGACCTTCCTTGTATTTCTCTGGCTACTGGAGCGTCTGCTATGCATAAGCTTCGGTGAGAAGTGAAACGGGACTTTAAAATTCTTCCATTCTCTGTTTCTTTGTTCATTCGTCACTTTTCCATCTATGTTTAAGCTTCTTACTCATTAAACTTGCTTGGTAAATGGTAATAAATTATATTCTTTTGAGGGCAGGCCCCAACCATCTTGGGATCGTACTTGTACAGCTGCAGCAGCCATTGGCCTCCTCTCTGAGCTGCAACTTCTCCCAGAGTTTACATCCTATGGATTGGATAAACGAGCTGAAGCAGTAGAAGATGCTTTAGTGGCATTATTAGAAGCACTCACCACTAGGCGTCTTCGAATGGGCAGGTCCATCACACGTAAAGTAAGACACAGCAGAGATATCTGTTAACCAACTAGGCAAGAATGAGATTGATAGCAGCCATACTGATCACTTTGTTGTGGTGTTGGTGCAACCATGGCTTTGATGTTGAAGGAACTCTTTGTGATTGCTCCGAAGGGGATTGTTTTCTGGTAGTGCACACTAATTGGCATCAAGTCCTATTACCAAGTCTGTCAGACTCCCTAAGATGATGGTGCACACTAATTGACCAGTGATGCTCACATCACGTATAAATTAAATTCCATTCAAACGTGGCTTTTTTTTTGGGGGGGGGGGGTGTGTGGTTTGTGCCCCTGCCATAATTTTTTTTTTTTTGGTGTCAGGCCCTCCAACTTCAAACACTCATCTAGATGAAAAATTCTTACATAGTGCTCCAGGACTATATAATTATTACTCCATCTAGACGGGTCTTACACTTACTTTTGCTGATACTTTGTGCCGTCTACTTCCAAGTACATTGAAAGTTAGTTTTGCCAAATCTGATACCTTGGTAAACTAATTCAAAATTGAAATTTTTGATTATGGAAGTGCAAAGTTCTTTGCGGATGACCTGCTCTGTTTTTGGCCAAAGTCAATGTGCCAAAGCTGCAGAGATGTGAGAGGACGTTTAGGACTATTTTTGTGTTGCTTGGGGCCAAAAATTAATTTTAGTAAGTTTGAGACTTCTCTGTGCCAATGTTAATATGAACTGGGAGAGATTGTCTTAAGTTAGCAACCAATTTGGGTATAAATTTTTAAGAGATTTGAGTTGAACGTGGAGGTTGTGCGTTGTAGTTCATTAGTTAACGAATGGCTCTAGAACCAACTCCCTATTGAACCAATTGTTGATGACTGCATATAGCTCCTAAATCAGTTCCAAGCTTTTTAACTTTCCCATTCTAATCGGGAAGCAAACAAGCGTGTAGGTATTCATAGACTAGCCAGAGTGAAATGTTATTAATCGGAACCTTTGTTATCTTGGATGATCCATCAAACCGTATGTCGTGGTGCTTTCTTTTGGTGCATCTAATGCTGATACCACTTGTACAATTTCTTGTTAGTGTTTAATTTCATATACCATGACTATCACTTAAACCCCCTAGTATTATCTTTTGACAAGTGATAGCTTGACCAGGCAAAAAGGATCAGTAGTAATTGTTCTTGAGTAGAACAAGTTTGGAGCAAAAACCAATAATGTGTAAACAGTAGTTTTCTTTTTTTGGTAAATAAAAAAAATAGTTAGAGGGGACGATCAGTGTGGCTTCTCTACCTGAGTGAGACTATAGTAACGCTCTAACCGCTCTCGGGTTAAGACTCTACACCACAGTCGCTAATGAGCTAGGTGAACAGTTTACAAATGAGATATAAAAAGCTGCAACACGTTGCTAGTGGTGTAACTCAAATCCATACTCTAAGTCATGTTGGCCCAAGCCCTTACCACTAGATCAACCAACATGTTAGTTAAAGATTAGTGTTTATTACATACATATTAATGCACACACCTTTACAAATAAAGTCACGATTTACAATTGTTTTTCCGCATGTGTAAAGATGTGCTTTACAAGTTTCTGCCATGTATAAAATGTACTAGAACCCTCTAAACTTTGTATTGGTCGTTTGAAATTAGATCTCCTCATCCTCTATTTTCATCAACTTAGACTATTTAGTACATGAATTGAACTTTAATCACAGTGCCAAATAGCCCAAGGATATATAACATCCAGTCCACGTGACACGCACATGCCGCCTCATTCAAACCCAATTTTCAAAGTCACTCTCATTCTCAAACCTGTGTCTCACTGACTGAACCACATGCATGTATGCAATTAGGATTGCTTTGTATTTTCCAGTGGGCATTGGTCTGAGATTGAATTCTGTTTGGGAGTGACAACAAAATCGAGTTTGAATGAGGCCTCGGCATGTGCGTGTCACGTGCACTGGAGTTTGGAGTGGAAGTTAGATTTTGGAGTGCAAGTGAGTGGCACACAACAATGCAGATGCTAATAAAGTTTAAAATGTACACTTACTAAATTTGGCAAGATGAACCCAGAAATGGACAACTGGATTGAGTGGTACCAAATCTAAACCTTAAAGAAACCAACGTCTTACATTGTTGTTGTAGTAATAACATTCACAATTTCACATACAATAATAAGTGACTCTCTTTCTCTCTTGCCCCTAACAATAAAAACTTACGCGGTTTTTTCCCACCACATTTCCTGCACTTCTTCCGCAACTCTCTCCTTCAAACAAAAACCTTACAAAGTGTTGCCGAATTTGTGGGAAAGGCGGAGATTGTCGCCTCCACAGCCCGATCTTCCAAGCAACCATCGAAAACCCCCAAAAAAATTTAAAAAAAAATAATAATAATGGCATCTTTGAGTCATTTTCTTCTTTATTTCTTCCTCTTCTCCTTCTTCCTTATCACAGGCTTGGCCTCTTCTAATTCCTCTTTCCTTTCAGGTAATCTTCTTTTGCTTCCCTTTTTTTTTTGGGTGTGTGTGTGTGGAGTTTTTGACATTTTCATTATGAATTCTTGAATTACATTAATTTGGGTTTTTTTTTTTAATTTTTTTTTTTTAATGTTGCAGATGAAATATTTGAGTCACGTGATGAATCCACCGGCCGTGTCCTCCTTCAGGCCAAGAAGGGTATTACTTTGATCTCTTTTTCCTCTTGTGGCCTACTGTTTTTGTTCTTCCTTTTTTTTTTTTCTTTTTTTTTATGCTAATTGGTAATGCAACTGAAAAAATGAAAAATGTGCTCTAATTTTTGTCGATGCCGCTTTTCTTTCCTGGATTTCTCTTTGATCAACGTATCACATTGCAGGCTGATGTCTGAAATTTTAACAGTCATAATGGCATTGATTCCTAATAAATGGTGTAACATTTTTTTTAATCTGTTTCTGTTTCTTTTCGTACTTCAGATTTTTGAGCTTTTTATAAAATTTATTTTCTCATTTAAGAAGATGGGAAAGAGGATGTAGAAATATGGTTGTTTCTTGCCTATTTTATGATTTGCATCTATTCAATTCTATCGGAAATTCTAAAACTTTCTGCATAGCATTCAATATATTTTTGTGAAGCCCAAAAAAAAAAAAAAATGCTAAAAGTTATGGCTTTGAGGGTTCATACATTATTTACGATCAGCACCATGTCATGCCATATACATGTCATTTTCTAATAAGAAAAGTGCCTGCAACAATCTGTTTTTACACTTTCTTTCATTTTGCAACCATAAAGAATGAAAGAAAAAAAAGAACTTTTTTTATTAATAGTAAAAGAGAAGAAGAAAGAAATTAAAACAAAGAGAGTGTTAACTCTGAATTTATAATGTCATTTTTACATGATTGAGTTAGACGTGGAAGAGTTTCGATATGAAATTATATATGTTTCATTATGTGCAGCATGCACTGAAAACTTTGAGAACAAGAACTATACAATCCTCACAGCCCGGTGCAAAGGACCACAATACCCACCTGTGGTTTGCTGTAACGCTTTGAAAGACTTTGCTTGCCCTTTCGCGGATGCCATCAATGACTTGACAACTGATTGTGCTTCAACCATGTTCAGCTACATCAACCTCTATGGAAAATACCCACCAGGCTTGTTTTCCAACCTGTGCAGGGAAGGAAAGCTTGGTCTAAATTGCACTGATGTAGGACCTGATCCCGATGACATTAGTTATGGAGTTCATACAACTGTGACACACTCTACATTGCTAATCATCACTGCTGGCTTCATAGTCTTCTTATTATTCCATTGGTTCTGAAGGATGAAATTTATGAGAATATATTGCCACTTTTTACTATTTATTGGTTTAGTTATTCATTCCCTGTCCTAAAATATCTTTCCATTCTGTCTAACCTGTGATTTTTTTTTTTTTCTTTTTGTCAATTTCTCTAACAAGTCCTTCCTATATATCCACTTTTTTGGCATGCCCTCTGGTCTGGTTTCCTAGCTAGGTTGTGAGCCTGTGCCATTCATAAATCAACCTTTTAATTTTTTTTCTTAATTTCACATATGTAAAGTGACATACTGAGTGTAGCTTTATGTTTGAGATATATGAAAAGTACCGAGTTGAATTGTTCTGAAGCAAGGTAATTGGATTAGAGGGAATATATATAGAGAGAGCTTTGGGTGAGTTTTTAATTAGATTAATTTCTGATGCTGAAGTTTGACTAGAAATTAACTGGTTAAAATTGGTCTCTGATAAGTGCAAATTAAATCATGACCATTTTAAGGACATTACATCATTCTCTTTTGGGGTCAATTGCACGACTGTGCATTTTTAGGTACGGTTTTGAAACGTAACCAATAAGCAATGCATCTAGTGGTGCAAAAATTTTAATTTTTTTTATTTATATTGTGTTGTCTTTCTAAAATAGAAGGGAATAAAGAGTGGAAAGGTTGGTGTTAATGCGCCGGTCAAAATGTTATCAATCAATATATATATAATTAAAAGCTCATTGGGTTTTAGAGATTTCTTTAATGAATTGCTATGTCAATGCTCCGGAACAATATGTTATATGTTAAATGTGTACCATCAATAGTTGGTGAGCCCGATTGTCATTAGTCAAAAAAGAACCTCATTGTCAAAATAAATTATGACTTATCGTTTACATAAATCATGTACCAAGATTTTTATAAAAAAAAATTATATCTTAAGGGATATGGTTAGAACAATTATAAGACCAAAAAGGGCCATGGCCCAATAAAAAATAAAAATAAGGCCCAAATTGTGTTCCTAAATTCATTCCAAGATTTTAGAGATGGTTTTCAGCAATTGATTCGGCGTTTCGAGCATTTTTTTTATTGAATATTTATGTTTTTTTTCTTCTATTTTTCGGCTTTCAAAAATCATTAAAAAAATGTTAAATCTGATTTTGAAAATTTTACCACTTCAAGATTAAATTTTTCTTAGCATGTGTGCAAAAACTCATGACAAGATTTGAAAAATTGCCCCAAAAAAATGCCATTATATTTCCTCAACAAATCAATGCTTTCTAGTGCCCAAGGTCCAAATAACGATTCATTAAAAAATAAAAATGCCTACCTTGCCCAAAACTATAGTCGTTGGGCCCTCCCAAAACAGAAACAAAAATTTCATTCTTTTTTTGTAACAAAAAAAAAATCCCTAAAAGAAATATCTTAATTCAGAGAAAAAAAAAAAAAAAAAAAAAGACTTATGACTGTGTTAGACATGACCCTTTTCTTTTGACCTAATGTTGAAATTTGGTTTTTGGAGATTTGGATCATGTAGCTCCACCTAAAAAAATGTTTGGGTGTTTTTTTTTTTTTAATCATCAAGATGACTTTATAATTGAATATCATTAACAATTTGATATTTTCTATGACAATTACAAGGATTAAATAGTTGATTAGTAAACATGCAATTTAGTTGCTTAATCTTAACTCATCTTTGGATTCTCAAGAGACAAATGAATATTTTAGAATTGATTATATGTGTTTGTTAGCAAACAAGTTTATAATTTATTTATAAGGCTTCACAAATCGTAAAATTAAAAGACTAATGTTGAAATAGAAGTATAGAACCATTTTTATGAGCATAATGTAATTTGACATATCTAGTTCATAATTTTTTTTCCTAAAAAAAAAACTTCATAAAATTATTAAACATTTTTTAATTATGTTAATAATTATAAAAGACTAAAATATCAATATCTACCAACATAATTATAGAGTGGTGTACTTGTTCTTGTACATAATATTTCGATTTTAATGACAACTATGGAAAAACAAAGCTAATAGTCTCTCTCTATATATATAAAATTAAAGCCAAAGTTAAGAAAAAATCTAATTAGATTCTAAATTGGATTTCAATTATTGTCTAATTTCACGCAATGTGTCCTATTTAAGTTTTTAAAATTTTTGTTCTAGATGAATTAATGTTGTGCAAAAGACAAAGAAACTAATATAAATAAATCAAACTATCAGAAACCCAATAAATAAAAAAAGAAAAAGAAAAGTAAACTCATTTGTATACAATAATAATAATAACAAAAGAATAAAACTCATGTATATATCTATGACTTAAAAATTTTGTAACTCTTACACTATGTATAATTTGAACTCATGTATGTGTGTAATTGTAATTGTTTTTAATTGTACCGTGTATATACACGAGTTATATACTAGTTATATTATGATAGTTACCCCCTCTTCGATTATAATTTGATTTTTTTTTCTTAATTTTTGATGAATTATTTTATATATATCTTGTTGCTATATTAATTTTTATCATATTTATAACCAAATACACTTTTTTCTAACAAACTTATAATCAATAATATATTATCTCTTCTATACATCAAAATTCATTAAAAAAATAAAGAAAAATGTTTCCCATTTTATCATTGTCTTCTAATTAAGGTTACAAACTTATAGTAAAAAGACAAGGGAAGGTAGAGAACACCAAAAAACAAAAAAACAAAAACAAAAACAAAAGCAAAAACAAAAACTAAAACAAAACAAAAACAAAAACAAAAACAAAAACAAAAACAAAACAAAATTAGAGTTTTAACAGGGCCGTGGGGGAGAAGAACGTATTATCTTTTAAAATTTATATTAAAGACAAACAAGCTAACAAGACCTCAAATTCTTTATATGATAATTTATCCTCCTTCACAAAAATTTTGTAATAGCCAAGAAAACTATGGTATATAATTACATAATGACATAGATTTATGTAAATTGTACTTGGGTGCCCATCTACCTATTAAAAATAATTTCATTCATGAGTGTAAATTTGAAAAAATAAATAAATAAATAAATCCTTTCAGATAAATAAAAAATAATGAATACGTTATTGTTTTATGGATTCTTAGTGTAAAATATCACTTGGTAAAAACGTGAATGGTTTTTTATATTTCATATGGTTCTCAACTCTTAAACAGTATATGTTTATATGCACGTATATGCATAAATGGGTATGTTAATTATGTTTCCCTTACCCCTCAAAAAAAAAAAAAAAAATTATGTTTCCCTTGAAATTAAATCAAGGCTCCACAACTAGTTCGAATGGGTGAAGCTGATGCACCTCCTTTACCAACAAAATGGTTCAGTTATCTAATTTCACTTACCTTGGCAAACTAATTCTTATCTGATTTTCCCCCTCAAAAAAAAATTCTTATCTGATTTTGAGGAAAAGTTAATTGTGTGGTCATTTGGAAAGATAAATGCTGTCCCTGTGTAGCACTATGCGTGCCACTCCATTTCCATTTCCATTTCCACTAACTTTACAAACTTTTAATCCTCCTATCCAAAAGGAAAAAATCAATTATAAAAGAAAGGCAAACAAAGCACATACTACTCATCAATCACACCTTGCATAGTGCAGGAAAGTGCTTGGTGTTAATATAGAAAAGCACAGCTCGTTAGGAAAAAGTATGAAAAGGATCTGAGAAAAATCGGCCACCGAAAGAAACCAAACAAAAAAAAATTGTAAAAAAATCAACAACACAATCAAACAAAAAGGTAAGCACAGAAAGTGTAACTCTAAAGTATTAACATCAATTTCTTTGGGCGCCGTATCGCATTATTGTAGGAATAGATTAGATGGGTGGTGTGTAGAAAGTAGAAAAATAAAACAATGCATGTGAAGTGTGAAAGGCAAGTTGCACACTTGAACAAGTGGGGGGATGTGCTCCGAGTCCGACCGTTTTCAATCAAAATCTTAACGGAATGGTTGACAATGCTTTTCAGAATGAGGCATTAAATTGTGCCCATGAGTCATGACTTTATGATTCATATCATATGATGTTTGTCTGACTAAACAGGTGTTTTGGCATCATGGAAGTTTCAATATCGAAACCTTAGATTTTTAATGCTCGTTTAATCATCACAAGGAATTAGAGGATTTCCAGGACTCCTTTATTTTGAGTGCATAAGGAATTGGAGATTCTACATTCTACTATCATTGAAACAAGATCCCCCTAACTATTTATAGAGAGAGCTCTAGTCATGAAGAACTCAGGACACATTCCAGCCTAGTGCAGAATAGCACCTCAAGTAATTTTCATACTTAAATGTATTGCAAAGTCAATGAAATGGTGCATAATAGAGTAAGAACTTGAAGTTAAACTAAACTGCACCAGAATCAAATTGGAATAACAGTTTTTTTTAGTGTCCATGTTTGTGATTCAAACCTCACTTTCTCCCTTTCCTATTATCTACCTCTATTTAAAAATTAAAAATATGAAAAAATAAGGGTTGTTGCCGAGTTGGATTAGAAAAAGAACATTTGGGATCATCTACAACTGAGTTTAAGAATGAAGACAATCAAATTCCAAAAAAAAAAATAATAATAATCAGATCAGGCAGTTTAATTTCAGAGAACTAGAATTGTCTTCTGGGGCTTCATTGAGGATGAGGTCCTGAGGTTGTTGTGGATTGGTCATAGCACTTACCTTTTGCCAAATTTTGGAGCAGTTCAATCCCCCCCAAATTCCCAATTCATAGCAATTCCCCTAATTCTCTAGTTACTTTTGTTGACTCTTGTATGAGTCACGTTTCACGTGAAACAAAAGATTATAAAAGTCATTATTCATGTCCCAATATTAAAATGAGACTAAGAAATTGTCTTTTTGGGGCAATCTCATTGCATGCCGTCATAGATGGTTGTCTTTTGTGTACTATTTTTTTTTTCTATATTCTACTGCACATAACATAGACTGCTAAAGGTATCACTTTGACAACCTTTATTGGCAATTGAATGCTGAAAATTACTCTCCTTTAAAAGTAAAACAAAAAAATAACACCACGATATAAAGAAAGGCTTAGATATATAATTTATTAGAGAGAGAGAGAGAGAGGGGGAGAGAGTTCTGAACAATAACAAGCATAGATCTGACCAGTAAAAAAAAAACTACCACAACACCTGAAATATTACAGTTCCTTCATTTCTCAACTTAAAATCTGATCTACCAAAACAGTTGAAATTTCTTCAGAATTGCCTTTTTTAAAATAATAAAAGACAAATATGGATAGAGGTCATGACTCCTGAGCATGGAACCCTGAAAGCTTGATGATGAAGCTTATCTGTGAGCAGTGACCAGCGTTTCAATGAATCTTAGACCATCAAACCTCGGGGCAAATTTATCAGTCGAAGATGACCTTTGATGTGAAGAGTTTCCATGATTTTTGTTCAATTCAGCCCCCTGAAAAATCATTACATCAATTAAAAAAGTTAGCCTTGAAAGTTGAAACTAGGATTAGAAAAAAAAAAAAAAACAGAGACAAAAAGAAAACGTAACACCAAAATTAATCAATTACCAAATCTTCGAAAACTTAAAGAGAGAGAGAGAGAGAGAGAGAGCGAAATGAATTTAAAAAAAGGAAAGCTAGAAGAAAGGAAGAAAGGAAAGAAAAAAGTTGGGATTTTTAGGCTATGACCTTTTCAAATTGATTTCTTGAAATACAGGCCAAACCTTATTTTCTAGGAAACCAAACAGGGTAGAACACCAAAAAGAAGGGTGAAAAAAGCAAAATTGGAGAAACCCAATTGAAAAATGAATGAGAGAGATCAAAAGGAAAACAACCCAGAAACAGATTTAAGGTTAATTACCTGTTGAGTAGTATTACAGACAGAGCTTGGGGAAGAAGCAGAGATGGTAGCAGAAGCTGCGGCAACTGAGGCAGCAAAGAATCCTGGTTTCTTCATTTTTTTTTTTTTGGTTTGGAGATGGAATAGTAAACTCTAGTTCTGTAGAGAAGAGTCTGATTGGAATGAATAGAAGAGAAAGTGAAAGAAAAAGTTGGGAAGTTGAAGTTTTTCTTCTTTTTTTTTTTGGTTGTTGAAGTTGAAGGTCGTTGACAGATCATAAACATATATTTATAGAGATATACATGGGCAGTGGTGGTTCATACTACACAATATTTACGCGGCAACTATCCTTGCCTTTTCTTTCTCCAATGAAAATACGACTATGGCCCTTAAGATTCTTCTTGGGAAATATATGTGTTTACCAAAGTGCCATCTTGTGTAGTAAGGACATTTCAAAATTGTCCTTTTGCACTCTTATTATATAGAGGCTGCAAATCCCAAAGGGATAATTATTTATTAAAATATCTGAGCAATTTAACAATAAAAAAAGGTGCTAAAAATTGTATAAATCTTTTTGAAAGCTAAATTGTATATGTAAGGACACGATTCCTTTGCGGCCCATTAACATTTTTGGGCTCACACACGAAAGATCCCTCACAATATGATTTGTAGAGAGTAGGCTTGAAAAGCTAGCCGCTGGTCAAGGGGCGATGCCCGGTCATGGTTTTTAGAGGAGTTCATGTAGAAAAAAGGAGTTGGGCTTGAACATTTAAGCCCTAAGGCGTCGCACCCTATGGGATGGGATTCCTCGGAGCTGATCCGAGGACCATTGAGGTCTTATCCCGGTTATCCAACGACGGACTTTCTTCAGTGAGGTCCGGTGTTGTTTAGAGGTTCTCCCCCATGTCGTCTTTCTTTTTTTCGGAGGTGGGATGGAACCCCCTTTGTATTTACTTACTTTCTTCTTTTATACTCGTCCGCGTTGATTGTCCTTCGTCCACGTGTAGGGTCAATCTTTACAAGACTGATATTTGTCCCATCAGTCTAATCCCAGAATTGTTGGGGATGGTTCGATAAAGCTAAAGAGTACGGCTCTGTCAGGGGCAGCGCATTGAATGGCAATGAGAGCAGCTTTCCCGGATATTCTTTGATTCTCTTTTAAGCTTGGCCCTATACCGGTTTTATCCTTCTTCTTTTGGTGAGGTTTTGGACCTGCCGAGGACTGAGTTGTCCTCGGCTGCACCACAAAAATGTTTGGTGCTCTGCATTGTAGAGCTTGGGCCATAGTTCTCCTCGGCTCGGGCCTTTGGACTCTCTAAGGACAAATGGGCTTGGTCCGTGAATTATTGGGCCCCACAATAGCCCCTCAAAACCCTTCTATCCGACTTCCGGGTTGGAAAGGAGGGTTTTGGCAAACCCGGGCCCTTAATGTGGCTTAATTAGTTCAACCCCGCATTTATGTGAGCGGTTTTCCACCTGTCCAGGAAGTTAGCCGGTTTTCAAGGGATTCCGTTTAATCTGCTCGTGATCTACTCCTACCGCTTGGCTGTCCCAGACGCGCCCTTAATGAATCCCCTTTACGAGGCTCATTTATGTCCGGCGGCTCATCTGATAAGGTGGGGAAATGGAACGGACGCCTCTTTTTTCTTCAGATTCTTTTGGAAACTTGAATGCATTTAATACTCTTCGTTTTGCCCTTCCTATAAGAAGGCAAGCAGGAGGCCATCACTTTCATGCAGACTCCTTTCCTTCCTTTTGAGATCTGAAACCCGTAGCCTCCTTTAGCGTCTGCTTAGCCCGTTTGTTATACACCATATCAGTATACGCCTACCATAACGAACGATGAAGGAACCATGCCCCTCCTCAAGACACCATGTTCTGATAAAGCTTGAAATGGCTCGATCAGGGCAAGGGTGGCGCAGACTTAAGATCTGTCCCGCCTCTCTTTCAGCCAAAATCCGAAGCAGGGGCTCGTCACGTCGAATTCTCGGCGTGACTGAGTCGAGAACACCCAATATCAGCACCACCCGGCTCCTCACGAGCGTACCTAACATGGCACCAGTGTGTTAGGAGTCAGGGCTGAGGCAGGGGCGAAGTGCTTCTGCTTCTCCCTCTCTTTGCTCACTGGTGCCCTCCTCCGCCTTCCTCTTATAGTCTTCCCAGCACCAGTTCCGCCCTGGTGCTGTCCTTCTCCCTCTTTTGCTCCTCTCTTTGTCTCTTCATCTCTTCCCCTCTTCTTCTCCTCCTTCTCTTACTCATGTCCTCCATCTTCTTCATTCATCTCCTCCATCTTCTTCATTGATTTCTTCCTTACTATTTCCTTCTTCTTCATTCTTTTTTTTTTTTGAAGTGAGTTCTTCTCTTAGTATGAGCAGCAATGAGGCAGAGATTGGAGAGACTTTGAAGACAAGTTTAAAAGGCGCTTGACCGTTTGCTTATCTGTACTGTGGATGTTAGTGCTGCTTCGGCAGCCCCTCTTTTGTATAGGCTTGTTAAAGCCCCTTTTTGTACATTGTAATAATTTTTCATATTAATAAAAGTTGTTTCTATTTCATTTTGCATGTTTTGTCTCTGTTTTATAAATTTGCAAGCGCCGCTCGGCACAATAATATAGCATCTAGATCAATGTCAACTAAGACCAAAAATACTTGATAATAAAAAGATGTCGCCATAACTCTAATAAAAATGCTTGGCATAATAAGGCCGACCAGTGAAAAGTAATAATTACCCATGCTAGCCGAGGAGAGAACTGAAGGCTTGATGCCGTGTGAGAAATAACCATTTGAAGACATATCACCCACCAGATGAACAGCCCTCTTAGGCCAATGAATACTGGGGCGTTCTAGCACCTTCCTTACACCTTCGTTGGGCCTAACCCTTTAGGGTGTTTAAGCCATGGATGAAGTGACCTGACCTTTTATCAAGTAGCCCATCTTGCGAAATTCAAACCTTTTCTTATCCGAGTAGTTGGTTTCCCCGTAGGCTTGGGTCCGAGGAACGTACAACGCCTTGGTTCCGTCCAAAACTTGTAGTAACAGGAGTTTTTGTACTTGGTTTCCCCATAGGCTTGAGTCCGAGGACCATACAAGGCCTTGGTTCTGTCCAAACTTGTAGTAATAGGAGTTCTTGTACTTGGTTTCCCCATAGGCTCAAGTTTGAGGACCATACAAGGCCTTGGTTCTGTCCAAAACTTTATGCTCTTTTTACGCACTTGGTCTTTCCTCAGGTATCTCACAAGTTTCCGAGCAGGAGGTTGTCCTCGGCAGCGATTATTCCCCGGCGTGGGCCGTAGTCCGTGGGCCTCCATGTAGAATGGGCCTGGGACGCGAATTTATTAGGCCCACAGATTTAGAGGCATTTCCGTAGTCTTTGGTCACGCGGTACTTTTTGGCATCCCAGTGTTCGAGGTGCGCCTTCACGAGGCTCCTTTAATATTGCAGATGGCGTGGGAAATCAAGCCGGAGACATTTTGTCCGTAGCGTTCCTTGGGACGTTGCGTGCATTAAATGCCACCACTTTAGCTTTTTGAATAAATAGGAGAGAAAGCTGTCTTACCTTCGCACAAATCCTTCAGTCTCCTCTCCTAGTACATCATGTTTGAGGCGAGGGTTGGGGCAAAGGAACTCTCTCCGCCACAAAGGCGCCGTGTCTTCCTGAGACTCCAGATAGTGGGGTACGGGCAAAGGAGGCATAAATTCAAGAGAATATTCCAGTTCGAGAGAGGGGAAAGGGTGTTTCTCCCTCTTTTAGTCAAAATCCGAAGCAGGTTCTGGTCATGCCAGACTTTTGGTATGTCCGAAGAAGGAATTTCTGCCATCAGCGCCGTCTGCCTTATAGCAGGCAAATTTTTGCGGGGGCTTCCCAACTTCCGGCTCCCTGCACCTTTTCTGTAGATGGTGTTAGCCTGAGGTCAGGTTCTTTGGCTGCCTGAGTTATGGACACGTAGAAGCGTCGAGGAATAGTTTCCTTGGACGACATCTTGGAACAGTAGCCAATCTCTCCTCTGAACTATCTCCTCGGCATCATCTTCACTCTTTTGTACTTTTCTTTTGCTTACGCAGTTAACTCTAATGTAAGCTTGTTTCAGCTTTTATTGTACACTGTACTGTTCTTTTGTCTTAATAAAAGATGTGTTTATTTCTTTATACATACTTTTTTTTTGCAACAACCACTTTGGGTCTGAATATTAAGTCTAAGCCTGCCTTTAACAATATTCTGGGCAGAAGAACACTTTAACACAAACCCTTATTAGTTTAAACTCGCAAATATTATCAAGTATAACAATGGTAATCCTCAATAGATTAAATTCATGGAACTAACCGAGATAGCTGTTGAGCGCTGCGCGATGCACGCTAGACCAATTCCCGAGAACGATAAACTCTAAACAATTCGTCCGAGATGATAGTCGAGTAGCGAAGGACTTTGTGCTTTCGGGTAATATGGTGTACTGTAGCGCATCATTCCCTTTGGTACGGGGGATCCGAGGGTAGACCGGGGAACCCGTGCAATTGAGGGATTGACCCAACTGTTAACGAGGAGTTCCCTTCGGATGGATCTTGAGGTTTATGTGCCATAGTACTTGGTTTCCCCATAGGCTTAAGTCCGAGGATCATGCAAGGCCTTGGTTCTGTCCAAAACTTATGATCTTTTTATGTACTTGGTTTCCCCATAGGCTTGAGTCCGAGGACCATGCAAGGCCTTGGTTCTGTCCAAAACTTATGATCTTTTTTGTACTTGGTTTCCCCATAGGCTTGAGTCCGTGGACCATGCAAGGCCTTGGTTCTGTCCAAAACTTATAATCTTTTATGTACTTGGTTTCCCCATAGGCTTGAGTCCGAGGACCATGCAAGGCCTTGGTTCTGTCCAAAACTTATGATCTTTTTTGTACTTGGTTTCCCCATAGGCTTGAGTCCGAGGACCATGCAAGGCCTTGGTTCTGTCCAAAACTTATGATCTTTTTTGTACTTGGTTTCCCCATAGGCTTGAGTCCGTGGACCATGCAAGGCCTTGGTTCTGTCCAAAACTTATAAGATTTTCTTTTTTGTACTTGGTTTCCCCATAGGCTTGAGTCCGTGGACCATGCAAGGCCTTGGTTCTGTCCAAAACTTATGATCTTTTTATGTACTTGGTTTCCCCATAGGCTTGAGTCCGAGGACCATGCAAGGCTGATGTGCATGAAATATATACAATAAAATACTCACATATCTACATATTTAGCCTTACTTTTATGTTATTTTGTGACTAATTATATAATATCTTTGTGTTGTAGGTAACAAGGGCTTTACATGCAAAGTGGGGCTAAGCCAATTGAATTAAGCCAACTTACATTCAGCCAGGCATGAATCCAAGAAAACACCAAATCCAAGTCCAATTCGGATTAGGATTCCAGATTACACATCAGTTAGTATTTTTAGCATAACTTTCGGCTCAGATGTCCAATTGAGATGATTCAAGTTGGGCTGGAACGATAACTTAAAGGGCTACAACTTTGTAGTTTACCAAAAGTCCAAATTCTGACGTTAAATGGGCCAAAATAGTCGGTTAAATGAAGCCTAAAAATCTGGAATTTTCTCCAAACGGGAATTCAACTTGTAATAGGATTCTTTAACCTATTTAAAGGTTCTTTAGGGCAAAATTCAGGGAGACTAGTGCTAGGGCTGAGGGGACTGAACGTATAGAGGCTGCGGCTAGGATTGGTGCGTAGGAGCAAAACGTGTTCTTTTTGTCTATGGCTTTTCTCTAGCACTGTGACTATTTCTTTCTCTATTTTATTTGTTTAGTTTAATGGTTAGTATTTTATTTTTATGTTTTCTTTCAATTACTATGAGTAGCTAAATTTATAATTAGGGTTGAGGATGAAACCTTGTTAAGGATTATCAGTTATATTTATGTGATTTGATTTTTTCCACAATAGTTATTCTTTAATGATTTAAATTGTTCTTGCTTCATATCAATTAACTAAGATGGGATTCTAGATATGAGTTCAATCATGTTTTTCTCATGATTTAGGATTTGTCTTAATTAATTGAATGCTTGGTTTATTAATTCTTGATTATAAAATTGGATATCACTTGTGATTTGTCTGTCAATGGATACAATTTATGATTTGATTTTTAGAATTGGATATATCTTGTGATTTGTTTGACTACGGATACAATTGATGATTTGATTTTATACTTAAGAAGCGAAGAAGAACATGCTTTAGATTTTTAAACATAAGTTTTAATTATGATAT
Organism: Quercus lobata; assembly: GCF_001633185.2. NCBI lineage: Eukaryota > Viridiplantae > Streptophyta > Magnoliopsida > Fagales > Fagaceae > Quercus > Quercus lobata. Next base: position 38,681,276 of record NC_044911.1, read on the forward strand.
TTTCCATGATAGCAAGATTGATTTCTAGATTATCATGTAGTGAGTTGGGAAAAGTTAATGATCATAAATATATGCTGATATGACTTACAAGGCGGATTCCAAAACCTTAATTCATTTCTCTTGATTGTTTACATCTTTTTATTGCTTTATATATTTTTCTTAGTTTAACTATTTGCTTAATTTTATTAATTGCTTAGTTTATTTTATTGTAACCAACCAATTTTTATTTAAACTAGATTAGGATTGATTTGGTTAAGGTTTAATTAATTTTCCTACATTCATACAAGTCCCTGTGGGTTCGACCTCGTTCTTGTCCAACTATACTTCGGTACGGTTCATACACTTGCGAGTATTTTAAAATTTCACAACAAAGGCCTTGGTTCTGTCCAAAACTTATGATCTTTTTTGTACTTGGTTTCCCCATAGGCTTGAGTCCGAGGACCATGCAAGGCCTTGGTTCTGTCCAAAACTTATGATCTTTTTTGTACTTGGTTTCCCCATAGGCTTGAGTCCGTGGACCATGCAAGGCCTTGGTTCTGTCCAAAACTTATAAGATTTTCTTTTTTGTACTTATAAAATTTTCTTTTTTGTACTTGGTTTCCCCATAGGCTTGAGTCCGTGGACCATGCAAGGCCTTGGTTCTGTCCAAAACTTATGATCTTTTTATGTACTTGGTTTCCCCATAGGCTTGAGTCCGAGAACCATGCAAGGCCTTGGTTCTGTCCAAAACTTATGATCTTTTTTGTACTTGGTTTCCCCATAGGCTTGAGTCCGAGGACCATGCAAGGCCTTGGTTCTGTCCAAAACTTATGATCTTTTTTGTACTTGGTTTCCCCATAGGCTTGAGTCCGTGGACCATGCAAGGCCTTGGTTCTGTCCAAAACTTATAAGATTTTCTTTTTTGCTTGATTTATTCTTTTTTTTTTTTTGACCATAAGCCCCTACACCAGGGCGGGGAAAGTTGGCTCGAGGCTGGAAGCCCCTAGAGATGCCCGCGCCCTTAGTACTGCGAGGCGTAGCCCCTAGCAGAAGTTTTCGTCGGAGCGACAACCATATGTCGCTGGAGACGGAGGAGATCCCAGAAATTTCTGCTTGCCAATGAGTTGATTCCACCGCCACCTGCGCCAACGCGCAAGCTTTCCCACAGACGGCGCCAATTGTAAGGACACGATTCCTTTGCGGCCCATTAACATTTTTGGGCTCACACACAAAAGATCCCTCACAATATGATTTGTAGAGAGTGGGCTTGAAAAGCTAGCCGCTGGTCAAGGGGCGATGCCCGGTCATGATTTTTAGAGGAGTTCATGTAGAAAAAAAGGAGTTGGGCTTGAACATTTAAGCCCTAAGGCGTCGCACCCTATGGGATGGGACTCCTCGGAGCTGATCTGAGGACCATTGAGGCCTTATCCCGGTTACCCAACGACGGACTTTCTTCAGTGAGGTCCGGTGTTGTTAGGAGGTTCTCCCCCATGTCGTCTTTCTTTTTTTCGGAGGTGGGATGGAACCCCCTTTGTATTTACTTACTTTCTTCTTTTATACTCGTCCGCGTTGATTGTCTTTCGTCCACGTGTAGGGTCAATCTTTACAAGACTGATATTTGTCCCATCAGTCTAATCCCAGAATTGTTGGGGATGGTTCGATAAAGCTAAAGAGTACGGCTCTGTCAGGGGCAGCGCATTGAATGGCAATGAGAGCAGCTTTCCTGGATATTCTTTGATTCTTTTTTAAGCTTGGCCCTATACCGGTTTTATCCTTCTTCTTTTGGTGAGGTTTTGGATCTGCCGAGGACTGAGTTGTCCTCGGCTGCACCACAAAAATGTTTGGTGCTTTGCATTGTAGAGCTTGGGCCATAGTTCTCCTCGGCTCGGGCCTTTGGACTTTCTAAGAACAAATGGGCTTGGTCCGTGAATTATTGGGCCCCACAGTATAATTATGTGACTTGAATAGTTAAAATTTTAGCTTTTTTTTTTTTTTTTTTTGAGAAATGCTAATAAAATTGTTTTAGGGCATTAGTTAATAATCCATTTATAAAAAGTTTTCATGGATAAAGAAAAAAAAAAGCAATTAATGTTTTAATTGCTTTTTTCATTTCCCATAAAATTTGTGTCAAAATTTTCATAAAATGAATTGTTAACCAATACTCTAAGGGCACTCATTAGCATGATCTTTTTTTTTTCTTCTAATATTTTTATCAATATATTGATCTTTGCTGAGACTGTAAATTATTTTTCTTCATTGTATTGCTACCTTCATTATTTATTTGTTATTTCAATTTTAGAAAATAAATTTCTTGCTTATAATTGATTTTTTATTATTATTTAACATTGACAATCCTCACCCAATTCAACTAAGCTAACAGTACCTTAGTAATTATTAATTAGTTATTACCTTTCAAAATAAAAACAAGCTACCAACTTTGGTGTGTTACCAGATTATCAACTCAATAAAGGATGGCTTGTGGGATGGTCTTTCTAAAGTTTAAGGTTATAGCTTTTATGCATGCTTCTTAATCTTCAAACTTTTGACTTAAAATATTTCAAGTTTTCAAAAATCATAGGGACACACTATATATTGATCCACCATTAACATTATTTTTATTATGTATTATTCATAAATTCACAACTTGACACATTAGTTATATGTGAATTTGGGGTGTGGCACTAGACTTATTGAATACTATATTTTTTTAATAAGATCTTGTTTTAACTGGTAGACTTTTTAACACATTTCACTGTTTTTCTTAAACCCTATTCCATGGTCTAGATAAAATTAAATCCCAAGATCTTTGTAGACCTACTTACCTTGTTTGTGGACTAGTTGCAAAGCTAACCCTTGTTTTATTTGATGGTTTGAAATTTTTTACCACCTTAACAAAGAAGGTGAACTTCAAAACCTAATAACATATTTCTCATATTGCAATAGTTAACAATTATCTTTAAAATAGATAACATAGTTCAAAATTATGTTATCAAAAACGTAAAATATAATGATTTGATGTTTAATTACAATGTCATTTTTATATTTGAAGCAACATTTTTTTTTTAAGTTTAGGGATCTAAAGAATACCAACAAGTAAAAAATTTTGACTTTTAGAAAGTAACATTTACTTCATGGAATTTTCAAAATTTGGAACAAATCAAAATGAAAAGCACATAATATTTTTTTGAGTCAAAAAGAAAATTAATTATGAAATAATTATTAAAAAAATTATGTCCTCATACATCATCATGACAATAACATAATTTTGAAGCTTTAGCTAAAATAATTTTATTTTTATTCTTTTTAAATGGTAAAAAGAAGGCTTCAAATAAAAATAAATCAAATGGGGTTAATTTAGTAATTAGGTGAATTTCCTTCTAGATTCTGACATATAATTCCAAAGGGACAATTTCGTGATAGTTGAAATTACTTTATTGGTTATTTCGGTCTACGTGGAAGTTGATATTTTCGATACTATTTTAGCAGTTAGTCGGTTCTGACTTCTGATAGGCTGATCTTTTCAAGTAGACAGTCAATTATCTCTGGCACGTGTATGGACGTAATGATACCACGCAATCAATACCAATTTCACAAGCTATTGTAAGGCCCTAGATATTAGGACTTAGCTTGGCGGATCAATGGAGTGGCTGAGTGGGAGAGACACAGCACCAACTTCCAATATGTATAGATAATTACACTTTTAATTTTGACTTATTTTCATTCAATATTTTTATGTTTTATTTTAGTCCTCTCTAACTTAAATATTTTTCTAAAATTTAATCATTTTTTTTCTTGCTTTGTCAGATCTTGTTGTTAGTTTTAGTATTATTTATTTTCTTAACAATGTTGATTTGGTGAACTTAACAATGCATATTGGATTGGATGTAAGGGTTGTATTGAAAACAAATTGAGTTAAAGGAAAAATAAAATTTCAAAAATGGAATTGAAAACATATCAAGGTTAGAGGGTATAATTTATAATTTAGCATTAAATAAATGATGTTAACCTCATGAACAAGTTATGCATCCTTGAAGACTTCTTTTATTTTTGGATTTGATTGAATAAATTGTTAGATGTGTGTAGCAGGATTTGAAGGAGCATCAGACCAAGATACAAGAGACATTACCAATAACTCTTAAGTGAAAAAGTATACATTCTAATACATAATTGAATATATTCCTTAATTTTTTACGACACTTTTATTTATTATTTTAAGGAACAATAATATAACTACAATAGAATTAGATGTCTTTTTTTTTTGTGCATCACAATGTTCCTTCATATGATATAATATAATAGATTAATATAATCATTAATCAACATCTAATAATGTTGCCTTTTCAGATTGGAAGGGTTACTTTGTCATCTAAGAAAAATAATTCTATAAAAATTGGTAAACTTACATAGGATGGCACGATTACATAATGATTTTCTACTCTTTTCTCAAAAGAATATTATACTAATGCCAATTTAGCATATAAAAATGAATTTAATTATGTTATGAGTAGAATTGTGCTTATCAACCTTTCAAATTTTCCATAAAATAAATGAATAACTTTTCAAAACACGAATGGAAAACATAACTGAAATTAAATATGTTTTTAATAATTTAATGTACAAATAGGAGTTATATCAATGCTGACACGGTAGACACAGTAACAATATTGAAGCAAGGCTTTTTCATGGTTCCATTACATCATCATAATGTGTGAAAAAAACTAAATATTTTTTATATTAAAAAAATACAATGAAGATACATTTTTTTAATAATTTATTAGTATATAACATTATTTTTATATGAACTTATTATTCATACTATTATTATTGTATACCAAACACAACATATCAACCTAATAATTATTATAAAAAAAAATAACATCATAAGAAGTTAAATAATATTTTTTATATTAAAAAAATACAATGAGGATACATTTTTTTTCATAATTTATTATTATATAACATTATTTTTATATGGACTTATTATTCATACTATTATTATTGTATACCAAACACAACATATCAACCTAATAATTATTATTAAAAAAAATAACATCATAAGACGTTAAATATGTTTGAATTAGATTTATTATTGAGTATATTTATTTATTTAAAAAACAAATCTTTAAAAAAAAAAAAAAAAATCAACTCATGAAGGGCATAAATGTGATTTAGTAGGTGTAGTTAGGTTAGTTGGGTGGCGGCAAGAAACAAGTTTATGGTTATTCTGAACTCTGACGTAAGAGATGATTATTATCTGGGTGTTTGACACGTGTAATGCTAACTTTATTATGAACCACCCATTTATATTAACAAAACTTTAAACTTGCAATATTTAATTTTATTCATAAAATTAATTATGTGGACTTGGGGGGGCAGTTGTCCTAGTTGAACAGGGTCTGTCTGTCAAAAAAAAAAAAGTTGAACAGGGTCTGAGTCTGAAACCACCACACAAAAACAAGGAGATGACTTTCTTAACGACAACAACAAAGGACGAGTCTAGAAGTGAAGCGAAGTGACAAACCAAACTTCCCCAATGGTAGAGGAGAAGAAGCGTGATGAGGTTGTCATTGTTGCTTACTTTATTTCACTTTCTGACAATATTCATGGGAATCCTATACAGTTCTTCTATCTATCCTCCTGCTCCAATAATTTGTTGAACTTGTTGGAGGGATTGGGAGCTACATCAAACGACTTTCATTAATGGGAATATGGGATGGTTTTGAATCTTGGCTTTTATTGTAAAGAATGTAGGAAGTATGTTCTCAATTGGAGGGATATGAATTAGAGCACTTGCATTTTTTTTTTTTTTTTGGAAGCAAATAGAGCACTTGTATTCACACTTGTATAATGGAAAAATGATTACATTTTAACCAATTAAATCTAAGATTTATCACCATCAGACAATACAAAATTATGTAAAAATATAATATTGTTATAGTAATCGTGTAAAAATTTACTCTAATACTATTCATTTTGCATTTAGTTTATTATTCTTTTTTTATGTTTTTTGAGAATGAATGAAAAAAGTGGATGATATGGTTGTTTATGTGAAGAAAGAAAATCAATTTTACAAAATTGAGAAAATTTGATATTATAATGAAATGTAGTATATAATAAATAATCTGATGTATGATGTTTTGAAAATTGAGTATGTAAATTTGAAAAAGCATGTTTTTATGCTAAAATAGTAGAAAAAAATTCCACGAACCGATGAAAATGCTCATACCTTTCCCTCACCCAAAAAAAAAAAAGAAAAGGGATATGCTGCAAATGTTCTATAATATCCTTAAAAAAAATAGTACTATAATTGACAAATGGAGTGTCTAAAGCTAAAATTTGTAGGCTTACTGGTTGAGAAAGTTTGTAATCACAAAAAAATTTGCAACTGTTGATGAGACAGATTATTAGTGATAGGTAAAAAATTAATGCCAGTAATAAGTTCAAATAAGAACTAGTAAAAATTTGTAATTCGACCGTTGTAAAAAAGTTGTTTTTGTCTATAACATTTCTCTTACCATTTACTTGTGCTTCTTCCCCTTTTGTCTTTTCTAAATAGAAAAAAGGATGGTAAATTCCTAATTAGATTCGACTTTTTCTGTTAGGCTATTAGTTTATTGTTTCTATTTTTTATGTACCTAAAAATCCATATTTTTTAGGTCTAATTATAATTTATCAACTTCCAATAAATAATATTTCAGCAAAAAAAAAAAAAAAAATCATCTATACTCACACCATGTTTTTCTTTTAATGGAATATATATAGCCAAAATTAACATTAAAGAAAAATTTTAATTTTTTTTTTTAAATATACAAAGAGTTTTGTAACTCAAATGACATTTCTTGGTCTTTCTAACAAAAGCATACAAGATTCAAATCTCTCATTTCTAACTATTCAATTAAAAAAAAAAAATCAACTTGATGTAAATTATGAATTTGGCTACCATAGAAGGTGAAAAATTAAAATTTACTCAAAACATTTACGTGAAATTTGTAAAGCCAAAATACTAATTACAAATTCCACTTAAGAGTGAGTTTGGTTTAGCTTTTTAATATTGTGTTTTTTGAAAAAGTTTGGGTTTTAAAATGTGCGGTATGAAACTAGGTTTTTGTAAAAGCCGAGTGTTTGATAAAAGTTGTTAAAAAATGTTTTTTGAAAAAACTGAGCGTTTGGCTAACACTTATAAAAATGGCAGTTTGAGAAGTAAATTACCAAAAATGACAATATAAGGAAGTTTATTTCATACTTAAATCAACTGCTTCATATACTTCAATATAAAACCTCAAAGTGACTTGAACATAAAAAGGGAGATTGGACGATCTTTTGTCATAAATTAAAAGGTGATGGCTTAATTAGGAATATAATGCTTGCTTTAGGTTTAGGGATTCACAGCCCACGTATTCCAATAGGACTGATTTTGCTGTTGTGATCGAACATATCATGGCATTTCACCATTGTGAAGGATCTCGAACTTTCGACATATCTCGCAAAGGTCCCATGGGTTGGTGGAATACTCGATAAATGATGCCATTAACATAGAGCCAACCTATGGGTTGATGGATTACTTGATAGACAGTACTGTCGTTGTCTCTCCTAACAACTTTATAGACAACACTACTGCTACCAAGAAGTGGATGACCATGAAATTATTTCTGCTACTAGCATTGTATTTGTTGTTAGCGTTGTTGTAAAAATGACTTGATAATGTAGCAGAGGAGTTGGAGGAAGAATTAAAGGAAGATGAGGAAGGGGGGAACAATTTTAAAGCTCTGTTTCTTTGGTATTTTATATTCTCCATATACGCCAAATAATGAATTTTGTGATTGATAGGGTTTTAAATAATGGGAATGTACAGGGGTGTTTGATAGAGTAGTTTGAAATGGAATTTTTGTAATTTTTTGTAATCTTTTGAAATACGTGTGGGTGAAAAAAGTGTGTGGAAATGTGTGTAAGTGTGTTTAAAATGTGAAAATTGTTGCTCAAACAGGAATACCAAACAGATTGCCATCTGTGATGAGTAGAATGTTCATCATTTGTAAATTTTGTGTAATTAAAATGTTCTTCATCCAAACACTCATTTATTAGGCTAGTCCTTGATGACGAGTAGAATATTAAGTGCCATATGTGAAATCAACGGCACTACAAGATTAAAATAAGTATTACTATTTACTCAAAAAAAAATCCCAAGGAAGTAAATGGTTTCATAACCGACAGATTGCAATGGTTAGGTGAGTAATCATGGGATGATTAATCATCATGAATGACCTGAAAGGCGTTACTTTGACAACCAGAAATGAACCATAAAGAGGCTCCCGACGGCTATAGAAAGAAGGGCTATAAATAAGCCATCACCCATCGAGAAAAAGATACGCAAACCCAAATAACTACAATCATTTCCTTTTTACTAAAGCTATACGGAGAAGCTTTATGATTGAATCATCAAAGGACCTATGGCTGATGCTACTCCGGTGTAATTCCCTTCTTTTTGCAGGAATTATTACCTTGTCTAGCTAATAGATGAGGTCATCGACTAACGACTATTTTTGGTATCATCACTTGGTATGTGCAAAATTTGTATATTATTAATATGTGCAACAAAGTGAGATGGTTCAAAGAATGATCTCATTGATTAGACAAATTTACAGTTTAAACTTTAAATACAATGAAGAGAGGGAGAATTATTTTGCTAAGTAAATAGGATAAGGAGATAAGTAGATGAATGCCTTATGATGTAACTCCCAAACCCACCTCAAAGCATCTCAAAACTCTAAAGGTTTATTCATCAATTTGTGAACACAAAACAGGGAAAAAAAAGGGTTTATTTATCTTATTGAAGTAGCAACCTTCAATAAAACTGCCAAGTCAATTTGTAAAATTAATATAAAAAATTAAAATGATATATTATGATCCATATAATTAACCCTGCAGTTTCTCTTTATTATTATTTTTTCCCAAGTGATTTGAAAGAGAGGAGTGAACGGGACTTGTCCATTAAATTTATTCAAATATGAAATGATAAAAGGCATGAATCTTCTCAAGATTATAAAACTCAAGCAATCAAAGAAAGTAGGAATCTTTCATATGATTGCTCATTAAGGATAGATCCATCCTATTCTCGAGCACTTTTATCTTTTTCTAACCTTGAAAGTATGACTAGTGTAATTTGACTTTAAGCCAACGTTTGGATTTCGTTTTGAAGAAAAGATTTTTGCATTTTGCTGAAAATTTGATGGGTCCCATGTTATTGTTCATATACTTTTTAGTACTATTCATCATTTTTTGGGTGGATCCCATGTTATTGTTCATATACTTTTTGGAACTATTCATCATTTTTTGGTATTATTCATGGGTTTCACTGTACTATTTCAACTAATTTTTACCTTTATTTACAGTATTTTCAGCAATAAGTTTTCAGTTTCAACAAAATAAGCGGTATCTAAACACACCTTAAATCTTGGAAGGATCTCTCTTTAAGAGAAAAGAAAATAATTTCTACCATATCTTTTTGGTCAAAAGCCGCATAAAGCAAGCACACCGCACCCATATTGATATTTGTGGTAATAGAAGAGGAGAGGACCTCACAAACACAATGTCATTGGGCATTTAAGAATCCTCAATTCAGTTGGTATATCACTATCTTGGTATGCTTGTGTTTATTCTATGTTTCTATTGGCACATACGAGGATTGTTATCTCAGAAAATCAATATTGTAGATACTAGGTAGATACTAGATAGTGAAGCATGTTTTCAGCAATTAGAGTGACGTAAATCTAAATCATTTTAACATGGAAGAAGATGCTCTTCATTTGAAACAAACTCTCTCTATTTTACTCTTGTTCCAATCAAGTTGAAAATTCAGTTAAATTATTAGAGAATAAATTGCAATATACATCCTTAAATTGTGGGGGTAATTTTGACTTTATCCCCTAAAGTTCAAAATTTTGGATCTGTATTACATTTTGATTTCAATTCTTCCATCTATGTCCATTATTGATGACTGATATATCTTTTAAGTGTCACATAAGCCTAGGAGACATTTGTTGAAGGAGGATTGCATTATGGTGGGAAAGAGGAAAAAAAAAAAAAAAAAACAAAGGCCAAGCTGGGATCGTAAGGGCAACTGGTGGAGAGAGAGAGAGAGAGGAAGTAATGGAAAATTAGAAAAAATAATTTTTTCTTTGCTGAATATAAAGTACATTGACCTACTTAGTGAGCTCAAAATGACTTAATTTTGAATAAAAAAAATTATGTAGTTTTGATTTTATATGCCAATTTACAAACAAATCAGAAACGAATATGGATGGAAAGACTTTAGTCTAAACACTAAATAATATTAACCGTATGAATCCAAAATTTTTAGCTTCAGGAGGCAAAATCAAAATTACCTTCAAACTTATAAAAATCCAAAAAATCCACAACACGTGGATAATGTATGCAAATACTATATAGGCATACCAATACAAATCACCAAGTACAAACCACACATCCCCACCCCTATAAACAAAGAGAAAACACCCATTTATTAAATAATCAAAATGGAACATGAAAAACAGGTCAGTAATAATGTCAAATCATATAATGGAAATCCCCCGGGGATGGCATTTTTAATGGGGGAAGATGTATACCAGGAAAGATGGGGTCGCATGCTGCATGTGGTGCTGGCAAGAGAAAACTCCAAGCACTGGTAGTGAGCTCTTGACTATTGTATGCAAGAAGTGATAGGCCACCACGATCCTACTGATTACATCACAAAATTTTCGAAAGAAGTTTATCCATTGGCCTCCTGCAAATGACCCGGCCACCCAATTTTTTTTAAAAAAAAGGAAAGAAACAAAGATGCTAATGCAGACAATAATGATGATGGAACAAGCACATGAATATTTAACATTAAAAAATTAGTAAAAGCAGGAACTAGCATTGAGTAAGAGAGTGAACGAAATTATTCACACCAAATGTGGTGTTTACGAGGTGAACGAAATTCTGACTTGGTAAACCAAACAATGAAAAATTAATATAAAAATAAGTTCATCAAAAGCTTTGTTGCATTAAGCTTATAATAACATATTGCAGTTAATCTTCTGTAGTTATCCAATTGACTAGTTTAATAAATCATGCAAAATTAGCGTGCACTATTTTGTCTTTGTTCCCTTTGTCTTTGTGTGACATACTTGGGACTTGAGGCAGAAAAGTTGGACTCAATCTTCGTTATGAACGCACGCAAGCAGCCTCCAAGAGATGCCTTCCTCTTTCAAATTTAAGAGGTTGTGTATAAAAGTAAAATTCTGTTTGTTTTTTAGTATGGTGCACGTCTTCTTATCAATAATTTAATGTTGTTTCTTTGCCATGCGTTTGTTCTATTAAAAAATCGTATCATTTTTCACTGAGTCAACACACATGCTCCTTGGCCATCTTAACAGCCAATCCACATGCAATGTTTTGTTTAGAGTATCAGAAACGGTGAAACCAATCAAGCTTCAAACGGAGCAAGAAATAAGTCCTAGAGTCTAGCCTAATTAAGTAATTTTTGTTCTTTTATTTATACTAATACCATCCAAATTTCAATTATGTTATTAAAATATTTCATTTAGTTTACATATGATTTTATATTTGGCACAGTGCTAATTACATTCCAAATTTTCATCTCTCTGTGGAAAGTTACAAATACACTTGGTAGGCCCCAGAATCCACAACCTCACCTCACTTTCCATCCTATTATTATGAAGGAACAAAGTGTCATTTGAGAAAGAGTTCATAGGCACAAATTTTTCATTCCTCCCAAACTTCACTTCTGTCTTCTCAATAAGTGAAAGAATATAGCAGATTAGAAACATCATAATGAGTATCAATTACATGATAAAAATGTATGGTAAAATCATTTATCATGACTTAAGATTTTGTGTATAAGCAACTGTCATGATCTACTAGTTGAAAGGGAAGGGCCCTGCATCTGCAGCAGATGAAATGTAGTTTGAACTTTCAAGAATATAAAAAACATAGGAACTGGGAGAAAGAAAATTGATTGTGGCAGCAAGAAAATATACAACGTGAAATCCTCGTGATCACAAATCATCTGATACTGATTGTCACCAAAGGAAGGAAACCTAGTCCTGACTCATATTCTCCCAATGTCAAAACATCAGACTTGCCTTTAAGGAGTCTACATCTGAAATTAAGCAAAAACAAGGAAGAATGAAGACCATTTAGAGCATAAATCCGTGACCAGAGTAATAGATGTGTACATGAGCTCTAGCTCAAATGGCACCTCCCCTCTAAAAAGTGCAAAGCAGATGGTGAGGCCATGGGTTCAAGCCCACTAGGTGCATGAATAACTTACCAATAATTTTAATATATATATATATATATATACACGCACACATGAGGCAATGATGAGCTTCTAGAATTCAGTAGATACAAAGGTTTAAGTCAGACAATTCTAAATAATTTTTTCCATCAGAACTTGTCTATGGTGCCTGGGAGTTCACTTATAGAACTGAATGAGGCTTGAAAATAATTATTTCAAAGAAACTTAAAGTAAATCAAAGGGCTTTTCCCTGAAATTCCACGCTGCTATCGATAGGAATTTAAGCAAATGAAAGAGAAAAGGAGTGTTAATCTACTATGAGAACCATGAAGCCAGAGGGCACAACATACAACAGATCAATGACACTGAAAATCAAAGGTAGACAGAAGCAATATGTTTCCAAAATGATAAACCCTCATTTAATTCATTTATAGTATCCACCCTACATATGATTCCTCTAGTGGAAGAAAGATAACCTTTTGGAATAGGTAATGGGTCAAGTATCTGAAATTGCAAAAAGTGCATCTCGATAATGCATTTTTGGGTGCAAAATGGCATAAGGAGCATAATTGGTTCTTATGTTACACTTTTATTTAGACACACACAGTATCTTGCATAGGGCTTAACTCAGTCTTTTTCTTAGTTGAATCTTCAATATATGGAAACTGGATTTAGCTTGTCATAATCAAGGTGAAAACTGTGTCAGAAGTGGAGTTTGCAGAAGGTATCTGTACTATCAAATAAATAAGTATTTTAAAAGATATGTCAGCATCAATGAGGCCAAAGATCTTTTTTTTTTTTTTTTTTTTTGATAAATAATGAAAGTTCATTAATCAAAATAGCCAGGTACACCAGAAGTGTACATGGATAGGAGTACATCAAGCTCGTAAATTACAATGATTAAGCATATTTAAAAGATTAGAACATGAAAAAGAATTAAAACAGAACTCCAATCAAGCAAAGAGTGGAGGAGGAAAGATTCAATCTCAAGAATCGACCGTTCCTTTCCCTCAAAGCATCTAGTGTTCCCTTCTCGCCAAATACACCATAAAACACAATGTGGGACATCCCTCCACAAGTCAATGTTACAATGTCTACCAAAAGGGCCTTGCCAAGCTGTAAATAAATCCGTAACGCTTTGTGGCATAACCCAAATCACACCAAAAAGGGCTCACACCATAGACCATAGCTCGAAAGCAATGGGACAAAAAAGAAGAAGATGATTTACTGATTCCCCACTCCTTTTACACACATAATGACAGGGACACCCTTGTTCCATAATCTATCAAGAGTCAAAATCTTACCTAAAGCGGCAGTCCACAAGAAGAAAGCAACTCTAGGAGGGATCTTTGAGCGCCACAAAGGTTTCCAAGGAAAAAGAGTGTCAAGGGTCGAGGAGTGAACAGCTGGAAATCTACCCGCGAGACAAACTTGAGATTTACCATATCATTAAGGCCCTCCATCCCCTTGATGCTCTGAGGAAAATTTTATAGTTTGAGAGACAACCAAATAAACTTGCCACTCAGATATTTGTCTTTTATTATCCCACTTGTCATTGGTTTTCATAAGATCAACATCAGACTACATATTAGCTCTTAATCTGTTCAACACCATGCATGGATGTGGTGTGGAAATCTTAGTCTTTACAACAAGATATCTAAAGCAATGGCTAAACTTAAGTCTAGGTGTGGACCAACTTTTTAAAACAAAAGCAACACTTAAAAACATATTTTTTAAATTGCTCTCCATTGCTACACAAAGGTCCCGTAATTGTGTACAAGGCGAAACGGAACATACTTTAAGCTGTCCTTTTCTTTATTTGTTGTTGCCTTTTCAGGTAAGAGATAGCTAAAGCACAACTCAGCTTAACGAAGCATTATCAAAGCCTACTTGATACATCTTTAATCATAACTGCCAGCAGTCATGTATATATGCAAAATTCTCACTGTTCAGCTCAATCTAGGGCCACATACTTCTTTCATTTCAGATATTCATGGCTTTTTAAAAATATATATTAACAAGGGGTGCAAAACTCTTTGAGCACCTAACTAATCTGTGGAGTGCAGACATAGATAGTCCCCTGTCTCACACACTGTACTCCCAAAGAGTTGCTTGGATTCTAGTTAGGAAAGTCAAACTCAATACTCCATTTGAGAGATCATGACTTCAAGGAACAGCTAGACCAACCCCAAAAAGAGTCATGGCTTTATCTACTGCCTCAAACTCAATGCCATCAAATTCTCACAATCATCACACAACCATTTTGACTTCAAGTGTTGGTTTTTCCTAGGAGATCCAAATTTAGCCACATTTTCACTAAAGGAACCTCCTACATGATGCACTTCACATGATCATACATAACAGGCAAGTCTAAAATAAAATTCTTTCTCTACAATACAGTTATAGCATCTTCCCCGTGAATATCCAGAGAGTAAAAATAGCAAACCAAAATAACACAGTTCTTTCTTATTCAAACAAAAACAACATGCATTGCAACAAACAATGATGCAATCACAGAAACGAAAAAACATCATTAAGAACCTTTTTGTCAAGAAGATTTAATAGAATCAACAAACCCACTACTCAGCAATCTCTCCACATACTTCCCCAATATATCCACCTCCAAATTCACCTTCTGCCCAACATTCTTCAAAGGAATCACCACCTTCTCCTGAGTATAAGCTACCAACATGAAATTAAAGCATTCCTCATCATCAAACACATCCACAACTGTCAAACTAGTCCCATCCACAGCAATAAACCCTTTGGGCACTATATACTTCAACAACTCCTTCCCAGTCTTCACCTTGATCCACAAGGAATCCCCCTCAGGCTCCTTTGACACTATCTCCCCAGTCCCATCCACATGCCCCTGCACAAAATGGCCCCCCATTCGGCTCGTGGGCTGCACTGCCCGCTCCAAATTCACGAGCGAGCCTGGCCCGAGCTCGATCAACGAGGTCTTCCGTAGTGTCTCCGGCGCTAAACCGACAGTGAATTCGGACAATTGGGTATCGAATTCAGCGACCGTTAAGCAGGTACCATTAACAGCAATGCTGTCACCGAGATTTACGCCTTCAAGAACGGTCTTTGCGGCTATTCTCATGTCGAATCCGCCATCTTCGGCGATACCCAGTTGCTTAATCTCGCCCACTTCTTCAACTATGCCGGTGAAGAGGCAACAGATGTGGGATTCGAATCGAGTTCTCAAATGGGTTTTTGGGTTTTTTTGGATTGGGAGGAAGAGAGAGAGAGTTGAGGGTTTGAAAATGGGGTTGAATTTGAGGTGGGGTTTGGGTGAGATGGCAGGGGGAGTGAGAATTGAGGCTCTTGGAAATGTGGGTTTTGGGATTTTGGAGAATGATGTGAGAGAGAAACAAGAAATCGCCATTGAGGAGGTGGAAAATTAGGGAAGATCAAGCAATGAAAGGAGAAGAAGAAGAAGAAGAAGAAGACAAGAGCAAAACTCTGAACCTCGGTGGACAAATAGTCAACCTTAACCACTGTCGGAGCCACTGTTCAGATGGACTCGTTGTAAGAAAAATAAATATAATAATAATAACAACAACGTCGACGACAATAACACACACAGCAATGTGACTAAATAGCTATATGGCTATTTTAGATCCACCAAAACACAAAAAACTATCACCTAGCAGTGGAACTATAACTATTTTTTTAGTTTCATTGCTACAATACACATCTATAGATAGATGTGCACTGAAAGCTAAAAAAATAATATTTTATTAAATTTCTCTCTCCTTTCATTTAAAAAATATTTTTTCTTCCTTCCTTTTTCTCTCTCCGGCTTCTCTTCTTTCTTCCTTTTTCCTTCTCAAATTTTTTTTCTCTCCCTCATCAACTCTCTGCTTCACCGATCTGTTTTGGGTTCATCTTCATCACTGTCCCACGTCGCCAACTCATCTCGCCCAGTCCTTCATCGACGATCTTCATCTTCATCGATGTCCCATGCCACCGACCCATCTCGCCCAGTCCTCTATCTCACCGCCAATCCAAACTCCATTGCCGACCAAAGCTTCATCGTCGATCCAAGCTCCACTGGCACCGCCTTCATCGAACTCAATAGCGCTGCGGATTTCGTGGTTGGATTTTGTGGCTGTGGCTAGATTTCGTGGTGGCAATTTGGCTGGATTTCATGGTGGCTGTGGGCAATTGTTCTTGGTTGGTCATGGTGGTGGATCGGTTTGTGGTGTTTTTATTGTAGTGAGATGGATTATTTTATTGTAGTAGATATATTATTTTATTGTGATGTTTCTATTATTTTATTGCATTGATAACTAAAATAGATCCACTACTACAGCATGTGTGTAGGTAAAATAGTTAAAGTAACTTTTGGTGAAGCTAAATAGCTAAATTTTTAGCTCCACTGCTATGGATGCTTATAAGGCTTTATTTGCATTTTCATGAACTTTAACTCACAACCAAAAATCGGTGGGGCCCATAGGTAGCATATGCTTATTTAGATGAGTTTCCAAACCATTAACTTAGTGATAATATCTCATAATTTTGAGTGTTGGGTGAACAATTTTGGAAACACGGTGAGACTGTTTTTAAGTTAAGAGTTTTGAGTTATTAGTGGCAGTTTTGTAAATTTCCAGCAAACACGGGTCATACAGTAATGTCTCGTCCCATCACTGCAGACTTTTGTGAGCAACATATATTTTTCCTCATTACTTTCCCAACCACCAAACCATACTCTTCTTCATCACTTTCCCTTTTCCCTTCTCCCAAACCCACAGCACAAGCAAAACTCGGTCCAAAAGCATTCTTGTAATCCATCCGAAAATCTTTTGCTCCAGTTCCGCTGATCAGCACAAGGCCCAACTCCAACAAAGCTTCGTTCACCAATTCCATTTTCAGGTGAGACCCAAACGCTCCCCTTTCATCTGTTTACATGCCTACAGCAGCTGGGTTTTGCCTTTTCTTTTCTTTTCTTTTTCTTTTTTTTTTCCATGTTCCTCCATTTCTTCACTGTGAATGCTTGGTTAAGAACAATGTCTCAGTATAGCTACTCATGCATATTTTTTTCTTTGTATTTACTCTCTACGTTGGCTGTGAATGCTTGTTTACTCTTGAATACCCTTCATGTTTATGCCTCTTTTTTTGTTTTGTTTTTTTTGTTTTTTAGAAGTTTCTCTGTCTTGTTCCTTTATTAGAACCATGGTATTATGAACAATGTCTCAATATTTATAACCATGTATTGTGAATGCTTTGCTCTGCTTTTGGCTTGGACAAAAAAAATAAAAAAATAAAAAATAAATAAATAAAATAACTACCCTTGTTAGAGTACTCTACCTGTATGCCGCTGTTTTTTTTTTTTTTTTTTCTTTGCTTAATCCATGCTGTGGGTTCCCCTACTTATTTGCTCTATTGTCTGACTTGATTGGGAAAAAAAATTGTCAGCTTTTTAGTGCATGTTTGCAACACATCAAGAAACATGTACCCCTTCATAATTTTTTCATATTAATTTATTTGACGAAGATGAAGCAGTGTTACTAATGAAAATAAGATGATACCTAACACATCTTTAAATCTAACTTGGATCACATACACGGATCTCATGAAGTGCCATGATGGGGTTTCATCTTTAGAATTTGATATTTGTGGTTGTTGTTGGTATTATTGTAGCTAACCATAAAGGGTATTTCTTAAACTGCCTATGTATTCACTGTCAATTAGTTAAATGAAATCTTTCAATAGTATGTTGTTGCTTTGGTAAGTGTTGTTAAACCTCCACACCATGGATGGCATTGAATACATGGAAATGTTTATTGTTTATATGTGATTGTTACATGATTAGAGGTTGTTTTTAGATGGCTGGGGATTTAAGGGGGTGGGATGATGACTGTGTCGATGAATTATGTGACATTGTCTTTGGCCAATTCCTGCTGGGTAATTTTGCGGAAGGTGTTCCCAGTGAGCCATTGTGGGATGTGATCACACACACTCTCAACGCTTGAACTGGGAAGGAGGATAGGTGAGGGGCAGAAAATGAGAGGCAGAGAGAGGGCTTCTCGAAGATGTGAAGGTCATGTTGGGGTTTATGCCCTAAAATCGAATTTATTGGCATGTCATAAATAATTAAATTGTTTAATTAGATGAGACTATTAATAATTGAACTAATGGGACATTATCATAGTCCTTGAGATGCATTGTATGTGCTTTATGTGATTTAGTCACAGAAGATATAAATCACAAGTTCCTTGTAAACTGAAAGGTAGTTCGTAGTAGGTGATGAAATTGGGCGTTTTATCTGCGAAAACTATAACACATCAACTAAGATGATTTATCTTGATCATGTAAGTGGAGACTTCTAGTTGATGTGTTGATGTGTCTTAAGAGTTAAGACATATTGAACTGGACCACTGTAAGATTAATTATTCAATCAACAACTGTCACTTGAATAATTAATCTCACGGCTTCTAATTTCATAGACTTTTAATCTTGAGAGGGTAGTGAACTCGATCATAAAATGTAGGTTACTTTGATATATCAAGACTGAGATCTAATATTCACGATCAAAATCTTAGTATGTTAGGTAACCAAACGTAGTGTTGAGGGAACACATTTTCTCAAGATGGAATTCATAATCTCTTTTTGTAGAGACACGAAATATCCCCTTGAGATAAGTTTAACGGGAACTAGTTATTCAAGGCGCCCACTTTAATAAGGAGTCACTAAAGCTTATATTTATTGAAATTGGATTTCAATAAATGTGAATAACTAAAAGATTAAACCGGGTACTCAAAGATAAAATAGTTGTTTACAAAGTGACAGTTCCCTATGACTTTGTTCATTATGAATATTTCATGGATGGGTCAAATGATATCATTAGAGTCTTGGGATATAATTTATTAATAAGACCTAGAGTGTAATTATATTTATATAGTGGTATTAAATATAATTAATGATAACTTTAGATTTGTCAAGAGTTGAGAGAAAAGCCCAAGGCCTATTGGAGCTAAAGTCTTATTTGTTTCCTTTGGTCTCATCTCAAGCCACAAACTAAAGCCCAATTGGGTATGCCCAAAAGGCTAACCCAATTGGATAATCAGTTTTTATTTAATAAGAGTTATTAAATAAAATAACTACCAAGGTAGTTAGTATGTACGTATGATAAAAATAAAAGAAAACAGTTTTTCTCTACAAGGAGAAGAAGAATGATTTTTCTTTGAGAATTAACGTAGATAAAGACTGATTGAGAAACCAAACTTCTTAGGCATCATAGTTAATATGTACGTATGATAAAAATAAAAGAGAACGGTTTTTCTCTACAAGGAGAAGAAGAAAGATTTTTCTTTGAGAATCAATGTACATAAAGACTGATTGAGAAACCAAACTTCTTAGGCATCATGTGGAATTGAGATGAAGATTAGAGGTATTCTCAAGTCTTAGTTTTGAATTTCACTGCATCAAGATACACTTTCTATTCTTTGTTCTATAATTCAAGGTTACATGTTATCTCTCATGAATGAAGTAGATCCGTGATTGTTGCTTTCCTTGTGTGTTTTGTATAAGATGCAAATTTTCCAACAGGTCTATGGTTTGGGTGAGGAGAAGTTGCAAATAATAGAGGAGTTGTGGAGAGAATCGAGAGAGAAGCTGATGAGATTTTGTGGGAAGGGCATGAAGAGGAGAGAGGTATTACACACGGGTAGTCTGTTGTCGTTGTAGTGCTTTTGCAATGCAATCAATACTATGTGAGACCTAGTGAGTGACAGAAAGGTGGGGTTTTGAATTTGAGATAATTGTGAAAATCTTCAGCCAAACGAGCTTGAGAGTGAGTTATGGGTTTTATTGAGTTAGAGTTGTGAAATATTGGAATATGAGTTTGAGTGAGGAGATTTAAGTTATGAGTGTTGGGATATGAGTGAGTGACAAACCAACAAGGCCTAAATTTTTATTTTAAAGTGATATTTGGTCATTTTGAGCATTGCAGGGGCAAAATTTTATGTTTATTTTAATATAGAAATCTATTCTTTCTATTTTATATTATTACTATTCAACAACACACATTATATATTCAGATTATCTACTTTATGCTACATTTTATTATTAAAATATAATTTTTTATCAATTTTTTATTATTATTCTCTCTCTTTCTTTGTGTATATAAGTAAATAATTATTAAAAAATGAATTTGAATGTGAATAGTAACAATGTATATTTATACAGTTAAATGTGCAAAATTAACAGTTATGTTATTTTACCCATATTGATGTGATGTGAGTGTTCTTTAAAAAAAAAAATACTCCCAAATTTTTTCTTTTTTTAAAGCTAATGTATGAGCCCTAAGATTTTTTTTTTTTTTTTTTTTAAGGGTAAATAGATGACTTTCATTCAAAATTAAGCAGTAGACAAAGAGTTTTAAGGATAGTTCCTCTCATCCTACAACCCAATATTGTCATAATATAAAAAGCATAAAAATGTCCACAGGCGGACTATCAAAAACAACAAAGTCTTGTTGGTGGATGACCCTTTCCTAGCTAGAGCATCTGCGCATTTGTTGGCTTCCCAATAACAATGACTTATCTTCAATTGGGAAATTGGTTGATGAGAGTCCTGCAATCCATAACAAGAGAGGAATGGTTAAGATTACAATTGGACTCGCTAGAAATCCAGTCAAGAACTTGCATCAATTCATATTTCCAATGCCAAGATATTAAGAGCTATGCATAAAGTTAACCCATCCCTTAAAACCCATAATTTTGCATCTACGCTAGTGGAATGCCCAATGTAGGGTCACAATTTGAAGCCCAATCCCAAAATGTATGGAGTCTTGATCCAAGGAGCCTAATACAATGAATTTGTAGAGAATGGGTTGAAAACCCAGACTTTTGCAAATTAGATGATCGGTCAATAGGTTTTGATGCTAAAGAAAGAAAGATAACAAAAATTTATTAGGTAAAGACGTCCTCGGGCTTTACCTGAGGGGGTTGATTCTTAAATATTGTTCTTAAGACTTTGTTACAAGTCTGGTACCCAGATTGCTCTGGCCCCTTCTTTTTTCCCTTCTCCTCTATTTTATATTATCTTCATCTCATTTCCACCGTCCACGTGTAGATTTAGATTGATAGTGCTGATACTTGTTCCATTAGCCCCTCCCTAAAGTCTTTAGGAGTGGTTGTAAAGGCTGAAAAAATGGTTCAGTTAGTTGCAGAGCATTTAATGCAATAGTAGCAACTTTCTCATAGATATTTTTGTGTCTTCCTTTGTCCTGTTCTTTCTCAATACTTATCATCTTCCATGGAATGGTTCGGAGTGTTACTCTTAATGACAGGCCATTCCCTTTGTCCTCGACCTTGCCTAGCCGAGAAAGAGTTCTTCCTCGAATTGGGCCCTTGGCCCAACATATACATAGATATGGGCTCCCTGGCCTTTCACCCCCACACCCAATATTTTGGGTAAATCCTTTAATCCACCGCTCATTGGAGTCACGGATTAATCCCTCTTTGCTAGCCCTTCTATGATTCTCCAGAGTCAAACCATCTATATTGAGTTTGCACCACCCATTGAAGGAAAAATTCTCTAACTCATTATATGGCGAATGACAAAACAATTCACTTGTACTTCACATGACTTAGAGCATCTCCAACAGTTTCAGCAAATTTTTGTACTATTTGGAGAATGAACAGTGACATTTAACTTTTACATACCCACTTTTTCAAATACACTTCCAACAAATTCCCTATCCCATTCTCTATCTTATTTAAATATTATTTCTTCATTCATTCTTTATCATCATTTATTTTTCCTATATTTATTCTCAACAATTATATTTTTTAATGAAAAGAGTTATATTTACAACATTTTTTGCAATACTTTCACAAAAAAATTTATGTGAAAAGTTGTTACTAATTCTAATTTGAACTCATCACTTAAATTATCTTTTTTATCGCCAATATTAACTAATAACAATTTGTTACGTAAAATTTATTGTGAAAATATTGTGGTAAAATTTCTTAATTAAGATTTTTTAATTTTTTATATTATTTTTTATTCTTTCATTTCATTCTCCTCCACACACGTGTCCTCTATCCCCCTTCTTTTATTTCTTTTTCTCCTTTTCTCCTCCAGAACCTTCCAGCAACATCTCATTTGCTCCTCTGTTCCTCAAAAAAAAAAAAAATTGCTTTTCTCATTGGAGAAAAGACAGAGACAGAGATAGAGAGAGAGGAGAAAGACTGGGAGAGATCAGCTTGGCCTCCACCGCATGCATCTCCACCGTCGCTCCAGCATCTCCACCGCCAGGCTGGGTTAGATCGGTTTGGTTTTTTTTCTTTTTTTTTTTTCTTTTTGCATACTTGCTTGTTCTTATTCAAATTTATTTTAAGAATTGGATTTTGTTTTGTGGTTTGTGTTTTGTGTTTGGATTAGTTCTTTTGCTCATGAACAGGTCTCTCTCTTTTCTCTTTTTTCTTTATTTTTTCTGATTTCATTTGATTTATGAGAAAAAAAAAAAAAAAAAGCAACGGCAACGTAGAGAATGAGATGGAAAAAAAGAAAAGAAAAAAGGAAGCAACGGAGAGAATGAGAGAAAAAAAGAAATCTGGATGAGAGAGAAAGAATTGATAAAATAAGGAGTTGGTATAATATTTTTGTGGGGCCCAAATGATTTATGGGCCAGGCGCATCTACCCGAGGAGAATCCAAAGGCCCAAGCCGAGGAAGGCTATGGCCCAAGCTCGACAAAATAGCCTATGGATACCGCCGAGGACAGCTCAGTCCTCGGCAGACCCAAAGTCCCCCCTGAAAGAGGGGTAAAAACGGTATATGACTGAAACTTGGAAGAAAGATCTAAAATATCCGGGGAAAGTTGCCCTTACTGCCATTCAATGCTCTGAACCTGACAGAGCCGCATTCTTTGGCTTTTACAACCACCCCCAATGACTTTGAATATGGGCTGATGGGACAAATATCAATCTTGGAAAGGTTGACCCTATACGTGGACGAAGGACAATGAACGCAGGCAAATATAAAAGGAAAAATAAGTAACCTAAAGGAGTGGTTGGGAAAAATGGCCAAAAACCAGAGTCTCCCAGCCCACCTCCAGGAGAAAGACTCCATGGGTGAAGGAAAACTTAAACTTGTACGAACACCACGAAAAACCCACCGCCTGTCGATCAAGTCCTAGCCTTCCAAACCCACGCTCTACAAATGATATTGTTAGAGCCTTTTCACGTGCGAACCCAACACTGTCACGATCCGCCACGAATCGTGTCCTTACAATTTTAATACAAGAAATTCAATTGCTAATGTACAGTAGCTCATCAGATCTGATGAGCTACTGTTCATTAGCAAAAAAAATTTCCGGATATAGC
This sequence comes from Quercus lobata, assembly GCF_001633185.2. Lineage (NCBI taxonomy): Eukaryota > Viridiplantae > Streptophyta > Magnoliopsida > Fagales > Fagaceae > Quercus > Quercus lobata. Next base: position 38,704,894 of record NC_044911.1, read on the forward strand.
TAAGCTGTTGGAGCATGAACAAGAGCGTATAGAGGATGAACAGTGTAAAATATTCTCTATATTTTGGCTATGCATTGACTGTTGGAGATGCTCTTATTTAATTAGTCATATAATTTATTTAAATAATCTATTTAGATTGTTTTGGATAATTGGCATATAATAGCTTTAAATAAATTTCTTCAAGCCTATTTGAAGGAAAACTTTGTTTTTTTTTTTTTTTCTTGGATATTTAAAAACTATACAAAAATATATTTCAGATAAAGCAAGGTTTGAGATGTGGACACGTGGCAATTATTTGACACATGTCTAAATCCCAAAGTACTGGACTCAAGTCAATTCCTTTTGGATAAATATTTTTAAAACCAGTTTTAAAAACATATTTTTAAGTGGGTTCTAATTAGGTCAACCGATAAAATTTCTTGTAGTTGAACAAGAGACACATAATTCAATCTCTACCTACCTACAACAAAAAATGATTGTGGTGTCTTAATCTGATAATAACGAGCAATCATTAGGAGTAAATGTCATAGGTTGAAACTCTAAAAAAAACGTATTTTAAAAATGATGAGCCAAAAATTAACAAATTCTTGAAAGTTTATGTTGGAATATATGCACAAAAATCTACTTTTGTGATTTTGTGAACAAGATCACTAAACAATATATGCTCAAATCTATACGTGTGAATGTAGAGAAAATAAAGTAAAACTTACAAACCAAATGAATGAAAATTTTTTGATAAAAAACTAATTAAGGATAGTGTTTGACACTACGTCCTTAAGATAAATTTCACCCCTCTTACTATTTATTTAGTGATGCTTTGAGTCTTTTAGATGTTTGCCTCTCAAGATACAATGATCAACAACACGTAAAAAAAGCACTACAATTTTCATGCACAACAAACAAAAATGTGTGTGTGTGTGTGTGTATCTCTCTCTCTCAAAAGACTCTTATGAATGAATGTAAAAGAAAATTTTGAAATGAAATGAGGGATGACCATTCATAGGTACATTTGCACCATTTCAAAATAGGTGCAATATTGAATAGACATATTGTTACTCCCTCACATTAGATAAGAAAATGTGCAATAACGAATAGACATATTGTGTTGGAATTAAGTACACTGCACACAGACAAACATTAAAATAAAAATTGATTAAAAATTTGATGGACAAAACCCAACCCACATGGGCCGGCACTTACATAATCAATTTTTCATTCATACCTTAATGGTTTTTGATAAGTGTCTATGACGTTAATATATTTTTCCCAACAATTTAAAGTCACAAAAATTATTTGCTAAAAAAAACTCACAACAAATGTTCTAATCTTTTATCAAAAACAAACTCACAAAAATTAAAATTTGCGATAGTTAACATTTAAGTTGTTCAGATATCCTCTAAAAAAAGGTTGGGATATGTTTAGAAATTGAACTTATAGTCTTATATAGCGTATTTTTAGACAATTTTTTTTTTTTTAGAGAGATTTAGACAAATTCTGGTGGCGGGCCAAAAGACGTAAAGAACGCAGAGCGTGAAGTGAAATTAGATCCATTTTGAGGACAAGTTTCAGGCAGAATGGAGGGTTCTGCCCAGTTGTGGTCCGACATGTTGATGAGCCTGAAGCAAACAGGCCCCATACGCAAGTATGTGAAGGCCATCTTTCGTAAAGTTAGTTAAAAGATATAGATCTTATTTGTTTAAAGTAATCTTATATATTCTTTGTTAAAGATATATTAGTCCAATGTAATAGGTCCAAGCCTAATCCTTCTAGTCTAGGGTTTAACCTACTATATATACCCATGTTATGATTCATTGTAATACAGGATTTGTACTATAATTCATTGTAATACAGGATTTGTACTACAGCCTAATATATTATTGATGTAACTCTTTAGGGTTTCCTCTATGAATATAGGCTGTTAGGCAAAACCATGTAACTCTCGTGTATTATTATGTTCTATATTTTATGTTTTTGCTTCTACATCCCTATTAACATATTCAACGATGTGTGTCAATTAGGGAAGTCAATACCGTTTTATACAAGCCGATATGGCCGGTATTTTCCGTTCCAAAACTCACTCTAATACAGAAACACCCCCTATTTTGTCTCACTCTAAATACCGGACCATTTCAGAATGTACTAGCCATTTCGGCCCATTTGGCCATTCTGGACAAAAAATGTATTTTGGTCTGAAATGATTTCTTCAGCAATTTTTTCATTTAAACCAAAAAATAAAATAAAATAAAATAAACAAAACAAAACAAAAAAAAACAAACAAACAAACCATGAACTAGAGGCTAACAGAGGCGTGGTGCCACCCTAGTGGCGTTGCTTTAGTTGGGTTAAGCGGAACTGAAGCTTGGTTGGACTAATCGTCATTTTATGGAAGAAAGAGAGAACAGTTGAATAAGTAGAGAAGGAGATGAGAAGAAAAAGTAACAAAAAGAAAAAGCAATAAAAAATAAGAAATAGTTGAAAGTTAAAGGGCCCGTTTGGTCATAGAGTACAAAAATTGTTGTTTAAAAAGATGTGAAATTGTGGTTTAAAAAGTGTTGTTGAAAAATATGTTTTAACGTTTATAAAACAAAAAAAAAAAAAAGTGTTTGGTACCATGGTTTAAATAACAAGTTTCAGTGTTCGAAAAACTTAAATATATGTTTGGTATGTGTGTGTTTAATTTTTAAAAAAACTGACACCCTGTACAAAATAAAATTTTTTATTTGATGAGGGCAGAGGGTTTGATGAGAGGAAGAGAATTGAACACAGACATGTCACATCAGGTGGTTCCCATGGTGTTTGAAAGTATTTACGGTTCCAACGTTGTTTGTTGTTTAAAAAAAGGCCACAGGTGATTTCAAAAAGCATCATTTAAAAACCATATTTTCAACAACAATTTTCAAGCAACACTGAACACAAATATGTTGCCAAACGCGTGTTTTTATTTTTAAACACTATTGTTCAGTTTTTAAACACCGAATACCAATGTTTAAACTCGGTGACCAAACGGCCCAAAAAGGTGTGGTTGAGGGATAAGGAGTAGAGTTATTGTCCACACCAACTCTCATCTATTTCCAAGGCAATCCTGTGGGTTTTACAAGTTTCAATTTTGAAATTTTACTTTCTATTTTTTTTTTTTGAAAACTTTCTATTTTTTTCTGTAATTATATTTTATTTAATTTATTTTTTAAGTCTTAGATAGTGTTAGATTGGATATGATATGTTGGACTTGGGCCATTTTTATTGGTATGTTGAACTAAACATATAGGTGAGATATAAATTTAATAACTATATACATTAATTGGTATCGAAATATTTCATTGTTTATCAAACCAAAACGTCTTCTTGTACAGTATTGACTCCCTTGATATCAATGCTAATATTTAACTTCTTCTATAAAAAAAATAAAATAAACTCATAATTTATGCTATTGACCATTATCTATAAATTTAAAACTTTACATTTTACATGACAAAATATATCCTTGAACATAGATAAATATCTTAATTGAATAAAAATACATATTTTCTTTTCAAAAAATTTAAAATATACTGTAGAATTTAAGTGTCATATTCACAATTCTCACAAAGTTAGGATATTCAAGAATTGACATGTCCTACTTATAAGATGAGAATTTTAATTTTTCCTGTTTCAATAAATTTGATATTTTAGTGGGATATAAGTCTCGAAATTTTATTGTCAAATGAACTATTAAATTTTCATGAATTAACAATTTTAACTAAAAAAGACAATCTGAAAAGAAAGTTGATGAGGTTGGTGTTGAAATGGGCCATGTGTATGACTTGAATTGCCAAGCCCAAGTCAACGTAAATAGAATCCTAGTTGTAAAAGGAATGCTCCAGCCGACCTTAACATATACATATATATACTGTATTCAAGTGCAGCCGTGAGAATACATAGAGAGATTTCCAATTAACCTAGTGAGCAAGCCACATGAGAGAAAATAGAGAAAAGAGAGGCAGTCAGCTTCTATTCTTAATTTTTCTGTGAGAGAATTTTTCTGTGAGAGAGTGCTAGGGTGTAATTGGGATTTGGGTTTCTTGAGAGTATTCTTGTGCACTATTGTATTTTTCCTGATAATAGTGAAATCTCTGCAACTCCGTGGATGTAGGCAAATTGCTGAACCACGTAAATATTGTCTTGTGCGTGTGATTATTTTCTTTGACGTGTGTTTTCTCTATTTGTTTTGTTTCTCACAGGTTGGAATTTTAGGTTAAATTCCCTACAACTGGTATCAGAGCCTAGGGTTAGGTTTGAGTGGGAGCAATGACAGAGGAAGCAGGAAAGGCGTCTGGAATAGAAAAATTTGATAGCACAGGCTTCGCGTATTGGAGGATGCAGATTGAAGATTATCTCTATGGGAGGAAATTGCATCTGCCTCTTTTGGGGACAAAACCTGAGGCTATGAAGGCTGAGGAATGGGCTCTTCTTGACAGACAGGTACTAGGAGTTATCCGGTTAACTCTGTCTAGGTCTGTTGCACACAATGTTGTAAAAGAGAAGACCACAGCAGATCTGATGAAGGCTTTGTCTGGTATGTATGAAAAGCCGTCAGCAAACAATAAGGTGCACTTGATAAAGAAACTATTCAATCTGAAGATGGCAGAGAATGCATCAGTAGCACAACATCTGAATGAATTTAATACTATCACAAATCAATTGTCGTCTGTAGAAATTGATTTTGATGATGAGATTCGTGCTCTGATCGTCTTGGCTTCTTTGCCAAACAGTTGGGAGGCAATGAGGATGGCAGTAAGCAATTCTACAGGAAAGGAAAAACTCAAGTACAATGATATACGAGATTTAATTCTGGCTGAGGAGATTCGCAGAAGAGATGCAGGTGAATCCTCAGGATCTGGTTTTGCCCTAAACCTTGAGACAAGAGGCAGAGGTAATAACAAAAATTCAAATCGGGGCAGATCAAAATCCAGAAATTCTAATCGGAACAGAAGTAAATCAAGATCAGGCCAACAAGTACAATGCTGGAATTGTGGGAAAACAGGTCACTTTAGGAATCAATGCAAAAGTCCTAAGAAGAAGAATGAAGATGATTCTGCTAATGCTGTAACAGAAGAGGTACAGGATGCATTACTTCTTGCAGTAGACAGTCCACTTGATGATTGGGTCTTGGATTCAGGAGCTTCGTTTCATACCACTCCACACCGAGAAATCATACAGAATTATGTTGCAGGTGATTTTGGTAAGGTGTATTTAGCTGATGGTTCAGCCTTGGATGTTATGGGTATGGGAGATGTTCGAATATTGTTGCCCAATGGGTCTGTTTGGTTACTGGAGAAGATTCGACATATTCCTGACCTGAGGAGGAATCTGATTTCTGTTGGACAACTTGATGATGAAGGACATGCAATGCTATTTGTTGGTGGTACTTGGAAGGTTACAAAGGGAGCTAGGGTATTGACTCGTGGAAAGAAGACTGGTACTCTGTACATGACCTCAAGTCCAAGAGACACAATTGCAGTTGCTGATGCAAGTACTGATACAAGCCTATGGCACCGCAGACTTGGTCATATGAGTGAGAAAGGGATGAAGATGCTGCTGTTAAAAGGAAAACTACCAGAATTGAAGTCCATTGATTTTGACATGTGTGAAAGTTGCATCTTAGGAAAGCAGAAAAATGTGAGCTTCTTGAAAACTGGCAGGACACCGAAAGCTGAAAAATTGGAGTTAGTACACACTGATTTGTGGGGGCCTTCTCCGGTTGCATCCCTTGGAGGTTCAAGGTACTACATCACTTTTATTGATGACTCAAGCAGAAAGGTATGGGTTTATTTTCTGAAAAATAAATCTGATGTATTTGAAACCTTTAAAAAGTGGAAGGCTATGGTTGAGACAGAAACAGGTTTGAAAGTAAAATGTTTGAGGTCAGATAATGGAGGAGAGTACATAGATGGAGGGTTCAGTGAGTATTGTGCTGCACAGGGAATTAGGATGGAGAAGACCATTCTTGGGACACCACAGCAGAATGGTGTGGCTGAGCGCATGAACAGAACTCTCAATAAGCGTGCTAGGAGTATGAGGTTGCATGCTGGACTACCAAAAACTTTTTGGGCTGATGCTGTTAGCACTGCAGCTTACCTGATAAACCGAGGACTTTCAGTTCCCATGGAGTTCAGACTTCCTGAGGAGGTTTGGAGCGGTAAAGAGGTAAAGTTTTCACACTTAAAAAGTTTTTGGTTGTGTTTCTTATATTCATATTGATTCTGATGCTCGTAGTAAACTTGATGCAAAGTCTAAAATATGTTTTTTCATTGGCTATGGTGATGAGAAATTTGGCTATAGGTTTTGGGATGAACAAAACAGGAAAATCATCAGAAGTAGAAATGTGATATTTAATGAACATGTTATGTACAAGGACAGGTCAACTGTAGTGTCAAATGTTACAGGGATAGATCAAAAGAAATCTGAGTTTGTCAACTTAGATGAATTGACTGAAGGTACTGTCCAGAAAAGGGGTGAAGAAGATAAGGAGAATGTAAATTCACAAGTAGATCTGAGTACACCTGTAGCTGAAGTCCGCAGATCTTCTAGAAACATTAGACCTCCACAGCGTTATTCACCCACTTTAAATTATCTCCTGTTGACTGATGGTGGTGAGTCAGAGTGTTATGATGAAGCCTTGCAAGATGAAAATTCAAGCAAGTGGAAGTTAGCCATGAAGGATGAGATGGATTCCTTGTTAGGGAATCAAACATGGGAACTGACTGAATTGCAAGTAGGAAAGAAGGCTTTGCACAACAAGTGGGTATACAGAATAAAGAATAAGTATGATGGTAGCAAACGTTACAAGGCTAGATTAGTTGTTAAAGGGTTCCAGCAGAAGGAAGGCATTGACTACACAGAGATATTTTCTCCAGTTGTGAAGATGTTAACAATCAGACTAGTACTGGGAATGGTGGCTGCAGAAAACTTACATCTTGAGCAGTTAGATATGAAGACAGCATTCCTTCATGGTGACTTGGAGGAAGACCTTTACATGATTCAGCCAGAAGGGTTCATTGCTAAAGGACAAGAGAATTTAGTTTGCAAACTGAGAAAGAGCTTGTATGGCCTAAAACAAGCTCCTAGACAATGGTACAAGAAATTTGACAGTTTTATGCATAGAATTGGGTTCAAGAGATGTGAAGCTGATCATTGTTGCTATGTTAAGTTTTTTGACAATTCTTACATCATATTATTGTTGTATGTGGATGATATGCTTATTGCAGGGTCTAGCATTGAGGAGATTAATAATCTGAAGAAGCAATTGTCCAAACAGTTTGCAATGAAGGATTTGGGAGCTGCAAAGCAAATCCTTGGTATGAGAATCATTAGAGACAAGGCTAATGGTACATTGAAGCTTTCACAGTCAGAGTATGTGAAGAAAGTTCTTAGCAGGTTCAACATGAATGAAGCTAAACCAGTGAGCACACCCTTGGATAGTCATTTCAAACTAAGCAAAGAACAATCACCGAAGACAGAAGAAGAAAGGGACCACATGAGCAAGGTGCCCTATGCCTCAGCTATTGGCAGCTTGATGTATGTTATGGTGTGTACAAGGCCAGACATTGCACATGCAGTAGTAGTTGTGAGCAGATTCATGAGTAGGCCTGGAAAGCAGCATTGGGAGGCAGTCAAGTGGGTTCTGAGATATCTGAAGGGTTCATCAGATACATGTCTTTGCTTCACAAATGCAAGTTTGAAACTGCAGGGTTATGTAGATGCTGATTTTGCTGGTGATATTGATAGTAGAAAAAGTACTACTGGGTTTGTTTTTACTCTGGGTGGTACAGCTATATCATGGGCTTCAAATCTACAGAAGATTGTTACTTTGTCTAGTACAGAAGCTGAGTATGTTGCAGCAACTGAAGCTGGAAAGGAGATGATTTGGCTACATGGTTTCTTAGATGAATTGGGTAAGAAGCAGGAGATGGGCATTCTACACAGTGACAGTCAGAGTGCAATCTTTCTTGCCAAAAATTCGGCTTTTCATTCAAAGTCGAAGCACATACAGACAAAATACCACTTTATCCGTTACCTTGTTGAAGATAAGCTGGTAATGCTTGAGAAGATTTGTGGATCTAAGAACCCGGCAGACATGTTGACTAAGGGTGTCACTATTGAGAAGTTGAAGCTGTGCGCAGTTTCAATTGGTCTTCTAGCTTGAGGACAGGAGGATGAGTTGCAGGGATGAGGGACTATGTTATGGAGGATTGTGGTTAATGTTTGCAGCTTGTGAGCCCTTAAGGGCTAAGGTGGAGCTGATGGAGGAGTTTGCTAGTGTAGCTTGATCAATTCAAGCCAAGGTGGAGATTTGTTGAAATGGGCCATGTGTATGACTTGAATTGCCAAGCCCAAGTCAACGTAAATAGAATCCTAGTTGTAAAAGGAATGCTCCAGCCGACCTTAACATATACATATATATATATATATATTGTATTCAAGTGCAGCCGTGAGAATACATAGAGAGATTTCCAATTAACCTAGTGAGCAAGCCACATGAGAGAAAATAGAGAAAAGAGAGGCAGTCAGCTTCTATTCTTAATTTTTCTGTGAGAGAGTGCTAGGGTGTAATTGGGATTTGGGTTTCTTGAGAGTATTCTTGTGCACTATTGTATTTTCCCTGATAATAGTGAAATCTCTGCAACTCCGTGGATGTAGGCAAATTGCTGAACCACGTAAATATTGTCTTGTGCGTGTGATTATTTTCTTTGACGTGTGTTTTCTCTATTTGTTTTGTTTCTCACAGGTTGGAATTTTAGGTTAAATTCCCTACAGTTGGTAGAAGTTACCAAACCTTTTGTTTTTAGGGTTTGGCTTAAGTCCTTACCTAAAATGTTTGGTGTAACGAGCTTGTAAAGTTGGCTCTAGGCTAGGCTAAGGCCCCATTACAAAAGAGGCGCAACACATTTGTAAAAGAGACATTATTGTCTCACACTAAGAATGTTCACATTTTGTGTGCAGAGTGTGGAAATTCTTTTTTTTTTTTTTTTTTGTGTTTTTTTGGTGCGAGGGCAGAAAAAAACTGCACCATGAGTGTGGAAATTCTTGAAGTGAGACAATTATAGTCATTTATATTTATAAAAGGAAAACTGTTTCTCTTCAAACTAATTTGGAACCCTTCAAACTCTCTTTATATCTTATTAGATGTAAATTTTAAAAATCTAACCATTGGATTGCATGTTTTTATTATATTCTCCATACTTGCAAAATTTTACAAAAATCAATAGTTATATCATCAATGATAAGTTTAAATTTCAAGTTTTTAAAGTAAAAAATTATGCACAAAAAATAAGCTTATTGATAGAATAGTAAATAACATCTGAATTAAACAAAACTTGACGTGCATGTTGAAAATAATATAAATAACATGTAATCCAACTGTTAGATTTTCAAAATTCATATTCAATGAAAATAAATAAATAAATAATACTATGACCGCATAAAATGGCACAACTTGTGCCATAACTCGGCTACGTGGTGGGTTATAAGTGATAGAGGTGTATCTCCACATGGACCCATTATTACACCTTATCAATGACAATTAACTTCCACTAACAACTTAAGGCTTTATTTTTTTTATCCAATAACCTACACTATACGTTGTCAACACAAGTCACCTAATGTCCTACTTACCCTACACATTTACTTACTGAACAATCTCTATCTCTCACAAAATCAATATTAACTTCACTTAGGGTCCATTTAGTTGGGTGGATTTTAGGAATGATGAAAAAAAAAGAAGAGAAAATTGGGAGAAAAAGAAAATTATTGAAGTATTTAGTTGGGTGAATGGTATCAAATTAGTAAAAATAGTAATTTTAGGACCACACCTTTTACCACCTAATTTTTCACAACTATCATATATGACAGATTATGATTGACTGTATGTCATTTTTACATGAACCCACTACTTTTTTTTTTCCCTTCACTCACAATATACCACGTCAAGTTGTGGCAAGGTTGTTGCACAAAAAGAGTAAAGTCGTATATTTTATTTTCCCTAGTGAAAATGCACGTGTTTACAAGTTTTCCTTTTCCCCACCCAAAACAAAGAAAAAGTAGATTCAGGCATATCTAATTCCTCCTCCTTAGCTGCCTAATTCGTAATTACCGACATCATACAATAGAACCCCAAGATAAAGGTCCACAAAGCAGAAAAATTAGAAAATCTATAACTGGGCGGTAGTGGTGACAGTTGAGAATTTCAACTAACAAAGCACAAAAAAGTACGAATACAAGTGCACCACCCCTCATCTGTCTTCCTAACACTTATTAACCCTTTAGGTTTCCCATCCCCAGCAGTAACATTCCATGTTTTATATTAATATTTCAACCTTTATTCCTTAGAATCCCATTTCCCTTGTGCACCTAATTGAGCTCCAACAATATTGTCGCATCCATGGCCAAAACCAAGAGACTATGCACCCTTCTGTGTAGGCTTATGGCATTAGGTGCCACCGTTTCAGCTGCAATTGTCATGGCCACAAGCCATGAGAAAGCTAACTTCTATTCAGTTTCTTTCGAGGCAAAGTACAGCCACACGCCTGCCTTCAAGTAAGTGATTTGTCGGAGTCCTTTAATTTTGTGCCACTAAGACTTTTCATTGTGTACTTCCTTGTATTGGTTACTAAAAGCTTGCCATGTATAGGTACTTTATGATCGCAAATGCTATTGTCAGTGTTTATGGGGTTTTGGTTCTTTTTCTTCCTTCTGAGAGTTTGCTCTGGCGATTAGTCGTTGCCCTGGACGTGGTAATTGTTTACAAAGCCTTTTCTTATATATACCTGTGTTTTTACTTTGGTTTATTTCATATTAGTACAGCATTCAATGTTGAAATGTGGTTCTAATGAAAACATATCAGAAATCCACCAATAAAGATATGTGGCAACTATTGAGGTTTTCGGCAATCCAAATGTGGCTTTGTTTTCTATTTCCATTTCTGAAAATAGTTAAAATACATGTATTAATCTTAAGAAATAGCATAATGGGTTGAGGATCACGGAGGTCATTAGTTCGAATCTTCCATTTCCAATCTTTTAGGATCATTCATATATATAAAAGAACCCCATAGAGGTAATGTACTAGGGAAATGAAATTGATAATAGCCAAGCCATTATACCAATTATAGCTGATGCATTTCATTATTTGGACTATAGGTTTTCACCATGTTGTTGACTTCAAGCATTTCGGCGGCCTTGGCGATTGCTCAAGTGGGGAAGCACGGAAACTCTTATGCAGGTTGGCTACCCATCTGTGGCCAAGTTCCCAATTATTGTGGCCACGTTAAAGGAGCTCTTGTTGCTGGCTTCATTGGAGTCATTCTTTATTTGCTGCTTATTCTCTATTCCATACACAGTGTCCTTGATCCTCTTCTCTTAAGAAAGAATTAGATGATAAAGTCTCAAGTCCAGCGAGTTCCACCCTTGCTATAAATGTTTCTTAATAGATTAATCTATCAATGTTCTAGGCCTTCTTCTCCATTTCTACTGGTGTGGCATGGGGATCAAGTCTGGTGACAAATATTATGTTTTTTTTTTTTTTTTTTTTGCTACTGCATGTTTTTGACATGGTATTGTCCTCCATGGTGATATCTATAGCTCGGATTATAAGTTTCAGCTTTATCTGGACTAATTAATCAACTTTTTAAATTTCTCTTGGCATTGCAATCAGAGTTCTTTTTTTTTTTTTTCTTTTTTTGCTAAACTTTGCAGTCAGAGTTCTTATTAAGGGAGTACGGAGTACCATAATAAATTAATAATCAGATAAATGAACTTGAGAGCTAATCCTAAATTGGGCTCAAGACAATTTTGTCTTAAGCTTATTCCAGAGGGGTTATAAACTTATAATCATATGCACTGTAAAAGTCATTTCCTGGGGTGGGCTTAAGATTGGGAGTTATAGTACTCTTTTTACTTTTTAGGATGGGTTTGTGGCTAACATCTAGGCCTTGTACACCTCTCATTCTTCTTAAAGTTCTTTGTGGACTTTGTCCCATATTACTTTTTTCTTTTTCCTTTTCTTTTTATAGGATTGTCCCATATTATTAAGAATGAAGTTTTTTTTTTTTTTTTTTTTTTGGATAAAAATATTAAGAATGAAGTTGAATGTTAGCTTTATAAGTGTCTAAATTACCTCGGATAATACAGTACTTTTTTTTAGGTGGGTTAGGGGGTTAACACCCGCTAGTCTTTTATCTATACTTCCAAGACAACTGGATTAAGTACATATCAAGAACATCACAAATTTCATTTCCCTGCCTTTATTTGAAAAACAATAGTTCAAACAATGAGGAAGGGTTCAAGTGAGTGTAGCATTTTTTGCGATGTTTCATGTCTATAGTTCAAACTCGATCACCTTCCCCTCCCTCACTATCTATCTTCTTCTCTATTTTTCTAATAACTTAAATAAAAAAATAAAAAATAAAAATCACTGAAGAAATAACTTTTTTTTTTGGCTTCCCGTCACACAGCAATAAGGATTGGACATCAACATTTTACTAATGAGCTAAGAAGATCACGCCAATGTTTTGTCTATCATATTTGGGGGAATGCAGTGGAAAAAGTTCCTAAAAAGAACCATCAAACTCTTCTACAAAGATTTGTGCAATTTTTGGTCAATCACCAAGCCAGTCTTCCCTATATATATTTTAGCATAATACAAGATTTACTAGAGTTCATATATATATATATATTTATATATGAGAAAAAGTCAAGGCTTATATGAATCACTACATGATATATAAGGGTGTCTACGAAGTGGTCCAGGTTAGATTTGTGCTCAACCAAGATTCAACCTGACCACTTCGGGTGGGGGAGAACATAACCTGCCACCAACTCATCAAATCAGGCCTCATTGGATGGCAGTTGGCTGTCAAGTTTGTAAAAAGCAAATAAAATTTTGTCGGATTTGTTAAGATATGATTGAATATGTCGAGGCGAAGTAAACGAAATCTGGTCGGAATATTGATGTGGACTGCAAAGGAACCTTCAAATGGGTGAAGAACTCGCCAGAAAAAGGGTAGAAGAGAAATTTTTCAAACTAGTTGAGTTCATCAAGTTTCATGCCCTCTCACCCGTCACTCAAACCAACTTCATCAGGTATACACTTTTCAGAACCACCGCCAACTGACAGGCTCTTCTGGTCAATCAAACTTCGGATCAAATGATAGTAGGTCAATCGATTTCTTGAGTTCAATTCTCCTTGGACAACCCTAATGATATAAGACAATTAACTACTTGTGTGGCAAAAATAAAACGAACTATTTTCGTGAATATAATTAAATTAAAAGAAAAAAAAAAGAATAACAGGTAAAATTTAAAATTTAAAATTTTCCCTTGGATATTTTCTTTTTCATTTAAAACACATGAGTATAAAGTTAATTAAAAAAAAAAAACCAAAATATATCAGTAGCCCATAAAATTTAACTATGGAGAGCTGCGCTTTTAATCTCAAAAAGTTTGAAAATGAGTCTTATTGGTCTTTTGGGTTTGGGCTTGAATTGAAGGAAAGAAACAAGTCACGTTTAGAATTGCATATATGTAATGTTTTAATAAATTAAACGGTCATGTCATTAAAAAAAAAAAAAAAATCATTTCATTGCTCCCTTAGGCCGATACTAATAAAACTACAAAAAGTGAATTGAGTGACCAATAACGCTCATTATATATTTTAAGATGCTCAACAGTTACACTTTAGGACTAACAGTGTAGGTTTCTTTTTTTTTTTCTGTATAATAATAAGTATTGAATAGAAGAGAAAACATGTAAGGGAAAAAAGAAGAAAAGAAAAGAAGATAAAATATCAACTATGCGAGGCCCAACCAATCTGGATCCTTCGATACAGTGCAAGCCCATTTGGTTAAGTTGTATACAATCAAGAGCCCACTTTCATCTTCAAACAAACAAGCATGCATGAATATTGTAATAGGATTCCCTTGTGCATCCCGCCGCATATGAGTATTACCCTTTGTATTGCTTCATTTTGCAGCCTCTTTAGTCTTTAATCTTTACCCAAGTCAATGGAAACCTACTCCATCTCCATGCTCATCATAACCTCAGTTTTTATGGACTCGGCAAGCTGTTTTGAGCTATACTCCAATTCATTTTACATCCTGTTAACATATGGTCCCCAATTTCTTAATTTAATCACCATTTTACTTCTTTATTGTTACATATCATACAACCAGCCTTTCTTCAACACATGTCACACACGTATTGCACATACATTGCACCTGACCCAATTCCACATCCATTAAGCAATCTCTTTCATTATTATTCCTTTTTTTTTAAAAAAAAAAAACACAAATAAAATAATATTAGAATCATAATCAATAAGATATGGAAAGATTAATTAAACCAGCACAGTCCCCAAAAGAAATTTTTTTTTAAAAAAATGGGGAGCATATTCAAATATGGTAGTAATTGTTGGGGTCAAAATTTAGTTACAAAATTTGTTGTAGTTTTAAATTACAACCTTACTCAATAAAATAAATATTACTACATTTTTTAAAAATATAACCGTTAAATTGCATGTTCTTTACACACTTAATACATATGTAAAATTTTGTGTTTATCAGATACTATTTACTATATGATTTATAAGTTTATATTTTATGCATAATTTTAAACTACAAAAACTTGCAATTCAAACAATTTATTGATGACATAGTTATTGATCTTTAATTATCTCTAAATTTTGCAAGCATGAAGGATATAAGAAGAAGATGTAATCTAATGGTGGATTTGTTAAAATTTACCTCTAATAAAAAGATATTGCATAAATTTGTAACCTTAAACTACAACTAATTTTATAACTAAATTTTGTCCAATTGTTGCTTACAATGTGTTACACAGTTTTACACACCTTATTTTTTAACTAAAATTATGACTTAGAATGTGTTTGAATACCGCTTATTTTCCTAAAATTGAAAAATTATTATTGAAAGTACTGTAAATAAAAATAAAAGTTAGTTAAAATAATACAGTGGGACCCATGAATAGTGGCTATAAATAGTAGCAAAAATAAATTGAATAGTGAAATAATTTTAATTTTTCATTCTTACCTAAACGCACATATAAAGTTACGATTTCTAAACTCAAAATTGTGATTTCAAGTCATAATTTCAGTTCAAAAATGAGATGCGTGTGAAACAGTTGTAGTATAGTGTGAATAGCACTTAATCATTGGAACATATTTAAATACACAAAAAGCAAAGGGCATAGCTGCAAAAAGCATGGTCGGTGACTGTCATCCTTATCTGACCCGCAAAGCCAACACAACACACAATCTGTCCCCATTCTCTATAAATATAAAACCACCAAGTACCAACGATATTAAACAAAACAAAAAACACGTTTTTCACTTAAACCCTGCAAACCCGTAAAAAATAAAAAATAAAATCCACGAAACTTCTTTTCCAAACAAAAGCTGAGTTAGTTCCACGGAATTTCTCTCTCTCGTAGAAACCCTAACTTTCTCTCTCTCGATCTTTCTCCATCGATGGCGTCCGGATCGTCGGGTCGGGGCAACCCGGGTTCAAAGGGGTTCGATTTCGGATCCGATGACATTCTCTGCTCCTACGAAGACTACACCAACCAGGACTCTTCGAATGGGAACCATGGCGACCCAGTCATCAGCTCCAATTCGGGAAAGGTACTTCACTGTTAGTCTCTAGGGTTTCACTGAAAATTGGTGTTCAATGTAATTTAGTATGTTTTCTGAGGGCATCTTTGGAATCTGGGTTTGGGAATTTTTCGGAAATGTGGATAGGGTTTAGGATTTTGTAGATAATTTGATAAATTCAATTGGGTTTTTATTTTTTTTTCCTTGTTTGAATTGTAAAGATTGCTTTTTTTTCTTTTTTTGGTATTCTATTTATGTTTTGTGGATTGTTATAGCTTATAAAACTTGAAAGCTTTTGTTTTTACTTTTTATATATGGAAAGAAATTAAAATTTTCAACCCTAGATTTTGTTTTAATTTTATAAAACTTTGCTGCACGGATCACTTTACCCATAGGTGAGCTTAGTAATTAGTAACAGCTCAGCTTTCTGGTCTTCTTGGTTTCTCCAAAGATGGGTTTTCATTTTGAGCAAAGATAACATTGCATTATTTCTTGGTTTGCTTTGGTAGTTTTTACTGGTTGGGATCTTTAAAGATTTTGCTCACAAGGTTGTAAGAAATTAAGAATTTCATTTTAACCATTTAGTTGACTTGGGAAGCTCAGTTTGAGTATTTGGTAATTGTTTTATCTGCTACTTGGTGTTTTCATTTGATACTTTTAAGTGATTATAACTGGAGCTTTATTGTTTACACTTGCTTACAAGGAGTTGCTCTGTCCCATTTTGTGCAGGATTTTCAGAAAAGCAGAATCTCAAGAACGGCGATGTTTCCTTCTGTCTATAACCAGCCAGAAGATTCTTTCAGCCAAGATGTGATTGCAACTGTGGAAAAAAGTATGAAAAAGTATACCGACAACCTTATGCGCTTTCTTGAGGGAATCAGTTCACGTCTGTCGCAGTTGGAATTATACTGCTACAATCTTGATAAATCAATTGGAGAAATGCGGTCAGAGTTAGGTCGTGATCATGGAGAGGCAGATTCTAAACTTAAATCTCTTGAGAAACATCTTCAAGAAGTGAGTCAAAATTTTAAATGTTTATATTTCTGAAGTAGAGGAGGATATGCTTTAATATTTTTGTTATGAGATTTGAAATGCAGCAGCTTTACACATTCACATTGTAGGACCTTTATGATATTATAGGCTTCCTTAGGTTTTCTGAAATTTTCCTGTTTGCATCAAAGGATGGTTGGGTTCTAAATTTATTCTATTGTGTGCGGGTAAATAGAGCTGTTGGGAAAACCTTGTCCTTTGACTTTCAGCAAGTGGTCAATAAATACTTAAAGGGACATCTTGAAGTGTTTGAATTACTATTCTATTGGTTTGCTGCAGAAATTCATGGAATTATAATACTTGCTGCAGGGGTTTGTGGGAGTGAGGGGCTGTCAGGTTTGAAAACTAGTAGCGTGCAAGGGGATGCATGGTTATTAGAAGTCATTGTATTTGTATCAATACATCTTCTGTATGTATCCAAAATTTAAAAATATAATTTCTGTAACGGGAATGGCACTGATATGGGAGGCTCCTATTGATGAATAGATAAGGGAGAGTCACTTGAGATGGTTTGGTCATGTTTAAGGATAGTAGTTAATGCACCAGTGAAAGAGTGAGTTGATTCAAATTGAAGGAATAAAGAAAGGTAGAGGAATATTAAAAACAACATTAATATAAGTAGTAAAAAAAAGGACATGTCAATCAAGGAAGTAACAAAGAGTATGAATTTTGATAGAATAGAATGGTTGAAAGAATACATGTGGATGTGGTAGACCCTCACTATTTTGTTGAGAATTCATAGCGGACCCCAAAATTTTGGGTCTTGATTCTTGCTGTTGTTGTTGTTGTTATTGTAATGGCATTGATACAGTGAGATATAAATGGATGGTAGCCAGAATATGGCATGGTTAGATTTAGGGGATTATGATACAATGTTCTATGCCTATTAATGTTTGACATTTATCTTTTAAACTAAACATTTAATGTAATGTCAATAAAACATTTTACCATATAATAATTAATTAACGCATCTGCTTTATTGACACATGGTTGGATATAAATAGAAGCATCAGATTATTTGTGATCACGGTCTTGTTCTTCTGTACAATTAACAGAAAAATGTTTCTATAAAAAAAAAACAGAAAAATGTTGAATATTTTCTTCCATGTTCTTCTTTAGAAGGTTTTGTAGTGTTGACTAGTGTCATTTTTCTTTCCTTTCTCCCATTGTTAATTTCTCATTTCTGCATAGTCTCCGGGGTTCCTCATCATAAAAAAAAAAAATGTTTACTTCTCATGTAATCATCATCATTTTGATTATTATTTACATGTGCCATTTTCATTTGTCGAAAATAATTAAGAACCTCAGTTCTTCCCTATATTGTCTAGTTTAGAATACAAGTTTGCCTATTGAAAGTGTAAAGGCCAGTGATTTTTAAGTTTTTTGGGGTTCAATGAGAGGTTCTCCATGAACATTAACTGGTAAAGTTTCAGGTCATTGGATAATGAAGGGGTTTGGGTTTGAATCTCACATATGCAAAAAAGAAATCTATTAGTGTCTTGGCCTCATTGTAAAGAACAATCATCATGAAATGGATGCAATATGTTTAAAATTTTATTGAATTTCCGGGAGGGAAAAAAAAAAGCAGTTTGGTGATTGCATTATGTTTGTGTTCCTCTGCTTGTGTTTCTTTTGTTTATGCCTTGCTGTCCACTGAGCTGGAGAGGGTTGTTGCTGGTATGTAAATAGTAGGGGTTGCCAGAAGTGTGTTAATGAACCTTTTTGCCCCCAGAAAGTATTTTAATTCATTTAAATTGCGTTGTATTTTTAATTTAAAATTTGAATAACATCTGAGTGGCTGGCATGCTTCTCTAATTAATAACCTGTGGTTGTCATTGGACACGTTAATGGATGTATATCATCAAAATGCGTTTGAAAGAGTTGTGTGACAGCAACTATGGAATTTGGGATTCCATTTCAAATCTACTGTGATGATATCCAAATATTTCAAATTTTTATTTTCCAGATAAAGTCTGTTGGTGCCATTCTGAGTCTTTTTACATACTCACTATTGCAAATTATTAAGTCTTTTCTTTGCCTACTTCGACCTGATATGGAGTGGTAGATAATTTATAACTTTTGTGTTTGTGAGGGAAGCACTTTGATTTGCTGTTAATATGAAGGCTCAAATAACCTCCATTGACATGCTTTACAGTTATCATTTCTTGATTATATGCAATGATCTTCAGTACAATGCCTTCTGCGTGCCATTTGCTGCAAGAGATTAACTTATTTATATTGCCCACTGCAGGTCCACAGGTCTGTACAGATCCTAAGAGACAAGCAAGAACTTGCAGAGACCCAGAAAGAATTAGCCAAGCTTCAGCTTGCGCAAAAAGAGTCATCTTCTTCAAGCCACTCCCAATCCAGTGAGGAGAAAACCTCATCAGCTGCTGCTGATGCCAAAAAGACTGATAACACATCTGATGCAAATAACCAGCAATTAGCTCTTGCCCTGCCACACCAAGTAGTGCCACAGCAACAGCCTGTGGCACCTCCTCCACAAGCACCACCACAGAATCTAACGCAGCAACAATCCTATTATCTCCCTCCAACTCAGTTACCAAATCCACAGGCCCAAACCCAACACACACACAGTCAATATCCACCTGATTCTCAGTACCGAACACCCCAACTGCAGGACATGTCTAGGGTGGCACCACAGCCAACACAGTCTCAAGTAAATCAGACGGCACCAGTCCAACCATTCCCTCAATATCAGCAGCAATGGCCCCAGCAATTACCTCAGCCATCGCAACAGCCCTCAATGCAACCCCAGATCAGGCCCCCATCGACAACGGTTTACTCAACCTACACACCAAGTCAACCAACAAACCCATCACCTCCAGAGACGCTGCCAAACAGCATGCCCATGCAAATGCCATTCCCAGGAATTCCTCAACCTGCGTCCAGCCGTGTTGATGCCATGCCGTATGGGTATTCTGGAGCTGGAAGAACTGTTCCACAGCCGCCCCCGCCTCAGCAAATGAAGGGCACTTTTGGAGCACAACCAGGTGATGGGTATGCAGTTGGTGGACCCCAGCCTGCACTTCCTCCAGGGAGTGGATATATGATGTATGACAGTGAGGGAAGAGCACATCATCCACCTCAACCGCCTCACTACACTCAAGGTGGATATCCTCCAACAAGTGTTGCTCTTCAGAATCCACAACCAACAACAGGCCCCAATCTTATGGTCCGGAATCCAAGCCATTCACAATTCTTTCGCAACCATCCCTATAGTGAACTGATTGAGAAATTGGTGAGCATGGGTTTCAGGGGTGACCATGTTGCAAGCGTGATTCAGAGGATGGAGGAGAGTGGGCAGCCCGTTGATTTTAATGCTGTGCTAGACAGGTTGAATGTGCATTCCTCTGGGGGTTCTCAGAGAGGATGGTCAGGGTAAAGAATTTATTCAGTAATTTGAGTTCCATATCAGTGACAATCATGCGTGTTTTATTATGCATTAATAAAAGGTTGATGTAATGTGCACGGTGTATTGTATATGTGGTTTGAGAGATACAAAGATGGTGTATATCTGCGACCTCATTCCAATACTTTTGTCTTCTGTTGTTTGATGACACTTCTAGCAGTAGAAAGACTTCCATTAAATGGCTTTTCTTTTCTTTTTAAAAAATATATATATATTTCCCTTCTTCGATTGGTAGAAGTCCCAGAATCCATTGCACACAAATAGTTTTTCGAGCTTGTCATCTAATTGCCAATTTGCCATTACTCAATGCGTGTCCAGCCAACTACACTACCATACAGTTTCAAAACCTAGTGATCAATCAAATTTAAACCCTAACTCCAAACTCAGCCCCTAAATCCAAACTAAGCCGTTATCACGTATAGTTTTTTTACTTTTAACAATGCAATAAAGTTACATAGTGTCTATGTCTATTATTCGTTGATTAAAGGGGTATTTCCATGGGTTTGCCTTGGGATCGTGTTCATACCGTTGTATTTAATGATTCGGGTCAGGATTTTTATTCGTATAATGCATACAACTCTAGTTGCTGGTTAGGCCGGTTTGATGCTCTATCCTACATAGTCACAATGCCACCAACCACCTTTGATGATCATATAAATTTCTTGATCAAGTTTACATATTTATATTACCCTCTAGCAACCTTCTAATTTTTATTGTACTTATAAAGTCGGAAGGTTTAAGATTGGATTTCATTTTTCATTTTTTTTTTTTTTAGAAGCAAGATTGGATTTCAAAAGAAAAGAATTTATACCTATCTTTTTTGAGATAGGTAGAAAGTGAGAGAGGTGGAGTTTGAACTATAGACATGAAACACCATAAAAGATGTTATTACCGCTGAGATATCATTGAACCCCTGAATTCATAATTATCTATCCATATATTGCTGATCATAGAAACTCATTTATTCCATTGTATGCAAAGCCATGCGGACAGTCCTTTTCAAGCCTGATTCTTGGAGTAAAGGACCTAATAAGTGTAGGGTCTAAAATCAAATGTTTAACTTACAATTGAGTTTAATATGCACAAGTAGAACCTTGTCCAAAAAAAAAAAAAATGATGAACATTACAATTTTTATTTTCCAAATCCAGGATTTAAAGGACTAGTGTTTAGCTTACATGAGATCGCTTCAAAAATGATGCCAATTTTTGTTATTTTGCCTTGAACGAAATTTGAGAAATTAACTACCTTCATTAACACAACAATATAATCAACCCAAAGAAGAAATTATAAAATATATAAAAAAAAAAGAAGGTGATGATGATAGTGATGAAAGGCCAAACCAAAAATAAGAATAATAACAAAAGTAATCAATTACTAAAATGTTTGATCTTTTTTTCTTTGTTGTAAATTGTTTAGTAGTGTTGTCTAAATTGGGCCAACTAATAAGCAACCCATTACAAATGAAAACAATTTAAAAAAATTTCCGTTGCCGGGACTTGAACCCGGGTCTCTCGGGTGAGAGCCGAGTATCCTAACCAACTAGACTACAACGGATTATTGGTTCCAATGTAAAGTATTATTTAATTTGTAACTATTTTTCAACCCCAACATTCTCAAAATCCTGAATACTCTCAAATACAGAAGCAAAGTAGGGCTAACCTTTTCCAAAATTATCAAACCATTCCAATCCCTTATTGCACCCCAATGCCCAAGTGAGTCCTCTCCTAGCAGGAAGAGACCCACATATCAAATCCAATAGATTCTCTTAAAGGGAAAGTCCACTCCTAATAATAATTCCATATACAAACATTTGATTCTCATTTCTCATAATTTATTAAGACCTTAAAAAGTTGAAACTTGAAACAGACACATTTGCCTTACTTATATAATAACCATAACAAAAAGGTTGAGGCAAAAAGGTTTTATGTGCCCTTTGTAGTCCCAATCCTCCATTTGGCTTAGGCTTAATTTCTTCCCAACTCAATATAATTTAATTTGCAAATGCAAGGTCTGGAACAACTCATATATTCTATAGAATAGTTGCTCCTAATTTTCCATTTTATCTTTCAAGGCACACCAAATTTATAACAAAAGATTTACAAACTAACATAATAATTGCTGTGATACATTCTTTTTTTCTTTTAGTCATGAAAAGATGTTCTTTTAGGAATTAAATTTCAGCTGAAGAAGTCAAATATGCATTGCTTTCTAAATTATCAAAATATTTTCTTTCGAAGAGTGTATCAATAGT
This sequence comes from Quercus lobata, assembly GCF_001633185.2. NCBI lineage: Eukaryota > Viridiplantae > Streptophyta > Magnoliopsida > Fagales > Fagaceae > Quercus > Quercus lobata. The sequence continues at coordinate 38,727,268 of NC_044911.1, forward strand.
TTTTAACTTGGACGTACTTAAATTTTAAAAGTTAAAGTGCAATGATTTAATAAATCAAGAATTTAGCATAAATATATTGAAAACAATAACGTTATTTTGAATCGAATCAAATATGAATGAGAATGAAGAATAACAGTTTTTTAATCCACACACGGTAGGTTGAATTGGAAAACTTCCTCAACCAATGGTGGCTCCAGGATTAATTTTTAGAGGAGTCAATAAAAAACATAAATTATATAAAATTTAAAACAAAAGAAAACTTAAATATATCAACATCACAAAAAATAAAAATCGAAATACATAAAGTTTTACAATTGCTTTCTCTGATGTTTCATATATTGAAGTTGTTAAATGATTTTTTCATTATCAATCCTATGAGCTACATCTTTTTCAATGTACACAACTAAGCAATCATTCATCGATTGATCTCCCATTGATCCATTGGACATATTAATTTTTTTTCCCGGATTTTAAATCAAATTGGTTTGTTATTGAGTTTTTTGTATTTTTTTTGGTGTTTAAAAATGCTAAGATATTGTTAAAATGATCATATTTACCTATCAAATCAAAATCCACAATATTAAACTATCCATCGTCTTGTGTGATTTGTCACTAGACCCAAACCCGAGAAGGAAAACGGTAGTCTATTCGGGGTAGGTTTCTCCTGGGACATCTGGAGTCTGACCCCAGCAACCAAGAAAAGTTGGAAGTTGATGTTTCCCAACTATAATAATCTCTTCCTTTCCTAGTACATTGTCCTTTATTAGAGCATCCACAACCCGAAATGCCATCCTATCCCATTTTACCATTCCAAAAAGCTACTTTATTAATTATACAATACCATTTTACTATACATCCAACATTCCAACTTTTATTTTCCTATTCTACTCATTAAAATAATATATCTACGTAATAAAATATATTTTTCCATTTTTTGTTTTTTCCCAATTTTCTCCTCCCCTTCCCTCAACCTCTATCACCGCGCCTCCACTGCCAAGTCATCACCACCGTGCCTCCACCATGCCCACCACGCCACCACTGCCCACCAAAATCCCATCGGAACAAAAACGCATAAAAAAAAAAAAAAAACCCAGCATCACAAAAGAAAACCAGAAACCCAGCAACACCAGACCCACACCAATCTCCACCAAACCCAGTGAGCCTACACAAAAACGTAGTGGTGCACGATAACGAAACGGTGTGTCGCGGAGTCAAGGACTGGGAAAGAGAGCTGAGGCTTTTTCCGTTGGGGAATTTCGACAGTGCAATGATAACGATGGGAAGATCACCGAGATTTCCGATGTACGATAATGATTTCGGGTGGGACAAACCTTTGGCGATACGGAGCGGTAGAGCTAATAAATTGGACGGTAAGATTTCGGCTTTTCCGGGAAGAGAAGGCAACGGAAGCGTGCCGATCTCCACCAAACCCAGTGACCCACGCCGAGCTCCACCAAACCCAGTGACCCACGGCCGCCGATCTCCACCAAACCCAGTGACCTACGACCGCCGATCTCCACCAAACCTATCACCAATCTGAGCAACCCAGAAACCCAGCCATACCCACCTCTTCCTCTAAGCACCGATCACAGCTAAAAAAAAAAAAAAAAAAAACCAGAACACAAAACACGACCCGAATTGCAACCCACCAGAAAAAATGAACTACTGTGATGTGTGATGTTGATGTTGGGAGGAGGATGGTGTTTGGGTTTGAAGAGAGGAGAGAGCAGATGAGAGAGAAGGAAGAGAGAGTTGAGAAAGTAGAGAGCATTTCGGAATTGAGAGAGATAGTTGAGAATAAAATATTATTTAAATTTATACAATAGTGCTACAGTGTCATTCTACATGTAGAATGGCACTGTAGCACAATTCTAAAAATTTTTACCATTCTTCAGTTTTACAATTCCAAATGCTGACTCTTTTAGGCTTGAAATGCCAAAATTTCTTTAGATATGGCATATGAAAGTCCCAGTGCTGATGCTCTTAGAGTCTAAAAAAACGGATAATTACATGGTTTGGATTTTGTTGCTTGGACATGTATGGTTTACGGCCAATAGATCTCACGTTGTATTAACATTTAACATATACAAAAAAAGGTGTGAAGTTAACCTTAGTAGTGGACCCATAGCTTTTTTTAAATCATTGATTAAGCTCCTCAAAAGAAACAACATCGATTAAGTTATTAAAATAGAACAACTTCTATAAAAAAATGAAAATATATTTAAAAAAAGGGAACAATGAATACTTCTAGTAATATAAATTAATATTGGATCCATTATTCTAGGAGTGCCATTGGGCATCACATGTCTTAGCCGCCCAACTAATTATTGCTTAACATTTTTATCTCAAAAAAAAAAAAAAAATTATTGCTTAACATTGAAACCTTTTTTAATATATATATATATATATATATATATTTTTTTTTGATAGAGAAACTTAACATTGAACTTACACTTGATTAACTTGAACAAAAACATTTTATATGACCGGATTGTAACCTAATATATATGATTAATATGTCAATTTTTGGAAATGAAGTCCTTTGAATTTGATACACAAACATCTCTTTCTCTTGCTTGGTCCTTTTTATAAATAGAGCAAGTTCTTCAAAGTTCAAAGTCCCAAACTGACTCGTTACTAATGGGACGATTTTCATGATGTTTTTTTAACATGTAAGCAGGATTTAAAATAAATAAATAAATTATTCCAACATGTTAGAAACAGGCTAATTTAGATTTTTATAATGTGATCGTGGTTGGTTGAATTAGGATACTCCATGCTCTTCATAAGTTGAATTAGGGTTTGAGATTGTCCCATCTCTATTATCTAATATTATTTCTCCTTGAAATGCATTTCTAAATATTTAGAGAAATTAGGGTCAATGAATAATTTTAAGAGAGTTGAACTATTTTAAAAAGTTTTGACTATAGATGATATATAACTATATAAGAATAAAATTCTTTTTCCCCCACCCTCTCTTTTGTGATGAATCTTTTCTTCCCTATTATTCCTCCCTTACTTTTTCAAGCTTCATTGTCTCTTTGCCCTTGTTGAGACATGAATCAGGTTTGAGTTTTTCTTCTTAACTAACTCAGTATATAAATTTAGAAATAGAAACGCATTCCCTGGTATGCAATGAACTGTCTCAACTGTACATATCAAGATAAAAGAAAGGGTGAAGGGACAATGAAACACATGGTTTTAATTGAATTCAATTGTCTTTGGACAAGATATCACTTTTTGTATTTTATTGGTCAAATCAACCAAATGTTTGAATTTAATTTAAGTTTTTTTTTTTTTTTTTTTTTTTTTTTTTGAGTTAACTCTATGATTGAGACATGTTAATATGAAAAATGAATCATACTTTCCTAACATATTTATAAGTATATATAGTAGAGTTGTCTACAGGTTGTTCCAAGTTGGTTTTGGACTCAACTTGAAACCAACCCACTCAAGTTGGGTGGAAGACGTTGAGACCCACCATCGACAACCAATCACCATAGGTCGAGTCGAATTAGGCATGGGCAAACGATTGATCAGTTTAGGTGAAACTAATTAAGGAGCAATGGTGGGTGGTGATATGTAGATCTTTGCCAGATCTGAGTGGAGAGCAAGATTGATGCGGCTCGTATAGGCATAAATTGACTAAGTTGTTCGCCTCACATGCTATGTAAACGTTAATATTTTATGACATGATATACTCTATTTTTTTTTTATTGTTTTAATAGATGTTGTACAGTCACTATTTAAAATTTATGAAGAAAATTTCAAACATTTTCTAAAGAATAATAATAGTATAATAATATAATAGTACTGTTAATTTCTTGGTTACCCACCTTTACCTTGTCAATGTTTCTTTTTTTCTTTTCTAGGAATGGCAACGGATCAGGTTTAGTACAGGTTTTTTTAATGCTGGACCCGACCCGCAGGCCTTCCCCTGTTACTCAGACTTGGCCTATTTAATAAATGGGTCATTTTTTTAGCCCCAAACCCAGCCCGTTGGGTCTCCACCGGCCCTGCAGGCCCCATCCAACCTTATGGGCTTAATCCGTGGCCCAATCCACCCCAATCTTTAATAATTAAAAAATAAATAAAAAAAGCAACACAAATCAATCAGTCAATCTTGTTGAAATGAGATTCTTAGATAGAAAATAAATAATAAATAAACACACAAAATAGAAGAAACAAAACTCCATTTATGGACTGATTTTCACATTAACACAAACATCAACTCCGATTCACATTCTTTGAAGTTATCTCAGGCGCTATAGTCAACTAAACCAACACAAAATATACACATGCATTACATTATATACAGATTGAATCCTTAAACAAATACCTAAAAACAAAAACTACTGAGAGAGAAAATGAACCCCAAAAAAAAATGAAGAACTTAGAGCACTAAAGCTCCATCGGCGGTGGTTTCAACCATCAATCCCACCCCTGGGCTTCGCCTGACCTCAACATGACCAAGAGCTCCTCCAATCATCACATCTCTCTCCAATCTAACAATCCTGTGCTCCGATCTAACAACACAACCACATCTCTCTCCAATCTAACAATCCCATGCTTCGATCTATGGATCTCGTGCTCCTCCGTGACAAACAACAACCACCACAAGATTCGTGCTCCTCCATGAAGGTGAGGTTGGGTCGGTGAGTGAATGAGAGTGAGGGTGAGGATGAGATGTTAGTGAGAGTCAGTGAGGGTGAGGTGAGAGAAGCAGCTGAGTTGAGAGAGAAATAAGAGAAATAAGTTTTAAGGTTAGGGTTATGAGATAGATATATATATATATATATATATATATATATAAGTAGGTAGGTTTTTTTGTAATTTTACATTAGCTGATCGAGTCAGGCTGGGTCTGAGTTTAAGTTAAGTTTTTACCAAGACTCGGACCCGACTTGGACTTGCTTCGAGTTTTTTTTAAAACCCAAATCCAACCCTATTCTTTATCAAGCTAGGTAAAATCCGACACATTAGGGTAAGGCCGAGCCGGGTACCCGTAGGTCAGGCAAAAATTATCATCCCTATTCTTTTTCTTTTTAGTTGTGTAAAAAATGGGTTTTTCTTATGTGGATTCATTAATTTTACATCACATGACGACAATAAATAATACCACATATACTATTAGGACCTTATATAATATTATTATTATTTTTGAGAGCATATAAGATTATTATTGTGAGTACAACACATTCGTTAAAACATCATTACTCAAACCACTCATGTGAACCGTAAAGTAATACAGATAATCCTGCACCAAACCACACGTAGTTGCTTGTCAATGTTTCTAGATGCTCGTGCCTCGCACATGTACAAGTCATAGTCAGTTAAATCAGGACCGTTACATTCAAATATGTTTAAATCTATACCGTTCATCACGTAAGTAGAAAGAAGACCCACCAACTTGTGGACCACTTTGTGCTGACGTTGAATCTAAAGAGTAAAGATGGTCCCCAAACCCATATATTCCCATCTGATCTTATCTGTCTGACTCTCTGTATGAAAATTTGAATAGGCAAAAAGCCAAGGCGTGAGGTGGGAGTTCTTTTCAAGTCGAAGCTTTCAATTTTTAAATGAGCGCGTTTGACTTCAAGCCGTAAGATGAGTCTACACGTTAAAGAAATCGGCCTAGAAAGGTCGAATTGCTTTGGTCCATTTGTCATTGTTTGTGAGTGGGAAAGAAAGCCTTTTTTTTTTTTTTTTGAAAGCAGAAAGAAAGCCTTTAAAAGAATAGAATAATAGCACTATCATCTTACTTTATTATATATATATTTTTTATTAAAGTTACAATTACCTTATTATATTAAAGCAAGAACGTTCTCTCTTGCAGGGACCTAATTAATAAAATCTTAGTGCTCAAAAAAAAAAATAATAATAAAATCTTTGCACCAAAATTCAAATCTCTAGAAAGCGAAGGGTAGTAAAAGTAAAACATTGGAACCTTCTCGTCATTTCTCTTGTTTTGCTATTGATGTCACTCTCTTGTTTTAGAAATACTAGCATTTATAGCACTGACCCCATTTTTTGGTTAAGAAAAAAAAATTAATTAGGACCTCCTATTTTTAGATTTCTAAATCAGTGGTAAGATTGAGAAACCAGTTGAATTTGACCCGAATATACTCCTATCTTTTAATATAACTTTAAAAAGAGAAAGAAACTCTTAAATCTTTTGAATTGTCTATTCATTTTCATGCAAGTTTATCTTATGAGTATTTCTAATTTTGGTTTGGAATTTGATTTTTTTTTTTATAAATTTAAAAAAGCAATTTTTAACAAACTAATGCTAATCCTATCCAATTCTTTACTAAGATCTATCATCAAAAACGGACGTTATAAGTTGAAACTTTCTAAAAAAAAAAAAAAAAAAGTTACCAGTATCTTGAATTTGATTTTAATGCCAAGAGTATCGTAACTTAACTAATTAGCACCTTCTAATTTTTTCTACATTAATAGAAACATCCCCTACTCTAGCAATTTATCCAAAAACAAAAATCATTTTAATAACATTTGAATTAACAAGTTAAATTGTTAAATTTCTCAATAGTTTCTACACCTTTTTTTTTACTATTCAAATGTTACAATCAACTAATAATCTTGTAGTTCAATTGACACAAGTCTTAGTATTTTTAATAAAAACATCTAAAGTTCAAATCTCTCCCACTATTATAATTATTAAATTATCAAAAGGAAGAAAAAAAATGTTACAATTAATGGAAATAAGAGATTCGAATCATGTATATCCTCATAAACAAGATAAGACAATAATACTGAATTACAAGACTTTTGACATAAATTTTTTATTTATTTATAAAGTTGACTAATACTTTTCAATCTTACTTTTCTCTTTTAAACCCCATAATTGGGTATAAAATTTTAAATTTCACTACATTAAGGAGACAAAATGAGTTTACGTTGCCATATAATCAAATACTACATTAACTAGGCAGTAGGCACAAACTGATAGTGCACCGAAATCATCAAAAAAGTGAAAACAATAGTTCTTTCTTACGTGCATGCGCTAATTATTTGACTTCAGCATATTATTCTTTTCACAATTCGGTAGTTAGGAGAGAAGAGATTTGAATACCATATTTGTTTTTGAAACAATAGAATCTGCTAATCGGTTAAGCTAAAAGATTTCTAATAATTGACTTCACGCGCTAAAACAATAATAAATCTATATTATTTATAAAAGGATTTCTTTTTTTGGACTAGATTTTTTTTGTAGTTCAAAAATATCCCTAGACCATACATTTAAGAGGGACAAAACTTGAGAATAACCTGATAAAGATATATCTTTAACTCCACTTAAAATGCCTAAAAAATAGAACACTTTCCTACTAATCGAGAAATTATAAGATCCACATGGTGGACAAGTGATGTGGTCCACCATTCCACTTGTTTAAAATTGTTAGTTAGAAAATTTTTTTAAACAGAAATTAATTACTGACTCAGCAATTTTAAACAATTGGAAGTTTTTTAATGGAATGGTGGACAAATGACATGATCCACCAGAGGACTCTATAATTTCTCCTACTAATCTATGTTTTCTAAACAAACTTATACAAAATTTAAAAAACAACAACTTCTCAATTCACTTTATATATTTCCTTCAAGATCACATTGCAACTTTTTTTTTTTTTACTTTATCTTACCGATTTCTTTTATTTAATTTTTCGGTTGTGTCATAATCTAAAAATTGAGATAAATGGAAAATTATGACACTCGACCAAAAAAAGAGCCTCATTGCACGCGCAAAGCACATGTAATGAGGCTGGTTGTAGTATAAGAATATTATTATAGTACTATTTAACTTATTTAGAAATTCATAACTATCTCATCTATAAAATATTTAGGGCTTGATTGGTAATAATTTTTTTTTCCCTGTTTTCAAAGCAGTATGAACTATGAAAATAATTTTCAAAACGCTAAAAAAAATAAAATTATATTTGGGAGTCCATTTTTACTTTTGAGATTTTTATTTATTTATTTATTTTTACAAAAAATAATGTGTTGATGCCCTTTTTCTGTTGGATAATCATAAGCTTCGAAATTGAAGTGTGAAAATAAAGCTCATGTACCTTTTTTTTTTTTTTTGGGGGGGGGGGTGGGATAATGATAAGCTTCAAAGTTGAAGTATGAGATTTTTTTTTTTTGTAATAAATAAATAAATAAATATATTTAAATTTTTTTTACATAATGTGTAGATACCCTTTTTTGTTGGATAATGATAAGCTTCAAAATTCAGGTGTGGAAATACAACTGATGTACCCTTTTTTTTTGGGATAATAATAAGTTTCAAATTTGAAGTGTGAGAATTTGTTTATAATAAAGATAAACTCCTTAATTTAAGAAATATAAAAGTTTGAACAAATCTGTGGGATCCATTGTTTCCAGTTTATTTACAACTATACCATTAAAAACATTTTTTTTTTTTATCTTGAAAATATTTTCTCAACTGTTCTCAAAATTATGTTTTGAACAGGAAAAATAGGAAATATTTTTTTGGAAACGTTTTTTTGAAAATATCAGCCAAACAATAAATTCAAGTGTGACACCCACTATTTTTTGGTTTCTAAAATAAAAATTTATATTTAAATCCTATTACTAAACACAGCCTTAAATTCTAGATTTTTATATTTTACAATGACGCATAAAAGGTGAATTTTTTAATTGAATTGTAAAATATCATCAAATTAATACTTAGTTTGACAGGCATGTTAAGAAGAATGAGAACTTACAACCTAATGGCGAAAATTTTAAAATATTAATTTAGTAAGCAGTTTTGATCTTGTTCAAGTTAAAATGGTGCAACTCTATGAGATGTTACACTACTTCATAACTTCTTATTTAGGTAGTATTTTGATGAATGAACTATTAGATTACATTATCTTTTTATACCCTCCATGCCTGCAAAGTAACAAGATACTTAGAGATCAATAGCTATCTCATCATAAAATTTGTACTTTTTAAAAATTTTGAAATTATACACAAAACATTACTATATGGATTACATACTAAATAATTTATGATTACAATAAATTTGACATGCATGTATAAACAATGAAAATATATAATTCAATAATGAGGTTTGTAGGGTCAATTTTTGGGGCCCAGGCCCAGCAGGTAGGTGATTCTGACCCAAAGAGCCCTAGACAATGAATTTGTAGAGAGCGGGTTACAGAACTAGGCCTTAACGAAGTGTGTGTTAGTTAATTTTGGGCCATGCAGCCATTGAACGTAAGAATATCTCCTTTATATCCACTGGATGTTTGTTCCGAGGAGACGTGTGTGTGCACTTCTGTTCCTGATCAAAGACTGTAGTCTTTCTCTCTCTATCTCCTTTTTTCTTTTCTCTTTTGTTCCGATCCCCTCTTCATAGGGATGCCCTTATCTTATGTAGCCTCCCTAAAGTAATCAGAACCTTATACTTGTTGATCATCTGGACCTTCACTTGAGTGTCCGTCCCATCGAACATCTACCCTACATTTTTGTGAGTTGCAGTGGCCAAAGTAACACTGTTCGCCTGTCCTCTCCACATTTATGCGGTCAGAAAAGTAGCTTCCCTGCATTTAATACGGCAGTTGTGGTCTCCCCCTGGACATCCTATACTCCCTTCCTTCTCCTGGCTTCGTGAGGCTCGTCCTTACTACCAATATTCGTTGGAGTGATTCCTTATTATGGATAGGGTGCACGTTTGGCCCATATTTGGCACTTCCGAGGAGATATTCCTCTTCGGGCCTCTTTTAAAATAAGTTTGGACTCATCAGAGTTGGGCTGGAAGTCCTTTTGGCGCCCCATTTTCTCCTCGGTCGTGACTGGACTCTGTATGGGGCCCAAGGCCCATTGTCTGATTTGGGAATTTTACCCCTACAAGGTTTTTAAAATAGTGATTCAATAAAAAAAAATAGAGAGATATAACATCACAAATAGTCACATAAAGTATAAATTGAACTCATCTCTCTCTCTCTCTCCATTGGATTCCTTGTTCTCTATATTATTAACATGATTGTCAAATTTTGTGTTAATCACGGGTTATTTACTATACTATGAAATCCAAAATCTCATAAATACGCATAATTGTTTTTTAATTAATTATTTTCTTGCATTATTCTAAAATACAAAAAACTTGAAATTTAAATATTTTAAATACAAGATAATTATGCCCAGAGTTTTGTAACTCAATTGGTTGACACATTTTGATATTCCTTAAGATTTAAATCCCCCCTCTTTTCAATTAGAAAATTGTGCTGGTATTGGGGTGAAAATTAGAAATGAGCTTGGTCAAGTAATGGACTCTCTATCCCAACGTATTCCCTTGCCGTTTACAACCATTGAGGTTGAAACTTTGGCAGCATGACGAGGTCTTGAACTGGCTATGGAAACAAGTTTTGAAAAGTTTATCTTGGAAGGTGATTCACAAATCCTCATCACAGCACTCAATGAAGACTCTCACTCATTATCCAACTTCTGCCACATTGCAAAAGATATTCAATACCTTGCCTCTCATTTTTCAATGTTAGATTATTCCTATGTTCGTAAGTATTGTAATACTGTAGCTCACTCGCTTGCGAGACGAGCAATTTCCATTTTTTAATTTTAAGTTTAGATGGAAGATGTACCACTAGACATCACTACTGTTTTACAGGCTAATTTTACAGACCTTCATTAATGAATGTCATTGTCTTTCTTTAAAAAAAAAAAAAAAAAAATCCTCCTCTCACAATTATAGAATCATATATATATATATATATTATATAAAATATGAGACAATTATTGATTTCTAATTTTTTTTTAAAATTTCCAAATAAGGAAGATATAAGGAAAAATGTAATCCAATAAAATTCATTAAAATACATATACAAGAAAAAAAAAATATTGAATTATAAAATATCATAAAATTTTACACCAAGTTCTCAGTCCATATATATTTAAAGGATTTTTTTTCGAAAAGAGGATAATGGATAATGCATTTACCAAAATCCAATCAAATTGTAGTCCTTTTTCGTTTTAATCCAATCAAATTATTGTCTTGAATCTGATAATCACGTGACACTAACGTTTTGGTTATGTTCATGATGTGGACCAACCGAGCAAGTGTTTTTTTTTTTGAGAAGACGTCGACCAGTTGTTAAAAGTTAAAACCCGTCAAATATATAGGAATCGTTGGACAATAAAGGTAGAAATAGAGTTTGTTTTAGATTCGGGTTCAGCGAATAAAGATTCGGAGAATTCCACTTTGACTGCATTTATTATCTTGCGAGAACTTTAAATCTCAAATGCAACAAGGGCCTCCTGGTCCGGATTCTCAAAAAAAAAAAAAAAATGCAACAATCCATGCAAGGAATGATTACAGTAGGATCTGTAGCTTTGTTGTGCTGCGTCTGCTGTTGGACACTGATTTACTTTTGGATAAACTTAGTTTGGCTACCTAATTAGTTGTAGTCTAAAATTATTATTTTTTTTAATAAAATAAATATAATTATATATTTTAAAAATTTAATTGTTGTATTGTATACTTTTTACATTTTTAATATATATGACAAATTTTGTGTTAATTGAATATTATTCACTATATGATCTATAAGTTTATATTTTATGCATAATTTTAGACTATAAAATTTACAATTTAAATAATTTATTGATGACATAACTATGGATCTTTAATTTTTTAGAAATTTTGCAAGTATAGAGAATATAAGATGAAGATGTAATTCAATGGTAGGTTTGTCAAAATTCACCTCTAATTTTTTCTACATTAATAGAAACATCCCCTACTCTAGCAATTTATCCAAAAACAAAAATCATTTTAATAACATTTGAATTAACAAGTTAAATTGTTAAATTTCTCAATAGTTTCTACACCTTTTTTTTTACTATTCAAATGTTACAATCAACTAATAATCTTGTAATTCAATTGACACAAGTCTTAGTATTTTTAATGAAAACATCTAAAGTTCAAATCTCTTCCACTATTATAATTATTAAATTATCAAAAGGAAGAAAAAAAATGTTTCAATTAATGAAAATAGGAGTTTCGAATCATGTATATCCTCATAAACAAAATAAGACAATAATATTAAATTACAAGACTTTTGACATAAACTTTTTATTTATTTATAAAGTTGACTAATACTTTTCGATCTTACTTTTCTCTTTTAAACCCCATAGTTGGGTATAAAATTTTCAATTTCACTACATTAAGGAGACAAAATGAGTTTACGTTGCCATATAATCAAATACTACATTAACGCAGTAGGCACAAACTTAAGGAGACAAAATGAGTTTACGTTGCCATATAATCAAATACTACATTAACTAGGCAGTAGGCACAAACTGATAATGCACCGAAATCATCAAAAAAGTGAAAACAATAGTTCTTTCTTACGTGCATGCGCTAATTATTTGACTTCAGCATATTATTCTTTTCACAATTCGGTAGTTAGGAGAGAAGAGATTTGAATACCATATTTGTTTTTGAAACAATAGAATCTGCTAATCGGTTAAGCTAAAAGATTTCTAATAATTGACTTCACGCGCTAAAACAATTATAAATCTATATTATTTATAAAATGATTTCTTTATTTGGACTAGATATTTTTGTAGTTCAAAAATATCCCTAGACCATATATTTAAGAGGGACAAAATTTGAAAATAACCTGATAAAAATATATCTTTAACTCCACTTAAAATGCCTGAAAAATAGAACACTTTTCTACTAATCGAGAAATTATAAGATCCACATGGTGGACAAGTGATGTAGTTCACCATTCCACTTGTTTAAAATTGTTAGTTAGAAATTTTTTTTAAACAGAAATTAATTACTGACTCAACAATTTTAAACAGGTGGAAGTTTTTTAATGAAATGGTGGACAAATGACGTGATCCACCAGACAAACTTATAATTTCTCCTACTAATCTATGTTTTCTAAACAAACTTATACAAAATTTAAAAAACAACAACAACAACAACTTCTCAGTTCACTTTATATATTTCCTTCAAGATCACATTGCAATTTTTTTTTTTTTTTTTTACTTTATCTTACCGATTTCTTTTATTTAATTTTTCGGTTGTGTCATAATCTAAAAATTGAGATAAATGGAAAATTATGACACTCGACCAAAAAAAAAAGCCTTATTGCACGCACAAAGCACATGTAATGAGGCTGGTTGTAGTATAAGAATATTATTATAGTACTATTTAACTTATTTAGAAATTCATAACTATCTCATCTATAAAATATTTAGGGCTTGATTGGTAATAATTTTTTTCCCTATTTTCAAAGCAGTATGAACTATGAAAATAATTTTCAAAACGCCAAAAAAAATAAAATTATATTTGGGAGTCCATTTTTACTTTTGAGATTTTTATTTATTTATTTATTTTTACAAAAAATAATGTGTTGATGCCCTTTTTCTGTTGGATAATCATAAGCTTCAAAATTGAAGCGTGAAAATAAAGCTCATGTACCTTTTTTTTTTCTGTTTTGGGGGGGTGGGATAATGATAAGCTTCAAAGTTGAAGTATGAGATTTTTTTTTTTTTTTTTTTTTTGTAATAAATAAATAAATAAATATATTTAAATTTTTTTTACATAATGTGTAGATACCCTTTTTTGTTGGATAATGATAAGCTTCAAAATTCAGGTGTGGAAATACAACTGATGTACCCTTTTTTTTTGGGATAATGATAAGTTTCAAATTTGAAGTGTGAGAATTTGTTTATAATATAGATAAACTCCTTAATTTAAGAAATATAAAAGTTTGAACAAATATGTGGGGTCCATTGTTTCCAGTTTATTTACAACTATACCATTAAAAACATTTTTTTTTTTATCTTGAAAATATTTTCTCAACTGTTCTCAAAATTATGTTTTGAACAGGAAAAATAGGAAATATTTTTTTGAAAACTGTTTTTTGAAAATATCAGCCAAACAATAAATTCAAGTGTGACACCCACTATTTTTTGGTTTCTAAAACAAAAATTTATATTTAAATCCTATTACTAAACACGGCCTTAAATTCTAGATTTTTATATTTTACAATGACGCATAAAAGGTGAATTTTTTAATTGAATTGTAAAATATCATCAAATTAATACTTAGTTTGACAGGCATGTTAAGAAGAATGAGAACTTACAACCTAATGGCGCGCGAAAATTTTAAAATATTAATTTAGTAAGCAGTTTTGATCTTGTTCAAGTTAAAATGGTGCAACTCTATGAGATGTTACACTACTTCATAACTTCTTATTTAGGTAGTATTTTGATGAATGAACTATTAGATTACATTATCTTTTTATACCCTCCATGCCTGCAAAGTAACAAGATACTTAGAGATCAATAGCTATCTCATCATAAAATTTGTACTTTTTAAAAATTTTGAAATTATACACAAAACATTACTATATGGATTACATACTAAATAATTTATGATTACAATAAATTTGACATGCATGTATAAACAATAAAAATATATAATTCAATAATGAGGTTTGTAGGGTCAATTTTTGGGGCCCAGGCCCAGCAGGTAGGTGATTCTGACCCAAAGAGCCCTAGACAATGAATTTGTAGAGAGCGGGTTACAGAACTAGGCCTTAACGAAGTGAGTGTTAGTTAATTTTGGGCCATGCAGCCATTGAACGTAAGAATATCTCCTTTATATCCACTGAATGTTCGGTCCGAGGAGACGTGTGTGTGCACTTCTGTTCTTGATCAAAGGCTGTAGTCTTTCTCTCTCTATCTCTTTTTTTCTTTTCTCTTTTGTTCCGATCCTCTCTTCATAGGGATGCTCTTATCTTATATAGCCTCCCTAAAGTAATCAGAACCTTATACTTGTTGATCATCTGGACCTTCACTTGAGTGCCCGTCCTATCGGACATCTACCCTACCTTTCTGTGAGTTGCAGTGACCAAAGTAACACTGTTCGCCTGTCCTCTCCATATTAATGCGGCCATAAAAGTAGCTTCCCTGCATTTAATACGGCAGTTGTGGTCTCCCCTTGGGTATCCTATACTCCCTTCCTTCTCCTGGCTTCGTGAGACTCATCCTTACTACCAATATTCGTTGGAGTGATTCCTTATTATGGATAGGGTGCACGTTTGGTCCATATTTGGCACGTCCGAGGAGATATTCCTCCTCGGACCTCTTTTAAAACAAGTTTGGACTCATTAGAGTTGGGCTGGAAGTCCTTTTGGCGCCCCATTTTCTTCTCGGTTGTGACTGGACTCTGTATGGGGCCCAAGGCCCATTGTTTGATTTGGGAATTTTACCCCTACAAGGTTTTTAAAATAGTGATTCAATAAAAAAAAAATAGAGAGATATAACATCACAAATAGTCACATAAAGTATAAATTGAACTCATCTCTCTCTCTCTCTCCATTGGATTCCTTGTTCTCTATATTATTAACATGATTGTCAAATTTTGTGTTAATCACGGGTTATTTACTATACTATGAAATCCAAAAACTCATAAATACACATAATTGTTTTTTAATTAATTATTTTCTTGCATTATTCTAAAATACAAAAAACTTGAAATTTAAATATTTTAAATACAAGATAATTATGCCCAGAGTTTTGTAACTCAATTGGTTGACACATTTTGATATTCCTTAAGATTTGAATCCCCCCTCTTTTCAATTAGAAAATTGTGCTGGTATTGGGGTGAAAATTAGAAATGAGCTTGGTCAAGTAATGGACTCTCTATCCCAACATATTCCCTTGCCGTTTACAACCATTGAGGTTGAAACTTTGGCATCATGACGAGGTATTGAACTGGCTATGGAAACAAGTTTTGAAAGGTTTATCTTGGAAGGTGATGCACAAATCCTCATCACAGCACTCAATGAAGACTCTCATTCATTATCCAACTTCTGCCACATTGCAAAAGATATTCAATACCTTGCCTCTCATTTTTCAATGTTAGATTATTCCTATGTTCGTAAGTATTGTAATACTGTAGTTCACTCGCTTGCGAGACGAGCAATTTCCATTTTTTAATTTTAAGTTTAGATGCAAGATGTACCACCAGACATCACTATTGTTTTACAGGTTGATTTTACAGACCTTCATTAATGAATGTCATTGTCTTTCTTTAAAAAAAAAAAAAAAAAAAATCCTCCTCTCACAATTATAGAATCATATATATATATATATATATATATATATTATATAAAATATGAGACAATTATTGATTTCTAATTTTTTTAAATTTCCAAATAAGGAAGATATAAGGAAAAATGTAATCCAATAAAATTCATTAAAATACATATACAAGAAAAAAAAAATATTGAATTATAAAATATCATAAAATTTTACACCAAGTTCCCAGTCCATATATATATTTAAAGGATTTTTTTTTCGAAAAGAGGATAATGCATTTACCAAAATCCAATCAAATTGTAGTCCTTTCTCGTTTTAATCCAATCAAATTATTGTCTTGAATCTGATAATCACGTGACACTAACGTTTCGGTTATGTTCATGATCTGGACCAACCGAGCAAGTGTTTTTTTTTTTTTTTTTTTTTGAGAAGACGTCGACCAATTGTTAAAAGTTAAAACCCGTCAAATATATAGGAATCGTTGGACAATAAAGGTGGAAATAGAGTTTGTTTTAGATTCGGGTTCAGCGAATAAAGATTCAGAGAATTCCACTTTGACTGCATTTATTATCTTGCGAGAACTTTAATGCAACAAAGGGCCTCCTGGTCCGGATTCTCCAAAAAAAAAAAAAAAAAAAAAAATGCAACAATCCATGCAAGGAATGATTACAGTAGGATCTGTAGCTTTGCTGTGCCTGCGTCTGCGGTTGGATACTGATTTACTTTTGGATAAAGTTTAACTATATAGTTAGTTGTAGTCTAAAATTATATTTTTACTCAATAAAATAAATATAATTATATATTTTAAAATTTTAATTGTTGTATTGTATGTTTTTTACATTTTTAATATATATAAAAAATTTTGTATTAATTGAATATTATTCACTATATAATTTATAAGTTTATATTTTATGCATAATTTTAAACTACAAAATTTGCAATCTAAACAATTTATTGATGACATAACTATGAATCTTTAATTTTTTAGAAATTTTGCAAGTATGAAGAATATAAGATGAAGATGTAATTCAATGGTAGGTTTGTCAAAATTCACCTCTAATAAAAAATTATTGAGTAAGGTTTGTAGCTATATTTTGTCCTTTATTTTTATCAAAAAAATAAAGAAAAATTTGGTAATTTGCGTTTATACTGGGTAATATTTGGGATAATTGCACTCACACTCCTAAAATTTTGTTTTAATAAATATAATCCTTAAACTCCACATGTCACAAATAACTCATAATTTTTAAGTACTCTTAGAATACAAAGAATGGTGCTTTCTTCTCTCACATTCATAATGAGATCCACCATGAATGTGAGAGAAGAGAACACTATTTCTTAATGCTCTAAAAATACCTAAAAATTTTCCCTATCACTTTGCCATCGAAGAAGCTAATGTCCCAATCATGTGACATGCATGCGGGCCATAAAATTGACAAAATAATTTTCGGAGTTACCGGATTGAAACAAGAGACTTGTACAGACCAAAAATCAATTATAACTACTTCAAGTACAATTGAGGCAATAGATCTTGTCGCTAAAGCACCGCCATTATCACCACCATAGTCACGACCTCGATTTGGGACAAGGTTCACGTAGAGTCTTAAGGACTAGCAAAAATGCTAACTATGGAGGCTATATGCGAATGGGGTACTAAGGAATTCGAATCACCTAGACGATTCTTCCCCCTTTGCCCCTCACGGTGGTGTTTTGATTGTCACACATAGGGGAGGGAGCTATGGAGATGAATGGTGGGGCAGTTATTGGAGTTGGTGATAGTGGAGGAGAGGGAGGGACATTGAAGAGGCAAATAGGCATATGTATGTGTCAAATTATTATTTTTTGAATAACACAACATTTATCAATTTTTTATTCTTCAATTTTTTGGGGTCTGAAAAGAAAAAAGTCAAATTAGGAGAGAGAGAGAGAGTGTTGTGACTGTTACTCCAGTGATGTTGCGGTTCAATTGAGAGAGAGTGTGTATAGTTTCGATTCTCCCTCTCCTACCATAAAATTTAGATTTCTATCTCACAATCCCTTTTTCCCTTGTTTCTATCTAGTTAGCCCAACATTATTTTTGCCAATTTTATGTTCCACGTGACTTGGACATTAGCTTCTTGGGTGGCAGAATGATGGAAGGAGCTATTTGATACGTATATGAAGTTTAAGAACTAAGTTGATTAAAATAAAAGTTCAAGAATATAAACATAACTACCTCAAAATTTAGGGGAGAGAAAATCCATTTTACCCAAAGAAGGAAAAATTGCAACAATTACACAATACCACATTACCGCTTTACTTAAAGCCTAAAGGTGAGCTTAACTTTTGTTCCAAAGACGAAGCTCTCGAGTGCATTTGGGTTCAGTTCAACGGATAGCACAAAATAAAGGCTAGTGTATTTTTATTTTTAAGTACAGTCATTACCTAACTGATGCTTGTATGTAAAACAGTAAAAGAACACGCAAGTCGCAAAACTCGCAGCTATTGCCATCATGTGATAGATACTCCGCTTTATAAGTGAGCCCCCAACAAAAAAAATGTTATCAATTTTCAACTCACCTTTACTTTTGGTGGGTTCCGAATCCGAATTTGGATAGATTTCAGTTCCGATACCTGACCTCTTCATGTGCGTCCTTAAAATCATAGCCCATTAACAAGAATTATTTATTATGAGATAGCAAGTTTCACAATTTATTTTTGTTATGGTTGTAAACAAGTCAGGTTATGTCAAGTAGTGCGTGTTTAAACTTGGCTTGTCAATAAAAATTAAAAGTTTAAGCTTGGCTCAAGTTTGGCTCTTGAAACAAGCCTAAAATAATGTTTGAACTTGAGTTCGTGGGAAATCAAAAAAGCTTGAGTTTTTATTTTATTTTATTAATTAGTCATGCCAAGCTTGAGCTTAATATAAAGCTCATTTTTGAGCTCAGGTCAAACTTTTGAGCTTTAGATCCAACTTTTGAGCTTTAGATCCAACAAAATTACAATATCAAATGTTCATTCTATCATGCTTCTAGTTTCACCTATGATTAGCCATTGTTCAAATTGCAACTTTACATAATTAAATTCATCCATTCATCATCCCTTGTCTATAGCTTCATCACTTGTTTAAAATATAGTTTTTACATCCACATTAGATGGTGAAGAACTAGAAAAAAACTTGTTTGTAACTGTTGTGAATGAGAAATGACTAACATGTTTTATAATTTTACATTAGATGATGGATGGGAAAGGATCATATGTGACCCACTTATAAATAAATAAAATGTAACTAAAGTCTAAAGTGGTGCTTGGTTAGTTGAGAAGGAAGTGAAAAATTAAGGTAAAGGGTAACAATCCCATGTGGGCCACTTTATTATTAAGACATGAGTAATGAATTTATTTATCAAACGCATATTATGCCTATAATTGAGTCTATATTCGACTTATTTTGTATCTAGCCTTATAGTTTACAAACTTGTTCATAAATAAATTTTTTTTTTCTTGGGCTCGAATTGTTTATTAAGTAAGCCTAAAACTAAGATTCAAGTTTGACTTATTTATAAAGAAACAAATATGAACGAGTTTTTTATCGAATCGAGTTTGAGTTGTTTATGAATGGCTTGGTTTATTTACAACCCTAATCTTTACCATCTACACATCTCAACCATAACATTTTTTTTTTTTTTTTGCTATCAACCTTAACATTTGACATTTGACATTTGACATTTAGATTCATAATAATGATAATATTTGACATTCATGGGGATGAATATTTTGATCACCTACCTTTGAAGAAGTCGAAAATTCAAAACCTTTGAAAAAAAAATTATTTATGTAAATAAATATGACTTCCATTCCCAATCAATTTTAATTTTTAATTTATTTATTTTATTATTATTATTTTTTTTAATACTTGTTAAGTGCAAGAGATAAAATCCCAAGCAAGAGGTTACAAAAGAACCTGGGTGCCACTTGGCTACAAGGCTATTGGCTTCCATTCCCAATCAATTAAGGCAACCTTCTTGTCCTCTTCTGTATTCATCCTTCTATTTCTTGGTGAAAAGGATATTTTATCCATATTTTAAGGTCCTGCTCTTTTAGCTTGATATATACTCATATTAATTAGATATTGAAGATATACGCGTATTTTAAAGTCATTCCCTTAGCTTGATATTTACTCATATTAATTAGATATTCAAAGATATAAATGAGTCTATGACACCTATATTCATTAAAAAAAAAAAAAAGGAAGCTTTTGACAAAAACGGGGTGAAACAACCTTACAATTACATCACATGGGACAAATCCTCTTACACCGTTTCACATACTGCCGTACATTTGCTGCCACTTGCCAATCCAATCGTAACTGTCTTCTGAAATCTTAACGGCTAAGTGAGCAGAAATTCAGGAAAAAAAAAAATAATACTAAAAAAATTACACAGACCTGAAATTCCGGCCGGAGATTGGAGATCATACAAATCTAACTTTCAACTAAAATAAAAACAAAAACAAAAAAAAAAAACCAGAAATTTTATAATAATAAAAAGTTCAAGGAGTATAACGAAATTTTGTAATATTTTAGTAAATTAATTTATTTTCAAGACTCAAAACTCTTCTTCTTTGTTTAAAAAAAAAAAAAAAACACACATTTTTATTATTATTTTTTAATAACAAAACACGCCACCCCATAAAACTGCTAGCGCTCGTTGTTACTTGTAAGATTTTGTTTCGTGTCTAAAAAATAAAAATACATAAATAAAAGAAAACAAATTAAAAAAACGAAAAACAAAACCCCCAACGCGTAAACGCGCCCATTCCTCTTTTTTCTATTTGCCTTTTGCATTTCCCCCCTTTCTGTTTTTGATTCGCTGTGCACGTTCTGCCCATCTCTATCTCTCTCTTCTCCAAACTAAAAACCAACCTCGATATTCACTATACCCGAACACTATGAGCTACCACCGCCAACGCCCACCTCCGAGCCCGAACCCGAGACAAACCCGGCCCAGTCCAGCCCCACCGCCATTAGAATCCGATCCGTACAACATAATCCCCATCCACAACCTCCTCGCGGAGCACCCGTCGCTCAGATTCCCGGAGGTCCGAGCCATTACCACCGCGCTCCGAGCCGTCGGCGACCTCAGGAAGCCGCCGCACAACCAATGGGCTCCGCACATGGACCTCCTGGACTGGCTCGCCCTCTTCTTCGGCTTCCAGAACGACAACGTTCGCAACCAGCGCGAGCACCTCGTCCTCCACCTCGCCAACGCTCAGATGCGCCTCTCTCCTCCGCCGGACAACATCGACGCCCTGGACGCCGCCGTTTTGCGCAAGTTTCGGAGGAAGCTCCTCAAGAACTACACCAACTGGTGCTCCTATCTCGGCAAGAAATCCAATATCTGGATCTCCGATCGCCGCGAGGCCGCCGCCGATCACCGCCGGGAGCTGCTCTACGTGTCGCTCTTCCTTCTGA
Source organism: Quercus lobata (assembly GCF_001633185.2). Taxonomy (NCBI): domain Eukaryota; kingdom Viridiplantae; phylum Streptophyta; class Magnoliopsida; order Fagales; family Fagaceae; genus Quercus; species Quercus lobata. The sequence goes on from NC_044911.1 coordinate 38,748,824, forward strand.
TTTGGGGTGAGTCTGCTAACCTCCGCTTTGTTCCCGAGTGCATTTGCTTTATATTTCATAACATGGCCATGGAGTTGAACAAGATCTTAGAGGATTACATAGATGAGAACACCGGCCAACCTGTGCAGCCCTCGGTCTCCGGCGAAAACGCGTTTTTGAACTGCGTTGTGAAGCCGATTTACGAGACGATTAGGGCTGAGGTGGAGAGTAGTAAGAATGGCACTGCGCCGCACAGTGTGTGGCGCAATTACGACGACATTAACGAGTACTTTTGGAGTAAACGGTGTTTTCAGAAGCTCAGATGGCCGATTGATTTGGGAAGTAATTTCTTTGTGACGGGTGAGGGTGGCGCGAGAAGAAAACATGTAGGGAAGACTGGTTTTGTGGAGCAGAGATCGTTTTGGAACTTGTTGAGGAGCTTTGACAGGCTTTGGGTGATGCTTGTGTTGTTTTTACAGGCGGCGATTATTGTGGCGTGGGAAGAGAGGAGATATCCATGGGAAGCTCTGCAGTCTAGGGATGTCCAAGCGAAAGTTTTGACAGTGTTTTTCACTTGGAGTGGGATGAGGTTTTTGCAGTCTCTGCTGGATGCAGGGATGCAATACAGTTTGGTTTCGAGGGAGACAATGGGGCTTGGCGTGAGGATGGTGATGAAGAGTGTGGTTGCAGCCATGTGGATCTTGGTTTTTGGTGTGTTTTATGGGCGGATATGGGCGCAGAGGAATCGCGATAGGAGGTGGTCTGCAGAGGCTAATAGGAGGTTGGTTACTTTTCTTGAGGTGGCATTGGTTTTCATTTTGCCGGAGCTTCTGGCTGTGGCGCTGTTTGTGATTCCGTGGATCAGGAATTTCCTCGAGGAGACGAATTTGAAGATCTTTTATATGTTGACTTGGTGGTTTCAAGGGAGGACCTTTGTGGGTCGTGGGTTGAGGGAAGGTCTTGTGGATAATATCAAGTACAGTTTGTTTTGGATTGTGGTGCTTGCTACCAAATTTTTGTTCAGTTACTTCTTGCAGGTTAAACCGATGATTGGCCCAACGAAAGCATTGTTGGATTTGAAGGATGTGCAGTATCAATGGTATCAGCTTTTTAACAATAGCAACAGATTGGCAGTGGGCTTACTGTGGATTCCTGTTATTCTGATTTACCTCATGGATATTCAGATTTGGTATTCAATCTACTCGTCTTTTGTTGGGGCGGGTGTGGGATTGTTTCAGCACTTGGGTGAGATTCGAAATATTGAACAGTTGAGGTTGAGGTTCCAATTCTTTGCAAGTGCTATTCAGTTTAATCTCATGCCGGAGGAGCAGCTGTTAAATGCAAGGGGGATGAGGAACAGGTTTAAGGATGCCTTTTATCGATTGAAGCTGAGATATGGGCTTGGTCGGCCCTATAGGAAGCTTGAATCTAGTCAGGTTGAGGCGAAGAGGTTTGCTTTGATATGGAATGAGATAATTTCGATTTTCAGGGAAGAAGACATCATCTCTGACCGTGAGCAGGAGCTGTTGGAGCTGCCCCAGAATTCTTGGAATGTCAGGGTCATTCGATGGCCTTGTTTCCTCCTCTGTAATGAGCTTCTGCTTGCGCTCAGTCAGGCCAAAGAGTTGGTAGATGCTCCTGACAAGTGGCTCTGGTATAAGATATGCAAGAATGAGTACAGGCGTTGCGCTGTGATTGAAGCTTATGATTGTATCAAACACTTGCTGCTTGAGATTATCAAACGCAACACAGAAGAGCATTCCATTATGACCGTATTTTTTCAAGAGATTGATCACTCCATTGAGATTGAGAGGTTCACTAAAACATTTAACATGACTGTTCTGCCCCAGCTTCATACCCAGTTAATCAAACTTGTTCAGCTATTGAACAAGCCAAAGAAAGATCCTACCCAGGTAGTGAACACTCTGCAAGCCATTTATGAGATTGCTAAACGGGACCTTTTCAAAGACAAGAGGAGCATTGACCAGCTGAGGGAGGATGGTCTGGCTCCTCGTAGTCCAGCTTCCACACAGGGGCTGCTTTTTGAGAATGCTGTTGAATTGCCTAATTCAGATAATGAGACATTCTATAGGCAGGTTCGGCGGTTGCACACAATTCTTACCTCTCGGGACTCAATGCACGATATCCCAGTAAATCTTGAGGCAAGACGCCGAATTGCCTTCTTCAGTAATTCACTTTTCATGAACATGCCTCATGCCCCTCAGGTTGAGAAAATGATTTCCTTCAGTGTTCTGACCCCTTATTACAGTGAAGAAGTAATCTATAGCAAAGAACAACTCAAATCTGAGAATGAAGATGGTATTTCGATCCTGTACTATTTGCAGACAATTTATGCCGACGAGTGGAAAAATTTCTTGGAGAGAATGCGCCGAGAAGGGATGGTGAGGGATACCGAGATATGGAATACTAAGCTGAGAGATCTCAGGCTTTGGGCATCATACAGGGGTCAGACACTCTCCCGAACTGTTAGGGGAATGATGTATTACTATCGGGCTCTTAAGATGCTGGCATTTCTGGATTCTGCATCGGAGATGGACATTCGGGAAGGATCACAAGAACTTGGTTCGATGAGGCGAGACAGCGGTTTTGATGGTTACTCCTCGGAAAGGTCACCATCTTCTAGGAGATTAAGCAGAGCAAGCAGTTCAATGGACTTGTTACTCAAAGGCCACGAGTATGGTACTGCATTGATGAAATTTACATATGTGGTTGCCTGCCAGATATATGGAACTCAGAAGGCAAAGAAAGATCCACATGCCGAGGAAATCTTGTATCTAATGAAAAACAATGAAGCCCTTCGAGTTGCCTACGTTGATGAAGTTTCCACTGGGAGGGATGAGAAGGAATTTTATTCTGTTCTTGTGAAGTATGATCACCAATTGGAGAGGGAAGTGGAGATCTACAGGGTAAAGTTGCCTGGTCCCTTGAAGCTTGGTGAGGGAAAACCGGAGAATCAAAATCATGCCATCATTTTCACTCGTGGTGATGCTGTCCAGACTATTGATATGAACCAAGACAATTATTTTGAAGAGGCACTCAAAATGCGCAATCTGCTGGAAGAATTCAGGCGTTATTATGGTATCCGGAAGCCTACTATCTTGGGAGTTAGGGAACACATATTTACAGGTTCTGTTTCATCACTTGCTTGGTTTATGTCGGCTCAGGAAACGAGTTTTGTCACCTTGGGGCAGCGTGTTTTGGCGAACCCTTTAAAAGTTCGAATGCATTATGGCCATCCAGATGTGTTTGACAGGTTTTGGGTCATGACTCGTGGTGGGATCAGTAAAGCTTCCAGAGTGATTAATATCAGTGAGGACATTTTTGCTGGCTTTAACTGCACATTGCGTGGAGGGAATGTCACTCACCATGAATACATCCAGGTCGGCAAGGGAAGGGATGTTGGGTTGAATCAAGTGTCCATGTTTGAGGCCAAGGTGGCTAGTGGAAATGGTGAGCAAGTTCTTAGCAGAGATATCTACAGGTTGGGTCATAGGTTGGACTTCTTCCGAATGCTGTCATTCTTTTACACTACTGTGGGATTCTTTTTCAACACAATGGTGGTGATTCTGACTGTATATGCATTTCTGTGGGGCCGACTCTATCTGGCTCTTAGTGGTGTTGAGGCTTCTTCTGAGGCTAGTACTAATAACAATGCAGCACTTGGTGCAATCTTGAATCAGCAGTTCATCATCCAGCTTGGTCTGTTCACTGCCCTTCCGATGATAGTGGAAAACTCTCTTGAGCATGGGTTCCTTCAAGCTATCTGGGATTTTCTGACAATGCAGCTCCAGCTTTCATCCGTATTCTACACGTTCTCAATGGGAACTCGTGCCCACTACTTTGGCCGTACTATTCTTCATGGTGGTGCAAAATATCGGGCTACCGGGCGTGGTTTTGTTGTGGAGCACAAGGGTTTTGCTGAGAATTATAGACTCTATGCTCGTAGCCATTTTGTGAAGGCAATTGAACTTGGGTTAATACTTGTAGTTTATGCGTCACACAGTCCTATAGCTGGCAACACATTTGTTTACATAGCCTTGACCATCACTAGTTGGTTCCTGGTTGTGTCATGGATTATGGCCCCCTTTGTGTTCAATCCTTCTGGATTTGATTGGTTGAAGACAGTGTACGACTTTGATGACTTTATGAACTGGATTTGGTTCCGTGGCAGTGTTTTTGCAAAAGCTGAACAGAGTTGGGAAAGATGGTGGTATGAGGAGCAAGATCATCTCAGGAACACTGGCATTTGGGGTAAAATAATGGAAATAATCTTAGACCTCCGATTCTTCTTCTTCCAGTATGGGATAGTATATCAACTAGATATTGCAGCTGGAAGTACCAGCATTGCTGTTTACTTGTTGTCTTGGATCTATGTATTTGTGGCTTTTGCGATTTATGCAGTAATAGCATTTGCTCGGGATAAATATGCGGCAAAAGAGCACATATACTATCGTCTAGTCCAATTCCTTGTGATTATACTTGCAATACTTGTGACAATTGCTCTGCTGCAATTTACAGCTTTCACATTTATTGATATTTTCACTAGCATGTTGGCATTCATCCCCACTGGGTGGGCCCTGATATTGATTGCCCAAGTACTCCGGCCCTTTCTGCCTACTCTTGTTTGGGAAAGTGTTGTTTCTGTGGCCCGACTATATGATATAGTGTTCGGAGTAATTGTCATGGCTCCTGTGGCATTACTGTCATGGTTGCCTGGGTTTCAGTCAATGCAGACAAGGATCCTTTTCAATGAAGCATTTAGTAGGGGCCTCCGCATTAACCAGCTTGTTGCAGGAAAAAAATCCAATGACTTATAATTTGAGGTAATTTCCTGATTCCAATTTCTAACCCTATTCCTTTTCCTTCCTTTGGTAGAATCATTTTTATTCTTGGCGTAAGCTATGTATTTTTCTGTATAGTATGGATTTATTCTTCTTCATGGATGCACAAAAAATGTGGGAGTATTGAGTAGAGTAAATTTGTTGACAGACCTTTGTTTTGTGTTAAAGTACTCAACCTTCCTTTTTCTTAAAATTTGATCAGTACACAGTGCTTAGCTTACTGTGTCTGACATGAAGGTTCTTTTCCATGATTGCTATCTGGTCTGACTGATATGGATTTTGTTGTATTTCTAGCATGTTATCAGACAATGGGCAAATGGCTTATTTAAAAGGTGGCTGTCTAATAGAACCAAACAATGTTTGGTTTAATGTCAAGAACAATGGATGTTGTTTACTTCTCTGAGAGGGAGAGGGGGGCGTATGATAAGCATTTAGTTTGTCTTTTGGTGTTTATTTGTTGACACTTACTCTAGCATTGCATGTACTAGTTTTGCCTTGATTTTATTTATTTATTTATTTTTTTTTTTTTTGTGTGCGTGTGTGCTTGCCCCTTTGCTCTCTGTTATTGTCTGCTTTCCTTGTGGCCTTCTAAAATTGTCCTTATTTTTTCACTCAAAAGCTCTAGAATAGTTTGATTTGCTATGAATTCTGTTCCATGTGACACTTGATTAGATACTTAACTCCACAGTAAAACTTATAAAATTATTCCATAAACCCGGTATATACTGTCTCCTTGTCACACAAGGGTAGGTCCCCTGTGTGGGATCCATAGGTGGGAGTGTCCTTATGTAAGAGGAGGGTGCAATACACCAGTCTCCAGATGCACTGAATAATTTCACGTAAACTTGGCCATTTTGAAGTCTTGGTTAATGATGATGTGCGTATGTTTAAACCTTTTTATTTGTTTAATTGGGTTTATTTATTTTGAAGAGATGACTGGGTTAAGTTAACTATTATCTAATATATATCCTACGGAACTTCCAGCTGTTACTCAAGAGAGTTGCATCTTGTTTTGCAGGTTTGATTTTAGCACGAGGTGTAGAGAAACAATAGAATTGGAGAAGATTGATTTGTTTTTGCTTTGTGGAGGTTCTTATGTGCACGTCAGAGTGGACTTCCATTTTATTTCATTTCAATCTCAGTCAGGAGGTAAAGGACAATACCATGTGATTCTTTATTGCAGGCTTCATTTTACCTTTAGTAATGTAATTAGTTAAAATTTCTCATATTTGATCTGATATTTGGTCGGGGGGCTCTTATTTATATGTGCTCAACTTCCCACTTCCCCCATATTTCTAAAGGTACAGCTCTTGGCATAGTGTTTATACAGAGTACAGAGAATAGTGTGGTTTTGCTCAGATTTTTAGAGTATTTATTATTCTTTTGTCAGAAATTGAGGTGGTATTTAATTTATTCAAGCTTAAGACATACTTTCTTGTCCTAGCTACAAGAAGTCACGCCTTACCATTCTATATTTGCCATTTTACTATGTTGAAGTGGATGGCGAAAGCAGAGGAAAAGAAAAGAAAAGAAAAACATTGTGGAGACTCTTTTGCAGCGTTGTTTTCTATTTTATGGTTTGGATTATTTTCTTAGTTCTTCAAAGATACAAGTAATAAATAGGTCTCTGATCCATTTTCTTTCTGGGCCGGATACTATTAGACCTCAGTTTCAACTTCCATGCACGTTACCTGTCATTTGCCTTTTCTCAAATCCTCGAATGCCCTTCCAACCTCGGCTTAGGTAAGATAGAATGAAATATGGCTTTTGAGCTAATATTATTTAAAGCGAGAACTTTGGAGGCTGATGTTCTTAAGATTGGGAAGCCGTTTGGGTGATATGAATTTTTCGTTCCTTCTTTTGGTGCTAAGATGTCCCAAGTTTTGACTTTTGAGCACCTTTTTAATTCCTGGGTATTTGTAGGCTGTACTCGAATATGCAAGGAACGTTTCTCAACTGAATCAATGGAACATTTTTTTTTTTCCTTTTGAATAGGAATCATTGAAACATTACCAAAAGTGACAGTTGTCATTTACTATCTTTTTCTTTTCTTTTCTTTTTGTACATGTAATAAGAACATAAGAAGATCAGAAACAAGACTATCCCAATGAAAGTTGAGAAAATGATTTATTTAATTTAATGGGATCCATGTCAATGGAAGCGGGTTTGATTTGTTACTGTGGGAGAGACTGTGGGCAAGAAGCCATTGGTTTGAGACAGTGAAGGCTAAGCTATTTCAACTCTTTTTTCCGAAAATTGTTTGTTCTTGTTTGTACTTTGTAGTACTAGAGTCTAGTAGATATGATTAAGAAGAAAGAAAATAATTAATGCTTTTTTGACTTCTCGTTTTTGGGAGCGTAATGTACGTGGTCGAGCGTCGGTTGTACTGTCAAACTCAAATATATACAAACGGGCCTTGGTGCTTTAAAAGTTTAAGTGTGCGTTTGTTTCAACTCCTAAAAGTTGAAACAAGTTGAAACGTACATTTTTATTTTTATAAAAGCTGGAGATAAATGTGCGTAACTTTTTGAAAAAAGTTGCATTTTTAGCTAAGGCAAAAAACGCGCTGAGAATGCGCAAATGTTATGGACCGTAGGAGGTCCATAAACCAAAACGTGCATGGAAATTTTAACTATTCGTTGGGCTGGATAGTCAATTACGAAAATACCCTGATAAAAGGTCATCAGTTCTCACACCTGAAGGACTCTCACGCCTCTCATCTCATCTCTCTGCTCTCCCTTTGCCTTGAAGCTCACTCTCACGCCTCTCATCTCAAGCATAATCAAAATACAAACCCAAAAACATAATCTTAAAATTAATCAAACTACAACAATAAAAGCAAAAAAATTCTTGCTCTCATAAAACTGATATAATTTAAACAACAAATCTTAAATCAAAACAACAACAACAACAACAACAGCAGATCAAGAACAGAAAAAAAAAAAAAAAATTAGAACAACAATAAATGATCAAGAAAAAAAAAAAATAGAAACCGATTTGACAAATCTAAAATAAAAAACAACAACTAATTAAGAACAAGGAAAAAAAATAGAAGCCGATATGACCCCTGGTTGCATGCACTCCGCAGTGAGGAGGAGCAGCAGTGGCGGTGTGGTGGAGCAAAGACGATTTCTCCTTTCTCTCCATGCGTGTCTGTGTGTGTTTGAAGATAATGACACCAAAAAGGCAAGCAAGATTATGGAATCAAGTATCACAGAGAGTTAGAGAATTTATGGAATCAAGTAGAAAAAGAAAAAAAAAAGGAGAGCAGAGAATGAGAGGGCTGGAGAAATAAGAAGAAAGGAAGGCTCTGGAATCAAGTGGAATGTAAAGGAAAAAAAGAGATGATGGAATCCTATGGGTATACGTGTGTGGTGGACAAAATGCAAGAGGAAAAAAAAAATGAGGAAACGTATGGATGAAAGAAAGGCAAAGAATTAGAAATCACTATATAAAAATACTACCACAATATTTTCATAATATTTTCACAATAACTTTTAAGTAATTAGCTAATATTGGTGAGTAAAAATATAATTTCAGTGGTAGGTTCAAATTAAAACTAGTAACAACTTTCCATATAAGATTTTGTTATGATTCTTGTGAAAGTATTGCAAAAAATATTGTGGATGTAACACTTTTTGTTAAAAATATAATTGTTGAGAATGAATAGAAAAAGAAAAAATAAATATTAAAAAATAATAATTTTGATTAAAAAAGTGGGTAAGCAAAAGTTAAATGTTACTTGTAAGGACACGATTCCAGCGCGGCCCAGTGACATTTTCGGGTTCACGCGGGAGAGATCCCTCACAATACGATTTGTAGAGAGTGGGCTTGAAAAGCTTGGGCTTGGTCACGGGGGGATGGTCCGGTCTGGATTTCAGAAAGATCCCTGTGGAAAATGGACTGGGCCTAAACGTTTAAAGCCCCGCCATACTGCCACCTCTGAGAATGGGATCCTCGGACTTGATCCGAGGACCCTTGTGGTCCTTTCCGGCTGTCCAACGGAGGACTTTCTCTGTTCTGTGCATGGATCGTTCCGGCGATCTTCCTCATGAAGTCTCCTTTTTTTTCTTTTCCTCCCCCTTGCTAGATTCACTTACTTCTTCTTTTATACTAGTGTGCGTTCGATGTCCTTCGTCCACGTGTAGGGTCAGTCTTTACAAATACTGACATTGGTCCCATCAGTCTAATCCCGGAATTGTTGGGGATGACTTGATAAAGCTGTAGAGTACGGTTCTGCCAGGCATTGGGCCTTATCCAGAAGGGTATTTAGGGTAATCGCCCCAAGGTATTTTGGATTTCCTTACGAATTTATCCCTTTATTCTGGGCGGATTATGGGCCTGCCGAGGACTAGACTGTCCTCGGCTGCCTCCCAAAAATTGGTCCGTGCTCGGCGTCATGGAGCTTGGGCCACAGTTCTTCTCGGATTGGGCCCTCGGACTTTCTAAGGGCAAATGGGCCTGGTCCACGAATTGCTGGGCCCCACAATAGCCCCTCAAAACCCTTCTATCCGAATTCCGGATTGGAAAGGAGGGTTTTGGCAAACCCGGGCCCTTAATATGGCCCATTTAGCTTAATCCCGCATTTATGTGAGCTGTTTCTCAGGAAGTCAGGCGGTTTTTGAGGGATTCCTTTTAATCCGCTCGGAATCTGCTCCTGCCGCTTGGATGTCCCAGACGCGCCCTTAATGAATTCCCCTTAATGAGGCTCATTTATGTCCAGCGGCTCATTTGATAAGGTGGAGAAGTGGAACGGACGCCTCTTTTTTCTTCAGATTCTTTGGGAAGGTTGAATGCATTTAATGCCATCCGTTCTGCTCTTCCTATAAGAAGGCAAGCAGGAGGCCATCACTTTCGTACTAACTCCCTTCTATTCTTCTGAGATCGCACCAAATGATGAAGAAATCATGCCCCTCCTCTAGACACCATATTCTGATAAAGCTTGAAATGGCTCGATCAGGGCAAGGGTGGCGCAGACTTAAGATCTGTCTCGCCTCTCTTTCAGCCAAAATCCGAAGCAGGGACTCGTCGTGTCGAACTCTCGGCGCGACTGAGTCGAGAACAACCAAGACCAGCACCACCCGGCTCCTCATGAGCATACCTAATATGGCACCAACGTGTTAGGAGTCAGGGCTGGGGCAGGGGCTAAGTGCTTCTGCTTCTCCCTCTTTTGCTCCTTGGTGCCCTCCTCCGCTTTCCTCTTATAGTTTTCCCAGCACCAGTTCCGTCCTGGTGCCTTCCCTTTTCCCTCTTTTGCTCATTTTCTTTCTTTTCGTCCCTTCTCTCTTCTTCTCCTCCTTCTTTACTCATGTCCTCCATCTTCCTCCTTCATCTCCTCCATCTTCTTCATTGATTTCTTCCTTACTATTTCCTTCTCCTTCAATTCTTCTTCCTTCTCCTTCAATTCTCCTTCCTTGTCCTTCATCCTTTTCCGAAGAAGGTTCTTGTCATGATATGAGCAATGTTGAGGCAGAGACTGAAGAGACCTTGAAGATGAGTTTTAGAAGAAGCCTGACTGTTTACTTCTCTGTACTGCGAGTGTTATCGTTGCTTCAGCAGTTCTCCTTTTGTATAGGCTTGTTTGAGCCATTTTTCGTACATTGTAATAATCTCTTATATTAATAAAAGTGTTTATTATTTCATTTTGCATATTCCGTTTATGTTTTTGTATATTGGTAAATGCTGCTCGGCTTAATGAGAAAGTATCTAAACCGATGACAACTAAGACCAAAATACTTGATAATAAAAAGATGTTGCCATAACTCTAATATAAGTGTTTGGCCCAATAAGGCCGACCAGTGAAAAGTAATGATTACCCATGCTGGCCGAGGAGAGAACTGGAGGCTTGATGCCGTGTTTGGGTCCGAGGACCATACAAGGCCTTGATTCTATCCAAAACTCGTAATAATAATAATTTTTATACTTGGTTTCCCCATAGGCTTGAGTCCGAGGACCATGCAAGGTCTTGGTTCAGTTCATAACTTGTAATAATAATAGTTTTTATACTTGGTTTCCCCATAGGCTTGAGTCCGAGGACCATGCAAGGCCTTGGTTAAGTCCATAACTTGTAATAATAATAGTTTTATACTTGGTTTCCCCATAGGCTTGAGTCCGAGGACCATGCAAGGCCTTGGTTCAGTCCATAACTTGTAATAATAATAATAGTTTTATACTTGGTTTCCCCATAGGCTTGGTTCAGTCCATAACTTGTAATAATAATAATAGTTTTATACTTGGTTTCCCCATAGGCTTGAGTCCGAGGACCATGCAAGGCCTTGGTTCTGTTTTATTCCCTCTCCTTAGGTATCCCGTACGCGGCCGGGCGGGAGGTTGTCCTCGGCATTAGTTATTACCCGGTGTGGGCCGTAGTCCGTGGGCCATCATGTAGCAAGGGCATGGGCCGCGAATTTACTAGGCCCACAGATTAGGAGATATTTCCATAGTCTTTGGCCACGCGGTACTTTTGGGTGTCCCGATGTTCGAGGTGCACCTCCACGAGGCTCCTTTAGTCTTGTCGTTGCAGAGGTTTGTTGGAAGTCGAGCTGGAGACGTTTTGTCTGTAGCGTTCCTTGGGAAGCTGCGCTAATTAAATGCCACCACCCTATCTCCTCAAATAAATAAGAGAGCAAGTTTCTTTGCCTAGGCACCAGCTCCTTAGTCTCCTCCTTCAGCTTCCTCCCGCAGCAAGTCATGTTTGAGACGAGGGTCGGGGAAGAAAAACTCTCTCCGCCGCAAAGGCGCCACGTTCTCCTCAAGCTCAGAAGAGTGATATTCGGGCAACGAAGGCATAGATTCAAAGAAATATTCCCTTATGACAGAGGGGTGAGGGTGTTTCCCACGCTTTTAGTCAAAATCCGAAGCAGGTTCTGGTCATGCCAGATTTTTGGTATGTCCGAAGAAGGAATTTCCACCATCAGCACTGTCTACCTTGCAGCCGGCAAATTTCTGCGGGGGCTTCCCAACTTTCGGCTCCCTGCATCTTCTTTGTAGATGGTGTTAGCTTGAGGTCAGGTTCTTTTGCTGCCTGAGTTTCGGGCACGTGAAAGCGTTGAGGATGAAACGAGGTCTTGAGGCAGTAGCCAACCTCTCCTCTGTGCTACCTGCATCCTCCCCACTGCGGCGTGAGGCTCAAGTTGGGCTCCTTTGCTGCCGGAGCTATGGGCATGCGAAAGCATGGGGGAAGGGACAAGGCCTCGAAGCAGTAGCCCACCTCTCGTCTGTGCTACCTCCTCGGCCTTCTCTTGCTTCCTTGTAACTTTCCTTTCTATCATGCAGCAAGTTTTATCACAAGTTGATTTCAGCTTTTTGTTGTATGCTGTACTGTTTCTTTGTTTTAATAAGAAAGGAAATTTTGCCTACTTATTTTGAATACTACTCTTTTTGCAACATTATTTTGTGGAAGGGTGTGCTCCCTGTGTCTGTTTCTTCAATGATACTTAGAGCAGGAAGTTTTGAAACATAATCCAATCAGTCCTAATGTACCAACACTACCAAACCTTACGGCGATAACTCATAGCAGGTTTAACTCAGGAAACTAGCAAAAATAACAATTGAATATTCTGTGATAAGTATGAGAGTACCGTCCAAGGAGTTGACGGAGGGTAAAGAACTCAAATTGTTTCTCAGGTGACGTACTGCCCTAAGTCGCATCGATTCCCTTGGTGCTGCAGATCTAAGAGCAGACTTGCGAATCCCCGCAGTTTGGGAACTGTCCCAATGGCGAGTGGGGAGCTTTCCTCAGATGAATCCGAATTCTACGTAATGTAGTTTTTCCTTACGAGTAGTTGGTTTTCTCATAGGTTTGAGTCCGAAACTTGTGATGTTTATCTCTTGTACTTGGTTTCCCCACAGGCTTGAGTCCGTGGACCATGCAAGGCCTTGGTTCTGTCCAAAACTTTTGGTTTTCATCTCTTGTACTTGGTTTCCCCATAGGTTTGAGTCCGAGGACCATGCAAGACCTTGGTTCTGTCCAAAACTTACGAGATTTATTTTTGTGTGTTTGGTTTCCCCACAGGCTTTGATGTCTTGGTTCTGTGGACCATGAGCAATGGCCTTGGTTCTGTCCAAAACTTTTGATTTTCATCTCTTGTACTTGGTTTCCCCATAGGTTTGAGTCCGAGGACCATGCAAGACCTTGGTTCTGTCCAAAACTTACGAGATTTTTCTTGTACTTGGTTTCCCCACAGGCTTGAGTCCGTGGACCATGCAAGGCCTTGGTTCTGTCCAAAACTTTTGATTTTCATCTCTTGTACTTGGTTTCCCCATAGGTTTGAGTCCGAGGACCATGCAAGACCTTGGTTCTGTCCAAAACTTACGAGATTTATTTTTGTGTGTTTGGTTTCCCCACAGGCTTGAGTCCGTGGACCATGCAAGGCCTTGGTTCTGTCCAAAACTTTTGATTTTCATCTCTTGTACTTGGTTTCCCCATAGGTTTGAGTCCGAGGACCATGCAAGACCTTGGTTCTGTCCAAAACTTACGAGATTTATTTTTTTGTGTTTGGTTTCCCCATAGGCTTGAGTCCGTGGACCATGCAAGGCCTTGGTTCTGTCCAAAACTTTTGGTTTTCATCTCTTGTACTTGGTTTCCCCATAGGTTTGAGTCCGAGGACCATGCAAGACCTTGGTTCTGTCCAAAACTTACGAGATTTTATTTTTTGTGTTTGGTTTCCCCACAGGCTTGAGTCCGTGGACCATGCAAGGCCTTGGTTCTGTCCAAAACTTTTGGATTTTCATCTCTTGTACTTGGTTTCCCCATAGGTTTGAGTCCGAGGACCATGCAAGACCTTGGTTCTGTCCAAAACTTACGAGATTTTTTTTTTTTTGTGTTTGGTTTCCCCACAGGCTTGAGTCCGTGGACCATGCAAGGCCTTGGTTCTGTCCAAAACTTTTGATTTTCATCTCTTGTACTTGGTTTCCCCATAGGTTTGAGTCCGAGGACCATGCAAGACCTTGGTTCTGTCCAAAACTTTACGAGATTTATTTTTTTTGTGTTTGGTTTCCCCACAGGTTTGAGTCCGTGGACCATGCAAGGCCTTGGTTCTGTCCAAAACTTTTGGTTTGTTTTTCGGATGTAAGCCCCTAGATCAGGGCGGGGAGAGCCGGCTTGAGGCCAAGAGCCCCTAGGGCTGCCCACGCCATGGGCGCTGCAAGGAGTAGCCCCTAGCAGAAGTTTATGTCGGAACAACAGCTGCACGTCAAAGGAGACGGAGGAAGCTCCGTGGATTTTTGCTTAGTAGAGAGTTGACTCCACCGCCACCTGCGCCAAGCGCGCATGCTCCCCACAGACGGCGCCAATTGTAGGGACACGATTCCTGCGCGGCCCAGTGACATCTTAGGGTTCACGCGGGAGAGATCCCTCACAATACGATTTGTAGAGAGTGGGCTTGAAAAGCTTGGGCTTGGTCACGGGGGGATGGTCCGGTCTGGATTTCAGAAAGATCCCTGTGGAAAATGGACTGGGCCTAAACGTTTAAAGCCCCGCCATACTGCCACCTCTGAGAATGGGATCCTCGGACTTGATCCGAGGACCCTTGTGGTCCTTTCCGGCTGTCCAACGGAGGACTTTCTCTGTTCTGTGCATGGATCGTTCCGGCGATCTTCCTCATGAAGTCTCCTTTTTTTTCTTTCCTTCCCCCTTGCTAGATTCACTTACTTCTTCTTTTATACTAGTGTGCGTTCGATGTCCTTCGTCCACGTGTAGGGTCAGTCTTTACAAATACTGACATTGGTCCCATCAGTCTAATCCCGGAATTGTTGGGGATGACTTGATAAAACTGTAGAGTACGGTTCTGCCAGGCATTGGGCCTTATCCAGAAGGGTATTTAGGGTAATCGCCCCAAGGTATTTTGGATTTCCTTACGAATTTATCCCTTTATTCTGGGCGGATTATGGGCCTGCCGAGGACTAGACTGTCCTCGGCTGCCTCCCAAAAATTGGTCCGTGCTCGGCGTCATGGAGCTTGGGCCACAGTTCTCCTCGGATTGGGCCCTCGGACTTTCTAAGGGCAAATGGGCCTGGTCCACGAATTGCTGGGCCCCACATTACTGTTGATTGTCCAAACAGTACAAAAATTTGCCTAACCTGCTGGAGATGCTCTTATATATACATTGTCCTTTTTGATAATTTATCCCTCAAACTGCCACTTTTATAAGTGCTAGCCAAACACTCAGTTTTTTCAAAAAGCACTTTTTAACGGTTTTTACCAAACACTTAGTTTTTTGAAAATGCATATTTTCATTATGCACTTTTTGAAAACTCCATTTTTTCATTATGCACTTTTACAAAAAGTTGAACCAAACTCACCTTAAATAGTGCCCATTTGTTTCCACGTTTGGGGCCCAAAAAGGGCTTTTTGAAAAAAGTCAGGCCTAAAATTGCGTTTGATTAAGCCCAAAACGCAACTTTTTGATAAAAATTGCGTTTTGGGCATAGGCCAAAAACGCAGAAAATTTATGGACCTCTGAGGGTTCATAAATGAAAACGCGCACTGCACGTTTGATAGGTTACCGTTGCTGATGATGGAATTACGAAAATACCCATGAAATTAATCAGTTCTCTCAACGCCTAACCTCACGCCTCCCATCTCTTCTCTCTGCTCTGCCCTCTCCGTGAGAAATCAACCTAAAGAATACACAGAAAAATCATTACCCAAAACACAAACCACAATCTAAAATTACAGAAATCAAATAGCACAAACCCACGGCCAAACAACCATAAACACACAGAAAGACAGAAAGAAAGAAGAAGAAGAGGAAGACGAAGAAAGACCGAACCCACAGTGTTGGGTTCGGATTCGATTCCGTATCCAATGACTTCAAGGTCGTGAGGCTTCTCAATGTTCAGTTCAGGTCTGCGAGTAATTTGCTTCATATAAGTCAAGAAGCGGAAGTGTATAGCGTCAGTAGTGGTTTGTGGAGAGCTTCTGGAATCAAGTGGAAAAAAAAATAAAAAAAGAGAGAAGAAATTGAGAGAGCCGGAGAGCTTTTGGAATCATCAAGTGGAAGTAAAGGAAAAATAAAAGAGGAAAGAATGAAAGAATGAGGAGCTTCTGGAAAGTGGAGCTGTGGAAGTAAAGAAAAAGAAAAAGGAGAGGATGTGGACAAAATAATGTATACGTGTGTGGTGGACAAAATACAAGAGAAAAAAAAAAAAAAAAGGAAAAGGAAACATATGGAGGAAAAAAAGGGCAAAGAATTAGAAATCACAATTTAAAAATATTACTACAATATTTTCACAATAAATTTTAAGTAATTAGCTAATATTGATGAGTAAAAATATAATTTCAGTAATGGGTTCAAATTAGAATTAGTAACAACTTTTCATATAAGATTTTGTTATGATTCTTGTGAAAGTATTGTAAAAAATATTGTGAATGTAACACTTTTTGTTGAAAAATATAATTGTTGAGAATGAATAGAAAAAGAAAAAATAAATATTAAAAAAGAATAAATTTGATTACAAAATAAAAATTAAAAAAGTGAATAGGTAAAAGATAAATGTCACTGTTGATTGTCCAAACATCACAAAAATTTGTCTAACCTGTTGGAGATACTCTTATATATACATTGTCCTTTTTGGTAATTTATCCCTCAAACTGTCACTTTTATAAGTGCTAGCCAAACACTCAGCTTTTTCAAAAAGCACTTTTTAACGGTTTTTACCAAACACTCAGTTTTTTGAAAATGCACTTTTTTCAATTATACACTTTTTGAAAACTCCACTTTTTCATTATGCACTTTTACAAAAAGCTGAACCAAACTCACCCATAGAAGGGAACATCGATGTGCCATATGAAAGGGAAGCAGTTGTGTCCCCGGGGCCATCTTTATATCAATTTAGAACAATCTAACAATATTTGTGGGCAGCAAAATTTAATTCGAGGGTTACTAATAAAAAGGCTATGATAATTTTTTTTTATTGTACAAATTTAACAGGAAAAAGTTAAAGAGTTTTCTATTTCAACACTTTCTAGTATTTCCAACGGAGATATTTGACTCAAAATTTCCTTCCTCACTTGTAGCTATAATAATAATAATAATAATAGTAGGAAAAATTTTAGTTTTAAACAAGTTTGGAGTTATTATTTTTTTAATCCATTATAGTGATTTATGAGATTATCCATTTTTAAGAGTGATGCTATGAATGGGATA
This sequence comes from Quercus lobata, assembly GCF_001633185.2. Classification (NCBI taxonomy): domain Eukaryota; kingdom Viridiplantae; phylum Streptophyta; class Magnoliopsida; order Fagales; family Fagaceae; genus Quercus; species Quercus lobata. Next base: position 38,765,814 of record NC_044911.1, read on the forward strand.
CCTACTTTTCTTAAAACGAGCTTTCTTATATATTAATATTAAAATTTAAAACTGAAAATGTTTTTATTATTATTTTTAAACAAGTAGCAAGAGGCTGTAATCCCAATAACACTTGGTAAATTCTAATTGTGTTTGTTATCTATGAATTAAATTACAAAAAGAAAAGAGAAGTGTTTTGGAAAAAGCATAAGAAAGAATAATCTTAAGCGTTAAAATTATAAAATTAGAAGTTAGAGTAGACTGTTTTTGACAGGAATCAATCAAAACTGATATATAAAATAAAAAGAAAGGGCGGAGCTCATGAAAAGCAGGTGAGGGCGCACAGTCCCAAATCCCAATCCATCCCTTTCGGCCGACTTACATTCCAATTTCCAGGTCGGCTGGGAGTCTGGGACAACTACGTATCAATTGATCCAAGTTCTATCGCTATCTACATCCACAATCTTCTTCCGCACTCCTTGCCAAAAAGCAAAAAGCTACCCCATCCCCAAAAAAAGAAAAAAAAGCAAAAAACTACACTATCGTATTTTAAAAGAATGATATTATATGATTCTCAAAACAAAAGAGAGAATGATAGTATGAGGTCAATTTTATGATAGCTCCAATAAGATCGCCTCAATGTTAGGAATCCATTGGGTTAATTATTGCTTTTCTTTTTTCACGAAATGGTTTATTACTTACTTGCTTTCATTGATAGGAAACTAATCATAGCATGCACTATCTTGAATGCTTGCATCATATTATTATTATTGTTAAAAATGAATCCATTGGGTTAATTATTGCTTTTCTTTTTTCACGAAATGGTTTATTACTTGCTTTCATTGATAGGAAACTAATCATAGCATGCACTATCTTGAATGCTTGCATCATATTATTATTATTGTTATTATTTTTAACATAGTAGTGTTACACAAGTATGCTTGTAGAAATTTCTTTGGTGGTCAAATGACCATTCATGAACACTATGTGCATGATGATCATTTTACAAATACAAAGTTCTTGTAAGATGTAGAAGGTAAGGGTCGAGATTCAAGTTTTCAAGAGGAAGGTTCATATGCGTATAAACTTAGATTAAACTAAAGTATAATTTCTATCTTGTATAAAAAAGATGACCATTCATGGCACATGATTAAAAATAAATAGTTTGTCAAATTATATTTAGGATTTTATGTTAATTAAATTTAGTGTAAGGCAACAAAAATAGAAATAATGTAATTTAATAATGGATTTGTTAAAAAGATACCTAAGCTCTTGCTTCTACCTCCCAAAGTTTTGCTTTTTATCTCACATTTCTTCTAAAAAAGCAAAAAAAAACTAACTTTTTAAAAAATAGGTTAACTTAAAATTTTTGCTTCACTTTTAACAAATAAGCTACTAAAAACTAAGCGATACTAAACAGATATCATCTGCAAGAAACTTTTTTAACTAATTTCATTTCTCTTTGATGTTAAAAATATGTAATTCAAGAGAGGCTAAATATTAGTGCATATTTGATTGTTACACACAACTGTACACACACTTTGGAGTAAAACCGTGGCTTCATATCACAATTTGAGCTCCATAAACATTGCTATTCAAAGAGAGTAAGAAAGAGTGCATGGAAGGAGGCATGAGGGATACCTCATGGGAACATGACTCATCGTAACCCGACACTGAAGCCAAAGTTGAAAGTCTACACATTTGAGATATTTTATTAATAGTAACGAAGATTCATTTCATAACTGTCTCACTACTACGTCTCCGATCAAAGCCTTTATTATCTTCACCACCTCTCTCTCTCTCTCTCTCTGTGTCTCGGTTTCTCTGCTTTTGTTGTTTTGAATTGAAACCAATTATCATTTTGGTTTCAGTTTTCATTTGTCTCTTATAGATGGAGAAGCCTCTGCTAAGCGGAGAAAGCAGTAGAGCTACTGCGGCTGGTCGCAAGAGAGAGCACCATAATCGTTCTGAGGCCATTGCTTACGGCTCGAATTTTGAAAAGGCTGCTGCTCTCGTTGATCTGGTTCGTTTCCTTCTCTGTTTCACTTTTTTAATGTATCCAATAATTCATCTTCTTTCCCTCTTAAGAAAGTGTTTATTTTTTGGGGTGTGTTAAGATTAGAGTTTTGGTGAATGTAGTTGTGTTTTAATGGTGAATTTGATAATGGGTTTTGTGTTTGGTAATTATGTAACTATGTAATGAATGGTTGTAGTTATAGTTGTTTAGGCTTATTTTATTTGTTTTGGATGTGGAATTTTGGAGGATTTAGATGTGATTTGGTGATGTTGATGTGAATTTTCAAATGGGTTTGCGTTTGATAATATATGTAGTGGTATAAAACTTAGATACACTACTTTAGGTGCTATACATTAGGTTTTCAATTGCATTCAAACACTTGGTTGCATTTGTCAATAAGACATAAATAGCATTATGCTTCTTGTTAATACTGATTTTTGAAGTCTATTTCATAATGGGCTTGTTTTTAGAATTTCAAAGTAGGTTTCCATGAATACAAGTTAAATTGAGCTTTTACCATAGAAGAAAATGAAAAAGAAGAGTCATATGAGAATTCAAATTGACTTTGAAAAAAATTAATATCTTTTAATGTGTGGTGATAGAATCATAGAAGGGGTGGCACATTAATCCGTTTGACATTTACCATACATTGGTAATATATGTTGTTGTTGTTGTTGTTGTTGTTGTTGTTGTTGTTGTTGTTGTTGTTGTTGTTGTTGTTGTTTTTTTTTTTTTTTTTTTTTTTTTTTTTTTTTTTCTTTCAAATATTGTCCTTCCATTTTATGATTGCAATCTTTCGTGATTTTGTTGAAAGCCTTTTAAAGTACATGATGAAATCAGGGATATATTTCTGAAGTTTCTTTTTAATAATTCTTTTAACGTGTGTACCTAACCAAAGAAAAATTCATTGATGTGCATCTCGTTTTTAATTTTTTATCCTCATAAGGTGTCCTTTGTTTTACATTGGATTTTGTGATATTTGGAAGACTTACAAATTGTGTAACCAAGAAAGAAACAAATAGAAATTTTTAGCCTTGTCTACCATTAACATTATTTGAGATTTTCAGTCATTACTTTTTCAATATTCTTATTCTCAAAATTTTCTAACAAATGATTACTTTTTATTGGTTATTGGCTGAAAATGCTTTCTGCAGGCCGTAGATGGTATTGGTTTACCCGAGGAAATTCTTGATCATTCAAACTTCCAGAGTGCTGCAAAATCCTACCTCGTTTTTATTCAGTTTGATTTCTTTTGGTCCCTCAATTATTTTGCAATGATAATCCTAAATTTCTTAGAGGTTGGTTTTTTCCCCCCCTTTAATTTTGGTAAACCATGGTATTTATTTATTCTGAACTCTCTAAACTCTGTGCAGAAACCTTTGTGGTGTTCCAACTATTCTACAGATTCTTGCAATGATAGGGATTACTACTTTCTTGGGCAGTTGCCCTACTTAACTGGTGGGGAGTCTCTTATTTATGAGGTAAGAGTTAGATATTTAGAAGAATTGTATATGACCTCTAATTTTAATAATAATAATTTAAATTGGAAATGTTTGAAAACTATTTAGGAATCTAGTTTATAGGACAAAGCCACTTCTGTTTAGCATCTGTTTGCTATCTTTGTGCCAAGTGGTTACCTTATATATTTGAAATGATTGGAGTTTCTTGTTGATGTAGGATCTTTAAAATTTTTGCACCAAATTAGGAGTATTAATGATGTTTTGAAGGGTTCTTGAATAGGGTTTGATGTTTAAAGGTGTAGGTAAGGTTAAGTAATAAAAATATTGGATCTTGAATGAACTTGAAGGCTTTTTGGTGTCAAAATGGTGAATGGAACATGAAACAAAAATAGATAAAGCCTAAGCAACCACACTTATGTTTCCTAAGAAATCACACCCTTAAGGCTTAAAAAAGAAAATTAGCTGCTGGAATTTTATTAAAGTCAATCTCTTTATCTAAATTTTATTGTCTACATAGTACATAGAAGGCTATTATAAAACCCAATTGTAGAAAGGACTACTAAGTGTTAAGAGCACTCTCATCAGGTGTGCTAAATGCTATAATATTTGGCATATCAAACTCCAAAATATGAGCTTCATCAGGTGTTCTATATGTGCTATTTTTTTGGAACATGCTATAGTACGCTCCCAAATTTGAGAACGTACTGTTCACCTTTACTATAATTTATATTACTTTTTTATTCTCGCTGGGTCCACTACCTCTGTCTCCTTATCTCCTTCATCGAAATGTATCAGCTCTCTCTCTCTCACTTCATTTCTTTGATTTCTCTCTCTCTCTACTCCACGTCACTGCCTCCATCTTCGACGAAACTCAAGCCGGAGCATCAAGCCATGCCACGCCACGTCACACGAACCCGATCTACACTCTCAAATTGCCGTCCACCAACACAGCCACACAACCAGACGAAACTCAGGCCGGAGCATCAAGCCACGCCATGCCATGCCACACGAACCCGATCTACACTCTTAGATCGCCGTTAACCAACACAACCACACAAACCAAATCGTCATCCACCAACACAGCCACACAAACCCGATCTACACTCTCAGATCGCCGTCCACCAACACAGCCACACAAACCCGACCCACCACATCCACAACAACCCATGGCCTAATCACCACGCCACGCCACGCCGCCGAGCTTGTCGTGCCATCCACCACGTCATCGGAACCTCCCACCATCAGATTTCTCTTAATCGGCCTGCAGTGGTGGGTTTTACTTTTGGGTTTGTTTGATTTGGGATGTGGGTTTGTTTGATTTGGTTGTGTTTTTTGCCTTGCCGATCTCTTTGGTTGTGTTTTTTTTTTTTTTTTTTTAATTGAGGTGGTGTTGGTGGATGTGAGTTTGTGCCGGTGGTGGTTGTCGGTGTTATTGCGGCAGTGGTGGTTGTGCCGTTGTTGTTGAGGATGAGGATGATAGAGAGTAATTAATATATTATTTTAATATGTAGTAAATATTATTTTAATGTATAAAATTGAAATATAGAACATCTGATAAATAGTATGTTATAAAATGATGTATTAAAATGATAAAGTAGGTTTTTGATGTGTTACAATGACATTTTTTATGAGAGAGCTGATGAAAATTCTCTAATAACCTCTTTTCTAGAAGGACCAAGAATTCTAATAACAAAGCAAAGTAATTAAGTACTTCTAAATCAAATAGAAAAAGACTCAACATATAATTAGACACATGGACCTGTAGTACAGCTATGAAGTAGGTGTGCGTTTTCGGATTCGGGTGCAAAACTCAGCCATTTTTGAAAATGTAAGATGTGGGTGCGGTGGAGTCCGATGATTAAAAAATTATTAAGAATATATTTATTTATATTTTTAATATATTGCTAAGTATATTTTTTCACACTATATAAAAATATATATCAAAATTAAGAGTAGTATTAAATGATAACTAAAAATAATGTTCATAAATTAAATACAACCCACAAGTTTGAAACTAAAACATTTTATGACATTGGAAATAAGAATACAACTCAAGTTTGAAATTAAAACAAAATAAAAGATTATCAAACCCAAGTGACAATATTATTACAGCTTATATAAAAAATAATAAAAAAATAAAGAAATCAGATCACAGACACATTTGAGTAATAATCAGAGCATGTGTGAGTGAGTTGAGAGTTGAGACTCTTGAGAGTGAGATTGTGTGAGTGTGAGAGAGGGGAGACGGAGAGCAGAGGCCAGAGAGCCGTGGCGTGGAGCACAAAGACGAGAGAGGGACAGAGAGCTGAAGATGAGAACTGTGGACTGAGATATAGGGTTTTTGTCCAAACGGTGCGTTTTGCAACCTTTTTTTAAAATAAATTTCAGCCAAACGGTGCGTTTCGCACCTTTTGTTTTTTGAATTTCGGCCTGAATCGGCCGGTTCGGCGCCGGTATCCTTGGTTGCGGCCGATACGGATCGATTCGGGTCGAATCGGCGCGTATCGCGCCGAAAAAAGAAAAAAGGAACACGAAACCGACGCGCAGGCAGCGGCGTCGCCCGCGCACCCCGCGTCGGACGCGGGTTTGGCGGCCAAAATGCCGCGTCGGTGCTTCATAAGTACAGCCCATTCCAGAAAATCTCTTTGAATTTTTTATTCAACCTTTTTGTAACTTAGGTTTCGCTTGAAAACAGAGAATAGTATGAAGTGGAAAAAAAAGAAAAAAATCATTTTAAAATATTCTTTTCTTTCTTTATTTGAGTATATTAAATATTTATTTTTATTGTTTGGAAGTTTAAGTAGGATTAAATAGGAGGAAATGGAACGAGGAAGAGGGAATATTCATTCATCTATTTTCTTAAAATCTTAAATTTTCGTTCTTCCGAAATTGGGAGGAATTGGAGGTAATGAAATTAGATTTAATGATTTTTTTACTAAAACTTCCAAAATATCCCTGTATATTCAACTCTTTATTTTAAAATAGGGGTCTAATAGTAATATTGTCATAAAATGATTCCGTTCTATTTTCTCCATGTTGCTCCCAAACAAGATTATTTACATTCTATTCATTTTCATTCTTTTATTTTAAAACATCCAATCAAAGTTACTTAATTCCATTTCATTTTATTCCATTCTTTTCTTTTATTTAAATACATTCCATTCCCTTCCCATATGAACTCTCAAGCGAAACCTACAGACAATGGGAATAAATATAAGAAATAGGTTAGATGGCTAGATAATGTACTTTTGATTAGAGAGAGTATCCCCCTTTTGATAAGTACAATTTTGTCTGGCTAGTCCATCTCTTGTGCATTTGATTTATAATGAAATCACATATATGCCTTGAAGTGAGATCCCAAAGGCAAAATTATTTCATCAGAATGGATGAGACATGTAATCCGAGATTACTTGCCAATTTCTTGACATTCATTACCTCTCTCCAATTGGCACATTTTCATATATACTTAAATTGATCTTCAAGCCTGAATCCGCCTTGAAACAAATGAGGACGCATTTAAATAGCAAAGTTGGATTGAGTTTACATCGCAGAAGATAAGTATATCCTTAATGAAAAGGAGATGGGATATCACCATTTATGCCTCATATTATTAATGGTAAAGACCTTCAAACATCCCCTTGACACAACTTTTGCTAACATCCTTCTCATGCCTCAACCACCACAAACAATAATGGGAAAGGGGATCTCTTTGACATAAGCCGCCATTGCTATTGAAAAAACACTAGGGGTGCCATTCACGAGGATAAGAAATTTGAATGTGGAAATACAAAATGCTATACACTTCCTCTATTTTCCCCCAAAGCCACATCTTTGTAACAAATAAATCAAAAAATCCAAATTGACATAGCCATAATTCTTTTTCAAATCAATTTTGCACAAAACCCACAGATTGTCAAATTTCAAATGACCATTTAAACATTCATTTGCTATTAGGGTAGTGTCAAGTATTTCCAATGGAGACTGCCCCCCATTGCCATAAAAATGGTTATATTTGGATGGCTGCCCCACATTGTTTGATGTGGTGCCTTTGGAGGGATAGGAATAACCTAGAGCTTTGAGGATTTTGAGAGAACTTTGCCAAATCTTAAATAATTTTTCTTTAAAACCTTGTTGGATTGGATGTCGGTAGTGCGTAGTTATTCTCTATGTTTGGTTTGTGATTTGATAGATCTTTGTAATTTGCGTGCTTGATTGTATGGCCCCCAATTTTATACACCTATATACTTGGGTGACTCTATCAGTTTGATCTCAATAAAATTCATTATTTAAAATTAAAAAAAAGATTTTGAGGAATTGCTGGATATTTATAATTTTAAGTATCTATCCTACGTAGCTACTATTTGGATAAGAAAATTCAATGTTTAATATGAATTCATGTTCCAAGAAACATTGCAACTAAAATTTCATTTTTTGATAAGATTTATTTTTTGATTGGTGAGTTAAATACGCTTGGTAGGTTTTGAATCCATGACATCACCGTCCAGCCACAACCCTCCAGCCAAACTTCTGAAAGAAGGAAGTTCCATTTGAGTCGATGGTCATTGGACTTGATAAGAAAATTACAAGTGAAATTTTGATCTTTTGAAAAAGATTATGATGAATTGTTGAAAGTTTCTTTGATAATGGCAGTAAGACCTGTTTAAAAATCTATCTTAAAGGAACAATATCCTCAGTTTGTCTCCTTTGATCAGAAGTCTCAGGTTTGACCCATTATGAGAAAGGTCTGTAGTTTAATTAAGCACAGAAAAGAAAAAATAAATAAAGAGCATGGCCATTTGTTGTATCTTTGTTAATGGATGTTGGATTGTGGGTAGGTGATCATTATCAAATACTGATAACCTGTTAATGATGTCTTCTAGGGGGGCTTTTTTTGGATATTCAATCATATTAGGTCTAGTGTTAGAAGGTGTTGATTGAATACATAGCATGTCAAGGATTTATGTTATTTATAGTTTGGTTACTCTTAGAAATGATACATGGTGTTGAGGTGGTACATAAATCTTGTACTTGAACTACAGAATGTTTAATTTTGGGCATATTGCTAGATCCCTAAGGTTTATTTGAGCATCTCAGCTTAGTTTTTTGTGCCACTAGTTTCCTTGGTTTGATGTATTATATGGACAATCTTTTGCAAGTTTCATTAGTTTCTGCTTTTTGATGCAGGGCATATCTCTATTCATACTTGTGATACATACCTTCTTTCCAATTTCATATGAAGGGTACGATCTTTATTGGAAAAGTCTTCTTAATCGATTAAAGGTACTTTTTGATTCTTTCTCGTGTAGTTATTTTCTGACTTACCAAAAAGTGAAAGAAAGTGATTTCCTGGTTTTTAATTTTTACCGAGAAGCCTTTTTTGATAATCAGAACCTTCTGTATATATCTTGTACTAGGTATTTAAATTTGTGACTCAAATAACTGATAAGTTCACCAAAGAAAGTAAATCTTTCATGAGATTGACTTCTTTAGTGATTTAGCTGATGCTCTCTTAGTTGTATTATTAACCACTTATCTTTTCATGCTGCTTAAGTGGATTTTCTCTTTGGTTGTCATTCTGATCTTCTTTCACCTTTAGTTTGTATTGAAATGCTTCTAGATGTTGTTGCATTTTGGTTCATTGAATATGTTCTTAATATTGAGATGACTTAACCTCATCCTTACTTGTATTCTTCTCATCCATGTTCATATTCTTATTTTGGTTGCATTTTTTTAAGTGCACATGTTGGTTCTTGAGTGACCATTTTGCACCTTTATGCACTTTTATCATAACTTTGTTTGCATTTCTTTTGTATATTTCTAGTTCCGGTGTACTAGGTGTGCCTTGTTTTAGTAAAATCTTTACTTACTAAAAAAAATCTGATTTCTTCATATGATAGTTACTTGATGATAAATGCATATTAAATGCAGTTTGAAAAAAAAAAAGGTTATCAAGTGGATCTAATAGAAAGAGTTCCTAGCAGGAGTTGGTTTGATCAAGGTTAAAGTATTGACCATGTAAGATAGCCTGAAATTGCCTTTGATATATAAAAAAAATTATATATTGTTTTTTCTATGATTTGGATGAAGGCCCAAAACAATGGTCTACGATTCAAGCTGTGAATGGATCGAAATGCATATTTTGTTGATAATGAAAAGAAGTCTTAAGCAATGAAATATCCTTGATAGAAAGTAAAATGTAGTCTTTTGATTTCTAAATTTTCTTTCCATTAATTTTTGGATTAGTTTGAGTAGTGACAGCAACAAAAACATCAATAGCGTCCACAATGATTGGATCGGAATAAGAAACAGTGTATCTTTGAGATCATATGATCTTACAGTTTATAATGCAATTCATATGTTGACCCTTTTATATGTAGGCCAGAGAAGAAAAAAGTCTGGTGCTGACGTATATCTGATTTATTTGTTAAAAGTTCAATGTTGTGATATTCTGTTCCTTTAGTCTGATTGTGAAATTTCCATTTTTGTTTTTTTTCAGGTGGCTTTGCTGTTAATTTGGGTTGCTGATATACTGGTTTATGCTCTCTATTTGTCTTCAGGGGGCTTTGATTATCTTCCTTTTAGAATTGCACCATATATCAGAGTTGTGTTTTTCATGCTGAGCTTTAGGTATTGTGTGATAAAACCCCCTTTTTTTTTTAATTACCCGTATCTTTGTCTGTGTGCATGCCCAGAATTTAGATGTAAGGAAACATGGGCTCGTACACTGATTTTGCAGAGGTTAAGTCTTATGAACTTATACTTCCCAAGGTACATTTAAAAAGTTATGCTTTGAAATGAAAAAATTGCAGTAGGGTCCTCTAAAACAAGAAATCAAGATAGTCCTTTTTTCATGGTGAGAAAAGAAAGAGAACGAGGACAATAAGAAAGAAAAGAATGAAGATGAGGTGACAGCACAATGTGACTCCTCTACTTATGAGATATAAGAGAAGAGAGAGAAGAGGAGGGAGAGAGAGATGGGAGGAGAAAAGCTCTTTCAAAATGCCAGTCAGCATTTAATTATTGTTAAGGCTGATTCTGTGTTATACTTATACCAGAACTGTTAATAGGCTTTAGAAGCCCTAGAAACAGGTAGGAACCTTCTAGAACTTTCCCAAGAAATATTATAGTATGCTAAGACTCTAATTTCCTTTACAAAGACTTCCCAAAATTAATAATCATATCAATCCTTAATAATATACATCCCCTGTCCAGGGATCATATATCCTTGATTCAAGAATAACCAAATAAAATATAAAAACTTAATTAACTACCATGGACACTTATTCTTGGGCTTTGCCTTAGCCTTAGGCTTCCAAAGAGAATATCCTTTCTTTAACCATGTTATGATTCTGCCATCACAAATGTTTTCAAATCAATTAAATAGCTAACTTAGCTCCACCTCATCTAGCTGCTAATGGACCTCAAATGCCTTTCGATGTCTCTCTTCCTCTAACATCTCCCTCTTCAAGGCGAATGGTGAATCTGTTGACCATCTCTTCCTTCATTGTCTGGTGGCTAAGGATCTATGGTCTATGATTTTGGGCTTATTTGGAGTATTTTTGTTATGCCAAAGTCTGTTGTTGAGCTCCTAACTTCCTGGCAAGATTGGTTTGGTCGTCATCGAAATGGACATATATGGATGGTCATTCCCCATTATTTGATGTGATGTCTTTGGTGGGAAAGAAATAGCAGATGAATTGAAGATAAAGAGAGATCCATGCCAGGCCTCATTATTCTTCTTTAGAACCTTATTGGACCGGTTGTCAGCTTTGGGAAACAAATCCTTATCTTATATTTTTGATTTACTTGATTCATGTAATTTCTGTTCTTGATTTGTTTACCCTTGTATACTTCCTGTGTATTAGGTGTCTCTTTTATTTTATTTTATTTTATTTTATTTTATTATATCAATAAATCTTAATTACTTATCATAAAAAAAAAAAACCTCCCTCTTCATTCATTCTCTCTCCTGTAGCTGGGATTGAGGAATTTTATGGTGGTGTCTCTTTTCTGGTGGTTTCTTTGATGGTGGGTGAGCATGAGACCATTATTGGGAATGTTATCATTTTACAAGTCCTTGGAATTCAAGAGCTTTCAGTTGGTCATGTGTCCGAAGATTTGTTTCTCACTCTCTCCACGCCTTGGTGGACGGTACTGATTGCAATTTTGATAGGTAGGTTGCTTACCTTGAGATAGTGGTCATTGGCTTTATCTCTTGTGGGACATTGGTAATGGTCATTAGCTTTATCTCTATTCGAGATGCAATGGGTGGTCCCAATGAATATAGATGTTTGTGGGTTGGAAAGGGAGATCTCTTTGCCATTTGAGAAGTGTAGTTTGGGTGGTAGTTTCACTTTGTCTTATGAGGACAATTTGGTGGGAGAGAAATAACAGTACATTTCATGATTCCAAGTTTAATGGAACATCTTTATAATTCATTTTTCTATTATCCTTGTATGACTGGATGCTGATCATAGGTAGATATCATTGTGATTCTCTCTTTTTTAATTTTTTGGTTGTAATTTGTTGAGGAGGATTTAATGTTTTCTCCATTTTGTACTTGTTCTACCTTTTCTACTAAGATTTTTATCATTTACTAAGAAAAAAAATTCATTGCTAGCCTTCAAGTGAATGGAGTTATAATCAAGAAGACCTAAGAGCAGTTAAATGAAAAATGAACTATGGAGTAAGGGTTATTCCTTTAAAGCTGTTTTATTTGAAGACCGTCTTTGCTTAGGACATATATACATGTGAGGTGATAATCAATAAAAGACTGCTAGGTGAAACCTGAAGGGCAGACACAACCATCCAAATACACAAGAAATTATTGATCATATCTTTAGAGCTGAGATGATAAAAGTTTTGAAATTGTACTTTGAACATAAGACATTATTCTGTTGAACTGAAAAATCTGTGAAATGAAATTTGCTGATAGTTTTAGTTCTGTATCTTTGCTTTAAGGCAGTTTGTTTCTTTGGTAGTAATGAATAAAGTTTTCATTTATAATCAATTCAGTGCAAAGCTCTACCCCAAAAAAAAAAAAAAAATCCAGTGCGAAGAAGTATCTTTTTAGGGTGAAATGAACTGACAAATTTTCCCAGAATCATTATGGCAATATCATGCCCCATACTTGAACCTTACCAATAGGTATAAGACTTATTCAGTTTGAGATATGCACTCAATGCTGACAGTGAAGGGTAAAAAAAACCTTTAATACAGAGAACTCCCTGACTAAAAGGAGTGGGACCTGTGATACATACTCAGAGGCCATAAATTAAGTCTTGATGGTCTGAGGGCCAGAATATTAATTAAATGCAGCTACAAACCATGGGCGACATTAAATTTTTGGGATCAGAACTTGCATAATCACTGTAGATATACATGTTACATGTCATGATGTGCATGCATGTCTTTATACTTTACTTTTAACTGTTAAACAACTTATGTTAAATTAGTTTGATGTTTTCTCATTCTTTTTTGTTCATAGGGAATTACGAGCGACCATCGACATCCTGGCTGGAATGCTTAGCACCTACTTAAACGTCTTGGTATCTTTACTATCTTATTGTTGTACATTATCTTTACTGTTGTTGAGTTTACAATTTTTTCTAGTTTATAAACAATTTGTAGAGATAAATAATCATAAATTCAATGGTGTCAAATTTGACTACATCAGGTTTACTGTATGAGTGTTCAATTGCTATTGGCAGGACTCTGTTCCTTTTGTAGATTTTATAGATTTTATAGATGTCATTAGTCTTACAATGTAATTTTTTAGTGGACTCTTGTCTATTTCATCAGTACTTGAAGGTCTTCTCTCTCTAATAAAATTTCTTACAAGAAAATTTACTTTTTGCTTGTGACTCTGGGAGGATCGTTCACTTTCATTTGCATCTGTTACATTTTAATCCATTGTTTAGTTGTGAAAATACATAATACTTAATGCTTTTAGTTTTCATGCTTATTGCTGACTGCTTTTCTTGAATTGCAGGCTTTAGGGCTTTTATTTCTCCTGTTTTCCAGTTGGTTAGCCTATGTCATGTTTGAAGATACCCAACAAGGGAAAACAGTATTTACTTCGTATGGCACCACACTGTATCAGATGTTTGTTTTGTTCACCACATCCAACAATCCAGATGTTTGGATTCCAGCGTACAAGTAAGTAGGAGTGATTTAGATACCTTTTTTCCTTTTATATTTTTGCAGTGTTGTTCAATTTCTGGCTTGCTATTACTGAACTGGAACATGTCCAATTGTTGCTGTTCTTTGCATGAAAATAATGCATCATTTTGAAGCTGTTAATCCCTTCTTTGATATGTCATTTAAAAAAAAAAAAAAAATTTGTTGTCCGATCTATTTGTACAAGGGTCTTCTATGTGGCACACTCTGCTGGTGATGGCACGACTGGTTGATTTATTACTGCAGGATCTTTTGCTATCAATAGCTGCCAGTATAGTTGACAGAGTATAAAATCTTTAGTATTGTCATCAATTTGTACAATAATGTCATTCCTAAATAATAAAGGGAAAAAACCTGTAAACTAAGCTGGAAACTGAACCAAACAGGAATCACAGCATTAGAATAAGAATCATGTCTGCTGTTACAAGAATCATGTCTGCTGTTACAACCTATTCCAACAACTCTGGACCCAGCTTATAACCCTCAAGGAAACATAAGCTAAGATCCTTAGACACAATTACAAACTAGGAAATTCCAAAGATGGCCGTGTGTTGAATGTAAACCAACTTTCTGAATTTCTTTGGTCTCTGAACTTGGATTTTCCTGAATTTGTTGCTGCCTGTGTCGTGTATTTTCCTTTTATCTGAATTCATGCGTGTATTTACTTTAAGAACTTTCATTCGTTATACTAATTTGAATGTTGAGCATTTTCCAATTGAAGAAACTTACACAGCCTTAGTACTACATAATTGTTTATCTTTTCATTTATTGTGTTCTTCATGTGATTATCATTTGAGAATTAAATGATGTGCCTGCCTAGGCATCAACATGAATATTATGGTATAGAATCTAAGAAACATGGTACGAAATTGAGTGATTTGGTAGGGAATAGTATTTTTAATATAGAATTCCAAATATTGGAGTGCTGAAATAAAATCAGAATATGACGCTTGTTATGTGTAATATATATTTTTTATTTTTTGATAAGTAACTTGTTATGAGTAATATTGTTTAAGTTGGATGGGTGATTGTGTCATCTTCTATTGTGGAGTTAACCCTATAAATGATACATCTGTATTAGGGTTTATTAATTTTTAACCCTAAGCTTGACATCTTGGTTTTCATGGTATTACCCACAATCAACCATTGCCAACTACATGGTATCAGAGAAACTATGTAAATTGTAATAACTTCTCTCTTTTTAGGGGTTTGAGAATAGAATTTCCGTCTTGAAGGTCAAATCTCCTTATGGATTGCATTTACTAATTTTTACATTAAGCTTTATTTGTTCATGTAATAAAGGGTGTTTTAAAGTCCTACTCCTTGGAAAGCTATTTCCATATTGTTTGTAGGGTTTCTAGCAGGAAGGAAATAGCCGGACTTTTGAGAGTATCTAGCTATCTCAATATAAGCTCCCCCTCCCTGGTATAAACTTAAAATTTGTTTGATTGGCTGTTTGCCTTATGTGGTATCCTTTTTCTGCTTTTTTGGACTTTTTAAATTTAGGATTATACCCTTCTTTGTGGAAATTCCATATACTTGCCTTGCACTGAATTTTTTTGTCCATTTTTTGCCATTTATAGTTTCATAATTCATTAAATGTGGCCAGGAGTAGAATGATTAGTACATATTTAAGATGAGAAATGTCAGCAGTCGGGGTGTTCAGTGTAGGTCAACAACCTGGAGGGTATCAGAATTTGTTTCAAAACCTTGAGGGAAGTCCTGTCTTATTATGGTAAAATGTGCCATTGTTACTCGTCAAAACATCAGAAGGCTTTCTTTAATTTTCCCACCCTTTTGCCCTTTTAAAAGCACTTATAGTCCCCTAGCATTTCCGGAAGTTTTATTATTGCTTTTACTTTTTCTGTTTCCACATTTATGTAATTTCCTGGGGACTTGTTGGAACCATGTCACATCTCCATAGTATTTCTCTATTTTGAAGTCTTGAAATTTCTGTTGATGACATATAAACCTTGATCTAATGTATCATCAATTTATATTGTCTTGAAGGGCTTCGCGTTGGTTTTGTCTGTTTTTTGTTCTTTACATCCTATTGGGGGTTTACTTCGTCACCAGCTTGATTCTTGCTGTTGTATATGACAGCTTCAAAGATCAGGTATGGTTTATTTCATCTTCTTAAGCTGCCTCTAAGCATGGACAATAAGACTCAGCTATTGTATCTGTGTTCATCTATTCATTTCAGCTGCTGGTATATTTTTTACTACTTAATGTTCAAGAAACAGCTATGTTTAGTTTCTTCTTGTTTCCTTAAGAAAGAATACAAATGCATATGTTCACATATCTTATTTGTTGTAGCTTGTAAAACAAGTTTCTGTGATGGACTCTAAAAGGAGACGAATCTTGGAGAAAGCTTTTAATCTCATAGATAAAAATGTAAGAACGGTTGTCTCTACAGGATAAATCTTCTCTAAGCATGCTTCAGCAACAAGCTTTTCCAATTTTCTTGATCTGCTTCTTTTGAATGATATGTCTTGCTTATGTCTTTGATTAAAAGTTTCATCTCTGTACTTTGTTTTTGACTTTGAGACAATCCTATTTAGATGGTACTCTTTATACCTTTTTGATAAGTTAATAGTACTCTTTAAATCTTAAAAGGAATTTTTGCTTCTAGACTAGAGGGAGATATATTCTTACTTAAATACAAAAGAAAATAATATTTGTCTTATGTCTTCTTTGAAATAACGTCACTGGAATCATAATGTTCAAGGGCTTGGATTATATGTAATTTATATAATTTTATGGAGTATTGTGGAAAACAATTAGCTGCTATCAGGAAGCAAACCAACAATTTAATTTGAGCTCATGGATGGTCAGACACATTAACACTAACTCCCTTCTTTGCATGAATTACTGCTTGACGGTAGTGACGGAGTGAGCAGGCCCTGCACATGTAGAACAAAAGTAATTAATCACGGGTGGGGATTTAGGATTTCCAATCTATCAGTTTGATTACTGGGGTTTATAAGATCCTTGCTTGAATAGGTTGAAAATGGTGCTAGACAAGAGGGTGTCAGAACCCCAAAATGCCTTTGTAAGAGGGAGACAGATTCTGGACTCTCTATTGATTACCAATGAATGTTTAGATAGTCACATAAGGTACAACATACCAGGGGTTTTGTGCATGTTAGATTTGGAGAAAGCCTACAATCATGTGCATTGGAATTTCCTCTTGTATATGCTTCAAGGACGTGGGTTTGATTCTAGGTGGAGGAATAGGATTTTTCCCTCGTTTGTTTTCCAATGCTTGTGAATGGAATCTCAAGTGGCTTTGTTCAAAGCTCACAAGCTTAGACAGGGAGTGCCTTTATCCCCTTTTTTGTTCATCATTGTGATGGAGGCGCTTAGTAGGTTGTTGGAGACAGCAGGTGGAGGCAATTACATATTAGGGTTTTCAGTTGGTGACCTTTTTGCTAATCAATTAATGATCTCATATCTTCTATTTCCAAATGATACTTTGATCTTGTTTGGGGCTCATCCAGAGCAATTGTGGCCCTTGAAAGCAATTTTTGTGTAGTTTCAAGTTATATCTGAATTGAAGATAAATTTGGGGAAATCCGAATTGGTTCCTGTTGGTGATGTGTTGGATATTGAAGCTTTGACCAGTATTTTGAGATGCAAGGTAGCTTAAATTCCCATAACATATTTGGGTCTTAGGTTCCACTTTCAAAGAAAAATCTGTGTGGAATAGCGTAATGGAGAGGTGTTTGGCTGGTTGAAGAAGAATGTACCTTTTCAAGGGGGGCTGACTTACTTTGATAAAGGGCACTTTATCCAACCTTCCTACTCTAAATCCTTTACGGATATGGTATATTTTGGATTATTGAGACGAGGTGGAGTGGATAAGCTAATGCTAGAATCCTTTCACTGGAGGTTTTTTGAAATTAGATCCTATGAGGTGTTACACTCCATAGCTCAACAGTCTTTTCCATGGAAGAATCTGTGGAAACCTAAAGTGCTAACAAAGGTCAGTTTCTTCCTTTAGGAAGCAGCATTGGGGAAAATCTTAACTACTGATAATTTGCAAAGGCGTTGGATAGTTGTGATTGATTGGTGTTGTATGTGTATAAGAGGGTTGGGGAAACTACTGATCATTTACTTCTACATTGCCCTGTTGCTAGAGGGATGGGGAAACTACCGATCATTTACTTCAACATTGCCCTATTGCTAGAGAGATGAGGAATATGGTATATTCACTATTTGAGATTAAATGGGTCATGCCAAGAGGTGTTGGGGAGCTCCTAGCCAATTGGCCTAGCAAGTTTAGCAAGCACAGCAAAGCAGTGATTTGAAACATGAACCCTTATTGCCTCATGTGGGTATTTGGTGGGAGGGGAATGCTTAGACTATTGAAGGTAGTGAGAGATCGATTCCTGGCTTGAAGCTTTTATTCCTCAAAACTTTTTTTGAGTGAATAATTTCTTCAAGTGTTTATACTTTGCTTCTTTGTTTGATTTACTTGATAGTTGTACTTTTCATGCATCTTTTTGATTGACTTTTTGCTGTGTTCGTAGTACACTGTCTATGTATGTGGGTTCATTTTACTCTTTCATTTTATTTTCAATGAAGTATTATTACTTATCAAAAATAGAAAAGAAAATAATTATGAGTGGGGAAGTTTGGATGACAGGTCCTTCTTGCCTAATGTGGTATATTTGGAAAGAGCGAAATCCCCTTACTTTTGAGGGAAAGGAATTTCCCTTGCCACATCTCAAATTTCTCTTTTTAAAAACGTTATATGAGTGGACTTACAATTCCTATACCCTCTCCATGACTACATTCATGGGCTTTTTAGATGATTTACATTTCCGTCGTTCAGGTTTTTATTTTTTATATTTTAAATGCTCTGTTTCTTCTTGTTTTTCTGCCATTCTTTTGTATACATCCCTGTAATAGGATAGTGCTTTTTTAATGAATTTCTATTACTTATATATATATATATAAATAAAAGTTTTTGAAGAAATTTTATTTGAGCCCTCAATAGCCTCTTGTGTTATCCTTGGTGATTATAGAAGTACCTCAACATTTGAGGTTAGGAGTTCACAGTTCAAAGCACCCTGTGTTTCACTGGTATAACATTTAAAATTAAGGATAAGGTAACTCTTTCTGCCACCTGCAATGACAAATAATGAATGCCCTGGTATAGAGTGAGTTTCAAAATTGAAGGGAGCAAAAGGGCAAGAGGAAGGCCCAAGAGGAGATGGATAGATTCAAGAGGCCGTGCTAAAATACGATTTCCAAGAATCTGATAGAGGATGTGGCTCTAGTTAGAGCTGATGATTACCTTGGTAGTCTTTTTAGGTGAGTTGAGTTGAATGTAAGATCCTAAATGCTTATGAAAGCTAATTGAATGGTACAGAGTGCCCAGTCACTTGATGATGAAACTTTGGTATAGTGTTTTAGAAAACCATAGTTAAAACAGAAGGAAGAAAAAATTGGTGGATGTCATGCCTTGGAACTGGATATTCTATTTTCTTTGACAGGTGTTGATTTTCGTGAGTGATAATGCTGGAGGTGTTTGAAAGACATTTATTTCAAAATTGTCACAACAGTCTGTTTCCTAGCCAAAAATAAATGGTAGGAGAGGCATGCCAATCTCAATTACAATTTTAAATTAAGAGTTTATTTTGAGCCTTGTTTGTGGCTGTAGTTGATGGAGCTCAGGAAAAGGTTTCATGGAGTTTATTGAATGACATTGTTTATCTAACAAGTTTGTATATTGTATGAAAGACAATTGATAACACCTGTTGAATCCGTTGACATATCAATAGACATTAGCATGCTAGTGCTCTCTGAATTTATAGCATGTATGAGTTCATATTTAGATTGAATGAGTTATAACACCCCCACCCAACCTCCCCGTTTTTATTTTTCAAAATACAGCCCTTGTGCTGTCATCCTTGTTTCATGGCATCATGACTTCTTTTTCTAATTTTTTTATCATAATGATTTTGGTTAGTTTTTTATACATTTAAATATAGTTGCATTTGTTATTGTTGACATTACATTTTTATTTATTTTTTGGCCCCTTTTTTGTGCTTTAACAGAATCATGGATTTCTTGATAAAGAGCAATGCATTCGACTGTTTGAGGAACTGAATAAGTACAGGTATTAATGGCACCACTATCTTTAACATGATTTAGGAGTTATTTTCTTTTATTGTACATTGTTGAATGTTTTCTGAAATTCTATTGGTTAATCGGAAGAAATGGAAGGCTCCTGTGTCACTGAACATGGCCCTACGCAAGATAGCCTTCTATCTTAAATAAATAAAAAAAAGGTTTCAGGATACAATGACACTAAAAAGCATGGGGCAATGGAATTTTATACAGATGTCTGGTTTTGACTTTTTGATAATATTTTTTCACTTTGTGTTGTATCTCTTCTGCTCGGAACTTCTTTCTTTCATCTTTTACTAGAGGGATGTGTGAACATTGCATGCCAGTAGAAAGTAGATAACCCAAAAATTCTGGCTGTGGGCAGGAAAATATATAGTATGTTAATTCAATGTTTTTAAAAGTGCTGCAGGTGGGAACCATAAGTTCTTTGGAATCTACTATACTGTCCTTGGTAAGTTGCAAGAGAAAGGACAATAGGGTCATATGTTCCTATTATAACTATATTTTTGGCTGCCTTACTGCTTCTTTCCCCTGGAAGAGGATTTGGAGTGTAAAGGGCCCTAAAAGGGCGTTATTCTTTTTTATGGGCAGCAGCTCCAGATTCTCACAATCGATAACCTTGTTAAGAGGGGACTCCCCTTGGTTAATTGGTGCTGCATGTGTCGACTGTCATTGCTGTGGGGAAATTGTGGAGCATCTTTTGCTTCACTGCGAGTCTTCTCATGCATTGTGGAGTGAAGTTTTCCTGATGTTTGGGATTCAGTGGGTGATGCAAGAAAAGGTAGCATCTTTTCTACTTAGGTGGCAGAACTGGTTGGGGAAGCATTTTTCAAATGTTTGGAATTTGGTACTAGCATGGTTGATGTGGTTAGTTTGATGGGAGTGTAACAGCCCCACTTTTGAGGATGCTGTGAGCTCTATAGATCATTTGTAGTCCTTGCTAATCCGGATTTTGTTTGATTGGTCTCGGGTTCCGGGTTTTACGCATTGTACTTCCATTTCTGATTTCCAATAGTTTGCTATAATTTCTATTTGATTTACTTGTAATTGTTTTAAACACTATGCGTTCATCATCGTGAACACAAAGTGCCTTTTCTTTATAAATAGAATTTCTATTTCTTATCTAAAAAATGAACTGCTCTTCATTTTAATCCTCTTTTCAACACTGGATCTATGATCTAACAAAGAAACTATTAACCTGTGCATTTCAAATGTTGTTGCATTGGTTCTTTCCTCAAGAGATCAGCTTTTCGTATAAAATCAAGGTTCTTGTATTTATCATAGGTTTCATTAATTGTGCTGCTAGGTTGTTGATGTGGAAGCACAAACAAAGATTTATTTTAATTTAGTTTTATTTCTTATTGGAGTCAATATTTTATTTTAGGCCCTCGTAGTAAATTAGGTTTGTTAGTATTTTTATTTAGTCTAGGGTATTTTTAGTCAATCAAGGTTACCTATGTTAGTTAGACTTTAGTAGTCTATATAACAAGGTGTTGGAATCTTTTTGAGGAGGATTATTTTGATGAACAAAATTTCAGTTGAAATCATCCCAATGATCTAGTGCTGACTCTAGCCAATCCTAAATGCTGACTCTAGCTAACCCTAAGTGCTGACTTCAACCAACCTTAGGTGCTGAGTCTAGAAGTTTTCTCATGCTAGGTGCTGATTACTAGAAAGTCTAGGTGCTGACTCAGTTTCTCTATCTTTATGTTTCTAGTTATTTACTTTTGTTGTTGCATCGTTTTAGTTTGTGCCACGTCACTTGTGATGTTGATTTTGTGAATCTTGAAGGATGTCTTATATATATTTCTTGTAGGACTTTGCCAGAAATATCAAGAGAAGAATTTGAGTTGATATTTGATGAGCTGGATGATAGTCATGATTTCAAGGTATTTCCATTTACTTAAGCTCTTGGTTAGACTAAACTAAATTCTAGTGATATTTAATTTTATTTTTTATTAGTGTTCGAAACTTTTCTTTGTCATCTGTTTGAACAATCCATCATTGGTGTAAAAATTTTCATTTAGTCATTTTGCTAAATTTAATCATTTCTATTTTCAGTGTCATGGATATGTTTGCTAGCAAATGTATACAGCACCTACTAATGCACATAAGACTTCAATATTTAGTTTGTAATTTTTACGAATATAAGGAAGAATACACTTGGTTGTAGAGTGCTTCTTGTATTTCATAACAAGCAGATTTTGTTTCCATTTTAGGCAAGATAACATCCTTGCCTCCCATATCTAGAAATACATATAAGGAAGGCATTTGGTTTGGGTCATCTTTCAAGATTCCTTATTGGAATGCAAATAGCTCAAGGGAATTTGGATTTACTTGAAAAAATGTGGGTATTCACATTCCCAAGACCAGGACAGTTGTCCTTTTTTCTTTTTTCTTTTTTTGGATAAGTAAGAAAAAAAAGGAAACTTTTTTTTACAAAAGTGACAATGATACCCTATTTAATACTCTCTAACTATCCAAAGTATAACTTTTTCATCTTACACATTCGCCCTCCTATCTTTTCATTCTCTGTCTGATTTGTTGCTTTGCCACTCTCTCTCTCTGCTAGAACACGATTGCTTGACCATTACCACTGTGGTGAGTATTGCTCTTCCATGCCTAGGTTTTCTTTAATCCATTGCATTTTTTACATTTTAGATTTGTTTTGAAATCTCAATTTTGATAACATTTTTGGGAAGTATGCATGGCCTAGACTTCAATTTTGAGAACCAGCTTCCATAACCCATTGAAGTCTTTCCTGCATTGTCTCCTTCTGGGACAGATGTATTTTGCTCTAGTTATTATTTTAGATCATTTTTATTTTATAATATAATAGGGATAGAGAATGTGAGATTTACTTTTTTTGTTTTAATTTTGTATTCTGTTGTTTATACTGTTGGTTCCTAGACAATATTTTGCATCTAAATATTAATGCACCTTATGCTCAAAAACCTAAATGCTGGGGGGTCATATCCACCCCCCACCCCACCCCCTTTTAGGAACTTTGTTTATTTTTAGTGCTTAGTAACCGGATCAAATTCTTTTATTAAAATTATTAGTTGCCTAGACATCCAAATAAGTAAAAAAAAGGTGATCCTTAAATACGTTCTAACCTTATGATAGAGTTTCATTATCCATTCTTGCCTAGACCCTAGAAATCGAGAATTAACACTTTGCTATATGTTATTGATCTCTAGCCTTTTTTGATTACTGATTAGTGGTTGGACCGAAATTCTTCTGTTTTGTAATAAGGATTAAAATGTGTAAGGAAAAAGTTAGAGACAGAGATGTCACTTTTCCTTGTCTGGTGTTGGGGATGGAAGCCTAGAAGAAGGATGAAACTTGCCCTTCATTGTAAGAAGAGAATTATTATAAGGAAGAAAGAGAATTTTAATTATTATTATACCCTTGTATTAATTTTTTTGATATATGATGCAGTTAAATTGGTGAAATTGCAAAGACCCTTTGTGTTCATCTCATTATTTGGCCTCCCCATAATAAATCCAAAAGGAATATTTGATTCTGAAGAATTATCCTTTTGTTTGAGTAAGGTAATCTGAGTCTTGTGTTAATAGAGATCAGATAGGATCCTGTTGTGATCCTCGATCTCTTCCTGAGTTTTGGATCTATTGGATGATACATAGTGGGGCTAGGTGAAACTTATTCATTCTGTTTTTCCCCAACTACAAAACATGAAAACTGGTTATCTACTAATGTTTCTTCCTTTCTGTTTGCTTCATTCACTTTTCTTCCTTCCTATCATAAAGGCTTCAATAAAATAAAATTTTGACACCCTAATATTAAATTTTGATCTTCTAGTTGTGCTGGAAGGGTAAAGAAAATAGTGTGATAACTCAACCTGCTTCATCATTCACACAAGTCTACCATTTGCTTGCCACTGCATGACCCTTTTTGCCTTTGCTTGAGATTCAATGTTCTCACATCATTTATCTTTCAACAACAACAATTCTAGAATGCAAATCATTACAAGTGGTAAACAGATTATTTTTGGTCAACAGGATTACAAGTAGTGCGACCTAATAATTTGAAAGAACAACAAAATTTGGTTTTTCTTTTCCTTGTATTTTAAACTGTTTTTTACTAGAGATGGACATTGTAGAAGAAAAATGTTATGGTTACTATCATTTGTTGTATGTGTATTTTTCTGATTTGTTTGCTAAACTTCATCTTTTGACTTGTAGATCAACCTAAATGAATTTTCTGACCTTTGCAACGCCATTGCTCTAAAATTCCAGAAGGAAGAGTGTGTAAGTCCGAAATGCCCTAGATCTGAAACATCAGTAAGCTTCTTTTTGAGGGACAAAGAGCTTTATATTGCATCTTTGATACTATGTATTTTGGTTGCAGAAATCTTGCTTTGAGTATTTTCCATCAGTCTACAATTCACCCTGCTCTAAAAAGTTGAAAGGCTTTGTGCAGAGTCCTAGATTTGGATACATTATATCCTTCATTCTCATACTGAATCTGTTTGCTGTTATTGTGGAAACAACGGTATGACCTCTATTTTAATAGAACTGGTGCTTTACATTTGCCATCGTGGCATGGTCAACATATAGGGTTCATTGCCTTGGATTTATTTGATATTTATGAATTAAAGTTCGCTTTAGTATTCTTGTTTGATGCCTTTAGTGGTATGATCTTAGTGCTTATGAATAAACTTGCATTGACTCAAAAAGGATGTAATTTCTAGATGCTATTTTGTTGTCAAAGTTCATCATTGTGGTGTAAAAATAATTTATTTTTCCATCACTGCATGTTTCAAATGAAATAGAATTCAAATGGTCATAATTATTTTTCTGTGGTGTTTGTCATTTGGTTCTTGATTGGCTTTCCCAGCCCCCTTCCCCTACCCCATACCTGAGGGGACCCCTTTTAATTATTCCATGCAAATGGAATTGAGAACATTTTCAACAGGCAGCAGCTTTCGGGGATCTTTATTAACTGCCCAAATGGGAAAGAGGAATTTAAATTTTCTGGAAACAGATGCAACCGTCAATTTTATTATGGACATAGAGTGTTAACACGTCTCTGTGAATTTATTATTTTGAGTATGTATATTATTCTTTGTTTTAGGGTTTTATACTGGCAGAATAACAGTAGATACTAAAGATAATGAGATAATAATGAGGATGATGATTGCTATGAGTAGTGTTTATATAGGGCACATTTGGCACACTGAATGGAGTTACAATAGTGATGATGATCTTTATTACTAGAAATAAAAGATGGTGTAATCAAATAACTAAACATATTCATACATTTGATTGTAAGTTGCAACATTAGGAAATATCTTAGTTATTCAATTATTTTTCCTAAAAAGGAATAATTTTTAAATTTGAGAGAGGTTATTTTATTTATTTATTATTTTTGTAATTGTTGTGTATATAGAAAGTTTGTATATTTGTAAATATATTAATTTTAGAAATTATTACACCTAGTCACCTACTAAGGAAAAGCTATTACAACCCGTTTAGAGATGAAAGTTATTTCTCTTTTTAAAAAATAGTCATTCTTTAGAAAGTTTGTATATTTGTAAATATATTAATTTTAGAAATTATTACACCTAGTCACCTACTAAGGAAAAGCTATTACAACCCGTTTAGAGATGAAAGTTATTTCTCTTTTTAAAAAATAGTCATTCATAAAGAATGACTATTCTTTGTAATAAAAACATAACTAAACTACAAAATAGATAAACCATAAGAATAATTATTACATTACAGTGTCTACTATAGTCTACCAAACATATCCATAGTAAGGGGTAAATGTGTAATAATGTACTAAGGTTGACAACAAGAAGTAAGTGATGATGACGATAATAATTTGCAAGTTTCTTGGAAAAATTGTATTACATCCTCATAATTCTCCATATTCCTAGGATAGTTGGTGAATTTTTACTTGTTTCTACAAATTAATAAAAAAGTTGTAAGCGTCATGACATCAAGTACTGATCATGCCATTTTCAGCTGAAGCATCCTCTAAATTGTACTCCTTTTTTGGCCTAGATTGCAACGAGTTTGCAGCTTGAGTTGCCCATGATTACAGTGCTGGGTAATTCTTTTTCCCATATTTTGTCAGCTGTGGATGTGTCACTGTTGAATGATTAAATCCCAAACCCCACAATAATCGAGTCTTAGAAGAGGAATGCTTTTACATGTTAACTAACAAAGGCACCTAGTTTAGTGCTAATTGCACATATGATGTCAGAAATATTCTACCAGTCATTTTTGTCAATTGATTCTGGGTCAACATCCTGAATGATGTTAGTGTTCCAGATTTATTTACCTTAAGAACAGCCATTTCCACTACTCTTTACATGTCATCATTTTCAGTTAGGTTTTAGAATAAGAAAATTGATGATACGTCTACCGTCTGATACCTGGTCTATTTGGTTTCAAACTATAATACCAATGTCCATTCTCTAGGATGATGAAAGGCGCCAGCACATCTACTAAAGTGAGAGATGAGGCCATTAATAGGGATATTTTGGCATTAAAAGGAAAGTAATATTTCCCTCTAACATTCTCAGAATGGAGTGAGGAAACCTTTCTAATCAATGTTGAGAGAGAGAGAGAGAGAGAGCCCATTAATATGAATCTTTTGACATTAAATGAAAAGTAATATTTCCCTCTAACGTTCTCAGAAAATATTGAGGAAGCCTTTCTAATCAATGCTCCATTAATGGAGATACTCTTTGACCTTCTTGCAAGTCAAAACAAAAAATCTGACAGAACCAAGAATCAAATATTTAAATTCATTTCTTGAACACTTTGATACTCAATGGCACTCCAAACTATTAATAGAGTTGTTTTTGTAATAGAGTTGTGCTTTTGGTTTCTTGATTATTGGATCTAGAACAATTAATTGGCAAGTGGCTCATGTATCTTTATCCTGACATTTATAAATCATGCTAATGTGGAACGCTTATTTTGTTGCAGCTTGATATAGAAAATAATTCTGCTCAAAAGGTGTGGCAAGAGGTAGAGTTTGTCTTTGGTAAGTGCTTGTTGAGGATCAACTTATCTTCATATGTACACGTGTGAATTATTGCTAAACTAACAATCTATAGTCTAAAGATGTTTATGGTGAGCTTCTGAGTTGATGCAAGTCTAGCATTTGCATATCTGTAGATTAAGAAAATTAAGACAGCATAGATTTTTCAGCCACTATTCATGGTTGGCTGCTAAAATTGTCCATTAAAGGATTTTCATTGTTACAATTAGCTTAGTGGATTAATATATTAAAAAGGCAGTTAGTGACCTTGGTAGTTATGTCAGTGATGAGAGCTTGAAATGATCCATCATAACTATGTATATATTCAATGATTGAGACGGTCAATTCTATTCTAACCATCAGCATTG
Source organism: Quercus lobata (assembly GCF_001633185.2). Lineage (NCBI taxonomy): Eukaryota > Viridiplantae > Streptophyta > Magnoliopsida > Fagales > Fagaceae > Quercus > Quercus lobata. The sequence goes on from NC_044911.1 coordinate 38,792,972, forward strand.
ATGTTTGGAACCAATATTGATGGCCTTCCTGAATGTTGATACCTTTTCAGGCACAAGCCGGAAGCATAAGTGTATTATATTTGAACCAAGGCTATGCTTAGGGTCTTTTAGATCACAAGTGAGGGAAAGTGCAACATATGAATGCTAGATGAGAAACACACTGAAGCATGACAAGCCAGAACTTTGGAACAATAAAATTAAAATAAAGGATAGGAACCTAGGAATTAGCTCCTGGGCTTGCTTGGAGTCAGCACCATGTGAGAAAAAAAACCACTAGGAGTCTACACCAAACAAAAAACCAAAAGAAACTTTCATTCACCGAAATCGCATCTCCTTGAAAGAAGTACAATAGTTTGCTTATATAGGAATACTAAATCCTAATTCTAATTAGCATAGGAAACCCTACTTATTGAATGATAGAAGTACACTAAGATTTAAATAAAAATACTAATTAACCTAATTGAGTACTGGGGCCTAAATAAAATAAAATTTTAATTAATGTCCAAAAAGAAATAAAACTAAAACAAAATAAATTGTTGCTTGTGGTTCCCGCATCATCAACAACACACACACACATGCTCAGGCAAAGGAGCATTCTGAATAATAGCTAAACTTATTGATGGCAGTGTTGGCAGTCTCTATTGCTGCTAGACTGACTATTAGACTTATTGATGCATGCTCGATTAACAGGAAATACTTGATAATCTTGGGTAATAGTCTTCGGTAGTGATGGCAAGTGAAAAGGTAACTACTATACATGTTCTGACTTGGGCTAGAAGTCTGTTTTCTGCTTTGAAAGTTTTCAATGTTGGTACTCCTTTAGAAATGTTGTACTTATTAACTTGCTCTTTATTACCTGTTTGGTCTCATTACTCCAAATTATGTGTGCTATATAGACTAATCTTAGTTTCTGCTTTTGAAATTAATAGGTGTCTTTTTCTTCTTTTGTCTTTTTATCCCACAGGATGGATATATGTGCTGGAAATGGCTTTAAAAATATATTCATTTGGATTTGAGAATTATTGGAGGGATGGTCAAAACCGCTTTGATTTTATGATCACTTGGATAATAGGTAATCAGATTGGAAAATAACATCCCTTTGTAGTACTATTTATTGCAATGACTTTACAAATCAATCTTATAGGCATCATAACAATATTGCTAAATTTGATAAATGGAATTGTCTATAGAAACAACTTTTGCTATTGCTAAATGGCCCTTTTGATTATTATATGGAATGTACATCATTTATTTCTTTTGTTTGTGTTATTCTCCGTTCCATTTATATTACTATTGATTGATGATTCTTATGTCTACAGTTATCGGAGAAACCTTGACTTTTGTGGCCCCTCAAGGACTTACTTTCCTTTCCAATGGCGAATGGTAGGGAATATTTTTCTTAAAAAATATTTTTCTTCTTTACATGAGAGTTCGTCATTTTCCCTCACAATGTTTGTCCTAAGTCTTTGCTATTGAGGTTTTTACATAATATGAAAATCTTTGAAGAATATAAGTTTCTTAGTCTAGGCATGTTGACAATTTTTTGGATGATCTTTACATGACCTCCCCATTGACTTCATCAAATTGCTCTCAATGTAGGACACTTCTTAATGATATTTACAAGTTTCTTATAGGAAAATACCAGTGATCATACCATAGACCTGTGTTTCCTCTGATGTCCACAGAACATTAAGTTGATAAATTTGATACAGGAATTTTATGGTTTATCATAGCTTTTAAAGCACTTCCTCATCTACAATTATTTCTCCTTTGTTAATGTTAACAGGATTCGCTACCTTCTCCTCATAAGAATGTTAAGATTGATAAGGCTGCTGATGTACGTCAAGCGTTACCGTGCCTTCATTGCCACTTTCATAACCCTTATACCAAGTTTGATGCCATACCTTGGAACCATATTTTGTGTCCTATGTATTTATTGCTCTCTTGGTGTACAGGTAAATTCTTTTCTCCTGCTTGCTTTCAAAGAAAGTAATTGACTAATATTAAGATGCTCTTCTTCTTTCTTCACCAATCCGTGCTTCCCTATTATATTAAATGGAAGTACATGGAAAATGTCTAACCTGTACTTACAATTTTTCTTCAGCATATGTTTGGAAATACTGAAGTTTCTGTTATGTGTCTTCACAGATTTAAAATTTAATATATAGTGTGGAGGGTCAATTTTATACCTAATTGATTTAGACCTAGTTTCAAAAGTTCCATCAGTCACATTTTGAAGGTTGATAATTCTAATCTATAGGTCATTATTTGATACAGCATGTCTTTTAGACATCTGATAGCCATATCCATGTATAATATTGAATATTTCCTCATTTATGTTACTGTTAAAACATTCTCCAATTTTTTTTCTTCTAATTTTTAGATCTTTGGTGGGATTGTCAATGCTGGAAATGCCAGTTTGGATGGGACTGATCTTTCAGATGATGAGTATCCTTTATTCATTAATAAACTATTTTCTAAGGTTTCATTTTATCCAGCCATAGCATGACTGTGATATCTTTCGGTTTTATATTGATAATAAAAGGCTATTATTGGAAAATTCTATTAGATATTAATATTCAATCATTTTGTAAATTGTTTATTGCTTCTGCAAAGATTTAATTGCAACAAATGTCAATTTCTTCAGTCAATTTTCTTAACAAAATCAGCTATTTACTTTTCAATTTCAATGACTATCCGAATGGTATGGTGACACTTTTCAATTTACTGGTCATGGGAAACTGGCATGAATGGATGCAGGTATAACTACTGTTTTATTTGTAATTTTTGTTGAATTATATTATCCTGAATGATCATCTTTCTCTACATAGTGAATGATACTGTCTGTTTGGCTATTCTTCTATGATTTATGTCCTCATGGAATGCTTGCTGGGATTTTCCCTTTTTTTTCTCTCTCTCTTTTTTATTTGAAATGTGATTATGAGAAGCTAGGCTTTCTTGACTGTACCTCCATGTTGACAGAAGATTTGGGGTTCTTTATGAGGGAGCTGTTAATGGGTTGGCTACTCTGAACCTACCTGAAATACAAATTGGAAATTTGCAAACTACAACCACTAGATCTATAATGCATCGCAAAGATTGCATGGATCTAGACAATCCATGCATTTTGATCCCACATGGGACCCATGGATTTTATTTAGGCTCCACCGAGTGGATGGTTTGTAGAAACTCTCACGTAAGAGAACTGATCTTGTGGGAACCTGTCACAACCCAAACCCAATCAGACAATTGGTTCTTATGAGTCACAGAGAGGCAACCATATTCTTGGGCACATTTCTGTTCATGCATGTCTTGCCATGATGGGAAAGTGTTGTATCTGACATGAATTCTCTCTCCTTCAGAGTGTTCAAGTTACTTGGTATGATCCACGTCATTGTGTCTGTCCCAGCATCAAGGCTTTAATCCTTTTTTGGTTCAGTAGAGTTACTAGCTAATGCTTTTGTTTTCCACCCTACAGAATATATGTTCATTTAAAATGTCAGTAAACCGCATGTAGTGCACACAACTAATATTGGGACTATAGAAGAGGTTCAGGCATATTTAAGTTGTTATCAGCAGTTCTTCGTTAATCCTGTGTTATTACTTTTATGGTTCAACTAGTTAAAATTGAACTATAATTGTGACCTACACTTTGTGTCATTCTTTTAATTGCCATTTATCATTTCAGAGCTACAAGGAATTAACAGGAACTGCATGGAGCCTCACTTACTTTGTCAGCTTCTACTTAATAACTGTGTTACTGCTTTTAAATTTGGTAAGTTTTATTAACTTTTGCTCCATTTTTTTTCTAACCATGTTGCCTATATGTTTTTTAAAATTAATAAGTTACACAAGCACTTAGTGTGGTCTGAACCCACTACAGGAGAAGGAGGTGCCATTTGAGCTAAAGCTTATTGGCCCTTTCTCCATGTGTTGCAGAAGCAAAATGCCTGCCATTTGATTGTTTTGCAATTTATGAGGTAGAGCAACTTCGTATATTGAATAAGATGCTGCAGAAACAGATTTTCAGTAATTGACTAAAACCAAAGTTGAAATATGTCATTACAATTTTGTTTGCTAAAATTTCACATAGAGAGTGACAGTAATTACCTTTATGTATGAAGCATTCATACATAGTAACTTCACAAGGGTCAGCCCATAACAAAGAACAGTTTTGGTTTGGGTAAGTTAGGGGCCTTGATTCCATCCTAAAGATTTTACCTGTGACTCCGGACAGGGTTGTTGAGAATGACTTACTTTTAACATTTTAAAGATTTTCTTATCAGGAATTTGGAATGTGAGAAGCCTTTGCTGCTGTGGCATTGTTGTCTTAATCTTAAATTTATTTGTTTAGTAAATGAAGAAGCTCTACTTGGAAAAGATGCCCCTTTGCTTAATGTGGGTAATTTTGAGAGAGAAACAATTATACATTTTAATGATATTGAGCTCTCGGTTATTGATCTGATATCATTATTTTTTAGGCAGTTGTAGTTTGAATTGGGCTTTAGAAGCATGTTCTAATGTAGAGTTTATTTATTCTACTTCTTTTAGGTTGCAATTTTTGTGAATTGTATTCCTTTAGGTTTGCTTTATAATGTCCTGTTGACATGATGTGTTCCTCTTTTCAAAACAATTGTGTATTAATTACCCAACAAATGAAGATTAACTTTAGGGTTTGTTTTTCATGTAATTTCAGATTGTAGCTTTTGTATTGGAGGCATTCTTTGCTGAAATGGAACTCGAGTCATCAGAAAATTTTGAAGAACAGGATAAGGTTGGTAGCTGTTCTGCACTTATTATTACAATAGAAAATTAAAGTTAGGTCCATCTCTTGAAAATGTGAGCATGATGCAGATATATGATTTCCCTTTCACTTAAGAAAATTACATAAATCCTCCTATAATTCTAGGGTGATTTTCAAATTAACTCTTGAGTTTCTCATTCCATCAATATCCACCCTTTAGTTTCAAAATTGTTGCAATCTAGATCTTCATTGAGCTTTAATTAACTAGAGATATTGGAAATTCAAGCAAACTGCCCTTGAGAGCTATTTGGAGGCTAAAGGCCTTTCACATGAACGATAAAATGACAGTACAAACTTACAAAATGATGGCATCTTCATTAGATTGTGTTTATTGATTAGGTTTTACATATAAATAGACCGTTTTTTGAATTTTCTTTTGTGCCAAAATACCATCTGCAACTCTTGTGTAGAATTTTTACTGCTTAGATAAATTCTAAGTACAACTTATATGGATTTCCATTACTTTTAGTTAACAAATTCAAAGACTTACTAAGAGTACATTGTAACACTTCTAAGATTATAGGGTTGTCATTAGTGCAATCAAAACTTTTAGGTTTAGTTTGACGCTAATACCAAGCTTTGGGGTTTGTTTTGTAATTACTTATAAATATATTTTGAAAATTGTTTGATTATCATGTTATTGGGTTGTGAAGTCCTATAATTGGTTAAGATGAAGACACTACTCAAGAAAAAAATATATTGCATCATGATTTGATTTTAGCATCTAACTTGTCATTTTCAAGTTTTCATTAACTATCTAACTAATCAATTTTAAAGGAACTTTTTTTGAAAAGTTACATGGGTTGTAGTGCATACAAGCTCAGAATACCTCTTGATTTGCCTCCTACTGATTTGGATTATTAATCCACTTGTGTGACAATGCTGCAAAGATTAATGTAGGCAATTCAAAAGTTTTAAAATTGAAATTGCAATTATTTCCTAAGTCAGGTTGTTTTTCATGTTGCTCAAATCTTCAATGATGTTAATAGGACCATGTTAGGTTATCTATTTAGGCTTCAGAAATGATTAAGATTGAAGTTTGCCTACATTGCTCAGCATTGCCATATATATGTTCTGAAAGTTACTTGATATCTATATTTTTGCAAAACAAAATTGGTAGAGTAATGGCTTCTTTGCTTTTTATTAGCAATAGATAAATCATTATTGTTATCCACATAACTTATCACCTCCATTAGAATTAATTTCCTAAACTAATCATTTGTTGTTGTTAGTAGGAGCTTTTTTTTTTTTTTTTTTAATACTTTTTTTTACCATCATACATTTAAGCTGCACCAACCCTCAATATTTGAAATGAAATCTTATTGACCATAATTAGAGTTTTTCTTGCTTTGAACTGGTTGTTATTTGTTGTAGTCTTTCTTTCTTGTCACCATAGTCTCCAATGTTTTTGATCCCCTCACCAGTTTATACTTATAGTTCTATGAAAATATTTAAATCATATAATTATTTTATTACCTTTTCAATCTAGGAAGTACAAGGCAGAAAGGATCGTCGACGATCTGTTGGGTATGTATGGTGAACTAGTTTAAAGATTTGGAAAGCTCTATTTGCATCCTTTAATGGACGTTAACAGCTACCTTGTCTTGTTCTTTTGGCTTGGTGCAGTACAAAATCACAGAGCCAGAGGGTTGATCTCCTTCTTCATCATATGTTGAGTGCAGAGCTCAATAAAGAGCCCCCCAACCCATAGATTTGCTTCATTCCACTTGTGGTAACTGAACTAGACCTCACAAAATCTTTTTTCCAAGATTTGATCACTTTATAAGACTAAAAAGCGACATTTTGTTTTCCCATTGGATTTGCTATTGTGAATTACAAGTTAGAACTTCACAAATTTCTCATCGTAACTCTGCTTTTGACAATTTTTTGCTTTCCATTGCAATAGCTAACCTGTTACCATTTTATGTCTTTGTGAACTATAGAGAAAAATTCTGAAGCCATTTTGCCCTTGCTTTGGGGTATTTAGCCTTTACTCTTTAGTGGTTAGCAAAGCAAAAGAATTGTTTCAAGTGACTCGTCCCGGAAGGAACCATGCAATTGCTTTAAATAGTGAGCAGCAGACACACGCTTTGTTTTTCATGCCATTGGTACCAGGTTCTCCTTTTTGGCAGGCAGCTTAATTTCTGTTAGCCTACACAGCTTATGTTCTCCAAAGGCGCGCCCCACCCCAATTTTTTTTTTTTTTTTGGGTACAGAGTTTGATTACAAGAAGTTGTGCAACTACATTTTGTTTTTGTTATAGTTTTATATTGTATTATTGTTTGTACATGTGAGGAAAGTATATTTAGCAGTGGAAGGGATTATTGTTTCAACTTTTGAGGGTAGACTACGCAAAGCCTATAAAGAATAAAGGGAAAGGAAATTCACATAATGCCATATGCGGATGCCACAGCTTTTTTTGTATGCCTATATTATGCTATCCAGCATCTTAATCTTATTTTATTTTAATGCAAATTATAAAATGGGCTGTCTAACTTTTTGGAAAATGGTCTAACTTCTTATATATTCAAAGATGTTGTGCTTGATCCATTATTCACTAACTGAGCTATATAATTTTGGTTTTAAAAATAATTAATGGTTTATTATATCAAGTCAAACCCATGACGAGGGCCTTATAAAGCTTGTAGCTAGCTACTGCGGTAATATCTCCAATTGGGTAAGACTTAGGTACAGTACTTTGCTTAAGATTTTGTCATGTGGGATTTTTCTCATGGGATAGAAGTGTATTTTTTTAGTTAAATAGTCACGTGGCTGAATCTTAAAAATGACCTAAGGTACTGTATATAAGTTTTGTTCTTTCCAATTATACGATATTTTGGCTATATAAGAACTAAGCCCACCACTACCTCATTTGGAGTCGGGATCTCTCTAGGAACTAAGTGCTTGGTGGAGTAGGGCGAGTGCACGGGTTTGAGCTGAGCTGCAGGGGCAGCATATTTAGCATGTAAATCGTTTTTTTTTTTTTTTAAAAAAATCTCCTAAATTCTATTTTATTTTCTTGGCTTCCTTTTCTCTTTTAAATTATTTAAAAGAGGAATCTTTTTTTTTTTCTCCTCCAAAAGCTTCTACGAAATGATTTTTACTTTTTTTTGTTTTTAGCCACTAGAGGAAAGTGACTCCATGAGATTAGAGGCGTTTTCATACTATATATATATATATATATATATATATATATTCAATACAAATTGGAAGGGGCCAACGCATTATTGTCAATTATTAGTAAATTAGTGGAATCCCTTAACGTTCACTACACCACACAAGGCTTGAAGCACCAACTGTTTATTTTATTTTATTTTTTATTTTTTATTTTAAAGGTATGAAGGTTAGCATCTACTTTTGAAATGAAATGACTCCATTTGTTGAAATTTTCTTTTTTGCATATCCGTATTTTGTAGGACGATTAAGAGAATCTATAGGCACCAACTCCTAGATCTCATGATTTATCAATAAAACATCTTAGGATAACTAGCTAAAAAATCTACATTATGTTGACCTTTGCCTTAAACTAATAAATCTTGATGCTTCAATAACAGTAATTTAACCTATAGTTTTAGGGGAGAAGTTTAGGTCCAGTTTGTCTAGTGTAGTGGACTTAATGGGATGTTGCCACATGGCACTTCCTAGACACATGGTAGCATCCTATCGGGTCCAGTACACAGGAAACTAGACTTAAACAAAATCCTAATTTTCTAATTGTTTGCAATTTGAACTCTTAAAAGTTCTATTTCTACTAAAAAGTAAAGATAATATATATATATATATATATATATAACTATCTAGAAATTTACAATCCCTATATGTGAATGGTGGGTAATACTATATCACTAAAATCATAAAAAGTTTACAAAAGGCCTAAAAAAATCATTATAGAGTAACACAATTTAATCAAGATGTCATTGTTCTTGTTTAGTACATATGTGTCGAGTCTTTTAATATAAAAATGATTTTGTTAATGAATTCCCTAAGGGTAGGGATTAAGATACATTCAATGATTTATTAAATAATATTTTTATACATTTTAAAAATAAATAAAGTCAAATTGTACACATATTAAAAAAAGAGCAAGACTTAGGTACAATACTTAGGTGCTGTTCCTTAGGTTCCCCTTTTAAAATTCTGTTATGTGAATTTTTTCTCATGGAATGAAAGTGTATTTTTTAGTTAAGTAGCCACATAGCTAAATCTTAAGAGAGAAACCTAAAAAACAGTACCTAAGGTGTTTTGTCCTTTAAAAAAAATATATACACAACCATAATGAATTTGTATGTGTAAACTAATGAATCATTAACATGTGTATTTTATTTTTTGAAAAGTGTGCATTACAACTCATATTTAAATATTTCTTAATCTTCAACTTAGACACTCATTAACGAAACCTATATAAAAAATAAATCTTAAGTAAATTTTACTATCTATTTAACTTATTAATGACTACCCATTATGGGAACAAGTTAAAAACAACTTAGAAAGTCAAGTGATTATATAGTTGAAGTATATAATTGAGAGAGAAAGAGAGTGAGTTACGTGGCTTCATTGAGTGGTACTTTTAATTATTAAATCTCCACCTAGAGAGAGCATCTCTTAGTCATCTGTCCTTATATAGACCCCCATCCCATCCCATTCTCATCATAGAACAAGACAAACCTTTGAGAGAGAGAGAGAGAGAGAGAGAGAGAGAGAGAGAGAGAGAGAGAGAGAGAGAGAGAGAGAGAGAGAGAGAGAGAGAGAGAGAGAGAGAGAGAGAGAGAGAGAGAGAGAGAGAGAGAGAAGCATGAAAAGGTAAGTGGTGCTCAACATGACATCCCTATCGAGAAGGCATGGGAAATGTACAGAGACAATGAAGTTATCAGCAAAATAAATCTTGAAATGCTTGTGGTGCTCAACATGACATCCCTATCGAGAAGGCATGGGAAATGTACAGAGACAATGAAGTTATCAGCAAAATAAATCTTGAAATGCTTGCCTGAGATGAATACATCCAAGGAGATGGCAGCCCTAGAAGTTTGAGGCTTTTTACGCTTGGCCCCGGTATATATAAAAATATATGTCTTTCTCAAGCTTGATTTTTATGTCACTCTTTCTAAAAGAACCGAGCAAAGTTGCTCGAGCTCATTAACAAACTAGATTATATATGCAATTTTGGTTCATTTTCTTGTTGAACTAACTAAAAGTTGTTCATGAACTATTTTGATTACCATATTCTTTTTTCATATGTAGTAAAACCACTTCACAAAACTATACTAGTAATTAATAAATGAACTATACTTGAAATTATATTAATTGAATTAAGTAAATAAAATGATTTTGTGTATGAATTAAAAAAAAAAATTAGATTCATAAAAAATGAAATAGGTTATTTATATTATTAATAAATTACAAATAATAATTTGATATTTATGAATTTACTTACTGTAAGGACGCAATTCGCAACGAACCTGAACAGTGTTGGGTTTGCACGTAAAAAGGCCCAGACAATATAATTTGTAGAGCGTGGGTGTAAAGAACTAGGTTAACTGTGTTCTCTCTTAAAAAGATTCACTCTCACATAGATTGAAGGTCTAAAGTTGGTACAACGATCGTTTTCTCTTGCAATCAGTACAATTCCTTTTCTCTCTACTTTTTCTCTCTTCCTTTTTGTCTGTGTTCCTCTCCCTTTCCTTTTTTTTGTTTTGATCCCTCTCTTCATGCTCTTCTTTTAGTTTATATACCCCCCTTTGTGTTCTATTCTCACCACACACGTGTAAGTTGAGTCCGGAGGATTTTTTTCTGTCTCCTCTCGCATCTCCTGGAACTTCCTATGGGCTGCTGTAAGGCTGCTTTCTTACTGTTCAGGTATTACCTCCACATTAATGCGGCCAGAGAGTTGGTTGAGAAGTCATTAATGCGGAGGCAGCTGTAGTTATAGATATTTGTTTGCCTTATCTCTTTCATCCTTGGTCGGTTATTCTATCCTTTACGGTGACCTAATTCTGAGATCTGGTTGCAATAAGACCACGTCCTGATCGTCCTCGGACGCATACTACCGAGGAGTATGGTATCCTCGGACGGACATGCATCCTCTGATGGGCCACGAGCCCAACAATCCTGAATCAATTTTGAATTTTATGGGCCTATTGATCGAATGGTCCCCACACTTACTAACTTAAAAAATCTAATATCAAGTATATATATATATATATATATATATATATATATATTAAATGTCTATATAAGTATATTTTTATACATTTATTCATTTAAACATATAATTAATGTTGTAATATAATTTAATCAAGCTTTATATTCACAACTTTATTGATGAATACATTATTAGATTTAAGGTTGGATCATGCAATAGTCAAGTTTAAACTTAGACTTAAACTTGAGCTTGACTTGTTTACTAAATTATAAAAAAAAACAAAAAAACAAAAAAAAAAACCATATACTAGTTATTTCTCAAATCAAGTCCATACTACTAAAATAACAACTAAGTTCATATATAACCCTATACACTCCCTTTTGCATTCTTGATATCCTATTCATATCCTATTCGTCCCCAAATGAAAGTTGCTTCAGAACTTGCCTTAAATTCTATGTTTGATTTAATGTATATATTTTTAAAATTTTCTTAGTAATTAGGAAAAGTAAATTTAAAATAGAATCTATCCCTTACTAATAGTTATATATAGAAAAAAAGAAAAAATTTTGACTTCAAATATATTTTGAACCTAATAAGTTTCAACCTCTAATAACAGGAAGATGACATGTACGAAATCAATTCCTCAAAAAAAAAAAAAAAAAAAAAAAAAAAAAAAAAAAAATATGAATTTATCCAAATCATAACTATCGAAAGCTCCTTAACAAGATTATTGCAAGTTTGAATTCAAGTTTATATCAGAATCACCTTCCACCTTTAACTTAAACTTGAGAACCAAAAAAAAAAGAAAAACCATTTCATGCATGAAAAAAAAAAAAAAAAAAACCGTATATAATTTTGTGCACTTACATTGTTACATGAAAATGGATGCAAAAGTGGTGGACGCACGCAGCCATCAGCAACTACATGAAAGAATCAATTGAGAAGATAGAGAAGGTGGAGATAGGGCAATCCGTGACATAACGTGTGATCGGAGGTGATGACTTGAGGAGGATGTACGATCCATATAGGGTCACCTTCTCATTCATTCCTGTGGAAGGAAAAGAGAATGAGATGTGTTCGCTGAATGGAAGGCTGAGTTTGAGCCACTCACTCCAGAAACACCTCCACCATTGAAGGCAAGAGATGCTGCTCTAAGATTCCTCAAGTGGTTTGAGAAGTTTGAGCTAACTTGCTACCAACAAATTAGCTTAGCTAGCTAGATCAATACATGAGCTATATATGGTGAATAAGAATAATAAGATGGGGATGCTGTGTGTGTTTCTTTATATATTGAAGTCAAATTAGGATATATTTATGTATGTCAAAATTTATGAATGTGGATCAGTCAATGACTACTTGGGATTTCACGTACGGTTGTTAAGTTTGTATTTGTTTATACATATATATCATACAAATGATTATATGAGTTTGTAATTCAAGCTTGACAAACCCAAATAACAAATAGATATTCTATGTTTGGGCTTCTGATAATAATTAAATTGATATCAATTTATTTATTTATTTTTTTGTATCTAAGTGATCATAGTGGAAGAGTGGAGACCCGGGGGTCCTAGAGGTTGATTTTGGATCAAATTTGAAGATATGCATTTTAAATCAAGTATAAAACATTTCCATTCCAATTAGTCTACTCAATTATTCCCCCGCCCACTTGCCCTACTGCCTACAATCCATGTAGACAGCTCTCTAATCCCACTAAAATCAAGAATTTTGAATTGGAGAGTTTTAAAGGGTACTACAAGTTTTACTAAAAAAAAAAAAAAAACTGAAAAACTTATGCGACAATGAACATTATTGTTGCAATTTTAACAACATAATAAATAGATGTTTAACTCCTCAAAAAATAAAAAATAAAATAAATAGATGTTTAATTAATTTTTGTGAATGGTAACATATCAATTTATAAAATTTATGAAGTAAAATTTGTAACATATCTTGCATTACTCAATCAAATCTGTTTGGTCCAAGAGGTAGGGGTCACATGTATTGAAGTTGCTTGAGTAATTATTCCAAGAACAATACACCATTCTTGCACATAATATTGGATCCCAATAATAAAATCTATGATAGTATATATGAGAGGAAGAGGATTCAAAAAAAAAAAAAAAAAAAAATAAGAAAAGAAAAAATATATATATATGAGAGGAAGAAGCATTAATCCTAAAATATTGAAAATTTGTTCAAGTTTATTTGATCTAAGTGTTATGTATGTGAAACTCTCTTTTGGAAACTTAAATTTCGGTTCTTGTCTCTCACACCTCACAAACACTTAAACTTGTGAAATGACCATCTTATTGAAGGTGTGGTGTGATGTGATTTTATTTTTATTTTTATAATTTATAATTATTATAATTTAGTCTTTATCTACATCCAAAATTTTATCCTTTTATTTTGATTGGATAGTGAAACAAGATGCATATAAAGTGACAGTATATATAGTATACTATAGTTTTCCGAAGTAGGCCAGTTGGCTGCAAACATTCCCATTTCAAAAAAAGTTAACCAAAAAAATTTGTGAAAGTTACCGGCAGCTTTATTAATGTTCACATGTCGTAGACAGTGACAAACTTGCCAAATCGTTTGATGGAGATATTTTGGTCAGATCATTTGGCAACACGACATTAGTACCCTATAAAAATGGTATTCTCATATCTCACGACTTCAAGATGCCAATAGACATACTAAAATATGATTCAAACACTCTCATAACTCAACTTACATTATGTAATGTTTATTGCACAAATGTTCAAAGTTCAAATTCTTCTTCCTGTAGTAATTATCAATTTTATATAATAAAAAATATAATATATTTTTAAAATTTTATTAAAAAAATATAATTATATTTCTATAAAAGAATTAATTTTTGGACAAAGTTTAGTTATAAAATTGGTTGTAGAATAAATCTACAACCTTACTCAATAAAATAAATATTACTATATATTTTAAAAATCTAACCCTTAAATTGCATATTCATTACGCTCTTAATACACATGTCAAATTTGGTATCAATCGAATATTATTTACTATATGATCTATAAACTTATATTTTATACATAATTTTAAATTACAAAAACTTGCAATTTAAATCATTTATTGATGACATGATTATTTTTTTTTGTGTAAACAATAATACTTATTAGAACACATATGAAAATAATAATACTAGTGTTTTAAATCAGGTTTATAATACATTATATAACCAGAGTACAACTACAAAAGAGTCTAACCTTTGTAGTTGATGACATGACTATTAATCTTTAATTTTCTAAAAATTTTGACAGCATAAAGTATATAAGAAGAAGATGTAATCCAATGATGGATTTGTCAAAATTCACCTTCAATAAAAAAATATTGAGTAAAATTGTAGTTTTGGACTAGTTACAACCGATTTTATTGCTAAACTTTGTCTTTAATTTTTTTAGAAATTTGGAGGGCATGGCCCAAGACTCCAACTAGTGAGAAGACTTGTTAGGAACTCTCCCCTCCCTCAAAAGACAGAAAAGAAAATGAAAGTTTAGATATCTTAGATTCAAATATTCACAAGGTTGAAATTTTCAAGAAAACAATAATTATTAATGTATATATACACACACATATGTATCAAATTCAATTTAAAATAATAAAAGTTATTTATTTATTTATAGTATTTAAGGGCTATTTGGTAAGAGAATTTAAATATAGTTTTTTTTTTTTGCAAACCATAAAATGTGGGTCCTACACTTGAATATATTGTTTGACTGATATTCTCTAAATATAGTTTTTGGAAAATTGTATCATATTTTCCTTGTTCAAGCCAAGATTTCAAAAACAGTTGAGATTGTGTTTTCAAGATACATAAAACGTTTTTAATGGCATAATTGTAAATAAAATAAAAGCAATTGACCCCATAGATTTGTCCAAACTTTTCTTTTTCTTAAATTAAAGAGTTTATCTTTATCACAAAAAAAAAAAAAAAAAATCTCATGCTTCAATTTGAAACTTATCATTATTCAAAAATAATAATAATAAAATACATGAGCTCTATCCCTTATCACTGTCTAAAAAAAAGAAAAGAAAAGAAAGAAGGTTAATACATTACTTTTTGTAAACTTAAAAAAAAAAAAAAAATCAAAAATAGAAATAGTCTCCCAAAAATCATTTTTTGTTTTTATTATTTTGAAAATGGTTTTTAAAAGTGGCCGACTATATCTGGCTCTTAGTGGCGTTGAGGCTTCTTGTAAGGCAAGTAGTACTAATAACAATGCAGCACTTGGTGCAATCTTGAATCAGCAGTTCATCATCCAGCTTGGTCTGTTCACTGCCCTTCCGATGATAGTGGAAAACTCTCTTGAGCATGGGTTCCTTCAAGCTATCTGGGATTTTCTGACAATGCAGCTCCAGCTTTCATCCGTATTCTACACGTTCTCAATGGGAACTCGTGCCCACTACTTTGGCCGTACTATTCTTCATGGTGGTGCAAAATATCGGGCTACCGGGCGTGGTTTTGTCGTGGAGCACAAGGGTTTTGCCGAGAATTATAGACTCTATGCTCGTAGCCATTTTGTGAAGGCAATCGAACTTGGGTTAATACTTGTAGTTTTTGCGTCACACAGTCCTATAGCTGGCAACACATTTGTTTACATAGCTTAATTTGACCATCACTAGTTGGTTCCTGGTTGTGTCATGGATTATGGCCCCCTTTGTGTTCAATCCTTCTGGATTTGATTGGTTGAAGACAGTGTACGACTTTGATGACTTTATGAACTGGATTTGGTTCCGTGGCAGTGTTTTTGCAAAAGCTGAACAGAGTTGGGAAAGATGGTGGTATGAGGAGCAAGATCATCTCAGGAACACTGACATTTGGGGTAAAATAATGGAAATAATCTTAGACCTCCGATTCTTCTTCTTCCAGTATGGGATAGTATATCAGTTAAATATTGCAGCTGGAAGTACCAGCATTGCTGTTTACTTGTTGTCTTGGATCTATGTATTTGTGGCTTTTGCGATTTATGCGGTAATAGTATTTTTGCGATTTATGCGGTAATAGCATTTGCTCGGGATAAATATGCGGCAAAAGAGCACATATACTATCGTCTAGTCCAATTCCTCGTGATTATACTTGCAATACTTGTGACAATTGCTCTGCTGCAATTTACGGCTTTCACATTTATTGATATTTTCACTAGCCTGTTAGCATTCATCCCCACTGGGTGGGGCCTGATATAGATTTCCCAAGTACTCCGGCCCTTTCTGCGGTCTACTCTTGTATGGGAAAGCGTTGTTTCTGTGGCCCGACTATATGATATAATGTTCGGAGTAATTGTCATGGCTCCTGTGGCATTACTGTCATGGTTGACTGGGTTTCAGTCAATGCAGACAAGGATCCTTTTCAATGAAGCATTTAGTAGGGGCCTCCGCATTAACCAGCTTGTTGCAGGAAAAAAATCCAATGACTTATAATTTGAGGTATTTTCCTGATTCCAATTTCTAACCCTATTCCTTTTCCTTCCTTTGGTAGAATCATTTTTATTCTTGGCATTAGCTATATATGTATTTTTCTGTATAGTATGGATTTATTCTTCTTCATGGATGCCCAAAAAATATGGGAGTATTGAGTAGAGTAAATTAGTTGGCAGACCTTTGTTTTGTGTTAAAATACTCAATCTTCCTTTTTCTTAAAATTTGATCAGTACACAGTGCTTAGCTTACTGTGTCTGACATGAAGGTTCTTTTCCATGATTGCTATCTGGTCTGACTGATATGAATTTTGTTGTATTTCTAGCATGTTATCAGACAATGGGCAAATGGCTTATTTAAAAGGTGGCTGTCTAATAGAAACAAAACAATGTTTGGTTTAATGTCAAGAACAATGGATGTTGTTTACTTCTCTGAGAGGGAGAGGGGGGCGTATGATAAGCATTTAATTTAGTTTGTCTTGTTGCTACTAGTGTTTATTTGTTGACACTTTCTCTAGCACTGTATGTACAAGTTTTGCCTTGATTTTATTTATTTATTTATGTGTGTGCGCTTGCCCCTTTGCTCTCTGTTATTGTCTGTTTTCCTTGTGGCCTTCTAAAATTGTACTTATTTTTTCACTCAAAAGCTCCAGAATAGTTTGATTTTCCTATGAATTCTGTTCCATGTGACACTTGACTTCACAGTAAAACTTTAACTTATTCCATACACCCGGTATATACTATCTCCTTGTCACATAAGGGTAGGTACCCTGTGTAGGATCCATAGGTGGGAGTGTCCTTATGTAAGAGGAGGGTGCAATTCCTTTGGCTGTTTAGCTGTTTAGTTTTTAATGAAATTCCTTTCTTACCGATAAGGATAAAATTATAAATATACTCATTGATGGGAAGGCGCAGAGCGACGTTCCAAACAAACCCGTCAGTTTGTTTTGTGCCCACTGACAAATAACAGTAGGGAGTCTACAACTTTAAGCTGATGAGGTCAATTATGGAAGGCATAAAGCTGACGACACTAAGTTGAAGGAGATACACAAGATTGACGTTTCTAGTATAATCTTGGCTTGGCCTCCACATATGCACGTATAAGGAAACATCTTGTGCCCCACGGCAAGTGTTAGTCTCCTACGAGGAAAGGATTCTGCAAAATACGCTTATGAGGACTCCTATAAGGAAAAGCCTTCCAAACCAAGGAAGATATGTCAACCCTCTATTACTATAAAAGCCCCAAGACCCTCACTAACCAAGGTACGCATAATTCCCCCCCAGCTCTAACATCCTAGAGTTGTGAACAGTTCTAACATGACCTTCGGAGGATATTTGGCTGGCACCATACTAGTGCTCTCTGCTAGGTCTTCTCTTTTTGTTGTGCAAGTGCTGTCTCGAGCACGTGAGGATCGTGTAACTTTCTGTTGATTTTTCAGTATCATCAGTTAGCGCCGTCTGTGGGAAAACGCACTTCAGCGACTTGTAAGTCATACTATCGCTTCCCGAACAAAGAGTTGCATGGTACTTACTCTCTCAACGGCAACCACCAACAACGTTCAGGGAGACGAGCTGCAACCCATTGCCCTGGAGAGGCAGGTCTAAACCCTCACAGTAGTAGTGGAACGTCTTACCAAACAAAATTAGGACCTTGAAGACCAAGAAGGGACCAGTGTTGAGAGAAGAGACCAAGAGGGGCCGGAAGGTAGTAACGCCCTAAGCAGACCAGAGCAACAGGACATGAGCCGTCCTTCCATCACAGACACGGCTCCCCTTCACATTGTCGCAGAGATGCAGATGATGAAGGAATGAATGGACCTTATGATGAACACCCTCAAAGGACGAGTGTCCAGCGACCTCGATGATCTGGTTCACCGAATCGATTCGCCTTTCACCACATCCGTCAACTCCTTCACCCTACCGCAGAAGTTTTGCATGCCGTAGATAGAAAGCTACGATGGAGCCAAGGACCCTCTCAATCACCTAGAGACTTTCAAGACCTTGATGCACCTTTAAGGGGTAGTAGACGAGATCATGTGTAGGGCCTTCTCTACAACGCTGAAGGGTCCTGCGAGAATTTGGTTCAGCCGGCTGACACCTAACTTCATCAGTACTTTCAAGGAGTTAAGCGCCCAGTTCACTTCGCACTTTATTAAGGGGCATAGGTATAAGAAGTCCACTGCGTGCTTGATGAGTATCAGGTAGCAAGAGGACGAGACGCTGAGATCTTACATAGCCCGCTTTAACAAGGAAGCACTCTCGATCGATGAAGCCGACAACAAAATACTTGTAGCAGCCTTTACAAATGGGTTGCGAAAAGGTAAGTTTTTGTTTTCTTTATACAAGAACAACCTGAAAACCATGTCGGATGTACTTTACAGGGCCACCAAATACACGAATGCCGAAGACGCATTGCTGGCTTGAGAGGAAAAGCCTAAAAAGAGAGAGAGGCAGGAAGACACACGATAGGACAGAGGACGGAAGATGGCAAGAACTAGAGAGCGAAGGGATGACAAACGCTCTAAGCCCCCTACGGGGAGGTTCACGAGTTTCACCTCGCTGACCGCCCTAATCGACTAAGTCTTAATGCAAATCAAGGACGAAGGAGCCTTAACCTTCCTCGGAAAACTGAAGGGAGATCCCAAAAAATGGTCCAGAGACAGATACTGCCATTTCCACCGTGATCACGGTCATGACACGGCCGACTGCTACGACTTAAAACAGCAAATCGAAGTCCTTATCAGGCAAGGAAAGTTACAGAAGTTCGTCAGTAGGGAGAGAACAGATTCGCCTCCTCAAGAGCAAGCCCCCCGACGGGACAACGAGCGTCCTAAACCACCCCTAGGAGACATAAGGATGATTATGGGAGGCACGACGACCACCGGCTCGTCCAAAAAGGCTCGAAAGACTTACCTCAGAATGGTTTAGAACGTTCAGCTAACAGGCGTCATCCCGAAGATGTCACGGGTCGATAACCCAATTATTGGTTTCTTAGAAGAAGATGCTCGACTTTTTTACCACCCGCATGACGACATGCTCGTCATTAGCATCCGAGTAGGAGACTATAACACATATCAGGTCTTGGTTGACAATGGGAATTCTGTAGACATTCTCTACTACCTGGCATTCCAACAGATGCGGATCGACAGAGAACGTCTAGTTCCAACTAACGCTCCACTCGTTGGGTTTGGAGGAACAAAAGTATATCCCCTTGGCGCGGTCATATTGCCTGTAACAATTAGGGACTATCCTCATAAAATCACTATGGATGTTACATTCCTTATTGTCAATTGCTCCTCCACCTACAATGCCATCATAGGACGACCAACCCTTAACTCATGGAAGGCCATAACTTCAACCTACCACCTGATAATTAAATTCCCCACTCAATACGGAGTAGGGGAATTGCAAGGAGATTAGGTAGCTACGCGCGAATGCTGTATTGCGATGCTGGAGATGGACGACCATTTACAGACCATGATCATAGAGGAACAGTGGATGGGGGCGGAACCCGTAGAGAGGCTCGAGGAGATACCCCTCGATAGCTCCAGATTAGACAAAACCATGAGGATCGGCACACTCGCCAGCCCAACGATTCGCCTAGCACTCGTAGCCTTCCTCAAAGAGAATCAGGACGTGTTTGCCTGGAGTCATGAAGACATGCCAGGAATTGACTCGTTAGTCATGGTACACAGGCTAAATGTGTTGCCTTCTTTTCTACCCGTCCGACAGAAGAAGCGAGTGTTCGCCTAAGAACGAGACTGAACAATAGCAGAAGAAGCGGCAAGTTACAAGAGGTGAGTTTCATCAGAGAAGTATATTATCCCAATTGGCTAGCAAACGTGGTGATGGTCAAGAAAGCCAACGGGAAATGGAGAATGTGCGTAGACTTTACGAATTTGAACAAAGCATGCCCCAAGGATAGCTACCCTCTCCCTCGAGTCGACGTACTGGTGGACTCTACAGCTCAGCACCAGCTACTGAGCTTCATGGATGCCTTTTCAGGGTACAATCAGATCTGGATGGATGATGCGGATCAGGGGAAGACTTCATTTGTTACTAGCCAAGGTCTTTTTTGTTACAAAGTAATGCCATTTGTCCTTAAGAACGCGGACGTGACGTATCAAAGGCTTATGAATAAGATGTTTGCGAACCAAATCGGAAGGAATGTTTAGGTCTACGTCGACGACATGTTAGTAAAAAGCTGAAGAGAAGAAGACCATTTGAAGGATCTCGAGGAAACATTTGACATCCTTCGCTCCTACAACATGAAGCTTAATCCGAGTAAGTGTGCATTCGAAGTGACAACGAGAAAATTCCTAGGCTTTATGGTGTCTCAAAGAGGTATCGAGGCCAACCCAAACAAGATCAGAGCCATAGTAGAGATGGCCCCCTTGAAGAACGTGAAAGAAGTACAAAGTTTAAATGGTAAAGTAGTCGTCTTGAACAGGTTCATATCAAGAGCAACGGATAAATGTTTACCCTTCTTTCACACGCTGAAGAAATCTTTTGAATGGACTACCAAGTGTCAACAAGCATTCGAGGAGCTAAAGGCCTACCTCTTTTCCCTACCACTGTTGAGTCCTTCGCAATCGAGGGAAGAGATCTTCCTGTATTTGGCTGTCTCCCTGGTAGCCGTCAACGTGACCTTGGTCAGAGAAGAAGACAAGGTTCAAAAGCCCGTATACTATGCCAACTGGGCATTTCGTGGTGTAGAGGAAAGGTATCCACCCATGAAAAAGCTCGCCTTCGCTTTAATTACGGTAGCCCACAAACTCAAGCCGTACTTCCAAGCCCACACGGTAATCATCCTAACCGACAAGCCCTTACGGCGGGCAATGAGCAATCCCGAAGCTGCTGGTTGGTTGGCACTATGGGTGATAGAGTTGAGTGAGTTTGACATTCAGTACCACCCGCACACCACCATCAAAGGACAGGTCATCGTTGACTTCATAGCAGAATTTACCAACGGGGAAGACAAGGGGGTAGATGAATGTCTGCAGTAGAGTATACATACAGACGGGTCGTCCAACAGGCAAGTCGGGGGTGTAGGTGTCGTGCTTTTCTCTCCTGAAGGAGACCAGATCGAATGTATGGTTCGCCTTGACTTCCCTACCACCAACAATGAAGCGAAGTACAAAGTTTTAGTGGCAGGGCTTGATCTCGCCAAAGCAGCAGGAGCCGCAAGAGTGGTTCTTTACTGCGACTCTCAGGTGGTCAGTAACCAAGTAAACGGGGATTATGAGCGTAGAGGCGAAAGAATGAAGAGATACCTGGACCAAGTAAGGAGAAGGGTAGACAAGCTGAAGGCCAAAATTATCCAAATCCTCAGAAGAGAGAACGAGCAAGCTGACTGCTTTGCCAAAGCCACTTCAGCCGAACATATGACTACCCTTGATAACGTACTCTCTTTTGTTTAGCTTTCTCCACTAATAGATTCTGTCGATGTGCAGGAGATAGGTTCCGAAAGCAATTGGACCACGCTGTTAGTCTCTTACTTGAAAAATGGCGTCTTAATAGACGAAAAGGAGGCCGCAAGAAAGCTGAAGGTCCAAGCAGCGCGGTTCATTTTGATGAAGGACATCTTATATAAGAGAGGCTTCTCCCGCCCATACCTAAGGTGTTTGGGTCCCGAGGAAGCGGACCACATCATGAAAGAAGTCCATGAAGGGATCTGTGGAAACCACTCAAGGTCACGATCGTTGGCACACAAGCTGATTTGAGCGGGATACTACTAGCCCACCATGCAAAAAGACGCTCAGACTTATGTCAGAGCCTGCGAAAAAATGCCAAAGATTTAGCAATTTCATTAGACAGCCATCCGAAGAGTTGACCCCTATGACAGCCCTATGGTCGTTCGCTCAGGGGGGATTAGACATCATGAGGCCGTTCCCAATAGCGGTGCGACAGCTGAAGTTCTTGATAGTAGGCATAGACTACTTCACGAAATGGTTGGAAGCTGAAGTTTTAGCCACCATTACGGAGAAGAACGTGAGAAACTTCGTCTAGAGGTCCATCATATGCAGGTTTGGGATCCCTAGAGTTTTAGTCTCAGACAACGAGAAACAATTTGACAATGACTCTTTCTGGGATTTTTGCTCACAGTTAGGGATCAGAAATCACTACTTCTCCCCCGCCCACCCTCAAGTAAACGGACAAGTTGAAGTCATGAACCGATCCTTGCTCAAAATTATCAAGACTCGACTCGAGGGGGCAAAAAGTATATGGCCTAAAAAGTTGCCAAGCATACTATGGGCGTATAGGACAACAGGAAACAATTCGACAACGACTCTTTCCGGGATTTTTGCTCACAGTTAGGGATCAGAAATCACTACTCGTCCTCCGCCCACCCTCAAGGAAATGGACAGGTTGAAGTTACGAACCGATCCTTGCTCAAAATTATCAAGACTTGGCTTGAGGGGGCGAAGGGTATATGGCCTGAAGAGTTGACAAGCATACTATGGGCGTATAGGACAACGGTGAGGACGCCTATAGGAGAAACACCATTTCGGCTAACGTATGGAAGCAAAGCAGTCATTCCAGCCGAGATTGGACTCACAAGCTACAGGGTGGATAACCATGATGGAAGAAAAAACGACGAGGCTACGCGTCTACAACTTGATCTAATGGACGAGGTCAGGGCAGAACAAAGGCTCACACGGTACTAGGATCGCATGGTTAAGCACTACAACTCTTGGGGTCCGACACAGAGACTTTCAGGTCGGAGATCTCAAGGTCATGGGCATTGCTAGAAACCCTACCCTACCCAAGGAAAGCTCGGCCCCAATTGAGAAGGACCGCACCGAGTCACGTTATGGCAGAGGAAGGGCACCTACCACCTGGAGATGATGGACGAACGGAAGCTACACCACCCATTGAACGCTGAGCACCTGCGGAAGTACTACCAGTAAAAAGGATGGCGTGAAGAGCAGCACCCTTTATTTTTAGTATTCCTTAGTTAAATTTAGCTACACTCCTCGGTTTTTCTATTTTACTTTAGATTTTGCTACAATAACTCTTTTTAAGCCCAAAGGGTAGGTCTTCTTCTTTTAAGAACTACTTTTTCTACGAAAGCATGGTTTATCATAATAAGAGGAGTTTATTTAGATATGGCTAAGGTGTTCGTCTATAGAAAATTGTCCATAAAGTGGACGACTTCATCCCAGAATGAAATATTAATCCACAAAGTGGACGAGCTTAATATTATTGTCCATAAAGTGGACGAGTTTATTAAAGTCCATAAAGTGGACGACTTCATCCCAGAATGAAATATTAGTCCACAAAGTGGATGAGCTTAATATTATTGTCCATAAAGTGGACGAGTTTATTAAAATCCATAAAATGGACGACTTCATCCCAAAAGGATGAAATATTATCAAGTTCACCAAGTGTACAACTTTATTAAAGTCCACAAAGTAGATGAGTCCATAAAAGTGGACGAGATTGCTAAAATCCACAAAGTGGATGAGTTCGTTAGTCCATAAAGTGGACGAGTTCATGACTAAAGTGGACGAATTCATTAGTCCACAAAGTGGACGAATTTATTAGTAAGCTCATAAAGCAGATGAGTTCACCATAAAAGGATGAATTATTAGTAGCCTATGAGGAGGACGAGTTCACTAGTAAGTCCATAGAGTGGACAAGCTCATTCCATAGTTATAGGTTATAATCATAAAGTCCACTAATATAAGAACTCATAAAGTGGACAGGATCATTCCACATGTAGACGGGTTCATGAGTTGACCCACAAGGTTGATGAATCCATGATTGATGCAAACGGACTTATAAAGTCCAAAAAGAAAACAAATTCATTCCACAAAGATGGCTTAATCCACAATTAAGGTAGACGGATCCACAAGTAAACGGGTTCATCTCACAAAAATAAGTTAAAGTTGCAAAGTCTGTAAGTGGACGGATCCATGAGGGTAAGAATCCACAAAGGGATAAGATTTATCACATAAAGAAGTTAAAAACTATAGAGGAACAAGTTTCTTAGCCCACAAAGTGGACGAGTCTATTGCAAAATCTGTTGGCCCACAAATGGGCGAGTTTGGAGTAGACGAAACAAAATTCTTAAGTCAAAAAATAGATGGATTCACAAGGGCAAGAGTGGAACAAAACACACATATTGTAAGCGACGAATATAACATACCATAAATAAAATAGTGTTTTACAAACAAAGCCTAAAAAACAAAAGTGCATTGAAACATTGTTCAAAAATTAGATTTACAAGGTTCAAGAGGTCGGGGGGTCTTGTGGGACCTCGTCACCCTTAGAAGGAAGGTCTTGGGCTTCTTAAGTTGGAGTATTGGCCGATGGGGTTAGAAGGACGACGAGCTTATCCACAACAGCAGGCTGAGCAAGAACGACACCATCATCCTCTGGATTCACCTCAGACTCAGTGAAGTCGTCATTCTCTTCAAGAGTGGCGTTGCCTATAGGTGTCGACAGCAAAGGGTCATCCATTGAAACCTTAGACAAATCCAGGTAAGGGTAGAGGGATTTGACCTGTTTAAGGCAATCCTCAAACCCGTCACCATAATAGTCGGCATAGGAATCAATGAATGTTTGTGACGCCTTGAATTCCTTCACGGCGTCAGCCTTGGCTGTTTCTACCTAACTAAAAAGGGCCGCCAACTCTTTCTCAACCGTCTCCTTAGCTTCTTGCTCTTTCTTCTTTTGACAACCCTCTTCCTCCATCTTCTTCTTCAACTCTTTCACCTCTTGGTTAAGGGTTCAGAAGGCATCCTTATATTGCTTTTGCCCGTCAACCATATTCTTGATGCATTTATGCAAGCAGGTGATCACCCCTTCTTTGGCAACGCCCCTATCTTGTAGTGCCTTCATATGAACCATCGCCTACAAGACAAGGCTTTCGTCAGCTTCTAAGCATAAAAAACGAATAAGTGGAAAAAAGTGAGGAAGGGATGTACCCGGGCAAGGTCAAAGAGTCCTGACGACCCTAGCTCCTCTATCCCTTGCTCAGCACAAGGGTCTACGTCCTGATCTTTAATGATGGACTCCATCATCTTGACAACATAGTCCTTATGTGTGAGAAGACGACGGTCTGTTTCCTTGATGACGGGGTCGGACGTTGTCATCAGTCCTTTGCCCGCCCCATGCTTAGGAGGCAACGACTTCTTAGGAAGCTCCTCCCTGGGAGTTGAGGACACCTTCTTAGAAGGGCGGTTGTCCCTTCCGTCAGCTTTTCTCTTTGACG
Source organism: Quercus lobata (assembly GCF_001633185.2). NCBI lineage: Eukaryota > Viridiplantae > Streptophyta > Magnoliopsida > Fagales > Fagaceae > Quercus > Quercus lobata. Next base: position 38,818,588 of record NC_044911.1, read on the forward strand.
CCCCTTTGCCGACGGCCTTGGGAGCTGATGAGGGTGCCCCCTCCTTGGCCTTCCCCTCCTCTTTCTTGCTAGCAGCGGCAGCCTTTATCTGCACTCTCAGCTTAGCTGCCTCCATTTCTACAAAAACACAAATGAGTATTAAGACAAGTGACGGCATTAGACAAGCCAACGGAAAAATATGAAGGCTTAAGATGGACAACGTACGACTATGGGAGTAATTGTTGAGACCACGGGCTTCTGCTGTCGGCATAGGACCCCTGCAGTAAGCGTGCAAAGTGTCGAGTGTAATGAGATCCCGACACTTCCGCTGGTCCAACGGAATTTCTATTACCAGGCGAATAAAGTCTTCTCACTCCTCTGTAATATAAGGACAAATACTAGTTGAAAAACAAGGGGAATAGACAGTGTTAGAAGCTTGGAACAAACAAACAAAGGAAAAAGAGCAGACGGGATTAACTTGAATCCTTGACAAAAGCCCAAGTGTTGTCAAAATAACCATGGGGCATCGTCGCCCATTATTCCTAATGACACACCCAATCCGTCCCTTATACAAAGAAATATCTACTTTTCCAATTCCTGTTAGAATCTGGCATATCGGACACTAATCTTAAGTCCTTCTCCCATGCGGCAAAATGATATGTCTCTTTAGAAGAAACGATGTGCTGGGGTCTGTAGTAATAGAAGAACTCGTCCAATGATAGCTGACGATTCCCTCCACTCAAACTACCCCATAGGATCTCAGCACCTATGAAGATCCTCCAGGCATTCAGAGCAATCTGGCTGATGAATAGACCCAGGAAGTCAGCCAGCTGACGATGCAAAGCCGTCAGTGGTAGTCTAAGCCCCGCATCAAACATGGCGTCGTACATGTCGACGTCTACAGTCTTCCCCGAATAGCACCTTTTGTTTTTCCTAGGAAGACAGATTGGGATATGGTATGGGATCTAGTAACGAGAACGCAACTCCTTAAAGACCCTATCACTCATCTTTGGTAAAAATTTATTGACGGTCCAATCCTCGGGAAGAATGAAGGGACGGTTGCCTCCAGGACTTCCTGAAGTCCCTTCATAGGATTCCTCGTCACCTTCATCTCCGTCTCCGTCACTATCTCTCTCTTCTTCTCCCTCCTTAACTTTACCCTCCTCACTTACTATTTCTTTCTCACCTTCTTCTCCATAACTTCCGACTTCCTCGTCAGGAGATTGGGCTGACGTTTCCCTCTCTATCGACCAAGAGAAGCTCTCAGGCTCATGACCTGAACCAAAGACCTCGTCGTAGCCCGCTCCTTCGCAAACTAATGACTATTCACTCGTCGCCTCTCTAAACATCTATCTACCTACAAGCGACGGATGTATTCTAAAAACCTAAGTCGATGGACTCTCAAAAAAAAAATTTACAGAACAACTAAAATAAAAAATTTGAGAAGCAATAAAGGGAAAAGTGACTTACCAAGTATAACTGACGAACTCTTGAAGGATGACGGTCTTGGCTAAAGCAAGTTGGTGTGGGCAAAGCTCTTAAAGTGACGGGTTCACTCTGGTAATCAACAACAGCAAAATAGAAGAAAATGAGGGGGAGGTGAGGTATATATAAAGGAGGATATGCACAGAAGATGAAGCGATGCCCTTGTACCAGAAGCGGAGCCAATTGAGTTTCGACACGTGTCCGAACATCAAATAAAGGTTACTCGAGGTAATCGCCCATGAACGATTCTCTCTCCTGAGCAAAGGAAAATTAATAATAAACTCCATACCCTGTCAACTTGGGCTGACGAAACTATGAAGTAGGGGGCAGCTGATAAGGATAAAATTATAAATATACTCATTGATGGGAAGGCGCAGAGTGACGTTCCAAACAAACCCGTCATTTTGTTTTGTGCCCACTGACAAATAACAGTAGGGAGTCTATAGCTTTAAGCTAACGAGGTCAATAGTGGAAGATGTAAAGCTGACGACACTAAGCTGAAGGAGATATACAAGACTGACAGTTCTGGTATAATCCTGGCTTGACCTCCACGTATGCACGTATAAGGAAACATCTTGTGCCCCACGGCAAGTGTTAGTCTCCTACAAGGAAAGGATTCCACAAAATACGCTGATGAGGGCTCCTATAAGGAAAAGACTTCCAAACCAAGGAAGAGATGTCAACCCTTTATTACTATAAAAGCCCCAAGACCCTCACTAACCAAGGTACGCATAATTTCCCCCAGTTCTGGCACTCTAGAGTTGTGAAAAGTTCTAACTTGACTTTCGGAGGGTATTTGGCCGGCATTACACCGGTGCTCTTCGCTAGGTCTTCTCTTTTTGTTGTGCAGATACTGTTTCAAGCATGTGAGGACCGTGTGACTCACTGTTGATTTTTCGGCATCATCACTTACCAAAAAAGAAAAAGAAAAAAGAGGAGGGTGCAATACACCAGAAGCACTAAATAATTTCACATAAACTTGGCCATTTTGAAGTCATGGTTAATGATGATGTGCATATGTTTAAACTTTTTTATTTATTTAATTGGGTTTATTTATTTTGAAGAGATGACTGGGTTAAGTTAACTATTATCTAATATATATCCTACGGAACTTCCAGCTGTTGCTCAAGAGAGTTGCATCTTGTTTTGCAGGTTTGATTTTAGCACGAGGTGTAGAGAAACAATAGAAGTGGAGAAGATTGACTTGTTTTTGCTTTGTGGAGGTTCTTAGAGCACTCTGATTAGGTCTCTCAAATGTGCCAAATGCCAAATATTTGGCACATTTGACACACCAAATACAAAAATAGACCCTCATCAGGTATGCTAAATGTGCTAAAATTATAGAACATGCTACAGTACGCTCTCATTTTTGAGAGCGCACGGATGAAAATGCCATTTTCGTTTATTGTTTTTTTATTCATCTTTCTCTCTCCTCTCTCATCACTTTGCATTTTTCTCTTCTCTCTCCGTCACTCTCTATCTCTTCCCTCTCAATCCTCCCTACTCAAGATCTCTCTCATCTTTGCTCAAGATCTCTCGCTGCCTCACCTCGCCGTCAACCTCCATAGCCCTCACCGCCGACCTCCACAGCCCTTGCCGCCGACCTTTAGATCTCTTAATCGGGTCATGGGTGTGATATTTGGGATGGGTTTCGATGTGTGGGTTTTGGGTCATTGATTGATCGGTTAGGTGGGGATTTTGGGCCGGTGGTGGTGTCGTGGTTGTGGCGGTTGTTGGTTGAGTTTTGGGCCGACGATGTTTGTGGCTGTAGTGGGCGGTTGTGTTTGTGGTTGTAGTGGGTTTCAATGTGTGGGTTTTGGGTCATTGATTGATCGGTTGGGTTGGGATTTTGGGTTGGTGGTTGTGGTGGTGGTTGGTTGAGTTTTGGGCCGGCGACGTTTGTGGTTGTAGTGGGCGGCAGTGTTTGTGGTTGTAGTGGGTTTCGATGTGTGGGTTTTGGGTCATTGATTGATAATTGGGTTGGGATTTTGGGCTGGTGGTGGTGTCGTGGTTGTGGCGGTGGTTGGTTGACTTTTGGGCCGGCGATGTTTGTGGCTGTAGTGGGTGACGGTGTTTGTGGCTGTAGTGGTCTGGCAGTGTTTGTTGAAGATTTTGAGTTTCTTTTTCTTTTCTTTTTTGTTGAGGTTTTTTGATTTGGAATTTGTTGGAGATCCAGTGATTGTGATTTGGGCCGGAATTTGTTGTAGTTTGTGGAGGTTGATTTGCCATTGGTGGTGATTTTCCGTTGCCGTTGGTGGTTTGTGGAGGTTGATTGTGATTGTAGTTTAATGTGTTGGAATTTGTTTAATATTATTTAATGTGTTGGATATATTATTTTAATGTATCGAATTGAAAAATAGAAGATGTGATAAATGGTAAATTGTAAAATGATGTGGTAAAATGATATAGTAGATTTTTGGTGTGTTAAAATGACATTTTTTATGAGAGAGCTGATGAGAATGCTCTAACATGTGCACGTCAAAGTGGACTTCCATTTTATTTCATTTCAATCTCAGCCAGGAGGTAAAGGACAATACCATGTGATTCTTTATTGCAGGCTTCATTTTACCTTTAGTAATGTAATTAGTTAAAATTTCTCATATTTGATTTGATATTTGGTCGAGGGGCTCTTATTTATATGTGCTCAACTTCCCACTTCCCCCATATTTCTAAATGTACAGCTCTTGGCATGGTGTTTATACAGAGTACAGAGAATAGTGTGGTTTTGCTCAGATTTTTAGAGTATTTATTATTCTTTTGTCAGAAATTGAGGTAGTATTTAATTTATTCAAGCTTAAGACATACTTTCTTGTCCTAGCTACAAGAAGTCACGCTTTACCATTCTATATTTGCCATTTTACTATGTTGAAGTGGATGGCGAAAGCAGAGGAAAAGAAAAGAAAAGAAAAACATTGTGGAGACTCTTTTGCAGCGTTGTTTTCTATTTTATGGTTTGGATTATTTTCTTAGTTCTTCAAAGATACAAGTGATAAATAGTGCTCTGATCCGTTTTCTTTCTGGGCCTGATACTATTAGACCTCAGTTTCAACTTCCATGCACGTTACCTGTCATTTGCCTTTTCTCAAATCCTCGCGGCTTAGGTAAGATAGGATGAAATATGGCTTTTGAGCTAATATTATTTAAAGCGAGAACTTTGGAGGCCGATGTTCTTAAGATTGGGAAGCCGTTTGGGTGAAATGAATTTTTCGTTCCTTCTTTTGGTGCTAAGATGTCCCAAGTTTTGAGCACCTTTTTAATTCCTGGGTATTTGCAGGCTTGCATGGTCCTGTACTCGAATATGCAAGGAACGTTTCTCAACTGAATCAATGGAACATTTTTTTTTTCCCTTTTGAATAGGAATCATTGAAACATTACCAAGAGTGACACAGTTGTCATTTATCACCTTTTATTTTCTTTTTATACATGTAATAAGAACATAAGAAGATTATTAACAAGACTATCCCAATGAAAGTTAAGAAAATGATTTATTTAATTTAATGGAATCCATGTCAATGGAAGCAGGTTTGATTTGTTACTGAGGGAGAGACTCTGGGCATGAAGCCATTGGTTTGAGACAGTGAAGGCCACACTATTACAACTCTTTTTTACGAAAGTTCTTTGTTCTTGTTTGTACTTTGTAGTACTAGAGTCAGAGAGAATAATTAAATAATTAAAAATACTGTAACAAAATTGAAAATTGAAAATTATGTAGTAAAATTTTTAAACGTGTAAACAGTATTATAAAACCTATTTTTAATGAAAAAATAATTAAAAAGTGATGTTTATAAACCTGTAAACAGTACATGATATACTGTTTATAAAAAAAGTCAACATTCATGAAAAAAAAAAAAAAAAAAAACGTGACACGTAGGAAACGCGGAATCCAAACCGCACCTGATAAGAAAGAAAAGAATTAATGGTTTTTTGACTTTCGTTTTTGGGAGCGTAATTTGCGTGGTCGAGGGCCGCGTTGGTTGTACTGTCAAGCTCAAATATATCAAACGGGCCTTAGTGCTTTAAATAGAAGGGAACATCGTTGTGCCACGTGAACAGGAAGCATCTGGGCCCCCGGGGCCATCTTTATATCCAGTGAGAACACTGACAATATTTGTGGGTAAAATTTAATTCGAGGGTTACTAATAAAAAAGATATGATAATTTTTTTTATTACTGTATAAATTTTACAGAAAAAAGTTTGTGTTTTCAATGAAGATATCTATGGTTCAAAATTTTTCTCCCCACTTGTAGCTATAATAATAATAGGGAAAATTTTAGTTCCAAACAAGTTTGGAGCTATTATTTTTTTAACCCATTATAGTAATTTATGAGATTATCCATTTTTAAAAGTGATTTTATGAATGGGACAGGACATCCTTATTTTACTTAAAACAAGCTTTCTTATATATTAAAATTTAAAATTGAAAATGTTAATTCTAATATTTTTTTAACACAAGTAGCAGGAGGCTGTAATCCCAATAACACTTGGTAAATTCTAATTGTGTTTGTTATCTATGAATTAAATTACTAAAAGAAAAGAAAAGTGTTTTGGAAAAAGCATAAGAAAGAATAATCTAAGCGTTAAAATTATAAAATTAGAAGTTAGAATAGACTGTGTTTTTGACAAGAATCAATCAAAACTGATATGTAAAATAAAAAGAAAGGGGGAGCTCATGAAAAGCAGGTGAGGGCGCACAGTCCCAATCCATCCCTTTCGGCCGACTTACATTCCAATTTCCAGGTCAGCTGCGACAACTCCGTATCAATTGATCCATGTTTTATCGCTATCTACATCCACAATCTTCTTCCGCGTTCCTTGCCAAAAAGCAAAACGCTACCCCATCAAAAAAAAAAAAAAGCAAAAAGCTACACTCGTATTTTAAAAGAATGATAGTATGATTCTCAAAACAAAAGAGAGAATGATAGAATGAGGTCAATTTTATGATAGCTCCAATAAGATCGCCTCAATGTTAGGAATCCATTGGGTTAATTATTGCTTTTCTTTTTTCACGAAATGGTTTATTACTTAATTGCTTTCATTGATAGTAAACTAATCATAGCATGCATGATCTTGAATGCTTGCATCAGTGATTATTATTTTTAACATAGTAGTGTTACACAAGTATGCTTGGAGAAATTTCTTTGGTGGTCAAATGATTATTCAGCGCATGATGATCATTCCACAAATACAAAGTTCTTGTGGGATATATGTGGGATATAGGGAGCAAGGATCGAGATTCAAGTTTCCAAGAGGAAGTTTTATACGCATATAAACTTAGATTAGACTAAATAGAATTTCTATCTTGTATAAGCTTTTTTTTTTTTTTTTTTTTTTTTTTGTGTATGCGCGCGCACGCTTGTCCCTTTGCTCTCTGTTATTGTTTGCTTTCCTTGTGGCCTTCTAAAATTGTCCTTATTTTTTCACTCAAAAGCTTCAGAATAGTTTGATTTGCTATGAATTCTATTTCATGTGACACTTATTAGATACTTGACTCCACAGTAAAACTTATAAAATTATTCCATACACTCAGTATATACTGTCTCCTTGTCACACAAGGGTAGGTCCCCTGTGTGGGATCCATAGGTGGGAGTGTCCTTATGTAAGAGGAGGGTGCAATACACCAAATGCACTGAATAATTTTACGTAAACTTGGCCATTTTGAAGTCATGGTTAATGATAATGTGCGTATGTTTAAACCTTTTTATTTATTTAATTGGGTTTATTTATTTTGAAGAGATGACTGGGTTAAGTTAACTATTATCTAATATATATCCTACGGAACTTCCAGCTGTTACTCAAGAGAGTTGCATCTTGTTTTGCAGGTTTGATTTTAGCACGAGGTGTAGTGAAACAATAGAAGTGGAGAAGATTGATTTGTTTTTGCTCTGTGGAGGTTCTTATGTGCACGTCACAGTGGACTTCCATTTTATTTCATTTCAATCTTAGCCAGGAGGTAAAGGACAATACCATGTGATTCTTTATTGCAGGCTTCATTTTACCTTTAGTAATGTAATTAGTTAAAATTTTGTCATATTTGAACTGATATTTGGTCGGGGGGCTCTTATTTATATGTGCTCAACTTCCCACTTCCCCCATATTTCTAAAGGTACAGCTCTTGGCATAGTGTTTGTACAGAGTACAGAGAATAGTGTGGTTTTGCTCAGATTTTTAGAGTATTTATTATTCTTTTGTCAGAAATTGAGGTAGTATTTAATTTATTCAAGCTTAAGCCATACTTTCTTGTCCTAGCCACAAAAAGTCACGCTTTACCATTCTATATTTGCCATTTTACTATGTCAAAGTGGATGGCGAAAGCGGAGGGAAAAAAAGAGAAAAGAAAAACATTGTGGAGACGCTCTTTTGCAGTGTTGTTTTGTATTTTATGGATTGGTTTATTTCTTTAGTTCTTCAATTAGAAACAGGACTATCCCAATGAAAGTTGAGAAAATGATTTATTTAATTTCATGGAAGCAGGTTTGATTTGTTACTGAGGGAGAGACTCCGGGCATAAAGCAATTGGTTTGAGACAGTGAAGCCAAGCTATTGCAACTCTTTTTTCCGAAAATGCTTTGTTCTTGTTTGTACTTTGTACTACTAGATATGATTAAGAAGAAAGAAAATAATTAATGCATTTTGACTTTCGTTTTTTGGGCGCGTAATATACGTGGTCGAGGGCCGCGTTGGTTGTACCATCAAACTCAAATATATACAAATGGGCCTTAGTGCTTTAAATAGAAGGGAACATCGATGTTAAAAAAAAACCATCGATATGCCATATGAAAAGGAAGCAGCTGGGCCCTTGGGGCCATCTTATTATATCAATTTAGAACAACCTAACAATATTTGTGGGCAAAATTTAATTCGAGGGTTACTAATAAAAAGGATATGATAATTTTTTTTTTTGTTATTGTATAAATTTAACAGAAAAAAGTCGAGTTGAAGTTTTGTACTTAACACTTTCTAGTGTTTTCAATAGAGATATTTATGACTCAAAATTTCCCTTCCACTTGTAACTATAATAATAATAATAATAATAATAATTATAGGAAAAATTTTAGTTCCAAACAAGTTTGAAGTTATTTTTTTTCTTTTAACACATTATAGTGATTTATAAGATTACCTACCTTTAAAGAGTGATGCTCTGAATGGGATAAGACATCCTTATTTTTCTTAAAACAAGCTTTCTTATATATTAAAATTTAAAACTGAAAATTATAATTCTAATTTATTTATTTTTTTACACAAGAAGCAAGAGGCTGTAATCCCAATAACACTTGGTAAATTGTAATTGTGTTTGTTATCTATGAATTAAATTACTAAAAGAAATTAAAGAAAAGTGTTTTGGAAAAAGCATAAGAAAGAATAATCTAAGCTGATAATATATAAAAAGAAAGGGGGAGTTCATGAAAAGCAGGTGAGGGCGCACAGTCCCAATCCATTCCTTTCGGCCGACTTACATTCCAATTTTCAGGTCGGCTAGGACAACTCCGTGTCGATTGATCCAAGTTTATCACTCAACAGGGCTATCCTATCTACATCCAGAATCTTCTTCGATATGCCTTCCTAAAAAGCAAAAAGCTACACACTTGTATACTAAGAGAATGATTCCCCCTCGAAAAAATAAAAGAAAAAAGAGAAGGATAGTATGAGGTCAATTTTATGATAGCTCCAATAAGATCGCTTCAATGTTAGGAATTCAATTTTTCTTTTTTTTCACGAAATGGTTAATTACTTAATTGCTTTCATTGATAGTAAACTAATCATAGCACGCAATTCTTGAATGCTTGCATCATTGATTATTCATTGGGTTAATTATTGCTTTTATTTTTCTTTTTTTTCACGAAATGGTTAATTACTTAATTGCTTTCATTGATAGTAAACTAATCATAGCACGCAATTCTTGAATGCTTGCATCATTGATTATTACTATTATTAACATAGTAGTGTTACATAAATATGTTTGGAGAAATTTCTTTGGTGGTCAAATGACTATTTATGAACACCACGGCACGCACATGATAGTCATTCTACAAATACAAAATTTTTGTGAGATGTAAGGGATAAGGGTTGAAATTCAAGTTTCCAAGATGAAGTTTCACACGTATATAAACAGATTAGATTAGAGTAGAATTTCTATTTTGTATAAAAAAGATGATCATTCATGGCACATTATTAAAAATAAATAGTGTGTCAAATTATATTTGGGATTTTATGTTATATAAATTTAGTGTAAGACAACAAAAATAGAAATAATATAATCTAATAATGGATTTGTTAAAAAGATACCTAAACTCAACCTCCCAAAATTTTGCTTTTTATCTCATATTTCTTCTAAAAAAGCAACAAAACTAACTTTTTAAAAAATAGATTAACTTAAAATTTTTATTTCACATTTAACAAATAAGCTATCAAAAACACTAAGCGATATTAAATGATATCACTCACAATAAACTTTTTAAACTAGTTTCATTTCTTTCTTATGTTAAAAATATGTAATTCAATAAAGGCTAAATATTAGTGTATATTTAATTGTTACATACAACCGTAGACACACTTTGCAGTAAAATCAATCTTGGCTTCATATCACAATTTGAGCTCAATAAACATTGCTATCCAAAGAGAGTAAGAGAGAGTGCATGGAAGGAGGCATGAGGGATAGCTCATGGGAACACGACTCATCGTAACCCGACACAGAAGCCTCTATTTGAGATCTTTTATATTAATAATAAAGAAGATTTATTTCATAACTGTCTCACTACGTGTCGGATCAAAGCCTATATTATCTTCACCACCTCTCTCTCTCTCTCTCTCTCTGTGTCTCGGTTTCTCTGCTTTTGTTGTTTTGAATTGTAACCAATTGTCATTTTGGTTTCAGTTTTCATTTGTCTCTTATAGATGGAGAAGCCTCTGTTAAGCGGAGAAAGCAGTAGAGCTACTGCGGCTGGTCGCAAGAGAGAGCACCATAATCGTTCTAAGGCCATTGCTTACGGCTCGAATGTTGAAAAGGCTGCTGCTCTCGTTGATCTGGTTCGTTTCATTCTTTGTTTCACTTTTTTCACTTTTTATAATGTATCCAATAATTCATCTTCTTTCCCTTTTAAGAAAGTGTTTATTTTTTGGGGCGTGTTAAGATTAGAGTTTTGGTGAATGTAGTTGTGTTTTAATGGTGAATTTGATAATGGGCTTTGTGTTTGGTAATTATGTAACAATGTAATGAATGATTGTAGTTATAATTGTTTAGGCTTATTTTATTTGTTTTGGATGTGGAATTTTGGAGGATTTAGATGTGATTCAATTGGGTTTGTGTTTTTTTTTTTTTTTTGATAAACCAATTGGGTTTGTGTTTGATAATATATGTAGTGGGATAAAACTTAGATATGGTAACTTAGGTGCTATACACTAGGTTCTCAATTGCATTCAAACACTTGGTTGCACTTGCCAATAAGACATAAATAGCATTATGCTTCTTGTTAATACTGATTTTTGAAGTCTATTTCATAATGGGCTTGTCTTTAGAATTTCAAAGTAGGTTTCCATGAAGACAAGTTAATTTGAGCTTTTACCATAAAAGAAAATGAAAAAGAAGAGTCATATGAGAATTCAAATTGATTTTGAAAAAAATTAATTTCTTGTAATGTGTGGTGATAGAACCATAGAAGGGGTGGCACATTAATCTGTTTGACATTTACTATACATTGGTAATATAGGTTTTTTTTTTTTTCCTCAAATATTGTCCTTCCATTTTATGATTGCAATCTTTCGTGATTTTGTTGAAAGCCTTTAAAGTACATGATGAAATCAGGGATATATTTCTGAAGTTTCTTTTTAATAGTTCTTTTAACGTGTGTACCTAATCAAAGAAGAAGTTCATTGATGTGCATCTCTTTTTTAATTTTTATTTTTTTTAATCCTCATAAGGTGTCCTTTGTTTTACATTGGATTTTGTGATATTTGGAAGACTTACAAATTGTCTAACCAAGAAAGAAACAAATAGAAATTTTTAGCCTTGTCTACCATTTCTCTCTCTGAACAACTATATAACATTATTTGAGATTTTCACGCATTACTTCTTTAATATTCTTATTCTCAAAATTTTCTAACAAATGATTACTTTTTATTGGTTATTGGCTGAAAATGCTTTCTGCAGGCTGAAGATGGTATTGGTTTACCCGAGCAAATTCTTGATCAATCAAACTTCCAGAGTGCTGCAAAATCCTACTTAGTTTTTACTCAATTTGATTTCTTTTGGTCCCTCAATTATTTTGCAATGATAATCCTAAATTTCTTAGAGGTTGGTTTTCTTTTTCTTTTTTTCTTTTTTTTTTTTGGTAAACCATGGTATTTATTTATTCGGAACTTTCTAAACTCTGTGCAGAAACCTTTGTGGTGTACCAACTATGCTACAGATTCTTGCAATGATAGGGATTACTATTTTCTTGGGCAGTTGCCCTACTTAGCTGGTGGGGAGTCTCTTCTTTATGAGGTAAGAGTTAGATACTTAGAAGAATTGTAAATGACCTCTAATTTTAATAATAATTATTTAAATTGCAAATGTTTGAAAACTATTTAGGAATCTAGTTTATAGGACAAAGCCACTTCTGTTTAGCGTCTGTTTGCTATCTTTGTGCCAAGTGGTTACCTTATATATTTGAAATGATTGGAGTTTCTTGTTGATGTAGGATCTTAAAAATTTTTGCACCAAATTAGGATTATTTATGATATTTTGAAGGGTTCTTGAATAGGGTTTGATGTTTAAAGGTGTAGGTAAGGTTAAGTAATAAAAATATTGGATCTTGAATGAATTTGAAGGCTTTTTGGTGTCAAAATGGTGAATAGAACATGAAACAAAAATAGATAAAGCCTAAGCAACCACACCTAAGTTTCCTAAGAAATCACACCCTCAAGGCTTAAAAAAAAAATTAGCTGCTGGAATTTTATTAAAGTCAATCTCTTCATCTAAATTTTATTGTCTACATAGTACATAGAAGGCTATTACAAAACCCAATTGTAGAAAGGAATACTAAGTGCTAATAACCACTTTTCTAGTAGGACCAAGAATCCTAATAACAAAGCAAAGTAATTAAGTACTTCTAAATCAAATAGAAAAAGGCTCAACATATAATTAGACACATGGGCCTTTAGTACAGCCCATTCTGGAAAATCTAGAAAAATACCAGATTCCCCTTATTCTAATAAATCTTAATTAAAACTGATCTAACAACTTTCTAACCTAAATAAACTTAATACTCTAATACAGTCACTAATAACTAAAGTAGCCTATGAAAGGATCCAATAGGCTGCACATCAAAACCAGATCATAATTCTAGAATATTTTGATATTTACTCGTTTTTTTCTTGAACTATTTGTTGGTTGCATCAGGAATGTGTGGTATCAACATAAATTTATTATTCATGGGGCAATATATATTATATAATTTAAATAAACCATGATGAACACGTGTTTAGGAAATTAATGGGCAAATAGTAAGTTGTGGCCACAATTTAGAAATTTGAATCCCTCACCTATCCCACCCTAAAGAAAATCTCTTTGAAATTTTTATTCAACCTTTTTGTAACTCTTACAGACAATGGGAATAAATATAAGAAATAGGTTGGATGGCTAGATAACGTACTTTTGATTAGAGAGAGTCTCCCCCCTTTTGATAAGTACAATTTCTTCTAGCTAGTCAATCTCTTGTGCTTTTATCTATAATGAAATCATATATGTGCCCTGATGTGAGATCCTAGAGGCAAAAGTATTTCATCAGAATGGATGAGACATGTAATCTGAGATTGCTTGCCAATTCCTTGACATTCATTACCACTCCAATTGGCAAATTTTCATATATACTTAAATTGATCGTCAAGCCTGAAACCGCCTTGAAACAAATGAGGATGCATCTTAAATAGCAAAGTTGGATTGAGTTTACATTGTAGAAGATAAGTGTATCGTTAATGAAAAGGAGATGGGATATCACATTTATGCCTCATATTATTCATAGTAAAGACATTCAAACATCCCCTTGACACAGCTTTTGCTAACATCCTTCTCATGCCTCAACCACCACAAACAATAATGGGAAAGGGGATCTCCTTGACATAAGCCACCATTGCTATTGAAAAAACACTAGGGGTGCCATTCACTAGGATAAGAAATTTGAATGTGGAAATACAAAATGCTATACACTTCCTCTATTTTCCCCCAAAGCCACATCTTTGTAACAAATAAATCAAAAAATCCCAATTGACATGGTCATAATTCTTTTTCAGATCAATTTTGCACAAAACCCACAGATTGTCATATTTCAAATGACCATTTAAACATTCATTTGCTATCAGGGTAGTGTCAAGTATTTCCAACGGAGACTGCCCCCCATTGTCATAAAAATGGTTATATTTGGATGGCTGCCCCCAATTGTTTGATGTGGTGCCTTTGGAGGGACAGGAATAACCAGAGCTTTGAGGATTCTGAGAGAACTTTGCCGAATCTTAAATAATTTTTCTTTAAAACCTTGTTGGATTGGATGTCATTAGTGCGTAGTTATTCTCCATGTTTGGTTTGTAATTTGATAGATCTTTGTAATTTGCGTGCTTGATTGTATGGCCCCCTAGTTTTATACACTTGTACACTTGGGTGACTATCAGTTTGATCTCAATAAATTTTATTATTTAAAATTGAAAAAGAGATTTTGAGGAATTGCTGGATATTTGTAAGTGATGCAAATTGTGTTGGATATTTTGTAACTAATGCAAATTTAAGTATCTGTCCTACATGGCTACTATTTTGATAAGAAACTTCAATGTTTAATATGAATTCATGTTCCAAAAAACATTGCAACTAAAATTTCATTTTTTGATAAGATTTATTTTTTGATTGGTGAGTTAAATACGCTCGGTAGGTTTTGAATCCATGACATCACCGTCCAGCCACAACCCTCCAGCCAAATTTCTGAAAGAAGGAAGTTCCATTTGAGTCAATGGTCATTGGACTTGATAAGAAAATTACAATTGAAATTTTGATCTTTTGAAAAAGATTATGATGAATTGTTGAAAGTTTCTTTGATAATGGCTGTAAGACCTGTTTAAAAATCTGTCTTAAAGGAACAAAATCCGAAGGTTTGTCTTCTTTGATCAGAAGTCTCAGGTTTGACCCATTATGAGAAGGGTCTGTAGTTTGGTTAAGCACAGTAAAGAAAAAATAAATAAAGAGCATGGCCATTTGTTGTATCTTTGTTAATGGATGTTGGATTGTGGGTAGGTGATCATTATCAAATACTGATAACCTGTTAATGATGTTTTCTAGGGGGGCTTTTTTTGGTTATTCTATCATATTAGGTCTAGTGTTAGAAGGTGTTGATTGAATACATAGCATGTCAAGGATTTATGTTATTTATAGTCTGGTTAGTCTTAGAAATGATACATGGTGTTGAGGTGGTACATAAATCTTGTACTCGAACTACAGAATGTTTAATTTTGGGCATGTTGCTAGATCCCTAAGGTTTATTTGAGCATCTCAGCTTAGTTTTTGTACCACTTGTTTCCTTGGTTTGATGTATTATAGAGACAATCTTTTGCAAGTTTCATTAGTTTCTACTTTTTTATGCAGGGCATATGTCTATTCATACTTGTGATACATACCTTCTTTCCAATTTCATATGAAGGGTACCATCTTTATTGGAAAAGGCTTCTTAATCGATTGAAGGTACTTCCTTATTCTTTCTCATGTAGTTATTTTCTGACTTACCAAAAAGAGAAAGAAAGTGATTTCCTGGTTTTTAATTTTTACCGAGAAGCCTTTTTTGATAATCAGAACCTTCTGTATAGATCTTGTACTAGGTATTTAAATTTGTGACTCAAATAACTGATAAGTTTACCAAAGAAAGTAAATCTTTCATGAGATTGACCTCTTTAGTTATTCAGCTGATGCTCTCTTAGTTGTATTATTAACCACTTATCTTTTCATGATGCTTCAGTGGATTTTCTCTTTGGTTGTCATTTTGATCTTCTTTCACCTTTAGTTTGTATTGAAATGCTTCTAGATGTTGTTGCATTTTGGTTCATTGAATGTGTTCTTAATATTGAGATGACTTAACCTCATCCTTACTTGTATTCTTCTCATCCATGTTCATATTCTTATTTTGGTTGATTTTTTTAAGTGCACATGTTGCTTCTTGATTGACCATTTTGCACCTTTATGCACTTTTATCATAACTTTGTTTGCATTTCTTTTGTATATTTCCAGTTCCGGTGTACTAGGTGTGCCCTGTTTTAGTAAAATCTTTACTTACTAAAAAAAATCTGATTTCTTCATATGATAGTTACTTTATGATAAATGCATATTAAATGCAGTTTGAAAAAAAATAAAAGGTTAGCAAGTGGATCAAATAGAAAGAGTTCCTAGCAGGAGTTGGTTTGATCAAGGTTAAAGTATTGACCACATAAGACAGCCTGAAATTGCCTTCGATATATAAAAAAATTATATATTGTTTTTTCTATGATTTGGATGAAGGCCCAAAACAATGGTCTATGATTCAAGTTGTGAATAGATCGAAATGCATATTTTGTTGATAATGAAAAGAAGTCTTAAGCAATGAAATATCCGTGATAGAAAGTAAAATGTAGCCTTTTGATTTCTAAATTTTCTTTCCATAAACTTTTGGATTAGTTTGAGTAGTGGCAGCAACAAAAACATCAACAGCGTCCACAATGATTGGACCGGAATAAGAAACAATGTATCTTTGAGATCATATGATCTTACAGTTTATAATGCAATTCATATGTTGACCCTTTTATAACAGCGTCCACTATTGGACCGGAATAAGAAACAATGTATCTTTGAGATCATATGATCTTACAGTTTATAATGCAATTCATATGTTGACCCTTTTATACGTAGGCTAGAGAAGAAAAAAGTCTGGTGCTAACGTATATCTAATTTATATTTTGAAAGTTCAATGTTGTGATATTCTGTTCCTTTAGTCTAATTGTGAAATTTCCATTTTTGTTTTTTTCAGGTGGCTTTGCTGTTAATTTGGGTTGCTGATATACTGGTTTATGCTTTCTATTTTACTTCAGGGGGCTTTGATTATCTTCCTTTTAGAATTGCACCATATATCAGAGTTGTGTTTTTCATGCTGAACTTTAGGTATTGTGTGATAAAACCCTTTTTTTTTTTTGAATTACCTGTATCTTTGTGTGTGTATGTATGCATGCCTAGAATTTAGATGTAAGGAAACATGGGCTTGTTCACTAATTTTGCAGAGGTTAAGTCTTATGAACTTATACTTCTTGAGGTACATTTAAAAAGTTATGCTTTGAAATGAAAAAATTGCAGTAGGGTCCTCTAAAACAAGAAATCAAGATAGTCCTTTTTTCATGGTGAGACAAGAAAGAGAACGAGGACAATTAGAAAGAAAAGAATGAAGATGAGGTGACAGCACAATGTGACTCTTCTACCTATGACATATAAGAGAAGAGAGAGAAGAGGTGGGAGAGAGATGGGAGGAGAAAAGCTCTTTCAAAATGCCATTCAGCATTCAATTATTGTTAAGGCTGATTCTGTGTTATACTTATACCAGAACTATAAATAGGCTTTAGAAGCCCTAGAAACAGATAGGAACCTTCTAGAACTTTGCCAAGAAATATTTTGGTATGCTAAGACTCTAATTTCCTTGACAAAGACTTCCCAAATTAATAATCATTATAATTTTTAATAATATACATCCCGGGATCATAAATCCTGCATTTTACTATAGTGCAATTCTTCCAATATAGTCCAGTTGGCTTAATCAAATTGATGTAGGACAAATTAGAGATTTGTCTACGTTTAGTTGTGGTGGGTTTAGGGTAGAAAAGAAGAAGAATTAGAGAGAAGTTAGGGCTATATAGGGGCTGTGTGAACAGTACCCGTGAATAGTAACCCAAAACAAAAGAAAAAAAAAAAAAAGAGAAAGAAACAACAAAGGCCAACGTGCCTATCGCTCAAAACACTCAATTTTATTAATCAACTCGTTCTACTCCTTCCGTACATTGAGCACGCTATATATATAAAGACTCTTGTACTAGTAGTATTAGGATTCCTAATAGTACAAGGACTACTATTTAACCCTAATAAATTAAACCAAAGCCCATACATAGAGACCCATAATTAAATAAGACTCATTAATAAAACCTATGGCCCATACCCAACAATTGTAAAATTACTAAAATATCATTGACTCAAGAATAACCAAATAAAATATAAAAACTTAATTAACTACCATGGACACTTATTCTTGGGCTTTGCCTTAGCCTTAGGCTTCCAAAGAGAATATCCTTTCTTTAACCATGTTATGATTCCGCCATCACAAATGTTGCCAAATCAATTAAATAGCTAACTTAGCTCCACCTCACCTAGCAGCTAATGGACCTCAAATGCCTTTCGATGTCTCTCTCCCTCCCCCCTTCAAGGTGAATGGTGAATCTATTGACCATCTCTTCCTTGATTTTCTGGTGGCTAAGGATCTGTGGTCTATGATTTTGGGCTTATTTGGAGTAATTTTTGTTATGCCAAAGTCTGTTGTTGAGCTCCTAGCTTCCTGGCAAGATTGGTTTGGTCGTCATCAAAATAGACATATATGGATGGTCATTCCCCATTATTTGATGTGGTGTTTTTGGTGGGAAAGAAATAGTAGATGCTTTGAAGATAAAGAGAGATCCATGCTTGGCCTAATTATTCTTCTTTAGAACGTTATTGGACCGGTTGTCGGCTTTGGGAAACAAATCCTTATCTTTTATTCTTGATTTACTTGATTTATGTAATTTATATTCTTGATTTGTTTACCCCTGTATACTTCCTGTGTAGTGGGTGTCCCTTTTATTTTATTTTATTGTATCAATAAATCTTAATTGCTTATCATAAATAAATAAATAAATAAAAACCTCCCTCTTCATTCATTCTCTCTCCTGTAGCTGGGATTGAGGAATTTTATGGTGGTGTCTCTTTTCTGGTGGTTTCTTTGATGGTGGGTGAGCATGAGACCATTATTGGGAATGTTATAATCTTACAAGTCCTTGGGATTCAAGAGCTTTCAGTTGGTCATGTGTCCGAAGATTTGTATCTCACTCTCTCTCCACACCTTGGTGGACAGTACTTATTGCAATTTTGATAGGTAGGTAGCTTACCTTGAGATAGTGGTCATTAGCTTTATCTCTTGAGAGACATTGGTAACAGTCATTAGCTTTATCTCTATTCGAGATGCAATGGGTGGTCCCAATGAATATAGATGTTTGTGGGCTGGAAAGGGAGATCTCTTTGCCATTTGAGGAGTGTAGTTTGGGTGGTAGTTTCACTTTGTCTTATGAGGACAATTTGTTTTTTGATAAGTAAAAGAGAGGGGTGCAACACGAGGACTTCCCAGGAGGTCACCCATAATCAAATTCAAAGTAAAACTTATGAGGACAATTTGTTGGGAGAGAAATAACAGTACATTTCATGATTCCAAGTTTAATGGAACATCTTTATAATTCATTTTGACTGGATGCTGATCATAGGCAGATATCATTGTGATTCTCTCTTTTTTAATTTTTTGGTTGTAATTTGTTGAGCAGGATTTAATGTTTTCTCCATTTTGTACTTGTTCTACCTTTTCTACTAAGATTTTTATCACTTATTACGAAAAAAAATTCATTGCTAGTCTTCAAGTGAATGGAGTTACAATCAAGAAGACCTAAGAGCAGTTAAATGAAAAATGAACTATGGAGCAAGGGTTATTCCTTTATAGAGCAAGATTTGGAATTGTATAAAGCTGTTTTATTTGAAGACCATCTTTGCTTAGGACATATATGCATGTGAGGTGATAATCAATAAAAGACTGCTAGGTGAAACCTGAAGGGCAGACACAACCATCCAAATACACAAGAAATTATTGATCATAGCTTCAGAGCTGAGATGATAAAAGTTATGAAATTATACTTTGAACACATTATTCTGTTGAACTGAAAAATCTGTGAAATGGAATTTGCTGATAGTTTTAGTTCTGTATCTTTACTTTAAGGCAGTTTGTTTCTTTGGTACTAATGATAAAGTTTTCATTTATAATCAATTCAGTGCAAAGCTCTACCCAAAAAAAAAAAAAAAAAAAAAATCCAGTGCAAAGAAGTATCTTGTTAGGGTGAAATGAACTGGCAAATTTTCCCAGAATCATTATGGCAATATCATGCCCCATATTTGAACCTTACCAATAGGTATAAGACTTATACAGTTTGAGATATGCACTCAGTGCTGACAGTGAAGGGTAAAAAAAACCTTTAATACAGAGAACTCCCTGATTAAAAGAAGTGGGATACATACTCAGAGGCCATAAATTAAGTCTTGATGGTCTGAAGGCCAGAATATTAATTAAATGCAGCTACAAACCATTGGCGACATCAAATTTTTGGGATCAGAACCTGCATAATCACTGTAGATAGCTATACATGTTACATGTCATGATGTGCATGCATGTCTTTATACTTTACTTTTAACTGTTAAACAACTTATGTTAAATTAGTTTGATGTTTTCTCATTCTTTTTTGTTCGTAGGGAATTACGAGCCACAATGTACATCCTGGCTGGAATGCTTAGCACCTACTTTAACGTCTTGGTATCTTTACTATCTTATTTTTGTACATTATCTTTACTGTTGTTGAGTTTTACAATTTTTTCTAGTTTATAAACAATCTGTAGAGATAAATAATCATAAATTTAATGGTGTCAAATTTGACTACGTCAGTTTCACTGTATGAGTGGTCAATTGCTATTGGCAGGACTCTGTTCCTTTTGTAGATTTTATAGATGTCGTTAGTCTTACAATGTAATTTTTTAGTGGACTCTTGTCTATTTCATCAGTACTTGAAGGTCTTCTCTCTCTAATAAAATTTCTTACAAGAAAATTTACTTTTTGCTTGTGACCCTGGGAGGATTGTTCACTTTCATTTGCACCTGTTCCATTTTAATCCATTGTTTAGTTGTGAAAATACATACTGCTTAATACTTTTAGTTTTCATGCTTATTGCTGACTGCTTTTCTTGAATTGCAGGCTTTAGGGCTTTTGTTTCTTCTGTTTTCCAGTTGGTTAGCCTATGTCATGTTTGAAGATACCCAACAAGGGAAAACAGTATTTACTTCGTATGGCACCACACTGTATCAGATGTTTGTTTTGTTCACCACATCCAACAATCCAGATGTTTGGATTCCAGCGTACAAGTAAGTAGGAGTGATTTAGATACCTTTTTTCCTTTTATATTTTTGCAGTGTTGTTCAATTTCTGGCTTGCTATTACTGAACTGGAACATGTCCAATTGTTTCTGTTTGCATGAAAATAATGCATCATTTTGAAGCTGTTAATCCCTTCTTCTATATGTCATTTCAAAAAAATTGAAAAAAAAAAAAAAAAATTTGTTGTCCAATCTAATTGTACAAGGGTCTTCCATGTGGCACACTCTATTTGTGACGGCACAACTGGTTGATTTATTACTGCAGGATATTTTGCTATCAATAGCTGCCAGAATAGTTGACAGTATAAAATCTTTAGTATTGTCATCAATTTGTAAAATAATGTCATTCCTAAATAATAAAGGGAAAAAACCTGTAAACTAAGCTGGAAACTGAACCAAACAGGAATCACAGCATTAGAATAAGAATCATGTCCGCTGTTACATCCTATTCCAACAACTCTAAACCCAGCTTATAACCCTCAAGGAAACATAAGCTAAGATCCTTAGACACAACTACAAACTAGGAAATTCCAAAGATGGCCGTGTGTTGAATGTAAACCAACTTTCTGAATTTCTTTGGTCTCTGAACTTGGATTTTCCTGAATTTGTTGCTGCCTGTGTCGTGTATTTTCCTTTTATCTGAATTCATGCGTGTATTTACTTTAAGAACTTTCATTCGTTATACTAATTTGAATGTTGAGCATTTTCCAATTGAAGAAACTTACACAGCCTTAGTACTACATAATTGTTTATCTTTTCATTTATTGTGTTCTTCATGTGATTATCATTTGAGAATTAAATGATGTGCCTGCCTAGGCATCAACATGAATATTATGGTATAGAATCTAAGAAACATAAGAGAAACCCATTAAGCTGCCAAAAGATTAGATTTTAGGATACCACTGGCAGTTTTTCCTTGAAGAATTTAGTCTTGTAAAGTTATCTAATCTTGAACTAGTTTGAATCTTGTAGGTGTTTATGGTTTATTATTACTAATGTTACTGTAGTGGTCATCTTGAGGTTGCTCCACTGGTACGAAATTGAGTGATTTGGTAGGGAATAGTATTTTTAATATAGAATTCCAAATATTGGAGTGCTGAAATAAAATCAGAATATGACGCTTGTTATGTGTAATATATATTTTTTATTTTTTGATAAGTAACTTGTTATGAGTAATATTGTTTAAGTTGGATAGGTGATTGTGTCATCTTCTATTGTTTTTTTCTTGATAAATATCATCTTCTATTGTGGAGTTAACCCAATAAATGATACATGTGTATTAGGGTTTATTAATTTTTAACCCTAAGCTTGACATCTTGGTTTTCATGATATTACCCACAATCAACCATTGCCGACTACATGGCATCAGAGAAACTATGTAAATAGTAATAACTTCTCTCTTTTTAGGGGTTTGAGAATAGAATTTCCGTTTGAAGGTCAAATCTCCTCATGGATTGCATTTACTAATTTTTACATTAAGCTTTATTTATTCATGTAATAAAGGGTGTTTTAAAGTCCCACTCCTTGGAAAGCTATTTCCATATTGTTTGTAGGGTTTCTAGCAGGAAGGAAATAGCCGGACTTTTGAGAGTATCTAGCTATCTCAATATAAGCTCCCCCTCCCTGGTATAAACTTAAAATTTGTTTGATTGGCTGTTTGCCTTATGTGGTATCCTTTTTTTGCCTTTTTGGACTTTTTAAATTTAGGATTATACCTTCTTAGGGGAAATTCCGAATACTTGCCTTGCACTGAATTTGTTTGTCCATTTTTTGCCATTTATAGTTTCATAATTCATTAAATGTGGCCAGGAGTAGAATGATTAGTACATATTTAAGATGAGAAAAGTCAGCAGTAGGGGTGGTCAGTGTAGGTCAACAACCTAGAGGGTATCAGAATTTGTTTCAAAACCTTGAGGGAAGTCCTGTCTTATTATGGTAAAATGTGCCATTGTTACTCTTCAAAACATCAGAAGGCTTTCTGTAATTTGCCCACCCTTTTTCCCTTTTAAAAGCACTATAGTTCCCTAGCATTTCCAGAAGTTTTATTATTGCTTTTACTTGTTCTGTTTCCACATTTATGTAATTTCCTGGGGACTTGTTGGAACCATGTCACATCTCCATGGTATTTCTCTATTTTGAAGTCTTGAAATTTCTATTGATGACATATAAACCTTAACCTTGATCTAATGTATCATCAATTTATATTGTCTTGAAGGGCTTCGCGTTGGTTTTGTCTGTTTTTTGTTCTTTACATCCTATTGGGGGTTTACTTCGTTACCAGCTTGATTCTTGCTGTTGTATATGACAGCTTCAAAGATCAGGTATGGTTTATTTTATCTTCTTAAGCTGCCTCTAAGCATGGACAATAAGACACAGCTATTGTATCTGTGTTCATCTATTCATTTCAGCTGCTGGTATATTTTTTACTACTTAATGTTCAAGAAATAGCTATGTTTAGTTTCTTCTTGTTTCCTCAAGAAAGAATACAAATGCATATGTTCACATCTCTTATTTGTTGTAGCTTGCAAAACAAGTTCTTATGATGGACTCTACGAGGAAACGAATCTTGGAGAAAGCTTTTAATCTCATAGATAAAGATGTAAGAACGGTTGTCTCTACAGGCTAAATCTTCTCTAAGCATGCTTAAGCAACAAGCTTTTCCAATTTTCTTGATCTACTTCTTTTTAATGATATGTCTTGCTTATGTCTTTGATTAAAAGTTTCATCTCTGTACTTTGTTTTTGACTTTGAGACAATCCTATTTAGACGATACTCTTTATACCATTTTGATAAGTTAATAGTACTCTTTAAATCTTAAAAGGAATTTTTGCTTCCAGACTAGAGGGAGATATATTCTTACTTAAATACAAAAGAAAATAATATTCGTCTTATGTCTTCTTTGAAATAACATCACTGGAATCATAAAGTTCAAGGGCTTGGATTATATGTAATTTATATAATTTTAAGGAGTGTTGTGGAAAACAATTAGCTGCTATCAGGAAGCAGACCAACAATTTAATTTGAGCTCATGGATGTTTAGACACATTAACACTAACACCCTTCTTTGCATGAATTACTGTCTGACGGTAGTGAAGGAGTGAGCAGGCCGTGCACATGTAGAACAAAAGTAATTAATCACGGGTGGAGATTAAGGATTTCCAATCTATCAGTTTGATTACTGGGGTTTATAAGATCCTTGCTTGAATAGGTTGAAAATGGTGCTAGACAAGAGGGTGTCAGAACCCCAAAATGCCTTTGTAAGAGGGAGACAGATTCTTGACTCTATTGATTACCAACGAATGTTTAGATAGTCACATAAGGTACAGCATACCAGGGGTTTTGTGCATGTTAGATTTGGAGAAAGCCGACAATCATGTGCATTGGAATTTCCTCTTGTATATGCTTCAGCGACGTGGGTTTAATTCTAGGTGGAGGAAGTGGATTTTTCCCCTGTTTGTTTTTCGATGCTTGTGAATTGAATCCTAAGTGGCTTTGTTCAAAGCTCATAGGCTGAGATAGGGAGTGCCTTTATCCCCTTTTTTGTTCATCATTGTGATGGAGGCGCTTAGTAGGTTGTTGGAGACAGTAGGGGGTGGCAATTACATATCAGGGTTTTCAATTGGTGACCTTTTTGCTAATCAATTAATGATCTCACATCTTCTATTTCCGGATGATACTTTGATCTTGTTTGGGGCTCATCCAGAGCAATTGTGACACTTGAAAGCAATTTTTGTGTAGTTTCAAGTTATATCTGAATTGAAGATAAATTTGGGGAAATCAGAATTGGTTCCTGTTGGTGATGTGTTGGATATTGAAACTTTGACCAGTATTTTGAGATGCAAGGTAGCTTAAATTCCCATAACATATTTGGGTCTTAGGTTCCACTGTCAAAGAAAAATCTGTGTGGAATAGCGTAATGGAGAGGTGTTTGGCTGGTTGGAAAAGAATGTACCTTTTCAAGGGGGGCTGACTTACTTTGATAAAGGGCACTTTATCCAACCTTCCTACTCTAAATCCTTTACGGATATGGTATAATCTGGATTATTGAGATGAGGTGGAGTGGATAAGCTAATGCTAGAATCCTTTCACTGGAGGTTTTTTGAAATTAGATCCTATAAGGTGTTACACTCCATAGCTCAACAGTCTTTTCCATGGAAGAATCTGTGGAAACCTAAAGTGCTAACAAAGGTCAGTTTCTTCCTTTAGGAAGCAGCATGGGGAAAATCTTAACTACTGATAACTTGCAAAGGCATTGGATAGTTGTGATTGATTGGTGTTGTATGTGTATAAGAGGGATGGGGAAACTACTAATCATTTACTTCTACATTGCTCTGTTGCTAGAGAGATGAGGAATATGGTATTTTCACCATTTGAGATTAAATGGGTCATTTCAAGAGGTGCTGTGGAGCTCCTAGTCAGGTGGCCTAGCAAGTTTAGCAAGCACAGCAAAGCAGTGATTTGAAACATGATCCCTTATTGCCCCCAGTGGGTATTTGGCGGGAGGGGAATGCCCAGACTTTTGAAGGGAGTGAGATATCGATTCCTGACTTGAAGCTTTTATTCCTCAAAAAAAAATTTGAGTGAATAATTGCTTCAAGTGTTTATACTTTGCTTCTTTGTCCGATTTACTTGAGGTTTGTACTTTTCATTCATCTTTTTGATTGACTTTTTGCTGTGTTCGTAGTACACTGTCTATGTATGTGGGTTCATTGTACTCTTTCATTTTATTTTCAATGAAGTATTATTACTTATAAAAAAAAATAAAAAAATAAATAATTATGAGTGGGGAAGTTTGGATGACAGGTCCTTCTTGCCTAATGTGGTATATTTGGAAAGAGCAAAATCCCCTTACTTTTGAGGGAAAGGAATTTCCCTTGCCACATCTCAAATTTCTCTTTTTAAAAACGTTATATGAGTGGACTTACAATTCCTATACCCTCTCCATGACTTCATTCATGGGCTTTTTAGATGATTTACCTTTCGGTCGTTCAGGTTTTTATTTTTTTTATTTTAAATGCTCTGTTTCTTCTTGTTTTTCTGCCATTCTTTTTTATACATCCCTGTAATAGGATAGTGCTTTTTTAATGAAATTCTATTACTTATATATATATATATATATATATATATATATAAGTTTTTAGAAGAAATTTTATTTGAGCCCTCAATAGCCTCTTGTGTTATCCTTGGTGCTTATAGAAGTACATCAACGTTTGAGGTTAGGAGTTCAAAGTTCAAAGCATCCTGTGTTTCACTGGTATAACATTTAGATTTAAGGATAGGG
The DNA here is from genome assembly GCF_001633185.2 of Quercus lobata. Taxonomy (NCBI): domain Eukaryota; kingdom Viridiplantae; phylum Streptophyta; class Magnoliopsida; order Fagales; family Fagaceae; genus Quercus; species Quercus lobata. The sequence goes on from NC_044911.1 coordinate 38,844,566, forward strand.
TTACTCTTTCTGCCATGTGCAATGACAAATAATGAATGCCCTGGTATAGAGTGAGTTTCAAAATTGAAGGGAGCAAAAGGGCAAGAGGAAGGCCCAAGAGGAGATGGATGGATTCAAGAGGCCGTGCTAAAATACGATTTCCAAGAATCTGATAGAGGATGTGGCTCTAGTTAGAGCTGATGATTACCTTGGTAGTCTTTTTAGGTGAGTTGAGTTGAATGTAAAATCCGACATGCTTATGAAAGCTAAATGAATGGCACAGAGTGCCCAGTCACTTGATGATGAAACTTTGGGATAGGGTTTCAGAAAACTATAGTTAAAACAGAAGGAAGAAAAAATTGGTGGATGTCATGCCTTGGAACTGGATATTCTCTTTTCTTTGACAAGTGTTGGTTTTCGTGAGTGATAATGCTGAAGGTGTTTGAAAGACATTTATTTCGAAATTGTCACAACAGTCTGTTTCCTAGCCAGAAATAAATGGTAGGAGAGGCATGCCAATCTCAATTACAAATTTTAAATTAAGAGTTTATTTTGAGCCTTGTTTGTGGCTGTAGTTGATGGAGCTCAGGAAAAGGTTTCATGGAGTTTATTGAATGACATTGTTTATCTAACAAGTTTGTGTATTGTATGAAAGACAATTGGTAACACCTGTTGAATCCATTGACATATCAAGAGACATTAACATGATGGTGCTCTCTGAATTTATAGTATGTATGAGTTCATATTTAGATTGAATGAGTTATAACACCACCCCCCCCCCCCCCCCCGTTTTTATTTTTCAAAATATAGCCCTTGTGCTGTCATCCTTGTTTTATGGCATCATGACTTCTTTTTTTAATTTTTTTATCATAATGATTTTGGTTAGTTTTTTATACATTTAAATATAGTTGCATTTGTTATTGTTGACATTACATTTTTATTTATTTTTGGCCCCTTTTTTGTGCTTTAACAGAATCATGGATTTCTTGATAAAGAGCAATGCATTCAACTGTTTGAGGAACTGAATAAGTACAGGTATTAATGGCACCACTATCTTTAACATGCCTTAGTAGTTATTTTCTTTTATCGTACATTGTTGAATGTTTTTTGAAATTCTATTGGTTACTAGGAAGAAATGGAAGGCTCCTGTGTCACTGAACATGGCCCTACGCAAAATAGCCTTCTCTCTTAAATAAATAAAAAAAGGTTTCAGGATACAATGACACCCTAAAAAGCATGGGGCAATGGAATTTATACAGACGTCTGGTTTTGACTTTTTGATAATATTTTTTCACTTTGTGTTGTATCTCTTCTGCTCGGAACTTCTTTCTTTCATCTTTTACTAGAGGGATGTGTGAACAGTGCATGCCAGTAGAAAGTAGATAACCCAAAAAGTCTGGCTGTGGGCAGGAAAATATATAGTATGTTAATTTAATGTTTTTAAAAGTGCTGCAGGTGGGAACCATAAGTTCTTTGGAATCTACCATACTGTCCATGGTAAGTTGCAAGAGAAAGGACACTAGGGTCGTACTGGGGCACAGGAAGCATCTCACATGATTGTGTAGATTTTCTGGTTTACAGTTTTTCAAATTACAATGATAGGTTGTGGTTTTTTTATTGAGGGAAATGATTTTGAAAAATATGACTAACTCAAGAAGAGGCTTTTCTGATTTTCCGTAAATGAACTTGTAGGTGAATGCAACTCATGCACACATATGGAATTGAATTTGTGATTCCACTTTCCACCCTTAGGGGAAGGAGATGCCGTTTGAGATCTTTTATGAGTTGCTTTCCAGTGTTTTAATGGTGGGGGTGGGAGTGGAACACAAGTTCATACACTTGTAGTTCAAAATAACTTATCCAGGAGTGGGAAGCACTCAGTTGTTGTTATTTTGAGAAACTTTCAGCCAAATTCTTGCGTGTATTGAGATTGGAGATTCTTGTGCAATTGTGCCTTTCTAACTACTCTTAGTTATCCAATTACAATTTCCTGATTCCTTTGAAAAGAAGAAATCGAAATTAATATGCTTATTTCTTGCCAATTTATATGATTGGTATTATCATTACCTTCATCATGTGTGTATTGCTGATTTTGAAAGTAAAAATGCATAAGGAAAATTGTAGTCAAAGCTTTAATTGCTTTCTTCAATCTTTATTCTACATCTACCTGTTCTCTCATCTAACATAGATCCAAAACCCTTATCAAATCTCTTAAATAAATAATTTCTGAACAGCCTCTTGACCTTCTGTTGTCCCATTATGGAAGTATTTTTTTGAGGCACTTAAAAGTGTAAGGATAGTTTATGTTTGAACCATTTATGGAATCGTTTTTTGAACCTTTTATTCTAATAAATGAAGTTTAACTGTAAAAATGGGACAGACAGTGATATACCACCCTAGAATTGAGAAAGGATCTAGGAGGTAGCCTGAAGGCAAGACATCCCACAACCACTAGCTGTTGCTTTTTAGCCTTGACATCCCTATAAGCGGACAGGGAGCTTCAAGAAGCTCCAGTGAACTACTCATCAGGAAACCTATTATAGAGAAAACTGAGAGGAAAATTTCTGGTTGGAAACATTTATATTTGTTGAAGGGTCATAGACTGACTTTGTTAAAAAGTACTTTTTCGAGCTTTCTGACCTATTATCTATCCTTGTTCACTATTTCTAAATTTGTCACTGATAGAATAGAGAGGATTTAGAGGGATTTCTTCTTTTTTTTTTGTTGTTGGGGGGGGGGGGGTGGTAAGAGGAAGAATTCAAACACCCGTTAGTGGCTTGGAGCAAGATTTTCTCTCCTATTGAGTTTGGGGATTCGGAGGATTGGGGTTTTTAATAAAGCTTTACTAGGAAAATGGTTATGGTGCGTCGCGGATGAAGTCAACCATTTGTTGTGTCAGGTAATTGCATCCAAATATGGTTAAGATAGAGGGGGTTGGTGTACTAGAGTTGATATAGAGATTGATGGTTGTGGGTTGTGGAGGAGAATTAGAGCGGGTGGGGAAAGCTTCTTCACACCTGCAGTTTGTGAGATGGGAGATGGCAATCATATTTGGTTTTGGTACGATCCTTTGGGAGTGGGCACCTTCCTCCAAAGGATCTTTACCTTGATCCGTTTGTGTGCTCACACCCCGTGCAAAAAAAAAGACTAACTAACCCAAATCTTCTTCATTTGGTGATTTCCCCTTTTGCCCTTTTGTTTTGTTTGTGTGTGCATAGGTTAGTGATTTCCCCCTTTTGCCCTTTTGCTCCGTAGGCATGTGCTTAAGGTTAGTCCAACTTCTTTTTAAAATTTTCTTTTATGAGTTTTAACTTTTTATTATTCTTTTTTCATTATTTAGGTAGACAATAAATATGTGTATATATATTGGCTAGGCTTTAATATACTTACAATAGATTTTTTAACAATTATTTAAAAATATATATATCTATTTTTGTTATAAAACTAATTTTGTAAACTTTGAAATTTAATATACATATATACATGAATACCCGCCGCACTTGTATCCTAATTTTTTAAAAATTGCCATATCGCCGTACCCGTATCCGTGCAAGTGCATCCTAGGTAGTAGCTAGAGTTTACAGTTTTATAGAGCTTTTCACTATTGGGAGTTGGAGGATGTGTTTTTCTTTTTTTAACTTCTTTATTCTAAGTTTCCTAGTGGGGAAGAAGATGATAGGTTGATTTGGAGTTTGACTAGTAGTGGTTATTTTTATGTACGTTCCTATTATAACTATATTTTTGGCTGCCTTACTGCTTCCTTCCCATGGAAGAGCATTTGGAGTGTAAAGGGCCCTAAAAGGGTGTTGTTCTTTTTTATGGGCAGCAGCTCCAGATTCTTACAATCGATAACCTTGTTAAGAGGGGACTCTCCTTGGTTAATTGGTGCTGCATGTGTCGACTGTCGATGCTGTGGGGAAACTGTGGAGCATCTTTTGCTTCATTGCGAGTTTTCTCATGCATTGTGGAGTGAAATTTTCCTGATGTTTGGGATTCAGTGAGTGATGCAAGAAAAGGTAGCATCTTTTCTGCTTAGGTGGCAGAACTGGTTGGGGAAGCATTTCTCAAATGTTTGGAATTTGGTACTAGCATGTTTGATGTGATTAGTTTTATGGGAGTGTAACAGCCCCACTTTTGAGGATGCTGTGAGCTCTATAGATCATTTGTAGTCCTTGCTAATCCAGATTTTGTTTGATTGGTCTCGGGTTTGGGGTTTTACGCATTGCACTTCCATTTCTGATTTCCAATATTTTGCTATAATTTCTATTTGATTTGCTTGTAATTGTTTTAAACACTATGTGTTCATCATTGTTAACACAAAGTGCTTTTTCTTTATAAATAGAATTTCTATTTCTTATCTAAAAAAAGAACTACTCATCATTTTAATCCTTTTTACAACAGTGGATCTATGATCTAACAAAGAAACTATTAACCTGTGCATTTCAAATGTTGTTGCATTGGTTCTTTCTTCAAGAGATCAACTTTTTGTATAAAATCAAGGTTCTTGTATTTATCATAGGTTTCATTAATCGTGCTGCTAGCTTGTTGATGTGGGAAGCACAAACAAAGATTTATTTTAATTTAGTTTTATTTCTTATTGGAGTCGATCGAATTTTATTTTAGGCCCTAGTATTAAATTAGGTTTGTTAGTATTTTTATTTAGTCTAGGGTATTTTTGTAATAAGTCAATCAAGGTTACCTATTTTAGTTAGACTTTAGTAGTCTATATAACAAGGTGTTGGAATCTTTTTGAGGAGGATTATTTTGATGAACAAAATTTCAGTTGAAATCATCCCATTGGTCTAGTGCCGACTCTAGCCAACCCTAAGTCCTGACTCTAACCAACCCTAAGTGCTGACTCCTAGAAGTTTTCTCATGCTAGGTGCTGATTACTAGAAAGCCTAGGTGTTGACTCATAGTTTCTCTATCTTTATGTTTCTAGTTATTTACTTTTGTTTTTGCATCATTCTGGTTTGTGCCAGGTCACTTGTGATGTTGATTTTGTGAATCTTGAAGGATGTCTTATATATTTTTCTTGTAGGACTTTGCCAGAAATATCAAGAGAAGAATTTGAGTTGATATTTGATGAGCTGGATGATAGTCATGATTTCAAGGTATGTCCATTTACTTAAGCTCTTGGTTAGACTAAACTAAATTCTAGTGATATTTATTTTTATTTTTTGTTAGTGTTCAAAACTTTTCTTTGTCAACTGTTTGAACAATCCATCATTGGTGTAAAAAAATTTCACTTAGTCATTTTGCTAAATTTAATCATTTCTGTTTTTGGTGTCATGGATATGTTTGCTAGCAAATGTATACAGCACCTACTAATGCACATAAGACTTCGATATTTAGTTTGTAATGTTTATGAATATAAGGAAGAATACACTTTGGTTGTAGAGTGCTTCTTGTATTTCATAACAAGCAGATTTTGTTTCCATTTTAGGCAAGATAACAGCCTTGCCTCCCATATCTAGAAATACATATAAGGAAGGCATTTGGTTTGGGTCATCTTTCAAGATTCCTTATTGGAATGCAAATAGCTCAAGGGAATTTGGATCCCCATAAACCCCACTTCTATAGGAATATGGGTTTACTTGAAAAGATGTGGGTATTCACATTCCCAAGACCAGGATAGTTATCTTTTTTTTTTTTGGATAAGTAAGAAAAAAAGGAAACTTTTTTTTACAAAAGTAACAATGATACCCCATTTAATACTCTTTGACTATCCAAAGTATAACTTTTTCATCTTACACATTCGCCCTCCTATCTTTTCATTCTCTGTCTGATTTGTTGCTCTACCACTCTCTCTCTGCTAGAACACGATTGCTTGACCATTATCACTGTGGTGTGTATTGCTCTTCCATGCCTTGGTTTTCTTTAATCCATTGCATTTTTTACGTTTTAGATTTGTTATGGTATCTCAATTTTGATAACCTTTTTGGGAAGTATGCATGGCCTAGACTTCAATTCTGAGAACCATCTTCCATAAGCCATTGTAGTCTTTCCTGCATTGTCTCCTTTTGGGACTAAGATATATTTTGCTCTAGTTTTTATTTTAGATCATTTTTATTTTAGAATATAATAAGGATAGAGAATGTGAGATTTACTTTTTTTGGTTTAATTTTGTATTTTGTTGTTTATACTGTTGGTTCCTAGACAATATTTTGTATCTAAATATTAATGCACCTTATGCTCAAAAACCTAAATGCTGGGGGGGCATATCCACCCCCTTTTAGGAACTTTGTTTATTTTTAGTGCTTAGTAACCAGATCAAATTCTTTTATTAAAATTATTAGTTGCCTAGACATCCAAATAAGTAAAAAAAGGGTGATCCTTAAATACGTTCTAACCTTATGATAGAGTTTCATTATCCATTCTTGCCTAGACCCTAGACATCGAGAATCAACACTTTGCTATATGTTATTGATCTCTAGCCTTTTCTGATTACTGATTTGTGGTGGGACCTAAATTTTTCTGTTTTGTAATAAGGATTAAAATGTGTAAAGGACAAAGTTAGAGACAGAGATGTCACTTTCCCTTGTCTGGTACTAGGGATGAAAGCCTGGAAGAAGGATGAAACTTGCCCTTGATTGTTAGAAGAGAATTATGATAAGGAAGAAAGAGAGTTTTAATTATTATTATACCCTTGTATTAATTTTTTTGATATATGATGCAGTTAAATTGGTGAAATTGCAAAGACACTTTGTGTTCATCTCATTATTTGGCCTTCCCATAGTAAATCCAAAAGGATAATTCTGAAGAATTATCCTTTTGTTTGAGTAAGGTAATCTGAGTCCTATGTTAACAGATATCAGATAGGATCCTGCTATGATCCACGATCGCTTCCTGAATTTTGGATCAATTGGATGATGCATAGTGGGGCTAAGTGAAACTTATTCATTCCTTTTTTCCCCAACTACAAAACTTGAAAACTGGTTATCGACTAATGTTTCTTCCTTTCTGTTTGCTTCATTCACTTTTCTTCCTTCCTAACATAGAGGCTTCAATAAAATAAAATTTTGACACCCTGATATTAAATTTTGATCTTCTAGTTGTGCTGGAAGGGTAAAGAGAATAGTGTGATAACTCAACCTACTTCATCATTCACCCAAGTCTACCATTTGCTTACCACTGCATGACCCTTTTTGCCTTTGCTTGAGATTCAATGTTCTCACATCATTTATCTTTCAACAACAACAATTCTAGAATGCAAATCATTACAAGTGGTAAACAGATTATTTTTGGTCAACAGGATTACAAGTAGTGCAACCTAATAATTTGAAAGAACAACAAAATTTGATTTTTCTTTTCCTTGTATTTTAAACTGTTTTTTAGTAGAGATGGACATTGTAGAAGAAAAATGTTATGGTTACGATCATTTTTTGTATGTGTATTTTTCTGATTTGTTTGCTAAACTTCATCTTTTGACTTGTAGATAAACCTAAATGAATTTTCTGACCTTTGCAATGCCATTGCTCTAAAATTCCAGAAGGAAGAGTGTGTAAGTCCGAAATGCCCCAAATCTGAAACATCAGTAAGCTTCTTTTTGAGTGACAAGGAGCTTTATATTGCATCTTTGATACTATGTATTTTGGTTGCAGGAATCTTGCTTTGAATATTTTCCATCAGTCTATAATTCACCCTGCTCTAAAAAGTTGAAAGGCTTTGTGCGGAGTCCTAGATTTGGATACATTATATCCTTCATTCTCGTACTGAATCTGTTTGCTGTTATTGTGGAAACAACGGTATGATCTCTATTTTAATAGAGCTGGTGCTTTACGTTTGCCACTGTGGTGTGGTCAACATATATAGGGTTCATTGCCTTGGATTTATTTGATATTTATGAATTAAAGTTCCGCTTTAATATTCTTGTTTGATGCCTTTAGTGGTATGATCTTAGTGCTTATGAATAAACTTGCATTGACTCAATAAGGATGTAATTTCTAGATGCTATTTGTTGTCAAAGTTCATCATTGTGGTGTAAAAATAATTTATTTTTCCATCACTGCATGTTTCAAATGAAATAGAATTCAAATGGTTATAATTATTTTTCTGTCAATTTTATTATTGACATAGTGTGTTAACACGTCTCTGTGAATTTATTATTTTGAGTATGTATATTATTCTTTGTTTTAGGGTTTTATACTGGTAGAATAACCGTAGATACTAAAGATAATGAGATAATAATGGGGGATGATGATTGCTATGAGTAGTGTTTACATACGGCACATTTGGCACATTGAATGAAGTTACAACAATGATGATAATTTTTATTACTAGAAATAAAAGGTGTTGTAATGAAATAACTAAACATATTCATACATTTGATTGTAAATGAGATAATAATGAGGATGATGATTGCTATGAGTAGTGTTTACATAGGGCACATTTGGCACACTGAATAGAGTTACAACAGTGATGATAATCTTTATTACTAAAAATAAAATGTGTTGTAATGAAATAACTAAACATATTCATACATTTGATTGTAAGTTGTAACATTAGGAAATATCTTAGTTATTCAATTATTTTTCTTAAAAAGGAATATTTTTTAAATTTGAGAGAGAGGTTATTTTTTTATTATTTATTATTTTTGTAATTGTTATGTGTATATGGAATGTTTGTATATTTGTAAATATATTAATTTTAGAAATTATTGCACCTAGTCACCTACTAAGGAAAAGCTATTACAACCCACTTAGAGATGAAAGTTATTCCTCTTTTTAAAAAATAGTCATTCATAAAGAATGACTATTCTTTGTAATAAAAACATAACTAAATTACAAAATAGATAAATCATAGGAATAATTATTACATTATAGTGTCTATTATAGTCTACGAAATATACCCATAGTAAGGGGTAAATGTTTAATAATGTACTAAGGTTGACAACAAGAAGTAAATGATAATGATGATAATAATAATAATAATAATTTGCAAGTTTCTTGGAAAAATTGTACTACATCCTCATAATTCTCCATATTCCTAGGATAGTTGGTGAATTTTTACTTGTTTCTACAAATTAATAAACAAGTTGCAAGCAACATGACATCAAGTACTGATCATGCCATTTTCAGCTGAAGCATCCTCTAAATTGTACTCCTTTTTTGGCCTAGATTGCAACGAGTTTGCAGCTTGAGTTGCCCATGATTACAGTGCTGGGAAATTCTTTTTCCCATATTTTGTCAGCTGTGGATGTGTCACTGTTGAATGATTAAATCCCAGACCCCACAACAATCGAGTCTTAGAAGAGGAATGCTTTTACATGTTAACTAACAAAGGCACCTAGTTAAGTGCTAATTGCACATATGATGTCAGAAATATTCTACCAGTCATTTTTGTCAATTGATTCTGGGTCAACATCCTAAATGATGTTAGTGTTCCAGATTTATTTACCTTAAGAACAGCCATTTCCACTACTCTTTACATGTCATCATTTTCAGTTAGGTTTTAGAATAAGAAAATTGTTGGTATGTCTACCATCTGATACCTGGTCTATTTGGTTTCAAACTATAATACCAATGTCAATTCTTTAGGATGATAGAAAGGCTCCAGCACACTTACTAAAGTGAGAGATGAGGCCATTAATAGGGATATTTTGGCATTAAAAGGAAAGTAATATTTCCCTCTAACATTCTCAGAAAGGAGTGAGAAACCTTTCTAATCAATGTTGAGAGAGAGCCCATTAATATGAATCTTTTGGCATTAAATGAAAAGTAATATTTCCCTCTAACGTTCTCAGAAAATACTGAGGAAGCCTTTCTAATCAATGCTCCATTAATGGAGATACTCTGACCTTCTTGCAAGTCAAAACAAAAAATTTGACAGAACCAAGAATCAAATATTTAAATTCATTTCTTGAACACTTTGATACTCAATGGCACTCCAAACTATTAATAGAGTTGTTTTTGTAATAGAGTTGTGCTTTTGGTTTCTTGATTACTGGATCCAGAACAATTAATTGGCAAGTGGCTCATGTACCTTTGTCCTGACATTTATAAATCATGCTAATGTGGAACGCTTATTTTGTTGCAGCTTGATATAGAAAATAATTCTGCTCAAAAGGTGTGGCAAAAGGTAGAGTTTGTCTTTGGTAAGTGCTTGCTGTGGATCAACTTATCTTCATATGTACATGTGTGAATTATTGCTAAACTAACAATCTATAGTCTAAACTTCTGAGTTGATGCAAGTCTAGCATTTGCATATCTGTAGATTCAGAAAATTAAGACAACATAGATTTTTCAGCCACTATTCATGGTTGGCTGCTAATATTGTCCATTAAAGGATTTTCATTGTTACAATTAGCTTGACCTTGGTAGTTATGTCAGTGATATTCAACGGTTGACATGGTCAATTCTGTTCTAATCATCAGCATTGATGTTTGGAACCAATATTGATGGCCTTCCTGAATGTTGATACCTTTTTAGGCACAATCCAGAAGCATAAGTGTATTATATTTGAACGAAGGCTATGCTTAGGGTCTTTTAGATCACATGTGAGGGAAAGTGCAACATACGAATGCTAGATGAGAAACACACTGAAGTATGTCAAGCTAGAACTTTGGAACAATAAAATTAAAATAAAGGATAGGAACCTAGGAATCAGCTCCTAGGCTTGCTTGGAGTCAGCACCATGTGAGAAAAAAAGCCACTAGGAGTCTGCACCAGACAAAAAACCGAAAGAAACTTTCATTCATCAAAATCGCATCTCCTTGAAAGGAGTACAATAGTTTGCTTATATAGGAATACTAAATCCTAATTCTAATTAGCATAGGAAACCCTACTTATTGAATGATAGAAGTACACTAAGCTTTAAATAAAAATACTAATTAACCTAATTGAGTACTGGGGCCTAAATAAAATAAAATTTTAATTAATGTCCAAAAAGAAATAAAACTAAAACAAAATAAATTGTTGCTTGTGGTTCCCACATCATCAACAACACACACACACGTGCTCAGGCAAAGGAGCATTCTGAATAATAGCTAAACTTATTGATGGCAGTGTTGGCAGTCTCTATTGCTGCTAGACTGACTATTAAACTTATTGATGCATGCTCGCTTAACAGGAAATACTTGATAATCTTGGGTAATAGTCTTTGGTAGTGATGGTAAGTGAAAAAGAAACTACTATACATGTTCTGACTTGGGCTAGAAGTCTGTTTTCTGCTTTGAGAGTTTTCAGTGTTGGTACTCCTTTAGAAATGTTGTACTTATTAACTTGCTCTTTATTACCTGATTGGTCTCATTACTCCAAATTATGTGTGCTATATAGACTAATCTTAGTTTCTGTTTCTGAAATTAATAGGTGGCTTTTTCTTCTTCTTTTTCTTATTTTGTCTTTTTATCCCACAGGATGGATATATATGCTGGAAATGGCTTTAAAAATATATTCATTTGGATTTGAGAATTATTGGAGGGATGGTCAAAACCGCTTTGATTTTATGATCACTTGGATAATAGGTAATCAGATTGGAAAATAAAATCCCTTTGTAGTACTATTTATTGCAATTTCTTTACAAATCAATCTTATAGGCATCATAACAATATTGCTAAATTTGATAAATGGAATTGTCTATAGAAACAACTTCTGCTATTGCTAATTGGCCCTTTTGATTATTATATGGAATAAACATCATTCACTTCTTTGGTTTGTGTTATTCTCTGTTCCATTTATATTGCTATTGATTGATGATTCTTATGTCTACAGTTATTGGAGAAACCTTGACTTTTGTGGCCCCTCAAGGACTTACTTTCCTTTCCAATGGCGAGTGGTAGGGAATATTTTTCTTAAAAATATTTTTCTTCTTTACATGAGAGTTCGTCATTTTGCCTCTGCATTTGTCCTAGCTCTTTGCTATTGAGTTTTTACATAATATGAAAATCTTAGTCTAGGCATGATGACAATTTTTTGGATGATCTTTACATGACCTCCCCATTGACTTCATCAAATTGCTGTCAATGTAGGATACTTCTTAATGATATTTACATGTTTCTTATAGGAAAACACCAGTGATCATACCACAGACCTGTGTTTCCTCTGATGTCCACAGAACATTAAGTTGATAAATTTGATACAGGAATTTTATGGTTTATCATAGCTTTTAAAGCACTTCCTCATCTACAATTTTTTCTCCTTTGTTAATGTTAACAGGATTCGCTACCTTCTCCTCATAAGAATGTTAAGATTGATAAGGCTGCTGATGTACGTCAAGCGTTACCGTGCCTTCATTGCCACTTTCATAACCCTTATACCAAGTTTGATGCCATACCTTGGAACCATATTTTGTGTCCTATGTATTTATTGCTCTCTTGGTGTACAGGTAAATTCTTTTCTCTTGCTTGCTTTCAAAGAATGTAATTGACTAATATAAAGATGCTCTTCTTCTTTCTTCACCAATCTGTGCTTCCCTATTATATTAAATGGAAGTACATGGAATATGTCTAACCTGTACTTATACAATTTTTCTTCAGCATATGTTTGGAAATACTCAAGTTTCTGTTATGTGTCTTCACAGATTTAAAATTTAATATATGGTGTGGAGGGTCAATTTTGTACCTAATTGATTTAGACCTAGTTTAAATGTTCCATCAGTCACATTTTGAAGGTTGATAATTCTAATCTATAGGTCCTTATCATTTGATACAGCATGTCTTTTAGACATCTGATAAGCTATATCCATGTATAATATTGAATATTTCCCCATTTATGTTACTGTTAAAACATTCTCCAATTTTTTTTCTTCTAATTTTTAGATCTTTGGTGGGATTGTCAATGCTGGAAATGCCAGTTTGGACGGGACTGATCTTTCAGATGATGAGTATCCTATATTCATTAATAAACTATTTTCTAAGGTTTCATTTTATCCAGCCATGGCATAATTGTGATATCTTTCTGTTTTACATTGATAATAAAAGGCTATTATAGGAAAATTCTATTAGATATTAATATTCAATCATTTTGTAAATTGTTTATTGCTTCTGCAAAGATTTAATTGCAACAAATGTCATTTTCCTCAAACAATTTTCTTAACAAAATCAGCTATTTACTTTTCAATTTCAATGACTATCCAAATGGGATGGTGACACTTTTCAATTTACTGGTCATGGGAAACTGGCAAGCATGGATGCAGGTATAACTACTGTTTTATTTATAATTTTTGTTGAATTATATTATCCTGAATGATCATCTTTCTCTACATAGTGAATGATACTGTCTGTTTGGCTATTCTTCTATGATTTATGTCCTCATGGAATGCTTGCTGGGATTTTCCCTTTTTTTTTTTCTCTCTCTTATTTTTTTTTTTGAAATGTGATCATGAGAAGCTAGGCTTTCTTGACTGTACCTCCATGTTGACTGAAGATTTGGGGTTCTTTATGAGGGAGCTGTTAATGGGTTGGCTACTCTGAACCTACCTGAAATTCAAATTGGAAATCTGCAAACTACAACCACTAGATCTGTAATGCATCGCAAAGATTGCACGGATCTAGACAATCCATGCATTTTGATCCCACATGGGACCCATGGATTTTATTTAGGCTCCACCTAGTGGATGGTTTGTAGAAACTCCCACATAAGAGAACTGATCTTGTGGGAACCTGTCACAACCCAAACTCAATCAAACAATTGGTTCTTATGAGTCACAGAGATGCAACCATATTCTTGGGCACAATTCTGTTCATGCATGTCATGCCATGATGGGAAAGTGTTGTATCTAACATGAATTCTCTCTCCTTCAAAGTGTTCAAGTTACTTGGTATGATCCATGTCATTGTGTCTGTCCCAGCATCAAGGCTTGAATCCTTTTTTGGTTCAGTAGAGTTACTAGCTTAGCACTAAAGCATTTGTTTTCCACCCTACAAAATATCTGTTCATTTAAAATGTCAGTAAACCGCATGTAGTGCAGACAACTAATATTTGGACTATAGAAGAGGTTCAGGCATATTTAAGTTGTTATCAGCAGTTCTTCGTTAATCCTATGTTATTACTTTTATGGTTCAATTAGTTAAAATTGAACTATAATTGTAACCTACACTTTGTGTCATTTTTTTAATTGCCATTCATCATTTCAGAGCTACCGGGAATTAACAGGAACTGCATGGAGCCTCACTTACTTTGTCAGCTTTTACTTAATAACTGTCTTATTGCTTTTAAATTTGGTAAGTTTTATTAACTTTTGCTCCATTTTTTTTTCCAACCATGTTGCCTATATGTTTTTTAAAATTAATAAGTTACACAAGCACTTAGTGTGGTCTGAACCCACTACAGGAGAAGGAGGTGCCATTTGAGCTAAAGCTTATTGGCCCTTTCTCCATGTGTTGCAGAAGCAAAATGCCTGCCATTTGATTGTTTTGCAATTTATGAGGTAGAGCAACGTTGTTTCTTGAATAAGATGCTGCAAAAACAGATTTTCAGTAATTGACTAAAACCAAACTTGAAATATGTCATTACAGTTTTGTTTGCTAAAATTTCACATAGAGAGTGACAGTAATTACCTTTATGTATGAAGCATTCATACATAGTAACTTCACAAGGGTCAGCCCATAACAAAGAACAGTTTTGGTTTGGCTAAGTTAGGGGCCCTGATTCCTTCCTAAAGATTTTACCTGTGACTCCAAACAGGGTTGTTGAGAATGACTTACTTTTAACATTTTAAGGATTTTCTTATCGGGAATTTGGAATATGAGAAGCCTCTGCTGCTGTGGCATTGTTGTCTTAATCTTAAATTTATTTGTTTAGTAAATGAAGAAGCTCTACTTGGAAAAGATGCCCCTTTGCTTAATGTGGGTAATTTTGAGAGAAAGAAACAATTATACATTTTAATGATATTGAGCTCTCGGTTATCGATCTGATATCATTATTTTTTAGGCAGTTGTAGTTTGATTTGGGCTTTAGAAGCATGATCTAATGTAGAGTTTATTTATTCTGCTTCTTTTAGCTTGCAATTTTTGTGAATTGTATTGCTTTAGGTTTGCTTTATAATGTCCTGTTGACATGATGTGTTCCTCTTTTCAAAACAATTGTGTATTTATTACCCAAACAAATGAAGATTAACTTTAGAGTTTGTTTTTCATGTAATTTCAGATTGTAGCTTTTGTATTGGAGGCATTCTTTGCTGAAATGGATCTCGAGTCATCAGAAAATTTTGAAGAACAGGATAAGGTTGGTAGCTGTTCTGCACTTATTATTATAATAGAAAATTAAAGTTATGCAGCCAGGTCCATCTCTTGAAAATGTGAGCATGATGCAATTATATGATTTCCCTTTCACTTAAGAAAATTACATAAATCCTCCTATAATTCTAGGGTGATTTTCAAATTAACTCTTAAGTTTCTCATTCCATCAATATCCACCCTTTAGTTTCAAAATTGTTGCAATCTAGATCTTCATTGAGGTTTGATTAACTAGAGATATTAGAAATTCAAGCAAACTGCACTTGAGAGCTATTTGGGGGCTAAAGGCCTTTCACATGAACGATAAAATGACAGTACAAACTTACAAAATGATGGCATCTTCATTAAATTGTGTTTATTGATTAGGTTTTACATATAAATAAACCGTTTTCTGAATTTTGTTTTGTGCCAAAATACCATCTGCAACTCTCGTGTAGAATATTTATTGCTTAGATAAATTCTAAGTACAACTTATATGGATTTCCATTATTTTTAGTTAACAAATTCAAAGACTTACTAAGAGCACATTGTAACACTTTTAAGATTATAGGGTTGACATTAGTGCAATCAAAACTTTTAGGTTTAGTTTGACGCTAATACCAGGCTCTGGGGTTTATTTTGTAATTACTTATAAATATATTTTGAAAATTGTTTGATTATCATGTTACTGGGTTGTGAAATCCTATAATTGGTTAAGATGAAGACACAACTCATGAAAAAAAAAATATTGCATCATGATTTGATTTTAGCATCTAACTTGTCATTTTCAGGCTTTCATTAACTATCTGACTAATCAATTTTAAAGGAACATTTTTTTGAAAAGTTACATGGGTTGTTGTCCATACAAGCTCAAGATACCTCTTGATTTGGATTATTAATCCACTTGTATGGCAACACTGCAGAGATAATGCAGGCAATTCAAAAGTTTTAAAATTGAAGTTGCAATTATTTCCTAAGTTAGGTTGTTTTGCATGTTGCTCAAATTTTCAATGATGTTAATAGGACCATGTTAGATTATTTATTCAGGCTTCAGAAATGATTAAGATGGAAGTTTGCCCACATTGCTCAGCATTGCCATATATACGTTCTGAAAGTTACTTGATATCTATATTTTTGCAAAACAAAATTGGCAAAGTAATGGCTTCTTTGCTTTTTATTAGCAATAGATAAATCATTATTGTTATCCACAGAACTTATCACTTCCATTAGAATTAATTTCCTAAACTAATCATCTGTTGTTATTAGTAGGAGCCTTTTTTATTTTTACTTTTTTTTACCATCATACATTTAAGCTGCACCAACCCTCATTATTTGAAATGAAATCTTATTGACCATAATTAGAGTTTTTCTTGCTTTGAACTGGTTGTTGTTTGTGTTAGTCTTTCTTTCTTGTCACCATAGTCTCCAATGTTTTTGATCCCCTCACCAGTTTATACTTATAGTTCTATGAAAATATTTAAATCATATAATTATTTTATTACCTTTTCAATCTAGGAAGTACAAGGCAGAAAGGATCGTCGACGATCTGTTGGGTATGTATGGTGAACTAGTTTAAAGATTTGCAAAGCTCTATTTGCATCCATTTTTGGACGTTAACAGCTACCTTGTCTTGTTCTTTTGGCTTGGTGCAGTACAAAATCACGGAGCCAGAGGGTTGATCTCCTTCTTCATCATATGTTGAGTGCAGAGCTCGATAAAGAGCCCCCCAACCCATAGATTTGCTTCATTCCACTTGTGGTAACTGAACTAGACCTCACAAAATCTTTTTACCAAGATCTGATCACTTTATAAGACTGAAAAGCAACATTTTGTTTTCCCATTGGATTTGCTATTGTGAATTACAAGTTAGAACTTCACAAATTTCTCATTATAACTCTGTTTTTGACAATTTTTTGTTTTCCATTGCAATAGCTAACCTGTTACCATTTTATATCTTTGTGAACTATAGAGAAAAATTTTGAAGCCGTTTTGCCCTTGCTTTGGGGTATTTAGCCTTTACTCTTTAGTAGTTAGCAAAGCAAAAGAATTTTTTCAAGTGATTCGTCCTGGAAGGAACCATGCAATTGCTTTAAATAGTGAGCAGCAGACACACTCTTTGTTTTTCATGCCATTGGTACCAGGTTCTCCTTTTTGGCAGGCAGCTTAATTTCTGTTAGCCTACACAGCTTATGTTCTTCAAAAGCCCCCCCTCCCCCCAAATTTTTTATTTTTTTTTGGGTACAGAGTTTGATTACAAGAAGTTGTGCAACTACATTTTGTTTTTGTTATAGTTTTATATTGTATTATTGTTTGTACATGTGAGGAAAGTATATTTAGCAGTGGAAGTGATTATTGTTTCAACTTTTGAGGGTAGACTACGCAAAGCCTATAAAGAATAAAGGGGAAAGGAAATTCACATAATGCCATGTGCGGATGCCACAGCATTTTTTGTATGCCTATATTATGCTATCCAGCATCTTAATCTTATTTTATTTTAATGCAAATTATAAAGAGGGCTGTCTAACTTTTTGGAAAATGGTCCAACTTCTTACATATTCAAAGATGTTGTGCTTGATCCATTATTCACTAACTGAGCTATATAATTTTGGTTTTAAAAATAATTAATGGTTTATTATATCAAGTCAAACCCATGACGAGGGCCTTATAAAGCTTGTAGCTAGCTGGTGCGGTACTATTACCAATTATACGATATTTTGGCTATACGAGAAGAACTGAGCCCACCACTGCTTCATTTGGGTGAGTCGGGATCTCTCTAGGGACTAAGTGCTTGGTGGAGTAAGGGGAGGGCACGGGTTTGAGCTGAGCTGCAGGGGCACCATATTTAGCATGTAAATCGTTTTTTTAATTTATAAAAAACTCCTAAATTCTATTTTATATTCTTGGCTGCCTTTTCTCTTTTAAATTATTTAAAAGAGGATTTTATTTTTTTTTTTCCTCCAAAAGCTTCTACGAAATGGTTTTTACCTTTTTGTTTTTGTTTTTAGCCACTAGAGGAAACTGACTCCATGAGATTAGAGGCGTTTTTATACTCTATATATATATATATATATTCAACACAAATTGGAAGGGGCCAACGCATTATTGTCAATTATTAGTAAATTAGTGGAATCCCTTCACGTTCACTACACCACACAAGGCTTGGAGCATCAATTGTTTTAAAAAAAATATAGGTAGATATGAAGGTTAGCATCTACTTTTGAAATGAAATGACTCCATTTGTTGAAATTTTCTTTTTTGCATATCCGTATTTTGTAGGACGATTAAGAGAATCTATAGGCACCAACTCCTAGATCTCATGATCTATCAATAAAACATCTTAGGATAACTAGCTAAAAGAATCTACATTATGTTGAACTTTGTCTTAAACTAATAAATCTTGATGCTTCAATAACACTAATTTAACCTATAGTTTTAGGGGAGAGGTTTAGGTTCAGTTTATAGTAGACTTGATGGGATGTTGCCACATGGCACTTCTTGGACACATGGTAGCATCCTATCGGGTCTAGTACACATGACACTAGACCCAAACAAAACCCTAATTTTCTAATTGTTTGCAATTCGAACTCTTAATAGGTCTATTTCTACTAAAAGGAAAAGATAACAATATATATATATAACTGTCTAGAAATTTACAATCCCTATATGTGAATGGTGGGTAATACTATATCACTAAAATCATAAAAAGTTTACAAAAAGCCTAAAAAAAATCATCATAGAGTAACACAATTTAATCAAGATGTCATTTTTCTTGTTTAGTACATATATGTTGAGTCTTTTAATATAAAAAAAGATTTTGTTAATGAATTCCCTAAGAGTAGTGGTTAAGATACATTCAATGATTTATTAAATAATATTTTTATACATTTTAAAAACAAATAAAGTCAAACTGTACACATTAAAAAAAAAAAAAAATATATATATATATATATATACACACAACCATAATGAATTTGTGCATGTAAACTAATGAATTATTAATGTGTATTTTATTTTTTGAAAAGTGTGCGTTACAACTCATATTTAAATATTTAGTAATCTTTAACTTAGACATGAAACCTATATAAAATCTCAAGTAAATTTTACCATCTATTTAACTTATTAATGACTACTCATTATGGGAACAAGTTAAAACAAACTTAGAAAGTCAAGTGATTATATAGTTGAAGTATATAATTGAGAGAGAAAGAGAGTGAGTTATGTGGCTTCATTGAGTGGTACTTCTAATTATTAAATCTCCACCGGAGAGAGCATCTCTTAGTCATCTATCCTTATATAGACCCCCATCCCATCCCATCCTCATCATAGAACAAGACAAACCTCAGAGAGAGAGAAAGAGAGAGAGAGAGAGAGAGAGATGAGGAGCATGAAAGGGGAAGTGGTGCTCAACATCCCTGCTGAGAAGGCATGGGAAATGTACAGAGACAATGAAGTTATCAGCAAAATAAATCCTGAAATGCTTGCCCAAGCTGAATACATCCAAGGAGATGGCAGCCCCGAAAGTTTGAGGCTTTTTAAGCTTGGCCCTGGTATATATATATATATATGTCTTTCTCAAGCTTGATTTATATGTCACCCTTTCTAAAAGAACCGAGCGAAGTTGCTCGAGCTCATTAACAAACTAGATTATATATGCAATTTTAGTTCATTTTCTAGTTGAACTAACTTAAAGTTGTTCATGAACTATTTTGATTACCATATTCTTTTTTCATATGTAGTAAAACCACTTCACATAACTATACTAGTAATTAACAAATAAACTATACTTGAAATTATATTAATTGAATTAAGTAAATAAAATGATTTTGTGTATGAATTAAAAAAAAAAATTAGATTCATAGAAAATGAAATAGGTTATTTATATTATTAATAAATTACAAATAATAATTTGATATATATGAATTTACTTGCTAACTTAAAAAATCCAATATCAAGTGTGTGTGTATATATATATATATATATATAATGTCTATATAAGTATATTTTTATACGTTTAAACATATAATTAATGTTGTAATATAATTTAATCAAGCTTTATATTCATGACTTTATTGATGGATACATTATTAGATTTGAGATTGGATCATGTAATAGTCAAGCTTAAACTTAAGCTTAACTTGTTTACTAAATTTTTTATTTTAAAAAAAAGAAAAAAAAAAAGAACATAAACAAGTTATTTCTCAAGTCCATACCTATTCATATCCTATTCGTCCCCAAATGAAAGTTGCTTCAGAACTTGCCTTAAATTCTATGTTTGATTTAATGTTTATATTTTTAAAATTTTCTTAGTAATGAGGAAAAGTAAATTTAAAATATAATCTATCACTTACTAATATTTATATATAGAAAATAAGAAAAAAGTTTGGACTTCAAATATATTTTGAGCCTTATAAGTTTCAATCTCTAATAGAAAGATGACATGTACAAAATCAATTCCAAAAAAAAAAAAAAAAAAAAAAAAAAAGGAATATGAATTTTATACAAATCATAACTATCGAAAGCTCCTTAACAAGATTATTGCAAGTTTGAATTCAAGTTTAATATCAGAATCACCTTCCACCTTTAACTTAAACTTGAGAACCAAAAAAAATAAAAAATAAAAACCATTTCATGCATGAAAAAAAAAAAAAAAAAAAAAAGAGTATATAATTTTGTGCACTTACATTGTAATATAAAAATGGATGCAAATTCTGATGCAAAAGTGGTGGACGCACGCAGCCATCAGCAACTACGTGAAAGAATCAACTGAGAAGATAGAGAAGGTGGAGATGGGGCAGTCCGTGACATACCGTGTGATCGGAGGTGACTTGAGGAGGATGTACGATCCATATAGGGTCACCTTCTCATTCATTCCTGTGGAAGGAAAAGAGAATGAGATGTGTCTCGCTGAATGGAAGGCTGAGTTTGAGCCACTCACTCCAGAAACGCCTCCACCATTGAAGGCAAGAGATGCTGCTCTAGGATTCCTCAAGTGGTTTGAGAAGTTTGAGCTAACCTGCTAGCTACAAATTAGCTTAGCTAGCTAGGTCAATACATGAGCTATATATGGTGAATAAGAATAATAAGATGGGGATGCTGTGTGTGTTTCTTTATATATTGAAGTCAAATTAGGATATATTTATGTACGTCAAAATTTATGAATGTCGATCAGTCAATGACTACTTGGGATTTCACGTACAGTTGTTTAGTTTGTATTTGTGTATACATATATATATATATATATATATATATATATCATACAAATGACTATATGAGTTTGTAATTCAAGCTTGACAAACCCAAACAACAAATAGATATTCTATGTTTGGGCTTCTGATAATAATTGAATTGATATCAATATATATATATATATATATATATATTTTTTTTTTTTGGGTATCTAAGTGATCATATTGTAAGAGTGGGGACCCGGGGGTCCTAGAGGTTGATTTTGGATCAAATTTGAAGATACGCATTTTAAATCAAGTATAAAAAATTTCCATTCCAATTAGGCTTACTCAATTATTCCCTCACCGACTTGCCCTACTACCTACAATCCATGTAGACAACTCTCTATTCCCTTTAAATCCCCATTTTAGTGGAGCAAGAATTTTGAATTGGAGAATTTTAAAGGGTACTACAAGTTTTACTAAAATAAATAAAATAAAATAAAAATAAAAATTGAAAAACTTACGTGACAATGAACATTATTGTTGCAATTTTAATAACATAATAAATAGATGTTTAATTAATTTTTGTGAATGGTAACTGTAAGGACTCAATTTGTAACGACCACAAATTGATTTATTGGGTTCAAACGTTAAAGGCCCAAATAATAAATTTGTAGAAAGTGGGCGAAAAGGCTAGGCCTTGGTCACCGGACAGAGGCTAGTCATGATGTTCTTGGTAATTGCACAAGGGTGAACCGCGCTTGCCCAAGAAGATTTTCTCCTCGGCACAGCCTGGGAGGCTCTAGTTCTTGGCCCTCCTCCTCTTTTTTTGGATTGCTTCCTTCTCCTTTTTATACTAGCCTTTACCCTCCTTCCAACGTCCACATGTAGATTTAGCTTTCTAGGGCTGATACTTGTCCTATCAGCCCATACCCAAAGTGGTTGGGAGTGGTTGTAAAAACTGAAAAGTATTGCTTTGTTAAGCGCAGAGTACTTAATTGCAATAATGGTAGCTTTTCCCTTGTCCTTTGTCGCCACACTGTTCAGGGGTCCTTTCCTCATCAATGTGGAGGTGTTTAGCTTTTCCATGCACCGCTCCTATACCGTACTCACCCTTTCTTCTAGGAGCACTTTGGGATGCCGAGGACAGAATCGTCCTCGGCTATATCTAGGCCCTTTGGACTTTCGTTAGATGTCCTCGGCAATGTCTCTCCTCGGCTCGGGCTTTGGGCCCTAATGCAAAGTGGGCCGGGGTCACAAATTCTCTGGCCCCACAATAACCCCTCAAAATCCTGCTGTCCGGCCCTTCGGACAGAGAAGAGGGTTTTGGTGATGTTGGGCTTATGTAATGGCTTGCCCAGCCTTGTCCTTCATCAATGCCGGTGCCTCTTCATTTGCCTGGGACATGCTCCTGGTTATGAGACATTCCTTTAGTTTTACTCACATCGCGTTCCTACCGTTTTGGTGCGCGAGGCGCGTTTTTAATAAGTTTTCTTTACGAAGCGACACAAATCCAACGGTTGAAGACGGCATTGGGAGTTGGGCGAGACTTATCTCGTTTGTAGCTTTTCTTGGAGATTTGTATAGATTAAATGCCATCAGGCCTGCCCCCTATATAAGAAGCACGGTGAGGGGTCATTTTCTTTATTTGTAGTCCCTTTAAGCCTTTCAAATCCTTAACCCTCCAATTGTGCCCATAGTCCCCATTACCAGTGTGACTGAGCCTTCGGGGGTGATATGGTCAAGGCCAAGATGGGGATGAAGGGACCACACCCTCTCCAGAAGTATTGGGTTTCCCAGAGACTCAAAATGGCCCGGTCAGGGCAAGGGAGACAAAGACTCAAGACATTTCTTCCCCTTCATAAGGCAGGAAAGGAGCCTCTTCTTCCTTAGCCAAAATCCAAAGTAGGTGGAGGTCGCATCAGATTTTTGATGCAACAGCATTGAGGTTTCTCATCGTTAGTACCATCTGCTCTCTCTCTAGTGCTGCTAATATGACACTTGCTTGATGGGAGTCAGAGCTGATACGGGGATTAGGCATCCCCACTTCTTCCTCTCTTCCATCACTGGTGCCACCCAGGCGTCTCTGCTTCTTCTTCTCTTCCTTCACATTTGAAGGATTTATCGTTCCCCTGTATCTTTTTCTTTTTGCTTCTGTAGTTAGCTTTTGGTATAGGCTTGTTTAAGCCCCTTATTGTACGCTGTACTATTTCTTTATCTAATAAAAGATGACTTTATCCCATTTTACGTGTTCTTTCTTTTCTGTAATAATTATTTTGTGAATGGATGTACTGGTGTCCTTTTCTTTTAAACAATACTTAGGGCCGAAACCCTTGTTAACAAAGAGCTATCACTTTGAACTTATTAAAACTAACGGGCACAATAATACCGACTTGAAGTAGGTTAACCAAATAAGACTAACCGAGATAACAGCTGAATGCTCTATATTGCATATGGGGTGATCATCCGAGGATGGGTAACCTAAAATGAACTACTCGAGAGAGTTGCCAAGCACTAGGGTGCTTTGCCATGTTCCTGACAACATTCATAGCCCTAACCTTTTTTGGCATCCGGTCCGAGGACCGAGATATGACTGTACCGGGTCTAAATACTCGGTTGCGTTAGTTTCCTTAGAGCTGGGGATCCGAGGACAGCGCGAGATTTCCATTTTGTCTGAGACCTAAGCCATTTTCTAGTGACTAATTTCCCCATAGGTTAGAGTCCGAGAACCATGCAAAACATCGGTTCTGTCCAAAACTTATATTTTTTTGAAGTAGTTGGTTTCCCCATAGGTTTGAGTCCGAGGACCATGCAAGACCTTGGTTTTGTCCAAAACTTATATTTTTTGAAGTAGTTGGTTTCCCCATAGGTTTGAGTCCGAGAACCATGCAAGACCTTGATTCTGTCCAAAACTTATATTTTTTGAAGTAGTTGGTTTCCCCATAGGTTTAAGTCCAAAGACCATGCAAGACCTTGATTCTGTCCAAAAATTATATTTTTTTAAAGTAGTTGGTTTCCCCATAGGTTTGAGTCCGAAGACCATGCAAGACCTTGGTTCTATCCAAAACTTATATTCTTATATTTTTTTGAAGTAATTGGTTTCCCCATAAGTTTGAGTCCGAGAACCACACAAGACCTCGGTTCTGTCCAAAACTTATATTTTTTTTTGAAGTAGTTGGTTTCCCCATAGGTTTGAGTCCGAGGACCATGCAAGACCTTGGTTCTGTCCAAAACTTATATTTTTTGAAGTAGTTGATTTCCCCATAGGTTTGAGTCTGAGGACCATGCAAGACCTTGGTTCTGTCCAAAACTTATATTTTTTTGAAATAGTTGGTTTCCCCAAAGGTTTGAGTACGAGGGCCACGCAAGACCTTGGTTCTATCCAAAACTTATATTTTTTTTGAAGTAGTTGGTTTCCCCATAGGTTTGAGTCCGAGGACCATGCAAGACCTTGGTTCTGTCCAAAACTCGTAGGAATTCGGTGAATCGGGCTACTGGACCCGCGAGGATTAGCCCCTTGACAGAGATGTGTGGGGCATAAACTTGATGTTGGAAGCCCCTAGAACTGCCCGTGCCACTGGCACTTCGAAGTGCAGCCTTGAGTGGGAGCTGAGTTAAGACGACAACCCCACGCTGCTGGAAATGACGGAGGAGCTTTCGCAGACCTTTGTTGGACAGGAGTTTGGTCCTACCATGACTAACCGCTGCTTGTGCCAACGCACAAGCCATCCCCACAGACGACGCCAATTGTAAGGACTCAATTTGTAACGACCCCAAATTGGTTTATTGGGTTTGAACATTAAAAGCCCAAACAATAAATTTGTAGAGAGTGGGCGAAAAGGTTAGGCCTTGGTCACCGGACAGAGGCTACTCATGATATTCATGGTAATTGCACAAGGGTGAATCGCACTTGCCCAAGAAGATTTTCTCCTCGGCACAGCCTGGGAGGCTCTAGTTCTTGGCTCTCCTCCTCTTTTTTTGGATTGCTTCCTTCTCCTTTTTATACTAGCCTTTACCCTCCTTCCAACGTCCACGTGTAGGTTCAGTTTTTTAGGGCTGATACTTGTTCTATCAACCCATACCCAAAGTGGTTGGGAGTAGTTGTAAAAGTTGAAAAGTATTGCTCTGTCAGGCGCAGAGTACTTAATTGTAGTAATGGTAGCCTTTCCCTTGTCCTTTGTCGCCACATTGTTCAGGGGTCCTTTCCTCATCAATGCGGTGGTGTTTAGCTTTTCCATGCACGGCTCCTATACCGTACTCGTCCTTTCTTCTAGGAGCGCTTTGGGATGCCGAGGACAGAATCGTCCTCGGCTATATCTAGGCCTTTTGGACTTTCGTTAGATGTCCTCGGCAATGTCTCTCCTTGGCTTGGGCCTTGGGCCCTAATGCAAAGTGGGTCGGGGTCACAAATTCTCTGGCCCCACAGTAACATATCAATTTATAAAATTTATGAAGTAAAATTTGTAGCATATCTTGCATTACTCAATCAAATCTGTTTGGTCCAAGAGGTAGGGGTCACATGTATTGAAGTTGCTTGAGTAATTATTCCAAAAACAATACACCATTCTTGCACATAATATTGGATCCCAATAATAAAATCTATGATAGTATATATGAGAGGAAGAGGATTCAAAAAAAAAAAAAAAAAAAAGATATGAGAGGAAGAAGCATTAATCCTAAAATATTGAAAATTTGTTCAAGTTTATTTAATCTAAGTGTATATGTATTTGAAGTGGAGAATTGAATTTCGGTCCTTGTCCCCCACACCTCACAAGCACTTATACTTGTGGAATGACCATCGCACCAAAAATATGGTGTGGTGTGGTGTGATTTTATTTTTATAATTTATAATTATTGTAGTTTAGCCTTTATCTCCATACAAAATTTTATCCTTTTATTTTGATTGGATAACGAAACAAGATACATATAAAGTGACAATATCTATAGTATACTATAGTTTTCCGAAATAGGCCAATTGGCCGGTTGCAAACATTCCTACTTCAAAAGAAGTTAACCAAACAATTTTGTGAAGGTTACCAATAGCTTTATTTATGTTCACATGTCGTAGACAGTCACAAACTTGTCGAATTGTTTGATGGAAATATTTTGGTCAGATCATTTGGCAACACGACACTAGTACCCTACAAAACATAGAAATGGTATTCTCATATCTCACGACTTCAAGATGCCAACAGACATACTAAAATACGATTCAAACACTCTCATAACTCAACTTACTTTATGTAATGTTTACGACACAAATGTTCGAAGTTTAAATTCTTCTCACCGTTGTAATTATCAATTTTATATAATAAAAAAATATGATATATTTTAAAAATTCTATAAAAAAAAATCTAATTATATTTCTACAAAAAAAATTAATTTTTGGACAACTTAGTTACAAAATTGGTTGTAGCATAAGGCTACAACTTTACTCAATAAAATAAATATTACTACATATTTTGAAAATCTAACCCTTTAATTGCATATTCATTGCGCTTTTAATACACATGTCAAATTTGGTATCAATCAGATATTATTTACTATATGATCTATAAACTTATATTTTATACATAATTTTAAATTATAAAAACTTGCAATTTAAATCATTTATTGATGACATGACTATTTTATTTTAGTAAACAATAATATTTATTAGAACACATCCGAAAATAGTAATACTATTATTTTAAATCGGGTTTATAATACATTACATTACAAAACCAGAGTACAACTACAAAAGAGTCTAACCTTTGTAGTTGATGACATGGCCATTAATTTTTAATTTTCTAAAAATTTTGCAAGCATGAAGTATATAAGAAGAAGATGTAATCCAATGGTGAATTTGTCAAAATTCACATTCAATAAAAACTAAAAAGATATTAAGTAAAATTGTAGTCTTGGACTACAACCGATTTTGTAGCTAAACTTTGTCCTTAATTTTTTTATAAATTTGAAGGGCATGGCCCAAGATTCCAACTAGTGAAAAGGCCTATTAGGAACTCCCCCTCCCTCAAAAGATAGAATAAAAAAGGAAAGTTTAGATTTCTTAGATTCAAATATTCACAAGGGTGAAATTTTCAAGAAAACAATCATTATTAATATATATAGTATGTATCAAATTCAATTTAAAATAATAAAAGTTCTTATATATATATATATATATATATATAAAAATATAGTATTTAAGGGCCTATTTGGTAAGAGGATTTAAATATAGTTTTTTTTTTTTTTTTTTTTGCAAATCATAAAATGTGGGTCTCACATTTGAATATATTATTTGGTTGATGTTCTCTATATACAGTTTTCGAAAAATTGTATCATATTTTCCTTGTTCAAGCCAGGATTTTGAAAACAACTGAGATGGTGTTTTCAAGATACATAAAACGTTTTTAATGGCATAGTTGTAAATAAAATGAAAACAGTTGATCCCATAAATTTGTCCAAACTCTTCTATCTCTTAAATTAAAGAGCTTATCTTTATTACCAAAAAAAAAAAAAATCTCATGCTCCAAATTTGAAACTGATCATTATCCAAAAGAATATTAATAAAATACATGAGCTCTATCCCCTTATCACTATCAAAAAAAAAAGGGGTAATCTACAAATTCTACACATTACTTTTTGTAAACTTTTAAAAAAAATATATCAAAAATAGAAATGGTCTCCCAAACATCATTATTTTTTGTTTTTAGTATTTTGAAAATTGTTTTTAAAAGTGGGAGCCAAACACATATAATGTAAAAATTATTATCTGAAAACTAGTTTTACTTTCGATTTTTTGAAAATTGTTTTCATATTGTTTTGAAAACAAAAACAAAATTCTCCTACCAAACAAGACCTAATATTGTTTATTCTTATACCTCCTATTTGGCATCGATATGCACTTCAACTATTATGATCGTCAACTACATGGTTACCACATTCCATACTCTAAAATTTAATAGTTACCCACCAAGTTCCCCTCGAGGGGACTAAGGATGAGCATGGGAGCAACTTAGTTACATATTGGTTTTGTTAAGTTGATGAGCTCCTAACTCTATTGTACCTTTGCCTATAAGGGAATGCTTAATTCCTAGTTAGCTGAGACTTAGGGTGTGTTTATTTGGATGTGAAATGAGGTGGATGGAAAACTTTGGAGAGAAAATAGGAAGAAAAACTTTTTTAGAGTGTGTTTGGTTGAGTGAGGAGGAAGGAAAATAAATGGAGAGACCTAGGTGTTTTCTCCCCAAGCTCACCGAAAAATTTTCACCCCAAAATGGAGAGAAATCTGGGAGGGATTCCAAAAATACCCTTGGAATTTACCTCCAAGTCTCCAACGTGTTGGCTGCTTCTTTTGTTCCTTTGATTTTTTTTTCTTTCTCTATTATTATTGTGTTGGCTTCCTCTTTTCTTTTCTTTTTTTCTTTTTTTTCTGGACGTGTAGCTTTCTTCTTCTTCTTCTTCTCCTTCTTCTTCTTCTTGTTCTTTTTGGTGCTTATATGTTTATTTTTTCATTAATTTTGGTTGGTTTTTGTTTTGTTTTATTTTTTTTATTTTTTTTAGAAAACAGTTTTGGATAGATGCATAAGGATGGTTGTTGCTTAAAATTTGGCAACAGGATAATTTGCCTCTTCTCCCATGAAAGGATTAGGATCAGTGTACACCGTTTTCACATTTCCATCTTCATCGCAAAGTTTAAAGCATTGATGAAATGCAGAACCGATTATGCCATAAGTGTGTACCCAAAGGCGTCCCAACAACACGTTGTAGGAAGTATCAACATCAATTACGTGGAAAAGAGTTTTAGAATACAATTCTCCTATTTCCATTTTTAATGAGATGCTTCCCATGGCTCTTTGTCCAACTTGGTTGAAGCTTTGAATGCTCAAGCTGGATGGGGACAATTGTTTGGACTTCATCCCCATTACCTTGAATGTCTTATAAGGGAGAAGATTTCAGTTGATCCATAATCCAATAGGATTCTTGATAACCATACATCTCCAATTGTGCCCTTGACATATAAAAACTGATTCTGAAAATTTTCCCCAAGCTGGAAGTCCTCATCACTAAACATTATGCATGCCAAACATGAAACGCATAGTCTACGTGACAAGGGTTGTGAGGAATTGCCTTCTTTCCCTTTAGAAACATCATCTTTTGCATTTTGGCTTAATTTTTCCTTTTGTGGTAATGACAAATATTGGCCTGGAAGCAAAGTTACTTCATCTACCTCTCGTTCATTGTCATCAATTGAAACCATGCAACATTGCACAACTTCCTCTTTCATTTCATCCTCGGAATGATTTTGAAGAAATTCCTTAGGAAGATATTCAACTAGAGTTATTGGCATTCTCTCATATTGAATATATTTTTCTTCCTCTAAACTCATGCTTTTCTTTTGAGTGTTCTTCTTTTTCTTCTTGTTTTTCTTAGAATCCTTCCTTTTGTGGATATTAACTCCTAGCTTCTCAAAGGGCATAATGATTGGTAATGGCCTTTCAGCCATTTTCTTGGATTGCTTACCAATATATGTTAGCCATTCTTCTTCATTTCCATCTTTAGAGGAATTTTCCCAAAAGTCTAATTTTGCTTTAGTCATAAGCTCATAAAGACTTGGGAGACTGCTTGACTCGACCTTGATATTAAGAGTCTTTTTGATCTTTTCAACATTATTTGGTTTTGCCCCTCAGTGGGCAAGGCAAAGTCGACTTTGGTTCCTCCTCAAGCAAAGAAATGCTATTTGATGCAGCAACTTGTACTTGAGAGGAATTATTACCTCGATTTCACCATCATTTATCATTTTTCGAATTATATTCTTCAAGATATAGCATTTTGATAGAGGATGGCTAATGATTCGATGGTAGCATCAATATTTAGGATCATTTATCTTATCAACTTCAGAAGGTCTTTTAGGCTCAGGGAGTTGTATTGCTTTTTCTTTCATCAACTCGTTAAAAATCCCTTCCACATCATCATCATGGAATGAGTATTTCATTTTCTTTTTCTCTTCAAGAGTGAGATTTTTCGAGCCTTCCTTTCCTTTCCTAATTTGCCTTCCATTTTTGACAAAGGTAGCCATTACTTCTCCATTATTTCGAGGCTTTTTTCCTTCTATATTTTTTTCTTCTAAATTACGCCCCCTTTGCATGGTACTCTTTTGTCGAGCAATTTGTCTTTCAACATTGCTCGCCTTAGAGACCAATGCATCAAAACTCTAAGGTTTTGCAATCCCTATGAAAGTGGCAATCTCTGGTAAGAGATTGTTTGAACACATTTGTACTGCAGATTGTTCAGTCAACTTTTCGGAACATTGGAGATTTAGGCTTCTCCATCTTGTAATGAAGTCATTGACACTTTCATTTGACTTTTGTCGAGCATCGGCTAAATCAATGATTGAAACTTTCTTCTTTGAACTCACAAATTAAGCAAGAAAAGCCCTTTGTAAATCGTCCCACGTGTGAATTGACCCTGGTTGTAATTGGGTGTACCAAGTGAATGCGGAACCCTTGAGAGATTGTACGAACTATCTTATCAACAAGGCATCTATCAAAGCAAATTCTCCACAGGCCGAATAGAAATGTGCCAAATGTTCTTGAGGGGAACCGGTCAAACCATCAAATTTTTCAAAGTTTGGTTTTTGATAACCTATTGGGAATGGAACATTATCATAATGGGCTGGATAAGGCTTTCGACACCCATGAACGGGTAAATTTATAGATGCCGGAAATTCTTTGATTCCCTCAGCAATGAGTGTCTTTAATTCATCTGGTATTATAGAACTAGATGATGTGTGCCCTTCTTCAGCTGTAGGCACATGAGTTCGAGCAAATGTACTTGCTTGAGACGCTACTTGGGCTCCCAAGGCTGCTATTTCGGCATCTTGTTCAATGAGTTTCCTTTGCAACTCTTGAAGTTGCTCTTCTAAATTTGTGGTGCTAGTTACTAGAACCGGCATGTCTTCAGAATCACTTTCATTTGAGATCTTTAACACTTTGCCAAATTGGTCCATTAGAATTTCTAGAAAGTCTTCTTCTTGAAAAATAGACTCTGAATCTCTGTAAAGTGGACTATGAAAATCACTTTGTGTTTCCATAGTATCAGAAGAAGTGGTGGAGATTGAAGAATCATTGATGATGGATTGGGACATGGCGCAGGCCCTAGAGCGTGTGATAGGACTTGAGTAAGGCCTTGGTGACTTATTAACCTCCTCACAAATCTCTGTCACATTTTTGTGCTTTGAACTTGTCCCTAATCCAAAATTTTCTTCTTTTGCCAACAAATAGCCTGAGAAGAATGCCCATTGTTGAACCTCCAAGTTTGACTTGGCCCTTTTTGATTGTTCAGCACAAAGAGCCGTTACCGGAAAGTGATCAAATAATTCGAAAGCTTTTTCTAGGACCTTGCTTGATTGGTGACAATGTTCCAATGGAGGCATCAATGTCTATGTCTACTTCTTTTCCCTTGATAACATGATCACTCTTTGGTGAAGTTAATTCAAGAATGCAAGGTCACATTGCCTTTGGTCGAGGAGTCACCTTTTGCTTTAGTGATTCCTTCTTTGAAATCTTGATAGATTTCTTAGTGACCTTAACCTTTGGGGTTTCAGTATGACTAGCTTCCCTTTCTTCAGTTGAAGTCGTCATTATCGACTCGATTGTTCCCAATGTGATTGGGATGGAGCCAATCATTATTTGAATGGGGAGAAGCCTTGGGGCCATACCCATGGTGTTAGGGTCATTCGCATTAGAACCTTTGGTTTGGGACTTCTTAGCTTTAGCAGCTTTCCTTGCTCTCCTCTTCTTCAAAGTCTTTGAAGTTGACGAAACTTGGATGTTGGTCACGTGTTCATCATTTGGTACCTCCAGCTTGATGGAAGGGGGACCAAGGGTGAATTTCATGCGACAACTATTTGCTCCTTATGCAGTTGCAGGAAGCTTGTGGAAGTAAACAGTCACTTGGGGAGTCATTGGTAAACCTATCACAACATGAAGATTGATGTATAAGAAACATAGTTGGAGATGAAAAGGACTGGGCGTGCCAAAAATTATGTTGACAAAAATTGTTAACCAATGTTTAACAATAATTGTCAACTTATGTTTAACAAACGTCGTCAAATTATGTTTAACAAATATTGTTAAATTATGTATAACAAACATTGTCAAATTCGTCAAACATAATTTCATTCATAGGCCTTTTGGTGTATAAGTTTTATTGAAGTGAGTAGTGCCCATTTAAGATAATGTATCTCTTAATTACAATCCCTTGTTTCAAGGGAAGACCCTTTGATTCCAACCATGTCATCTTTGTACATAAGTTTATTTATTTTTATGTTTAAGGGGATATATGTTTTTATTTATTTGTGGATGCACCTAATAATTTATTTAGATTGCCTACATACCCTTGGCGGGGATCAAGCCACTTCGTAGTTCTTAATTTGAGGTTTTAGATTTAAAGTCTCAAATATGGTTTTGTCCCATTTTAAATGATGGGTCTTTAAGTCAATACTTGGCTTTTAATTAAGTATTGGCATAATTTTGTATTTGGGTGAGATAATTGGTTTTAATCTCAAGGATAAGTCAAGGACCATGTTTTTATGGAAATTGAATCAAGGATTCTCTTTTTGAGAAGTTAAAATTCCAAGCAATTTTCCCTTTCTTTCATTTGCTTCTTTGTAGGAACTTTAATGATATTTTGATTAAGGGAAAGAAAACTCCTTTGAAGCAATTTTATTCATTGTGAACAAATTTGGAATTGGAAAATTTCTCTAACCCAATTTTATGGTCATTTTATTTTAAGAATTATTAACTCTAATCTTGTTTAAAGAATTAATAATCCCAAAGAATTAGTCACAATTAATTTGGTAGAGTTAATGCCTCCATTAATTTGATGGTGGAGTCAAGGACTCCATTAAAATGGTAGAGTCAAGGACTCCATTAACGGGATAAGGTCAAGGACTCCATTGATGTAGTAGAGTCAAGGGCTCCAATTAATTTGGTAGAGTCAAGGATTCCATTGATGGGGTAGAGTCAAGGGCTCCATTAATGGGGTAGAGTTAAGGACTCCAATTAATTTAGTAGAGTCAAGGACTCCATTGATGGGGTAGAGTCAAAGACTTCATTAGTTTAGTAGAGTCAAGAACTTCATTAGTTTAGTAGAGTCAAGGACTTCATTGATAGGGTAGAATCAAAGACTCTATTGATGGGATAGAGTCAAATAGGGGTGTGCACAAAACCCACCGACCCGCCAAACCCGACCCAACCCAACCCGACCCGCCGGGTTGGGTCGATTTTTTAGGCTTGGTGGGTTGGGTTGGGTTATAAAAATTTTTTTAATGGTGGGTCGGGTTGGGTTTGGGTCATAAAATTACAAACCCGCCAAACCCAACCCGACCCACTCATATTTAAAATATATTTTATATTTAATAATTTTTTTAAATCAATTATAGGGCACTTATATGTATATATATATATATATTATATTATATTTAATAATTTTTAAAAAAAAACTAGCTATAGAGCAGCATTTTCTCAGTTCCTCCTACTAATACTAATTTAATATATATATATATAATATATTATGTAATTTATAAATTTTTTTAAATAGTCAATTCTTCCTATCTTATATAAAAGCCAATTAGTTCACACAAATTCTAACAAATTACTATTGTTGTTTAGTTATTAGTGTTGTTTACCTTTAAGGAGTTACATTGATACTAATCTTTAGGTTTTTTTAATATATTAATTTTTTTTTCTACTCAATTTAATAATAATAATAATAATAAAAATTTGTCAAACCCATGGGTTCAACCCGACCCAACCCGACCCATGTGGGTTGGGTTGGGTTGGGTTGGACTTATGTGATGGGTTGGGTTGGGTTGAATTTTTTTTGACCCACCATGGTGGGTTGGGTCAAAAAATCCCCTCAACCCGACCCAACCCGACCCATGCACACCCCTAGAGTCAAAGACTCCAATAATGGGTCTCCCTTGTCTTATGGACAATAGCAGACTTGCTTTTTGATAATGCTATGCCCACCTTTCCTTTATCCCTTATTTTTCTCTTCTTAGTCATTTCTTATAGGTAAGGGCAGTGGCTTTTTAGCCTCACGTGGACTCCTTTTTTTTTTTTTTTTTTTACATATATATATATATATATATATATTAAATACTTTTTGGTCTCATCCTATTATTTAGTCCACAACATTAGTGTCACTTCTGTTTGTGTTGCTACGTAGGTGTATGTATCTATAACACTTTTTATGATACATTTTTTTAGTTTCAACAATTCTCACATTTTGCAGTTCTAATATCATATATGACAACTCTTTTTCTCACATTTGGTGGTTCTCTTAACTTTTTCTCACATTTGACGGTTCTATCCTCACATTGTGCAGTTCCAACATCACATGTGATAGTTTTTTTCTCACATTTAGTGGTTCTTCTTACTTTTTTTCTCACATTTGACGGTTCCATCCTCACATTGTGCAATTCCAACATCACATATAATAGTTCTTTTGTCACATTTGATGGTTCCCTTATTTCTTTCTCACATTTGGCTGTTCGATTCTCACATTATGCAGTTCCAACATCATATGTGACAGTTCTTTTGTCATATTTGGTGGTTCCTTTTTTTTTTTTTCTCACATTTGACGGTTTCATTCTTACTTTGTGTAGTTCCAATATTACATGTGATAATTCTTTAGTCACATTGGGTGGTTCTCTTACTTTTTTCTTACGCTTGACGGTTCCATCCTTACATTGTGCAGTTCCAACATCACATGTGACAATTCTTTTCTCACATTTGGTGGTTCTCTTACTTTTTTCTTATATTTGACGGTTTCATCCTCACATTATGCAGTTCCAATATCACACGTGACATTTCTTTTGTCATATTTGGTGGTTCTTTTACCTTTTTTTTTTTTTTTTACATTTGACAGTTTCATCATCACATCGTGCAGTTCCAACATCACATGTGATAATTTTTTTTATCACATTGGATGGTTCATTTACTTTTTTCTCACACTTGATTGTTCCATCCTCACATTTTGTAGTTCTAACATCAGTTGTGACAATTCTTTTCTCACATTTGGTAGTTCCCTTAACTTTTTTCTCACATTTGACGGTTCTATCCTCACATTATGCAGTTCTAACATCACATGTGACAGTTCTTTTCTTACATTTGGTGGTTTCCTTACTTTTTCTCACATTTGACGGTTCTATTCTCACATTGTGCAATTCCAACATCATATGTAATAGTTCTTTTGTCACATTTGATGGTTCCTTTTTTTTTTTTTCTCACATTTGATAGTTCTATCCTTACATTATGCAGTTTCAACATCACATGTGACAATTCTTTTATTACATTTGGTGGTTTTTTTTCCTCATATTTGACGATTTCATCCTCACATTGTGCAGTTCCAACATTACATGTGACTGTTCTTTTGTCATATTTGGTGGTTCCCTTATTTTTTTTTCTCACATTTGATGGTTCCATTGTCACATTAGGCAGCACCAACATGATATCTATCTATACTTTTGTCACATTCAATAGTACCCTATTTTTTTTCTCACATTTGACAGTTCCATTATCATACTATGCAGTACTAGCATCACTTTTGACTGTACCTTTGTCACATTTAATGGTACCCTAATTTTTTTTCCTCATATTTGACAGTTCCATTGTCACATTGGCAATACCAATATCACATATGATCGTACTTTTGTCATGTTCAATGGTTCTTTTTTTTTTTTTTACTCACATTTGGCAGTTTCATTGTCATATTAAGCCGTACCAACATTACATATGGGCGTAACCAACCCAACCCAACCCCACCAAATTACCTAATAATTGACAAATATATATAACAAAAATAGTCCTAAAGTCTCTAAAATTCCGAAATACCCTTAAATATACTAAAATTACCAAAACACATTCTAACAATTAAAAATTACCAAAATAACCTCAAAACTCTCAAAAATTATTGGGATATCCTTAAAACCTAAAAAATGGCCGAAATGACCCTAAAATCTAAAAAATTACTAAAATACCCTCTAAACCTAAAAAATAATCGAAATATCTTTTGATACTAAAAAAATGACCTAAATAGGACCAAAATAACCTTGTAACTTATAAAGTGACAATAATGCCCTTAGAAGCTAAAAAACGACCGTAATGCACCTTAAACCTAAAAAATTACGAAAATACCCAGAGAGCCCTAAAAATTACTGAAATTACCTAGAAACCTTAAAAATTTTGATATACCCTTGAAACCTATAAAATGACTAAAATACCTCATTAAACTTGGAAATGACCAAAATACCCCCGAAACCCTCAACAATTACCAGAATACCCTTAGAATCTAAAAAATGATCAAAATACCTTTAGAACTTAAAAAATGACTGAATGACCCTAAAACCAAAAAAAAAATCGAAATACCATTTGATACTAAAAAAATGACCTAAATGACCATGAAACCTATAAAATTACTGAAATAACCTTGTAACTTAAAAAGTGACAATAATGCCCTTAGAATCTAAAAAACGACCGTAATGCACCTTAAACCTAAAAAATTACCAAAAATACTCACAGAACCTTAAAAATTATCGAAATTACCTTGAAACCTTAAAAATTTTGATGTGCCCTTGAAACCTATAAAATCACTAAAACACCTCATTAAATTTGGAAATGACCAAAATATTCCTGAAACCTTCAACAGTTACCGGAATACCCTTAGAACCTAAAAAAAATCAAAATACCTTTAGGACCTAAAAAATGACCGAATGACCCTAAAACCAAAAAAAAAAAAGTCTGAAATTACCCTAAAACATAAAAAATTATCTAAATAACAAAAAAACCTAAAACAAAAACCAAAATTACCCCATAACACTTGAAAATGACCAAAATACCTTCGAAACCCTTTAAAATTACCAGAAGACCCTTTAAACCTAAAAAATAACTTATTGACAATGAAACCTAAAAAAGGACCAAAATGAGTCTGTAACCTAAAAAATTACTTAAATATGCTTAGAACCTAAAAAAATGACCATACTTTTGTCACATTCGTTGATACTCTAATTTTTTCTCACATTTGACAAATTCATCATTACATTGGACAGTACAAACATTGCATGTGATAATTCTTTTGTCACATTCAGTGGTTCCCTTCTTTTTTTTTTCTCATATTTTATAGTTCCATTCTCACATTGTGTTGTTCCAACATCACATTTGATAATACTTTTATATTTGGTACCACCACAAAAGTTACTTCTTTACTCACTAATAACTGCTCATCACCATAGCAATTTTTTTTTTTAAAAAAAAATTGTAGCTCTAGCATTTTCCTCATTTTAAAAGCTATTAAAAAAATTTAGATCTAAAATCTAAAACAAAATAAATATCCCAAAAAATTAGCCCAACCACAATATTACTAATAGCATAGTTAAAAATAATTAAACTCAATTAAACAATTTTAACAAAAACGAACAACCCAACCCTTTTAAAAATTTTAAACTAAATATTTTTGTCCTTCATAGTTTATCATTTTGATCATAATGAAAAGTGTTAGCCTCATTTGACTTAGCAAAGCCTCCACCAGCTAAGTCTAAGAGAGCCGTAATAGGAATGAAATGTTTTCTTTGTTAAAGACATATCAATGCCACAAAAGGTCAATTTTAACATAATTGGCTATTAAAAGGTCAATTTTCATTTCTCTCTACTTTGTTCATTCACATTGGCGACTGACAGTAACTCACACTAACTCCTTGTGTCAGCAAGACCTATTGACATATGTATTAGTATCATAAATAATATGATGCGGTAGATGACCACTTGAGAAGAAGTAATTTAAACATAATGTTTGCTCTTGTATTTCTTGATGAAGTTGTTTTATAGACTCTAAGTGTGCGTTTTATGAAGTTGTTTTACCTGCCTTTTCTTCCTTTTATAGGCTCAAGAAAGACTCTAGCTGGCTTGGTTCATTTAGAAAGAGTAAATAAAAATCCAAAAATGTTACACTTCACAATTGCACGAGCTACCAGAGAATCTCATGAACCTAATGTACCAAATGTTATTTTTGTTATGTGACAACACTGTTCCAAAATCAGATTCCAATAGTCCTGCTATTTGAGTCACTGATAATATTCCATGTTCAAGAATTGTTACTAAAGGATCTGGTTTATTGAATAGAAAAAATCATTATGTGGGAATCAGTTATCAGTCTCCACAAACTAGAAAAGAGAGTAAAAACAAAAGTCATGATTAAATTTAGAATGTTCTTAGACTATGTAGGTACCACTCCCAATTCTGTAACTGGCAAATTGCATGCAAACCCTGCAATATTTGCTTGCCATAGATTATATGCGCGAATCCAAGGTGCGGTTAATCATCTTGATGTTTTTCAGAAATTGTCAAAATTAGGAATTCTGAGAGTTGACCTCAAACAAAACAAATCATTTTGGATGATTGATTGTTAAAGCACTACTAACAAATTTTAAAATTTTACAGTGCTGAGTTGTCAAGAGAGTATAAGATTATATTTAAAATATACAGAAATATAGAGGTAGTAACTACAAAAATAAGCAAATACCTTGGACCCAAAATACTAACATATATATACATAAGAATAACTTTATTGCAAAGAGACTATTTCATGAAAAAAAAAACATGAAGTAGCCTAAAGAATTACAACTGAAAAATATTTACATATAAATTGACTCTATGAAATTTTGAATAGAAGTACCATTTGTGAGACCCAAAGCAAAGGACCACTCATGAAGAGAACTAATGAAAGATGTTAGCAATTGATTTGATGTGCACTCCATATCTTCAAAACACTAACATATACTTGAAATTACCACTATATATCTGTTCACATTACAGGTTAGACCTATCACACTTGATTGGAGAAAGGTGAACATGTAGCAAGAATTTCAATAGAAAAACAAGCTCTCACTACATAGCCGAAGGCATTTTTCAAAAAATGCAGGTACACTTATGTACAACGGTCACTTCAGGCCTTGAAGCATTTGCGCATGTTGAACTCATCCTAAAGAAGCACAGTGACCACAAAGGATGCTAATTTCCAACATAACAGAAATTCTCAATGCCTAGAACCATTGACCAAGGTTTTGGAATCTCAAGGGTTTTTTTTTTTTTTTTCTCCTTTTTTGGGGTAAGTAAATCTAAGACTATAGATTTCAAAGTGCATTATTTATATTCTCTCTTATTATCACTTCAACTTCTTCCAAAGGACATTTAGCACCCATCTTCCAAGACATAAACCTCATGTAAAAGGAAAGAGTGGAATTAAATTGCTCATCGAATGTAACAAATCCCAAAAATGAAAGCAATAAGGAAAATAAGGGGAATGTAGCAAGAACAATTCTAATAGCAATAGCATACCCTATGAGAAAGGGAATCAAGTCTCATAAAATTAAAAATAATTTACACTTGACATATAAAAAAAAACCATGTAAGACTGTCAATGCAAGTCCAAGATTCCTATTCAAGATATTCCTTATGAAAGCCATAAGAGAGGTCTCTAACCATGCAAACTCCAAGTTTACTCTTAATGACCAACACTAAAAGGGCCACTTTGGCATGTGTTCACTAGTATAATGTTATCAGGATAGTTGAGCACCAGTATCTGTCAACACCTTTTGATTCTCAATGCAGTTAATGTAATTGCATGTACCAAGCAAAGGCCAAGCTCTACTTAGACAGAATTGCTAGAATAACAACACCAAATCTAAAATACAAGAAGTAACCCTCACTTGATGCCACATGACATTTCATGCATGCTTCAGGTTTAAGGAAGCAGACACCTTTACTAAAATCATACTATTTAGTAAATTAATCCAAATGTAATGAGAAAACATAATAATATAAGTTGTTTGCCCCCTAAGAGACATTTTAGTTATTGGTAACCACGACTGGCCAACAAATCACTGAAGTTCTAACCATCTTGGCCTCTCCAGCTCTCTTTTCTTTGTGACACCACACCACCAAATTTTCATCAAATCTCATAGGCTGTTTTGAGCAGCATGAATCAACTAAGATAATAATATTCTTTATGTTCCCAGTAATTTCTTGGTGATTTAAGTACATGGTCTCCACAATTTGTCAACTAAATCACAGTAGGTTCATTTGGACTGCAGCTTTGAGAACTATTTTGACTATTAAAAATTTATATATGAGGATGATGTTGACATAAATAATATAATGTTTATAGTTGATAATAAATACTTGAATACCATTCCTATGGATTTTCCTTTGTAACTTTTTCCAAACCTAAACAACGAGGAAAAAAAGGAGATTTGACCCCCCAATTTATTAAATTCCTCATGGAACTCATTTTCTGTAATAGTGGAAACATAAAACATTTAGAATCATGACCATTGTTGGGGGGGAAATTTATACCTCTGAATAAAATATTGAGAAGCCAAGCCGAAACTCAACTATGGGCTCTTGAGATAGTGCCCAAAGGCTTTCGGTGTGATGATAAGCCTATCCAAGCAAGAAACAAAACGCTGCACTTGACAAAACAGCAACAGAAGCATCATGAAAAACGTTTTACTACATTTTAATTAGCACATTAATGGTCCTGTTCTGATAGTTCAAAGGAAATAGATTCTCTAGTGGTAAGGGTGAAGTTACACTTAAGTCCAACAATCAATGAGTAAATAAATTTAGGAAAAAATATTAAGTCCCAGGGGTTCTTATACGTCTCAGTTAAGAGGTATTTATGGTACTTTCAGCCATCATTACATCAATGTGAGGGAAGAGTTTGATTGTTATAAATACATCATATCCTTCAACAGTAAAATAAAATGTAAAAATTAAAGGTTCCATGAGAAGGAAAAAAAGGAGGATTAATTGGCATGGTATGAAGGGAGAGAAAGATCCCAACTCAGTGTAGCGAGTATCAAA
Source organism: Quercus lobata (assembly GCF_001633185.2). Lineage (NCBI taxonomy): Eukaryota > Viridiplantae > Streptophyta > Magnoliopsida > Fagales > Fagaceae > Quercus > Quercus lobata. Next base: position 38,885,773 of record NC_044911.1, read on the forward strand.
CTAATATTTCGATGAGTGTGTGCATGCATAAGGCATTAATGAGGTAATGTTGGCTGTTTTGTGTGAGTGGAATGGGATTAACACTGAGGTTAAGGCTTTTTGTGAGTGGTGGGCTGTTTATGACTAGTTAAGAGACATTTATGGGCTGTGATTGTGTGAAAGGGAGAAAAGAAGCATCTAGGATTAGATGAATGTGGGCTCAGGACAAAATGTGGGCTCAGGACAATGAGTGGTGAGCTTGAGGAAAGTTAAACCACCAGCAAAGTGGCAAACGAATTCAAAGTTTTAGAGGGGCTAGCTGTCCTCGTGTGGGCTGAGGTGTTTATGTTCTTATAATGGAGCTTTCTGAGAAGCATTAATTAACAAGAATCCAAAAATGTAGGACTAATCAAAGGTCGTGAATCAAGGTTAATCTTCCTGGGATTTTTGGTCAGAAGCATTGTTATGGATTCCGTTCCTTTCCAGCCGAAACGGCTAGAATTTCTCATACTGGCGTGTAAAACGGAACGGTAATACCCTCCATTCCACCTCGGATTAAATTCCGCCCCATTTCGGCCTGTTCCAGCCAATTTCGGCCGAAATTCATTTTCCGGCCGGTATGAATTTTGTCTTCTTATTTCCCTTTCTGAACTTGATCTGCATCTTTTTTGCTAGATCACCAAAAATCCTCCTCATTCTCTCATCTATATCTCATTTTCACACTTGTAGCTCCTTGTCTCTCTATCATCTCTCACTATCTGACCCTCTCAACCATGACAGAGAAGTTGAAAAGAAAATTGAAGAGCAAGATGAAGCAAAAAAAAGTGTGACTTGCGTAACAAAAAGGGAGAAGAAGAAGATGAGAAGAGGAGAAAATAGCTCAGAAGGTGAAATGATGAAGAAAAAGTAGCAATAATGAAAGAAGTAGCATTTGAGTAGCTAATAATGTTGTCACTAGTCACGTGTGGGTGGGTTGGGAAATGGGAAAAACTGAAAAAGAAATCAGTAGGAAGCAGCACTAGTCATGTGGGTGGGTTGGGAAATGGGAGAAACTGAAAAAATAGTCAATAGAAAGTTTCTTGGAAGTTCACTTGTGTACAATTACACAAAATATGAGTTTTATTTTTTATTTTTAAACCATAAATAAATGTTTTTTTTAAATAATAATCCCACTTCTTTTAATAGAAAACTATATTAAATTTATTATTTTATAGAATAGTAATAATAATATATAAATATATATTTTAGCAGTAATTCCGAAACGGTACCCGAAATTGACCGGTACCGAAATATTCCATTCCAATGAACAAACCGAAACGGGCTCCGAAACGGTATTCATAACAATGATCAGAAGTAGGAGATTTACTTTAGGGGCTACCTTGCTTCTTTGGGTAATGATGGGATTTTAGAGTGTTTTGCATTAAATGCTAGGATTTCTGGGGCTGAGCTTGATTAAGGCGTGTATCAAGAACGAATCTTAATGCTGCAAACTGATATTGGTCCCCAAGAAGTAAGATTCAACACCCCAAGCTAGGTGTCAAACTCTAGGTCCACTTTAGGGGGTTCCGCTGGAGATCCCCTTAGCCCTCCAAACCACATATTCCCAATATTTCCCCTTAAGGATTCATGAGCTTGGCACATGAATCATGTTTTTGAACTTTTTTAACGTTTATAGCATCAATTCATTAAGGTTTGGAATAATTTGGTTTTAGCTCCCCTTTCGCTAGAGGTGTAGTCTTAGGGAAGGTGATGGAGCTACATTATCCTTGAGAGATGACAGCACTTGGGCACTGTTTACGTCAGGTAGAGGGTGGCAGAAACTGATGAGACAGCCCCCTAGTTCATCCTCAAAGGCTTGGTTCTCTTGTAGGGGTCTCTGGTTGTTCTTTGGTTAGAGATGAACAAGGGCTAGTTCCCCATTCCCAATCTTCTGCCTCCTGCTGATGTCCTCTGGATTTGGGCTTGCTTACATGGGCTGGTTCCTTTGGGCCGGTTTGTGTGCATTCTACAAAATGGACAACAAATGTTGGCCATGAGTTTTCATTCCTCATGGGCTTTTGTTAGTACATATTTTGGGTTTTTATAGATACTGGTAATGGGCCCTTGATCAATTTGTAATATTTGAACTAATAGGACAAGTTTCCAAAATGCCTTTGTAAGTAACATCTACTATGATGAATTCCATATCGTAAATAATGTTAATAATCGCATCATAATTTAAATGATAAGCTTGTGAGATTGAATATTTACCATGAGTGTTGAAGGTAAATATTATGGATGTTGTGATGCAAATGATGACCATGTATTTCATGGGTTTATAATATGAGAACATAATTTTCAAGATAACTCCCTATGAGCTTTCATAAGATGATTGCCATGGTTTTTGCCATAGTGATGTTTAAGTAATGATCATACCATGATATTTTTCTTTGCCAAGCGTTAATAATCTTGGACTTTTTGATGAAATAGTGTCGATAAAAAATGGGCTTTGGATATTACCAGTGGGAACTGAGCTTTTTGACATTGTCAACGGAGATTGGATTTTTTATATTGCCAATGAATATTGGACTTTTGATAATGCCAATGAAGATTGGGTTTTGATATTACCAATGGGAACTGGACTTTTGATATTACCAGTGGGAACTGGGCTTTTTGACGAATAATTTGCCATGGGTTTGAATCATAGGCTTTTATCATGGGGTTGAATCCCATTGGAAAAAAAATAGTATTGCAATGAACTTGAATCATGGGTTTTTTCGAATATTTGCTAAGTATAAAGTTCTTGGGCCTTAGAAAAGATTAGATTTTTATCTCGCTCACCAAATAATTTGGGCTTTTACGAGAAAATGCTAGGTCCCATGGTGTTCTGCATTTCGTAGCCTAGTTTGTGATAGAGAGGAAAAAAGGTTGTGGGCTAGTATAGTGATAGTCAGAAAAATATTTAGGCATGCCCAATAATTTGTTTGTGATATTTTGAAAAGAAATAAGTAGGTATTATTTAAATAATATTAGGTGTGAAGAAATGTACCCCAACAACCATTATAGAGCAAGACATATATTAAATAATAATGATCTTATTTTCGGAATATAGAAATATGTGTAATCAAAACTATATCCTAGCTGTGACTTGTCACTAAAATAAAATGATCCTATCCAATCAGGCAAAAATTAGTGGAACGCAAAATCTGACATCTAGAGAAGATGAGAGCAAAATTAAAATGTTGGTTTGAAACTTTTGATTTCAACTTGCCTAAATCCCAAACTAAAAGAATAAAACCCAAATATTTTGCTTCAGTAATAAAACTGAAGGATCTAAAATCAATGATATTCGAACACCAAAACCATATCCTTAGGGAGTTTAGGGTTCTTAAGTCATTCAAATCCAAGAAACAAAAAACCACATATGAAAAGAAAAAAAAGAAGAAAAACGTGATTCTAATCTTTGAAAATGAAAAAAATAAGAAGCAGTCTCAACTTGGAGTTTGCAGAAGCAGTCTCAACTCTCAAGAGCATCAACATCGTCTTCCCTGGATCGTCTCAGAAATCAGAATTGAAGGAACACAAATTTTTTTTGGTTGCTTTTATATGCTTACATGTTCTGCTGGTAACTCGTAACCATTAAATTTAATTAAACGATCGAGATTAAAGCTAATAGAATTGTGTGGTTTAGATTTTAGTGGGTACTGTATCCCCAAAAAAATAATGGTCATGCTAACTAGTGCCCTTAGAGCACTCGTTAAGAATCCATTTTAGGAAAGTTTTGACATCACTTTTATGGGAAATGAAAAAAACTGTCAAAACATTAATTACTTTTTTTCTTTTCTTATAAAAACTTTCTTTAACTGGATTCTTAACGAGTGCCCTTAGAGTACTTGTTAGCATTTCCCAAAAAATAAAGGGTACCATAGAATGACCCATAGGCAAGACATCCCACAATCACTAGCTGTTGCTTTTTAGCCTTGACATCCCTATAAGCGGGCAGGGAGCTTCAACAAGCTCCAGTGAACTACTCATCAGGAAACCTATTATAGAGAAAACTGAGAGGAAGCTTTCTGGTTGGAAACATTTAATATTTGTTGAAAACTGAGAGAAAATAATTAATGCTTTTTGACTTTTCTTTTTTGGACGCGTAATATACGTGGTCGAGGGCCGCGTTGGTTGTTCTGTCAAACTCAAATATATACAAACGGGCCTTGGTGCTTTAAATAGAAGGGAACGTCGTTGTGCCATGTGAAAAGGAAGCAGCTGGGCCCCCGGGGCCATCTTATTATATCAATTTTGAACAACCTAACAATATTTGTGGGCAAAATTTAATTCGAGGGTTACTGATAAAAAGGATATGATATTTTTTTTTTTTTGTTACTGTATAAATTTAACAAGAAAAAGTCGAGTTTTGTACTTCAACACTTTCTAGTATTTTTAATAGAGATATTTATAACTCAAAATTTCCCTTTCACTTGTAGCTATAATTATAATAATAGGAAAAATTTTAGTTCCAAACAAGTTTGGAGTTATTATAGTAATTTATGAGATTATCTATGATGATGCCGTAAAATCACCAGTGAGTTATACGATCCACGCTCGCTCAAACTAACAACCTGTAAGAATAAAAAAGTGATCTCGCCGAGGGCACCGGTGTAGTATTGGCCAAATACCCTTCAACGATCAAGTTAGAATTGTTCTCAACTCTAGGGTGTTAGAGAGGGTAAATCATGCGTACCTTAATTTGTGAGGGTATTGGGACTTTTATAGTAGTAGGTTGACCTCTTCTCCTTGATGTAGAAGTCTTTTCCTTATAGGAATCCTCTTGAGTAATCCCAAACGTGATGGACAAGACATTTCCTTGTAGAGTGGATTTTCCATTAACGCGCGTATCTTCCGGAATGCTCTTTGCCGGAATGCTCTTTGCGCTAGGTTTCCGATTTTCTTGGAGACTCTACGTGCGTAACAAGAATCTGGAATCACTCTAGGCCCTGGGCTCAACTGTTGCCGGCCCATGGGCTTGGATCCGTCAAGCCCAATGTGGTGAAAGCCCATCATGCTAAATTTTGCCCTTCAATCTATATTTAAAGAGTGATGCTATGAATGGGATAGGACATCCTTATTTTTCTTAAAACGAACTTTCTTATATATTAAAATTTAAAACTGAAAATGTTAATTCTAATTTATTTATTTTTTAACACAAGTAGCAAGAGGCTGTAATCCCAATAACACTTGGTAAATTCTAATTTTGTTTGTTATCTAGGAATTAAATTACTAAAAGAAAAGAAAAGTGTTTTGGAAAAAGCATAAGAAAGAATAATCTAAGCGTTAAAATTATAAAATTAGAAGTTAGAATAGACAGCATTTTTGACAAGAATCAATCAAAATTGATAGTATATAAAAAGAAAGGGGGAGCTCAATGTTAGGAATCCATTGGGTTAAATATTGCTTTTCTTTTATTTCTCTTTCCTTTTTCACGAAATGGTTAATTACTTAACTGCTTTCATTGATAGTAAACTAATCATAGCATGCAATTCTTGAATGCTTTCATCATTGATTATTATTATTCTTATTATTTTTAACATAGTAGTGTTACACAAGTATGTTTGGAGAAATTTCTTTGGTGGTCAAATGACCATTCATGAACACCACACGTGTGATTGTCATTTCACAATTATAAAATTCTTGTGGAGGTGTAGAGGGCAAGGGTCGAGATTCAAGTTTCCAAGAGGAAGCTTCACACGCATATAAATTTAAATTTGATTAAAGTAGAATTTCTATCTTATATAAAAAAGATGATCATTCATGACACATGATTAATGTGTCAAATTATATTTAGGTTTTTATGTTAAATAAATTTAGTGTAAGGCAACAAAAATAGAAATAATGTAACCTAATAATAGATTTATTAAAAAGATACCTAAACTCTTAGCTTCCACCTCCCAAAGCTTTGCTTTTTATCTCACTTTTCTTCTAAAAAAAGCAACAAAACTAATTTTTTTGAAAATAGGTTAAATTAAAATTTTTGTTTCACTTTTAACAAATAAGCTAGCAAAAACTAAGTGAAATTAAATGGATATTATCCACCAGAAACTTTTTTAACTAATTTCATTTATTTTTTATGTTAAAAATATGTAATTCAAGAGGTTAAGTAATTGTTTGGTACATTATTTTAAATATATATTTTTAATTTTTAAACAATATTACATATATTTTTATATAATTTTTCATTTACATATATTTCTAAAAAAAATGAAAAATATTATTTAAACAAACATATCAAACGGTCATTAAATATTAGTGCCCATTATCTCTACACACAACCGTACAGACACTTTGCAGCAAAATCATGGCTTCATATCACAATTCGAGCTCAATAAACATTGCCATTCAAAGAGAGTGACGAGGGGTAGCTCATGGGAACACGACTCAACGAGTCAACGTAATTACGTAACCCGACACAGAAGCCAAAGTTGAAAGTTGACACATTTGACATATGGGTTGTGTTAACGGCCCGCAAGCTCAAATTTTCCTTACTTTTTTTCTGACACAGTTTTTGTCTTTTTATTCAATCTATGTCAATTTTTAGTTTTGTAGTACTATTTTTTTACTTTTACTGATAATTATTTTTTTGTCTTTTCTGCACTTAACCAGCAGCAAGCTGTCTCACTACATCTCGGATCAAAACCTTTATTATCTTCACCACCTCTCTCTCTCTCTCTCTCTGTCTCGGTTTCTCTGCTTTTGTTGTTTTGAATTGAAACCAATTGTCATTTTGGTTTCAGTTTTCATTTCTCTTATAGATGGAGAACCCTCTGCTAAGCGGAGAAAGCAGTAGAGCTAGAGCGGCGGCTGGTCGCAAGAGAGAGCACCATAATCGTTCTGAGGCCATTGCTTACGGCTCGAATTTTGAAAAGGCTGCTGCTCTCGTTGATCTGGTTCGTTTCATTCTCTGTTTCACTTTTTTCACTTTTTTAATGTATCCAATAATTCATCTTCTTTCCCTTTTTAAGAAAGTGTTTATTTTTTGGGGTGTGTTAAGATTAGAGTTTTGGTGAATGTAGCTGTGTTTTAATGGTGAATTTAATAATGGGTTTTGCGTTTGGTAATTATGTAACAATGTAATGAATGATTGTAGTTATAGTTGTTTAGGCTTATTTTATTTGTTTTGGATGTGGAGTTTTGGAGGATTTAGATGTGATTTGGTGATGTTGAGGTGAATTTTCAAATGGGTTTGTGTTTGATAATATATGTAGTGGGATAAAACTTAGATGTAGTCCTGTACATTAGGTTCTCAATTGCATTCAAACACTTGGTTGCATTTGCCAATAAGACATAAATAGCATTATGCTTCTTGTTAATACTGATTTTTGAAGTCTATTTCATAATGGGCTTGTCTTTAGAATTTCAAAATAGGTTTCCATGAAGACAAGTTAATTTGAGCTTTTACCATAAAAGAAAATGAAAAAGAAGAGTCATACGAGAATTCAAATTGATTTTGAAAAAAATTAATATCTTGTAATGTGTGGTGATAGAATCATAGAAGGGGTGGCACATTAATCTGTTTGACATTTACAATACATTGGTAATATATGTTTTTTTGTTTTTTGTTTTGTTTTGTTTTTTTCTCAAATATTGTCCTTCCATTTTATGATTGCAATCTTTTGTGATTTTGTTGAAAGCCTTTAAAGTACATGATGAAATCAGGGATATATTTCTGAAGTTTCTTTTTAATAATTCTGTTAACGTGTGTAACTAACCAAAGAAGAAGTTCATTGATGTGCATCTCTTTTCTAATTTTTATTTTTTTTATCCTCATAAGGTGTCCTTTGTTTTACATTGGATTTTGTGATATTTGGAAGACTTACAAATTGTGTAACCAAGAAAGAAACAAATAGAAATTTTTAGCCTTGTCTACCATATCTCTCTCTGAACAACTATATAACATTATTTGAGATTTTCAGTCACTACTTCTTTATTATTCTTATTCTCAAAATTTTCCAACAAATGATTACTTTTTATTGGTTATTGGCTGAAAATGCTTTCTGCAGGCTGAAGATGGTATTGGTTTACCTGAGCAAATTCTTGATCAATCAAACTTCCAGACTGCTGCAAAATCCTACTTCGTTTTTATTCAATTTGATTTCATTTGGTCCCTCAATTATTTTGCAATGATAATCCTAAATTTCTTAGAGGTTGGGTTTTTTATTTTTTATTTTTTTGGTAAACCATGGTATTTATTTATTCTGAACTTTCTAAACTCTGTGCAGAAACCTTTGTGGTGTACCAACTATTCTACAGATTCTTGCAATGATAGGGATTACTACTTTCTTGGGCAATTGCCCTACTTAACTGGTGAGGAGTCTCTTATTTATGAGGTAAGAGTTAGATATTTAGAAGAATTGTATATGACCTCTAGACTGTTGATGACGTATGCTGCTATTTTATTATTCTTTTGAATACCATTGGAGTTGGTTGAACATGATTGGCATGGAAAAATTTGCAAAAAAAATATAATTTTAATAATAATTATTTAAAATGGAACTGTTTGAAAACTATTTAGGAATCTAGTTTATAGGACAAAGCCACTTCTGTTCAGCATCTGTTTGCTATCTTTGTGCCAAGTGGTTACCTTATATATTTGAAATGATTGGAGTTTCTTGTTGATGTAGGATCTTAAAAATTTTTGCACCAAATTAGGATTATTAATGATATTTTTAATGGTTCTTGAATAGGATTTGATGTTTAAAGGTGTAGGTAAAGTTAAGTAACAAAAATATTGGATCTTGAATGAATTTGAAGGCTTTTTGGTGTCAAAATAGTGAATAGAACATGAAACAAAATAAGGTAAAGCCTAAGCAACCACACCTAAGTTTCCTAAGAAATCACATCCTCAAGGCTTAAAAAAATTAGCTGATGGAATTTTATTAAAGTCAATCGCTTTATCTAAATTTTATTGACTACATAGTACATAGAAGCTATTACCAAACCCAATTGTAGAAAGGAGTACGAACTACTAATAACCTCTTCTCTAGAAGGACCAACAATCCTAATAACAAAGCAAAGTAATTAGGTACTTCAAAATCAAATAGAAAAAGACTCAACATATAATTAGACAAATGGGCCCGTAGTACAGCCCATTCCAGAAAATCTAGAAAAATACTAGATTCCCCTTATTCTAATAAATCTTAATTAAAACTGATCTAGCGACTTTCTAACCTAAATAAACTTAAGGGTATATTCCACAAACCACCATTCACCCTGAGGTCTGTAATAATACAAACTAAGTTTAAAACATTTTAAAACTTACTAATTTCAACCTAAAAAGACAATTTTGTCCCTGAAGACATTTTAATCCCTAACCCCGTTAGCTATTCCGTTAGTCATTTTACATTTTTTTTTCTTCACCTTTCTCAAACGTAACATGTCTGCTGTCTTTCTACCTTTCTCATTCTTCTTCCCTCTGACCTCTCTGCGTTGTTTTTGCGAATCCTAACCTCTCTGCACTCTGCTCTTCTTTTCCCTCAGGCCTCTCTCTCCAACCTGACCCAGTCTCCTCTCTCTGATTCACCCTTTTCATTTATCTCTTTCTTCTCTCTGCAACGGCAGTGGTGCATGGGTTTGGTGGTCTGGGTTGGTTGTGGATCGTGATTATGGTGGTTGTTGGTTGCCGGTGATGGGTTCTGGTTTGTTGTGGGTATTTTGGTGGTGGTGGATTCCGATCTGTGGTGGGTTGGAGTTTTTTTATTTGGGTTTTGTGGTCGGTGGTTGTTTAAGGTGGTGGGGGTGGTGGGTCTGATTTGGGGTGGATTTGAAATGGAGGTGGTTATGGGTTTTGATCTAGGGTGGATTTGCAGTGAGGTGGTTGTGGGTTACTAAGTGGTGATTGGAATTTTTGGATTTGGGTTTTATTGATGTGGGTTTGGTTGGGTTTTGTCGCCAGTGGTGGTCACTGGGTTTAGTGGCCAGAGGTGGTTGTTGGGTTTAGTGGCCGGTGATGGTGGTGGTGGGTTCCAATATGGAATGAATTTGCAACGGGGGTGGTTTTGGGTTTTGATGTGGTGGTGAGTTTTCTATTGTTGGAGCAGATTTGACTGGGTTTTGGTATGGGTAGTAAAAATTGTGTTGTGGCTCTTGTTGTAGTTAATCTGAGTGGTTGTGGCTAATCTGAGGAGTGGTTATGGCTGATCTGAGGAGAGAGAGTGAGGGAAGAGGGATGAGTAACAGAGAGGGACAGAGAAGAGAGAGAAACTAACGGAGGTTAACGTTGTTTAGTGGTGTTTAGGGACAAAATAGTCTTTACGGACCAAATTGGTCAATTTTGGAATGTCTTGGACCTAGTTGGTATTAACCCAAGAGTAAAGGGTGGTTCGTGGAATTCATCCTAAACTTAATACTCTATTACAGTCACTAATAACTAAAGTAGCCTATGAAAGGATCCAAGAGGCTGCACATCAAAACCAGATCATAATTCTAGAATATTTTGATATTTACTCTTGTTTTTTTCTTGAACCATTTGTTGGTTGCATCAGTGTGGTATCAAGGCAAAATTTGCCAAACAGTATAATTCTGGAAAATTATTAGGTGGATGGCATGCATTCAAAGTTATTTAGTTAGTTAGTTAGACTCTTTTTGGAAGTTGATTTTAAGAAACTTGACTTTTGGGCAAAATCAACTCGCCCTTACGGCAAATATATAAGTCTGGCGTGGATTAAAAAAAGATAAAAAGCCACATGGAAGTTGAGTTTACTGAACTCGACTTCTATTAAAAGTTGAGGATATTGAACTTGACTTCAAGCTTAGGTTAAAAAAAAATTCATGGGGGTTAAAAACGGGAATCCAAGTTTCATATAACTAGATCCGCAAACCTCCATTGGAGTTGGTGTCTCTTGACATGGTAGTGTATAATCCCCAATTGTGGTGCACGAGGTAAGAATCGGATGACTATCCGCATGTAATGATTGGAATTCTTCCTCGCCACCACCTTCCAAAGTTGTTTGTTGCACATCTTCACCGTCAACTTCTATACGAGACTCTACACTTATATATAACTCGGCAGTTTTTAACTGGGGCGTAGAGTTTATCTTGTCAAACATAATCTTAACATGCTTGTTTACTTTTATTTCAATAGGCGTGAAGACAATACAGTTACTGAACATTGCATGAGGAGCACGATATATAATTTTTATGTCATGCAACCGACGGTCCAAATCTAGCTCTTTCATAATTTTCTTTTTCAACTTCTTCAAATTGATCTCCCGCAGTTTTTTTAACTGAATAATCTCTAACTTTTTACTAGGCCCATCATATGTCACTTCATAAGTCACATCATTGCAGGGCTCCCCATCATAATATAGATATAAATCAATCGAACTCATTACAAGCTTATAAGTTAAATAAGTTTACTAAAATTTAGTGACGAATATAACACGTTTATTTGATATGAACTACAAAATATTGCCTCAAGGCAAATATAAAGATAACATTGTATAGTCCACCAAAAAATTATAAACAAATTTTTAAACTCAAACAAATTTATACATGGTCGCTAACCTTAAAAAATTAATTTTTGTTACATCTTACAACTAACAAATCATTACACATTATAACACATTGCAAATAAATAACATGTTATCAATTCATTCGCATCATACATAACAACACATTACAAAGAAAAACTTATTACATATTGAATAACAACCCATTGCAAAGCACAAATAACAAATACAAAAAACAATAATAATAATGATAATAAATTACTATTACAAACAATATAAAAGTGGCATGTATATATATATATCTACCGAATGAAAAAGTGAGTATATATATTAGTCAGGTCTAGCCCAAAAAAAAATTAAATGTTTTGAATATTTACCTACAAATTGAAGAAGAAGAAAAGCTTTTTAATTTGTAGAATGATCAATGTGTGTGAAAGGGAGAGTTTGGGCGTGGGAGAGAGCTGGGAGAAGTGAGAGTTGAGTGAGTTAGATGAAAAGTGTATTAGTGTATCAAAGAGTTTATATCTGAGACAGTAGAGGTTGGTGTAAAATTTATTGGAACTCGAGTTTGATAGACTCGAGTTCCATTTAAAATTTTTTTTTTACCGTGCTCACATAACTGAGATAGGTGGGGTAGGTGGTGTAATCACTAGCCTAGAAGTCGAGTATGCTATACTCAATTTTCTATGGTGTACGTGACTTTTGCTCGTTGGTAACCGAAGCTTGAAGTCGAGTTCACTATACTTGACTTTTAATAGAAGTCGAGTTCAGTAAACTTGACTTCCACGTGGCTTTTTTCCTTTTTTTATTCCACGTCAGACTTATGTATTTGCCAGAATGGGAGTTGATTTTGACCAGAAGTCGAGTTTCTTAAAATCTACTTCCAAAAAGAGTCCAATTAACTAAATAACTTTGAACGCATGCCATTCACCTAATAATTTTTCAGAATTATACTGTTTGACAAATTTTATCGTGGTATCAACATAAATTTATTATTCATGGGGTAATATTTATTATATAATTTAAATAAACCATGATGAACTCATGTTTAGGAAATTAATAGGCACATAGTAAGTTGGGGCCACATTTTAGAATACTGCATCCCTCACCTATCCCACCCGAAAGAAAATTCCTTTGAATTTTTTATTCAACCTTTTTGTAACTCTTACAGACAATGGGAATAAATATAAGAAATAAGTTGGATGGCTAGATAACGTACTTTTGATTAGAAAGTGTCTCCCCCCTTTTGATAAGTCCAATTTCTTCTGGCTAGTCAATCTCTTGTGCATTTTATCTATAATGAAATCACATATGTGCCTTAAAGTGAGATCCCAAAGGCAAAAGTATTTCATCAGAATGGATGAGACATGTAATCCAAAATTAATGCCAATTCCTTGATATTCATTACCACTCCAATGGGCACATTTTCAGATTTACTTAAATTGATCCTCAAGCTTGAAACCGCCTTGAAGCAAATGAGGATGCATCTTAAATAGCAAAGTTGGATTGAGTTTACATTGCAGAAGATAAGTGTATCGTTAATGAAAAGGAGATGGGATATCACCATTTATGTCTCATATTATTAATCGTAAAGCCATTCAAACATCCCCTTGACACAGCTTTTGCTAACATCCTTCTCATGCCTCAACCACCACAAACAATAATAGGAAAGGGGATCTCCTTGACATTAGCCACCATTGCTATTGAAAAACCACTAGGGGTTCCATTCACTAGGATAAGAAATTTGAATGTGGAAAAACAAAATGCTATACACTTTCTCTTTTTTCCCCCAAAGCCACATCTTTGTAACAAATAAATCAAAAAATCCCAATTGACGTGGTCATAATTCTTTTTTAGATCAATTTGCACAAAACCCACAGATTGTCAGATTTCAAATGACTATTTAAACATTCATTTGCTATCAGGGTAGTGTCAAGTATTTCCAATGGAGACATACAAGATTCAAATCCTCTCTCCCCTGTTGTAATTGTCGAATTAAAAAAAGAGAGAGGATATTGTAAAGTATTTATCTTCCTTGAATACATGCATTTTGAGTGTTAGACACCATATCTCCCATTACCCCCTTAAATCTGTTTGCCCAAACTTTGACCAGAATTTTATAAATACTACTCTCCAAATTAGTAGGCCTAAAATCCTTCACTTCAAGTGCACCCATTTATTTGTGATTGGAATGAGATTTAGATATTTAATTGACAAGATTTTAAGGATTTTGGTTGTCATAGAAATGGTTATATTTGGATGGCTACCCCCCATTGTTTTGATGTGGTGCCTTTGGAGGGACAGGAATAACTTTGAGGATTCTGAGAGAACTTTGCCGAATCTTAAATAATTTTTCTTTAAAACCTTGTTGGATTGGATGTTAGTAGTGTGTAGTTATTCTCTATGTTTGGTTTGTGATTTGATAGATCTTTGTAATTTGCATGCTTGATTGTATGGTCCCTAGTTTTATACACCTGTATACTTGGGTGACTCTATCAGTTTGATCTCAATAAAATTCATTATTTAAAAGTAAAAAAAAGATTTTGAGGAATTGCTGGATATTTATAAGTGATGCAAATTGTGTTGGATATTTGTAACTGATGCAAATTTAAGTATCTGTCCTACATAGCTACTATTTGGATAAGAAACTTCAATGTTTAATATGATTTTATAGTTTGTTCATGTTCCAAAAAGCATTGCAACTAAAATTTCATTTTTTTGATAAGATTTATTTTTTGATTGGTGAGTTAAATATGTTCAGTAGGTTTTGAATCCATGACATCACCGACCAACCACAACTCTCCAGCCAAACTTCTAAGAGAAGGAAGTTCCATTTGAGTTGATGGTCATTGGACTTGATAAGAAAATTACAAGTGAAATTTTGATCTTTTGAAAAAGATTATGATGAATTGTTGAAAGTTTCTTTGATAATGGCAGTAAGTAAGACCTGTTTAAAAATCTGTCTTAAAGGAACAAAATCCTCAGTTTGTCTTCTTTGATCAGAAGTCTCAGGTTTGACCCATTATGAGAAGGGTATGTAGTTTGGTTAAGCACAGAAAAGAAAAAATAAATAAAGAGCATGGCCATTTGTTGTATCTTTGTTAATGGATGTTGGATTGTGGGTAGGTGATCATTATCAAATTCTGATAACCTGTTAATGATGTTTTCTCGGTGGGCTTTTTTTGGTTATTCGATCATATTACGTCTAGTGTTAGAAGGTGTTGATTGAATACATAGCATGTCAAGGATTTATGCTATTTATAGTCTGGTTTGTAGGGAATTTAACCGAAATCCTAACCTGTGAGAAACAAAAAAAAATAGAGAAAACACACGTCAAAGAAAGCAATCAAACGCACAAGACAATATTTACGTGGTTCGGCAATTTGCTTACGTCCACGGAGTTACAAAGATTTCACTATTATCAGAGAAAAAGAAAATATAAGGTGCGGCTACAATTTTCTCTCACAAAAAACACGGCAACAACCCTATAAAAACGCTAATCACCAAAGTCGGTTCCACAATGGGCTAAGGCTTGGGCCGCCTCCGCTCCATGGACTAAGCCTCAGTAAATCTCCCAATAAAAACCATGTAATATTATTCGGGTCGGGTTGGGTTGTCAAACCGGATCAAACAAAACTAGACTCCACAAAGTCCAACATGGTTAGTCTTAGAAATGATACATGGTGTTGAGGTGGTACATAAATCTTGTACTCGAACTACAGAATGTTTAATTTTGGGCATGTTGCTAGATCCCTAAGGTTTATTTGAGCATCTTAGCTTAGTTTTTTTTGTACCACTAGTTTCCTTGGTTTGATGTATTATAGAGACAATCTTTTGCAAGTTTCATTAGTTTCTGCTTTCTTATGCAGGGCATATCTCTATTCATACTTGTGATACATACCTTCTTTCCAATTTCATATGAAGGGTGCTGTCTTTATTGGAAAAGTCTTCTTAATCGATTAAAGGTACTTCCTGATTCTTTCTCGTGTAGTTATTTTCAGACTTACCAAAAAGTGAAGAAAGTGATTTCCTGGTTTTTAGTTTTTACCAAGAAGCATTTTTTGATAATCAGAACCTTCTGTATATATCTTGTACTAGGTATTTAAATTTGTGACTCAAATAACTGATAAGTTCACCAAAGAAAGTAAATCTTTTGTGAGATTGACCTCTTTAGTTATTTAGCTGATTCTCTCTTAGTTGTATTATTAACCACTTATCTTTTCATGTTGCTTCAATGGATTTTCTCTTTGGTTGTCATTCTGATCTTCTTTCACCTTTAGTTTGTATTGAAATGCTTCTAGATGTTGTTGCATTTTGGTTCATTGAATATGTTCTTATTATTGAGATGACTTAACCTCATCCTTACTTGTATTCTCTATCATCCATGTTCATACTCTTATTTTGGTTGCATTTTTTTAAGTGCACATGTTGCTTCTTGAGTGACCATTTTGCACCTTATGCACTTTTATCATAACTTTGTTTGCATTTCTTTTGTATATTTCCAGTTCCAGTGTACTAGGTGTGCCCTGTTTTAGTAAAATCTTTACTTACTAAAAAGAATCTGATTTCTTCATATGATAGTTACTTGATGATAAATGCATATTAAATGCAGTTTGGAAAAAAAAAGGTTAGCAAGTGGATCTAATAGAAAGAGTTCCTAGCAGGAGTTGGTTTGATCAAGGTTAAAGTGTTGACCATGTAAGACAGCCTGAAATTGCCTTTGATATATAAAAAAAATTATATATTGTTTTTCTATGATTTGGATGGAGGCCCAAAACAATGGTCTATGATTTAAGCTGTGAATAGATCGAAATGCATATTTTGTTGATAATGAAAAGAAGTCTTAAGCAATGAAATATCCTTGATAGAAAGTAAAATGTAGCCTCTTAATTTCTAAATTTTCTTTCCATTAATTTTTGGATTAGTTTTGAGTAGTAGCAGCAACAAAAACATCAACAGCATCCACAATGATTGGACCAGAATATGAAATAGTGTATCTTTGAGATCATATGATCTTGCAGTTTATAATGCAATTCATATGTTGACCCTTTTATATGTAGGCCAGAGAAGAAAAAAGTCTGGTGCTGACGTATATCTGATTTATTTGTTGAAAGTTCAATATTGTGATATTTTGTTCCTTTAGTTTGATTGTGAAATTTCCATTTTTGTTTTTTACAGGTGGCTTTGCTGTTAATTTGGGTTGCTGATATACTGGTTTATGCTCTCTATTTGTCTCCAGTGGGCTTTGATTATCTTCCTTTTAGAATTGCACCATATATCAGAGTTGTGTTTTTCGTGCTGAACTTTAGGTATTGTGTGATAAAACCCTTTTTTTTTTTTAATTACCCATATCTTTGTGTGTGTGCATGCCTAGAATTTAGATGTAAGGAAACATGGTTTCATACACTGATTTTGCAGAGGTTAAGTCTTATGAACTTATACTTCCCAAGGTACATTTAAAACGTTATGCTTTGAAATGAAAAAATTGCAGTAGGGTCCTCTAAAACAAGAAATCAAGATAGTCCTTTTTTCATGGTAAGAAAAGAAAGAGAATGAGGACAATAAGAAAGAAAAGAATGAAGATGAGGTGACAGCACAATGTGACTCTTCTACTTATGATATATAAGAGAAGAGAGAGAAGAGGAGGAAGAGAGAGATGGGAGGAGAAAAGCTCTTTCAAAATGCCATTCAGCATTTAATTATCATTAAGGCTGATTCTGTGTTATACTAATACCGGAACTATTAATAGGCTTTAGAAGCCCTAGAAACAGATAGGAACCTTCTAGAACTTTCCCAAGAAATATTATAGTATGCTAAGACTCTAATTTCCTTGACAAAGACTTCCCAAAATTAATAATCATGTCAATCTTTAATAATATACATCCCTTGTCTAGGGATCATATATCCTGCATTTTACCATAGTGCAATTCTTCCAATATAGTCCAGTTGGCTTAATCAAATGTTGCCAAATCAATTAAATAGCTAACTTAGCTCCTCCTCACCTAGCTGCTAATGGACCTCAAATGTCTTTCGATGTCTCTCTCCCTCTAACATCTCCCTCTTCAAGGTGAATGGTGAATTTGTTGACCATCTCTTCATTCATTGCCCGGTGGCTAAGGATCTGTGGTCTATGGTTTTGGGCTTATTTGGAGTAATTTGTGTTATGCCAAAGTCTGTTGTTGAGCTCCTAGCTTCCTGGCAATATCGGTTTGGTCGTCATCGAAATGGACATATATGGATGGTCATTCCCCATTGTTTGATGTGGCGTCTTTGGAGGGAAAGAAATAGTAGATACTTTAAAGATAAAGAGAGATCCATGCCAGGCCTAATTATTCTTCTTTAGAGCATTATTGGACTGGTTGTTAGCTTTGGGAAACAAATCCTTATCTTATTTTCTTGATTTACTTGATCCATGTAATTTCTGTTCTTGATTTGTTTACCCCTGTATACTTCTTGTGTACTAGGTGTCTGTTTTATTTTATTTTATTATATTAATAAATCTTAATTAATTATCATAAAAAAAACCTCCCTCTTCATTCATTCTCTCTCCTATAGCTGGGATTGAGGAATTTTATGGTGGTGTCTCTTTTCTGGTGGTTTCTTTGATGGTGGGCGAGCATGAGACCATTATTGGGAATGTTATCATTTGACAAGCTTCCAGTTGTTCATGTGTCCGAAGATTTGTATCTCACTCTCTCCACGCCTTGGTGGATGGTACTGATTGCAATATTGATGGGTAGGTTGCTCACCATGAGATAGTGGTCATTAGCTTATCTCTTGTGGGACATTGGTAATGATCATTAGCTTTATCTCTATTCGAGATGCAATGGGTGGTCCCAATGAATATAGATGTTTGTGGGCTGGAAAGGGAGATCTCTTTGCCATTTGAGAAGTGTGGTTTGGGTGGTAGTTTCACTTTGTCTTATGAGGACAATTTGGTGGGAGAGAAATAACAGTACATTTCATGATTTCAAGTTTAATGGAACATCTTTAAAATTCATTTTGTATTATCCTTGTATGGCTGGATGCTGATCATAGGCATATACCATTGTGATTCTCTCTTTTTTATTTTTTTGGCTGTAATTTGTTGAGGAGGATTTAATGTTTTCCCCATTTTGTACTCGTTCTACCATTTCTACTAAGATTTTTATCACTTATTAAGAAAAAAATTCATCGCTAGTCTTCACGTGAATGGAGTTATAATCAAGAAGACCTAAGAGCAGTTAAATGAAAAATGAACTATGGAGTAAGGGTTATTCCTATATGGAGCAAGATTTGGAATTGTATAAAGCTGTTTTATTTGAAGACTGTCTTTGCTTAGGACATATATGCATGTGAGGTGATAATCAATAAAAGACTGCTAGGTGAAACCTGAAGGGCAGACACAACCATCCAAATACACAAGAAATTATTGATCATATCTTTAGAGCTGAGATGATAAAATTTTTGAAATTGTACTTTGAACATAAGACATTATTCTGTTGAACTGAAAAATCTGTGAAATGGAATTTGCTGATTGTTTTAGTTCTGTATCTTTGCTTTAAGGCAGGTTGTTTATTTGGTACTAATGAATAAAGTTTTCAGTTATAATCAATTCAGTGCAAAGCTCTACCCAAAAAAAAAAAAAAAATCTAGTGCAAATAAGTATCTTGTTAGGGTGAAATGAACTGGCAAATTTTCCCTGAATCATTATGGCAATATCATGCCCCATACTTGAACCTTACCAATAGGTCTAAGACTTTTTCAGTTTGAGATATGCACTCAATGCTGACAGTGAAGGGTAAAAAAAAACCTTTAATACAGAGAACTCCCTGATTAAAAGAAGTGGGACCTGTGATACATACTCAGAGGCCATAAATTAAGTCTTGATGGTCTGAAGGCCAGAATATTAATTAAATGCAGCTATAAACCATTGGCGACATCAAATTTTTTGGATCAGAACTTGCATAATCACTGTAGATAGCTATACATGTTACATGTCATGATGTGCATGCATATCTTTATACTTTACTTTAACTGTTTTTTTTTATTTTATTTTATAAGTAAGATAGATATATATATATATATATATATGTATATATTCAAAAATTTCTAAACAACTTATGTTATGTTAAATTAATTTGATGTTTTCTCGTTCTTTTTTTTCGTAGGGAATTACGAGCGACCATCTTCATCTTGGCTGGAATACTTGACACCTACTTAAATGTCTTGGTATCTTTACTATCTTATTGTTGTACATTATCTTTACTGTTGTTGAGTTTACAATTTTTTCTAGTTTATAAACAATTTGTAAAAATAAATAATCATAAATTCAATGGTGTCAAATTTGACTACATCAGTTTTACTGTATGAGTGGTCAATTAATATTGGTAGGACTCTGTTCCTTTTGTAGATTTTATAGATGTCGTTAGTCTTACAATGTAATTTTTTAGTGGAATCTTGTCTATTTCATCTGTACTTGAAGGTCTTCTCTCTCTAATAAAATTTCTTACAAGAAAATTTACTTTTTGCTTGTGACTCTGTGAGGATCGTTCACTTTCATTTGCATCTGTTCCATTTTAATCCATTGTTTAGTTATGAAAATACATACTGCTTAATGCTTTTAGTTTTCATGCTTATTGCTGACTGCTTTTCTTGAATTGCAGGCTTTAGGGCTTTTATTTCTTCTGTTTTCCAGTTGGTTAGCCTATGTCATGTTTGAAGATACCCAACAAGGGAAAATAGTATTTACTTCGTATGGCACCACACTGTATCAGATGTTTATTTTGTTCACCACGTCCAACAATCCAGATGTTTGGATTCCAGCGTACAAGTAAGTAGGAGTGATTTAGATACCTTTTTCCTTTTATATTTTTGTAGTGTTGTTCAATTTCTGGCTTGCTATTACTGAACTGGAACATGCCCAATTGTTGCTGTTCTTTGTATGAAAGTAATGCATCATTTTGAAGCTGTTAATCCCTTCTTTGATATGTCATTTAAGCAAAAAAATGTTGTCCAATCTAATTGTACATGGGTCTTCCACGTGGCACACTCTGTTCGTGATGGCACAACTGGTTGATTTATTACTGCAGGATTTGTTAGGACATATGTGGAACATGTTAAGAACATATGTCATATAGAATTGACTAATCCTTTGACAAAACGCACTTTACTTATAATTTGGTAGATTTAGGATGTGTTTAATACTTCAAGGAACAAAAGTTCAAGTCCAAGTATTGAAGCTATGCAAATCTGTCCAAGAATCAAGTGAAGAAGTGTTGTTCATTAAAGCTTGACAGATGTATCTATCGAGATTTAATATTTGAAGCTCGACAGCTGTATCTATCAAGAATTACGAAATTCAGATTTCCAGATTTGTTTTTCACACATATCCAAGCTATTTGTGTAGTGTTTCTTTTTTCACAACCCTAGACATATATAAGGATTAGGGGGTAATTATACTAAACCCACCTGTGGTTTGGGCGAAAATCACTTTGCCTACCCGTGGTTTGAAAAGTATCACTTAACCTACTTGTGATATGTTCCATTTGTTTTCTGTAACCCATCTCTGTTAAAATCAGGGGTAAATAGGTATTTTTGCTTAAATTTTATGTCTCTCTTCCCCCAAAACAAAAAATAGCACAAAAATGCAAGAGAAACAAGATCAAAAAGTGGTATTGGTCTCTCTCTCAATTCACATAAATCTTGAACATGAAGAACACACCCAGAATTTTTTTTTTCACATTCCCATGTTCTCTCAAATTTTCTTAGCAACCATATAACTATAAAAGAAATCAAACTCTTCAATCTTAGTCTTAAACACCCACTTTGCTCAACTTTCAGTAAGTCTCTCATCTTTATAAGAACCTCAATAACATAAATCACAAAACCCATAATTTCTTCCTCCTTCCTAATCGAAAACAAATCAAAAGTTTCAACCTTTACACAGCAATATAAAGCTCAAACAGCACAAACTACAATACCCAATTTTTTTTTTCTCTTTTATTTTCTTGGAAACCAAACAAAGAGAGAAAATTGAATAATGGGTATGTGTTAAACCTCAAAAAAAAAAAAAAAAAAAAAAAAAAAAAAAGCTTACCAACATACAAGGATGATTTGGAGAAGAATTTAGAGAAGCTAGGTGTTTGATATGGCTATGGTGAGATTGAGATTGTGAACCCATAACCAAATTCTCTAAAACCCAAAACCTCTATCTTTCTTTTCTCTCTATTGTGAACCCATAACCAAATCCCCCAATAACCACTGGCCACCGTGATTTCTGCAAAAAAAAAAATAAAGCAAATCCAAATGCAAAAACCAACAAAACCCACAAATGGTGACACAAAACCACCAAATGGAGAGCCACAACCCATTAATGGCGAGAAAATTTGTAACCACTTATCAAGAGCCAGAACCACCGTGATGAGATGAAACCACCGGGCCGGGACAGGCCGAAAAAGAGATATAAAAACCATGAAGAACACGTTGATCTCACCACAGGTCTCTCTCTCGAAAAGTTTCTAAGTTTTGGGTGTTTTGATTCGCGTTATGTTGTGTTTTGGGGTTAAGAGGTGTTTTTGTAATGGCTGGGCTTGAGGTGTGGGTTACGAAGATTGACAGAAACATACCATAGGTGGGTTAAGTGATACTTTTTAAACCACGGGTAGGCACAGTGATTTTCGCCCTAACCATAGGTGGGTTATGTGTAATTACCCCTAAATATTATTTAAGGGACGTCAAAGGTGATGCAACTTAATAGTGATTATTTACTCAAATTGTGACCGAAGACAATTTGCCCTAGTTCATCTTTATCTGAAAGAAGTTGCTGCGTTTGTGCGCCAAGGGTTTTGTAACCAAGGAGCTCCTGGATCTTTATCGTGTGGATTGATTGAAGAACTTTGTAGCCAACATCTTTCTCAAGTTGGTGTGTTAGTCACGTACTTGGATTCGTACATCAATTGGTTAGTCACGTACTGGGTGCCGTGCATTGAAATGAGAGATTGTCACTACATTACAAGTCCAATTGTGTATTGGGGTAAGGGTTAATTGTAGGTTGGTATAAGGAACTAGGATTCCTTTACTTGTAATTGCTTGTTTTGATAATAGTGGATTTTCGGGAGTGGTGACCTTAAATTCACCCGGTAGGATTTTGTCTCGGTGGTTTTCTCCATTCGTAAACAAATCACCTGTGTTAAATTTAATTTCTGCTATATTTAGTTATTTGGTGATTTGTTTGTTCTACCACGTGTATTGCATGTTAAATTGACTTAATTAATTCATTTGCCTAATTAATTGGTTAATTTACCTAAGGGGTCAATACATTCTTAGCCTATCAGGATCTTTCGCTATCAATAGTTGCCAGAATAGTTGACAGAGTATCAAATCTTTAGTATTGTCATCAATTCGTAAAATAATGACATTCCTAAATAATAAAGGGAAAAAACCTGTAAACTAAGCTGGAAACTGAACCAAACAGGAATCACAGTGTTAGAATAAGAATCATGGCCGCAGTTACAACCCATTCCAACAACTCTGGACCTAGTTTATAACCCTCAAGGAAACATAAGCTAAGATCCTTAGACACAATTACAAACTAGGAAATTCTAAAGATGGCCGTGTGTTGAATGTAAACCAACTTTCTGAATTTTTTTGGTCTTTGAACTTGGATTTTCCTGAATTTGTTGCTGCCTGTGTCATGTATTTTCCTTTTATCTGAATTCATGTGTGTATTTTCTTTAAGAATTTTCATTCGTTGTACTAATTAAATGTTGAGCATTTTCCAATTGAAGAAACTTACGCAGCCTTAGTACTACATGATTGTTTATCTTTTCATTTATTATGTTCTTTATGTGATTATCATTTGAGAATTAAATGATGTGCCTAGGCATCAACATGAATATTATGGTATAGAATCTAAAAAGCAACATAAGAGAAACCCATTAAGCTGCCAAAAGGTTATATTTTAGGATACCACTGGCAGTTTTTCCTTGAAGAATTTAGTCTTGTAAAGTTATCTAATCTTGAACTGGTTCGAATCTTGTAGGTGTTTATGGTTTTTTATTACTAATGTTACTGTAGTGGTTATCTTGAGGTTGTTCCACTAGTACGAAATTGAGTGATTTGGTAGGGAATCGTATTTTTAATATAGAATTCCAAATATTGGAGTGCTGAAACAAAATCAGAATATGACACTTGTTATGTGTAATATATATATTTTATATTTTATTTTTTGATAGGTAAATTGTTATGAGTAATATTGTTTAAGTTGGATTGGTGATTGAGTCATCTTCTATTGTGGAGTTAACCCTATAAATGATACATGTGTATTAGGGTTTATTAATTTTTAACCCGAAGCTTGACATCTTGGTTTTCATGGTATTACCCACAATCAACCATTGCCGACTACATGGTATCAGAGAAACTATGTAAATTGTAATAACTTCTCTCTTTTTTGGGGTCTTAGAATAAAATTTCCATCTTGAAGGTCAAATCTCCTTATGGATTGCATTTACTAATTTTTACATTAAGCTTTATTTGTTCTTGTAATAAAGGGTGTTTTAAAGTCCTACTCCTTGGAAAGCTATTTCCATATTGTTTGTAGGGTTTCTAGCAGGAAGGAAATAGCTGGACTTTTGAGAGTATCTAGCTATCTCAATATAAGCTCCCCGTCCCTGGTATAAACTTAAAATTTGTTTGATTGGCTGTTTGCCTTATGCAGTATCCTTTTTCTGCTTTTTTGGACTTTTTTAATTTAGGATTATACCCTTCTTAGGGGAAATTCCGTATACTTGCCTTGCACTGAAATTGTTTGTCCATTTTATGCCGTTTATAGTTTCATAATTCATTAAATATGACCAGGAGTAGAATGACTAGTACATATTTAAGATGAGAAAAGTCAGCAGTAGGGGTGGTCAGTGTAGGTCAACAACCTGGAGGGTATCAGAATTTGTTTCAAAACCTTGAGGGAAGTCCTGTCTTATTATGGTAAAATGTGCCATTGTTACTCTTCAAAACATCAGAAGGCATTCTGTAATTTGCCCACCCTTTTGCCCTTTTAAAAGCACTTATAGTTCCCTAGCATTTCCTGAAGTTTTATTATTGCTTTTACTTATTCGGTTTCCACATTTATGTAATTTCCTGGGGACTTGTTGGAACCATGTCACATCTCCATGGTATTTCTCTATTTTGAAGTCTTGAAATTTCTGTTGATGACATATAAACCTTGATCTAATGTATCATCAATTTATATTGTCTTGAAGGGCTTCGCGTTGGTTTTGTCTGTTTTTTGTTCTTTACGTCCTATTGGGGGTTTACTTCATCACCAACTTGATTCTTGCTGTTGTATATGACAGCTTTAAAGATCAGGTATGGTTTATTTCATCTTCTTAAGCTGCCTCTAAGCATGGACAATAAGACACAGCTATTGTATCTGTGTTCATCTATTCATTTCAGCTGCTGGTAAATTTTTTACTACTTAATGTTCAAGAAACAGCTATGTTTAGTTTCTTCTTGTTTCCTCAAGAAAGGATACAAATGCATACATTCACATCTCTTATTTGTTGTAGTTTGCAAAACAAGTTTCTGTGATGGACTCTACAAGGAGACAAATCCTGGAGAAAGCTTTTAATCTCATAGATAAAGATGTAAGAATGGTTGTCTCTATAGGCTAAATCTTCTCTAAGCATGCTTCGGCAACAAGCTTTTCCAATTTTCTTGATCTACTTCTTTTGAATGATATGTCTTGCTTATGTCTTTGATTAAAATTTTCATCTTTGTACTTTGTTTTTGACTTTGAGACAATCCTATTTAGATGGTATTCTTTATATCTTTTTGATAAGTAGTACTCTTTAAATCTTAAAAGGAATTTTTGCTTCTAGACTCGAGGGAGATACATTCTTACTTAAATACAAAAGAAAATAATGTTCGTCTTATGTCTTCTTTGAAATAACATCACTGGAATCATAATGTTCAAGGGCTTGGATTATATGTAATTTATATAATGTTAAGGAGTGTTGTGGAAAACAATTAGCTGCTATCAGGAAGCAAACCAACAATTTAATTTGAGCTCATGGATGGTCAGACACATTAACACTAACGCCCTTCTTTGCATGAATTACTGCCTGACTGTAGTGAAGGAGTGAGCAGGCCTTGCACATGTAGAACAAAAGTAATTAATCACAGGTGGAGATTAAGTGTTTCCAATCTATCAGTTTGATTACTAGGGTTTATAAGATCCTTGCTTGAATAGGTTGAAAATGGCCCTGGACAAGAGGGTGTTAGAACCCCAAAATGCCATTGTAAGAGGAAGACAGATTTTGGACTCTCTATTGCTTACCAATGAATATTTAGATAGTCACATAAGGTAAAGCACACCAGGGGTTTTGTCCATGATAGATTTGGAGAAAGCCTATCTATCAAAAAAAAAAAAAAAGATTTGGAGAAAGCCTACAGACATGTGCATTGGAATTTCCTCTTGTATATGCTTCAGCGACGTGAGTTTGATTCTAGGTGGAGGAAGTGGATTTTTCCACGATTTGTTTTTCAATGCTTGTGAATGGAATCTCAATTGGCTTTGTTCAAAGCTCACAGGCTGAGACAAGGAGTGCCTTTATTCCTTTTTTTGTTTATCATTGTGATGGAGGTGCTTAGGACGTTGTTGGAGAGAGCAGGGGGAAGCAACTACTTATTAGGGTTTTCAGTTGGTGACCTTTTTGCTAATCAATTAATGATCTCACATCTTCTGTTTCCGGATGATACTTTGATCTTTTTTAGGGCTCATTCAGAGCAATTGTGGCAATTGAAAGCAATTTTTGTGTAGTTTCAAGTTATATCTAAATTGAAGATAAATTTGGGGAAATTGGAATTGGTTCCAGTTGGAGATGTGTCAGATATTGAAGCTTTGACCAGTATTTTGAGATGCAAGGTAGCTTAAATTCCCATAACATATTTGGGTCTTCCTTAGGTTCCCCTTTCAAAGAAAAATTTGTGGAATAGCGTAATGGAGAGGTGTTTGGCTGGTTGGAAAAGAATGTAACTTTTTAAGGGTGGCTGACTTACTTTGATAAAGGGCACTTTATCCAACCTTCCTACTCTAAATCCTGTACGGATATGGTATATTCTGGATTATGGAGACGAGATGGAGTGGATGAGCTAATGCTAGAATCCTTTCACCGGAGGTTTTTTGATATTAGATCCTATAAGGTGTTATACTTTTCTTCTTTGTCTGATTTACATGATAGTTGTACTTTTCATGCATCTTTTTGATTGACTTTTTGCTGTGTCCGTAGTACACCGTCTATGTATGTGGGTTCATTGTACTCTTTCATTTTATTTTCAATGAAGTATTATTACTTATCAAAAAAGAAAAAGAAAATAATTGTGAGTGGGGAAGTTTGGATGACAGGTCCTTCTTGCCTAATGTGGTATATTTGGATGACAAGTCCCTTTTTTTTTTTTTTTTAATATTTTAAATGCTCTGTTTCTTCTTGTTTTTCTGCCATTCTTTTGTATACATCCCTGTAATAGGATAGTGCTTTTTTAATGAATTTCTATTACTTATATATATATATATATATATATATTTATAAATAAAATTTTTTGAAGAAATTTTATTTGAGCCCCCAATAGCCTTGTGTTATCCTTGGTGCTTATAGAAGTACCTCAATATTTGAGGTTAGGAGTTCAAAGTTCAAAGCACCCTGTGCTTCACTGGTATAACATTTAGATTTAAGGATAAGGTAACTCTTTCTGTCATGTGCAATGACAAATAATGAATGCCCTGGTATAGAGTGAGTTTCAAAATTGAAGGGAGCAAAAGGGCAAGAGGAAGGCCCAAGAGGAGATGGATAGATTCAAGGGGCCGTGCTAAAATACAATTTCCAAGAATGTGATAGAGGATGTGGCTCTAGTTAGAGCTGATGATTACCTCCGTAGTCTTTTTAGGTGAGTTGAGTTGAATGTAAGATCCTAAATGCTTATGAAAGCTAAATGAATGGTACAGAGTGCCCAGTCACTTGATGATGAAACTTTGGGATAGTGTTTCAGAAAACTTAGTTAAAATAGAAGGAAGAAAAAATTGGTGAGATTTCATGCCTTGGAACTGGATATTCTATTGACATTGTTTATCTAACAAGTTTGTGTATTGTATAAAAGACAATTGATAACACCTGTTGAATCCATTGACGTATCAATAGATATTAACATGATGGTGTTCTCTGAATTTATAGTATGTATGAGTTCATATTTATATCGAATGAATTATAACACCACCCCCCCCCCCCCCCCCGTTTTTATTTATTTTTCAAAATACAGCCCTTGTGCTGTCATCCTTGTTTTATGGCATCATGACTTCTTTTTTTATTATAATGATTTTGGTTAGTTTCTTTTACATTTAAATATAGTTGCATTTGTTATTGTTGACATACATATTTATTTATTTTTTGGCCCCTTTTTTGTGCTTTAACAGAATCATGGATTTCTTGATAAAGAGCAATGCATTAAACTGTTTGAGGAACTGAATAACTACAGGTATTAATGGCACCACTATCTTTAACATGCTTTCATAGTTATTTTCTTTTATCGTACATTGTTGAATGTTTTTTGAAATTCTGTTGGTTAATAGGAAGAAATGGAAGGCTCTTGTGTCACTGAACGTGGCCCTAAGCAAAATAGCCTCCTCTCTTAAATAAATAAATAAAAAAGTTTCAGGATACAATGACACCCTAAAAAGCATTGGGCAATGGAATTTTATACAGTCGTCTGGTTTTGACTTTTTGATTATATTTTTCCACTTTGTGTTGTATCTCTTCTGCTCGGAACTTCTTTCTTTCATCTTCTACTAGAGGGATGTGTGAACAGTGCATGCTAGTAGAAAGTAGATAACCCAAAAAGTCTGGCTGTGGGCAGGAAAATATATAGTATGTTAATTCAATGGTTTTTTAAAGTTCTGCAGGTAGGAACAATAAGTTCTTTGGAATCTACTATATTGTCCTTGGTAAGTTGCAAGAGAAAGGACAATAGGGTCATACTGGGGCATAGGAAGAATCTCGCATGATTGTGTAGATTTTCCAGTCTACAGTTTTTCAAATTAAATTGATAGGTTGTGGTTTTTTTATTGAGGGAAATGATCTTGAAAAATATTACTAACTCAAGAAGAGACTTTTCTGATTTTCCATAAATGAACTTGTAGGTGAACACAACTCATGCACACACATGGGATTGAATTTGTGATTCCACTCTCCACCCTTAGGGGAAGGAGATGCCATTTGAGATCTTTTATGAGTTGCTTTTTAGTGTTTTAATGGTGGGGGTGGGGGGTGGAACACAAGTTCATACACTTGTAGTTCAAAGTAACTTATCCAGGAGTGGGAAGTGCTCAGTTGTTGTTATTTTGAGAAACTCTCATCCAAATTCTTGTGCATATTGAGATTGGAGATTCTTGTGCAATTGTGCCTTTCTAACTACTCTTAGTTATCCAATTACAATTTCCTGATTCCTCTGAAAAGACGAAATTGAAATTAATGTCCTTGTCAATTTATATGATTGGTATTATCATTACCTTCATTATGTGTGTATTGCTGATTTTGAAAGTAAAAATGCACAAGGAAAATTGTGGTCAAAGCTTTAATTGTTTTCTTCAATCTTTATTCTACATCTACCTGTTCTCTCATCTAACATAGATCCAAAACCCTTATCAAAACTCTTAAATAAATAATATCTGAACAGCCTCTTGACCTTTTGTTGTCCCATTATGGAACTATTTTTTTAAGCCACTTAAAGTGTAAGGATAGTTTATGTTTGAACCATTTATTGAATCGTTTTTTGAACCTTTTATTCTAATAAATGAAGTTTAACCATAAAAATGGGACAGACAATGATATACCACCCTAGAATTGAGAAAGGATCTAGGAGGCAGCCTGAAGGCAAGACATCCCACAACCACTAGCTGTTGCTTTTTAGCCTTGACATCCCTATGAGCAGAAAGGGAGCTTCAAGAAGCTCCAGTGAACTACTCATCAGGAATCCTATTATAGAGAAAATTGAGAGGAAACTTTCTGGTTGGAAACATTTATATTTGTTGAAGGGTCATAGACTGACTTTGTTAAAAAGTACTTTTTCGAGCTTTCTGACCTATTATCTATCCTTGTTCACTGTTCCTAAATTTGTGGCTGATAGAATAGAGAGGATTTAGAGGGATTTCTTACGGGGGGCGTCAGAGGAAGAATTCAAACACCCATTAGTGGCTTGGAGCAAGATTTACTCTCCTATTGAGTTTAGGGATTCAGAGGATTGGGGTTTTTAATAAAGCGTTACTAGGAAAATGGTTATGGTGCGCAAATGAAGTCAAACATTTGTTGTGTCAGGAAATTGCATCCAAATATGGTTAAAGACAGAGGGGGTTGGTTTACTAGAGTTGATATAGAGACTGATGGTTGTGGGTTGTGGAGGAGTATTAGAGCAGGTGGGGAAGGCTTCTTCACACCTGCGGTTTATGAGGTGGGAGATGGCAATCATATTTGGTTTTGGTTTTGGTACGATCCTTGGGGAGTGGGCACTTCCTCCAAAAGATCTTTAGCCTGATCTGTTTGTGTGCTCTGTTTCTATGGAGGCTTTGATTTGTGATGTGCTGATTTCTTCTCCAAACGGGTAGAGTAGTAGCCTAGAAAGCACGGTCATGGCAATTTGCTTGCCGTGCCCATGTTGTATGCGTACGGGACACGGCGTACACTTGGGACTCAGCTGCATGCGTCCTTCCCTTTTATTTATTTATTTATTATTATTATTATTATTATTATTATTTTTAAATCGGACACGACCTGACACTTCCAAGACATGGCAAAGACACTGCTGGGACACACCTCATGCAAAAAATAAAAAATACTAAGAGTTTGTTCGGAAACAGCTTATTTAGCTAAAAGCTTGAAACTAAAAACTTTTTGTTTAAAATATTGTAAATAAAGCTAAAAGGTAGCTAAAATAGTATAGTGGGACTCATGAATAGTACCAAAAAGTGCAATGTCAAACGCAACGTCAAACGCAACCTAACTAACCCAAATCTTCTTCATTTGGTGATTTCCCCTTTTGCCCTTTAGTTTTGTCTGTGTGTGCATAGCTTAATGATTTCCCCCTTTTTCCCTTTTATTTTGTACGCGTGTGCTTAGGTTAGTCCCACTTCTTTTTAAAATTTTATTTTATGAGTTTTAACTTTTTATTATTCTTTTTTCATTATTTAGGTAGACAATAGATATATGTATATATACATTGGCTAGGCTTTAATATACTTACAATAGATTTTTTAACAATTATTTAAAAACAAATAATATTTTTGTTATAAAACTAATTTTGTAAACTTTTAAATTATATACATATATATAATTAATTATATACGTATCCTTGCCACACCCATATCCTAATTTTTTAAAAATTGCCATGTTGTCGTACTGCGTACCCATATCCGTGCAAGTGCATCCTTGGTAGTAGTTAGAGTTTACAGTTTTATAGAGCTTTTCACTATTGGGAATTGGAGGATGCGTTTTCCTTTTTTCAGCTTCTTTATTCTAAGTTTCCTAGGGGGGAAGAAGATGATAGGTTGATTTGGAGTTTGACTAGTAGTGGTTATTTTTATCTACGTTCCTATTATAACTATATTTTTGGCTGCCTTGCTGCTTCTTTCCCATGGAAGAGCATTTGGAGTGTAAAGGGCCCTAAAAGGGTGTTGTTCTTTTTTATGGGCAGCAGCTCCATATTCGTACAATCGATAACCTTGTTAAGAGGGGACTTCCCCTGGTTAATTGGTGCTGCATGTGTTGACTATCGGTGCTGTGGGGAAATTGTGGAGCATCTTTTGCTTCATTATGAGTTTTCTCATGCGTTGTGGAGTGAAGTTTTCCTAATGTTTGGGATTCAGTGGGTGATGCAAGAAAAGGTAGCATCTTTTCTGCTTAGGTGGCAGAATTGGTCGGGGAAGCATTCCTCAAATGTTTGGAATTTGGTACTAGCATGTTTGATGTGGTTAGTTTGATGGGAGAGTAACAGCCCCACTTTTGAGGTTGCTATGAGCTCTATAGATCATTTGTAGTCCTTGCTAATCCGGATTTTGTTTGATTGGTCTTGGGTTTGGAGTTTTACGCATTGTTCTGCCATTTTTGATTTCCAATATTTTGCTATAATTTCTATTTGATTTGCTTGTAATTGTTTTAAACACCATGTTCATCATCGTGAACACAAAGTGCCTTTTCTTTTTCTCTTTTTTGATAAGTAATGTACGAAATTTTATTAAAAAAACCAAGTACACTGGAAGTGTACTAGAGTGGCACAAATTAAGAGCCTAGATTACAACGACCTATAAGGTCGGAGAGAGAAAAACAAGTATAAAAAGGCAAAACTACACTCCAGTCAAGGAGAGTACGGAAAAAGAGAGATTTAATGTCAAGAATAGACTGTTTACAATCCTTAAAGCATCTAGCATTCCGCTCCCACCATAAGCACCAAAACAAGCAATGTGACTCAGACCTCCTTAAATCTATATTTCGTTGCCTACCAAACTTGCCCTGCCAAGAAGCTAGCAACTCACTAACTTTATATGGCATAACCCAATGAATACCAAACAAACAAAAAAACCATGAACCACAATTCATAAGCTATAGGACAATGAAGGAGAATGCGATCCATTGATTCCCCTCACCTTTTACACATAAAACACCACTCTATCACAGCAATATGCCTCTTCCAAAAATTATCTGTAGTTAAGATCTTACCTAAGGCAGCAGTCCAAGAAAAGTACGCTACTCTAGGAGGAACCTTCGATTTCCACACCATTTTCCAAGGGAAATCAATAACAAAAGAAGGAGATAATGAGTGATAGAAATCTCGAACCTCAAAACCTCTACTTAATGCTGGCTTCCAGTAAAGTCTGTCAACACAAGCACCCTGCACATTTATCGAATAAAGCACATCCCAAAACAAATAGACCAATGCTTCCTCCCAATCCTGTGGAAGACGATGAAACCGAGCGTCCCAATGCAGCTGCCCATTAGAGAACTGCATAACCTCCGACACTAAAGACTCCTTATTCCGACTAATACTATACAATTCTGGAAATGCTACCTTAAGGGTGTGTTTGTTTAGAGGTGAAACAGGGTGGATGAAAAATTTTGGAGGAAAGATAGGAGGGAAAACTTTTTTGGATTGTGTTTGGTTAGGTGGGGAGGAAGGAAAATAAATGGTGGGGCCCAGGTATTTTCTCCCCAAGCCCACCAAAATATTCTCTCCAAAATGGAGAGAAAACTGAGTGAGGATGAATTTTTTCTTGATTGACAAAAATGCCCATGTGCATTTTCAAGTTGCCTTTATTTTTTTTTTTCTTCTTAGTAACGTTGCCTTTGGCTTATATATATATTGGGCAACGTTGCCTCTTTTTTTTTTTTTTTTTTTTTTTTTTTTTTTTTTTTTTTTTTTTTTGATTTTCTAGGGCTTGGGCGTGATAGATGTTTTTTTTTTTTTTTACTGGGCGTGATTTTTTTTTTTTGGGACATGATCTTTTTTTTTTATAATAAATTTGGGTGATTGCTCTTTTTTTGTAGTTATTTGTCGCTTTTTTGTTTTAATTGGGCACAATTCTTTAACAAGGGTATATGGGTAAATTTATTCAAACCCATTTTTTTTATTTTTTCACTTTTTCACTCCCAACCAAACAAATAAGAGATAAAATAAAATATTTTTTATCCTCTCACTTTTCTATCCTCTCACCATTTTCTGTCCTTTCATTTTTCCACTCCTCCAACCAAACAGACTTTAAGAGAACAATCCCTGCACCATTCATCTTCCCAAAACTTTACTTTAGTACCATCACCCACATCAAACTGAAGGAATTTAGAAAAGTCCAGCTAGCCACTTCTAATGGATTTCCACAAACTAACACCATAAGTCCCTGTCACCAGTTTGGTGCACCATCCACCCCCTCCATCCCCATATTTTGCCACAATAACCTTCCTCCAAAGGATATCTCTCTCCGTTCCATATCTCCATAATCATTTGCCTAACAAAGCAGAATTAAATCGTCTCAGCCATCGAATCCCTAAACCTCCATTCTGTATCGGCATACAAACCTTAGCCCGTTCCACCAAAGAAATCTTAGGAGCATCAATACCACTCCGAAGAAAGTCTCTTTGTAGTTTCTCCATATGATTAGCCACCTTTACTGGAATAGGAAAGAGAGAAAGGAAATAAGTAGGTAAGCTGGATAGAGTACTCTTAATAAGAGTTACTTTGCCCCCTTTAGATAAATACATTCTCTTCGATCTAGCTAGATGCCTCTCCATCTTTTCCAAAATAGGGTTCCAAATTGTCTCCTCTTTATGTGTAGCACCCAATGGAAGGCCCAAGTATTTCAAGGAAGAGAAGTCTGCCTACAGCTCAAAATCTCCACTAAATCCTCCATATTAGGCATGATACCAATCGGTACCAATTCTGACTTGAACAAATTAATTTTTTGCCCTGAGACCACTTCAAATCTAGCAAGAATCCCATGCAAAGCAGCTAAATAATGTGAATCAGCATCATAAAAAATAAGTGTATCATCTACAAATAAAAGATGGGACATTGTAAGCAATGTACCAGCTGCATTACCTACTAAGAAACCCGAAAACTGTTCCAAAATAGCAGCTGTATCTAACATACGACTCAAAGCCTCTATGACAATATCAAAAAGGAGTGGAGATAGTGGGTCCCCTTGACAAACACCCCTAGTGCTTCCAAAGATATCAACTGGGGTATCATTTAGCAGAATAGAAAATTTGACAATTGATATACACCACAAAATCCACCTTCTCCATTTTTCTGAGAAGCCACACCGCCTAAGTAAGTACATAAGAAAATTCCAATTCACATAATCATAGGCTTTCTCAATATCCAACTTGCAAATACCCCCAGTGCCCCTGACTTCAACCTACTGTCTATACATTTAAAAGCAATTAAAACATAATCCAAAATCTGCCTACCTTTAACAAAGGCGTTCTGTGAATTTGAAATAAGACTATGCGCCACCCTATGCAAACAATTATCTAAATAAGAACTACTCATCATTTTAATCCTTTTTTCAACACTGGATCTATGATCTAATAAAGAAACTATTAACCTGTGCATTTCAAAATTCAAATGTTGTTGCATTGGTTCTTTCCTCAAGAGATCAACTTTTTGTATAAAATCAAGGTTCTTGTATTTATCATAGGTTTCATTAATTGTGCTGCTAGCTTGTTGATGTGGAAAGCACAAACAAAGATTTATTTTAATTTAGTTTTAATTCTTATTGGAGTCAATTGAATTTTATTTTAGGCCCTAGTATCCAATTAGGTTTGTTAGTATTTTTATTTAGTCTAGGGTATTTTTGTAATAAGTCAATCGAGGTTACCTATGTTAGTTAGATTTTAGTAGTCTATATAACAAGGTATTGGAATCTTTTTGAGGAGGATTATTTTGATGAACAAAATTTCAGTTGAAATCATCCCAATGGTCTAGTGTCGACTCTAGCCAACCCTAAGTGCTGACTCCTAGAAGTTTTCTCATGCTAGGTGCTGATTACTAGAAAGTCTAGGTGCTGACTCATAGTTTCTCTATCTTTATGTTTCTAGTTATTTACTTTTGTTGTTGCATCGTTCTGATTTGTGCCACGTCACTTGTGATGTTGATTTTGTGAATCTTGAAGGATGTCTTATATATATTTTTTGTAGGACTTTGCCAGAAATATCAAGAGAAGAATTTGAGTTGATATTTGATGAGCTGGATGATAGTCATGATTTCAAGGTATGTCCATTTACTTAAGCTCTTGGTTAGACTAAACTAAATTCTAGCGATATTTATTTTTATTTTTTATTAGTGTTCAAAACTTTTCTTTGTCATCTGTTTGAACAATCCATCATTGGTGTAAAAATTTTACATTTAGTCATTTTGCTAAATTTTTAATCATTTTTGTTTTTAGTGTCATGGATATGTTTGCTAGCAAATGTATACAGCACCGACTAATGCACATAAGACTTCGATATTTAGTTTGTAATGTTCATGAATATAAGGAAGAATACACTTTGGTTGTAGAGTGCTTCTTGTATTTCATAACAAGCAGATTTTGTTTCCTTTTTAGGCAAGATAACATCCTTGCCTCCCATATCTAGAAATACATATAAGGCATTTGGTTTGGGTCATCTTTCAAGATTCCTTATTGGAATGCAAATAGCTCAAGGGAATTTGGATCCCCATAAAACCCCACTTCTATTGGAATATGGATTTACTTGAAAAAAATGTGGGTATTCACATTCCCAAGACTAGGATCGTTATCTTTTTTATTTTATTTTTTTATTTTTTTATAAATTTTACAAAAGTGACAATGATACCCCATTTAATACTCTCTTACTATCCAAAGTATAACTTTTTCATCTTACACATTCGCCCTCCTATCTTTTCATTCTTTGTCTGATTTGTTGCTCTACCACTCTCTCTCTTTGCTTGGACACGATTGCTTGACCATTACCACTATGGTGAGTATTGCTCTTCCATGCCTAGGTTTTCTTTAATCCATTGCATTTTTTATGTTTTACATTTGTTATGATATCTCAATTTTGATAACCTTTTTGGGAAGTATGCATGGCCTAGACTTCAATTTTGAGAACTAGCTTCCATAACCCATTGTAGTCTTTCTTGCATTGTCTCCTTCTGGGACTAAGATATATTTTGCTCTAGTTTTTATTTTATTTATTTATTTTAGATCATTTTTATTTTATATAATATAATAGGGATAGACTGTGAGATTTACTTTTTTTGGTTTAATTTTGTATTCTGTTGTTTATACTATTGGTTCCTAGGCAATATTTTGCATCTAAATATTAATGCACCGCATGCTCAAAAACCTAAATGCTGGGGGGGCATATCCCACCCCACCCTCTTTCAGGAACTTTGTTTATTTTTAGTGCTTAGTAACCAGATCAAATTCTTTTATTAAAATTATTAGTTGCCTAGACATCCAAATAAGTAAAAAAAGGGTGATCCTTAAATATGATCTAGCCTTATTATAGAGTTTCATTATTGATTCTTGCCTAGACCCTAGACATCGGGAATCAACACTTTGCTATATGTTATTGATCTCTAGCCTTTACTGATTACTGATTAGTGGTGGGACCTAAATTTTTCTGTTTTGTAATAAGGATTAAAATGTGTAAGGACAAAGTTGGAGACAGAGATGTCACTTTCACTTGTCTGGTACTGGGGATGGAAGCTTGGAAGAAGGATGAAACTTGCCCTTGATTGTTAGAAGAGAATTATGATAAGGAAGAAAGAGAATTTTAATTATTATTATACCCTTGTATTAATTTTTTTGATATATGATGCAGATAAATTGGTGAAATTGCGAAGACCCTTTGTGTTCATCTCATTATTTGGCCTCCCCATAATAAATCCAAAAGGAATATTTAATTTTGAAGAATTATCCTTTTGTTTGAGTAAGGTAATTTGAGTCCTGTGTTAACGGAGATCAGATAGGATCCTGCTGTGATCCTCGATCTCTTCCTGAATTTTGGATCAATTGGATGATGCATAGTGGGGCTAGGTGAAACTTATTCATTCTTTTTTTCCCCTTCTACAAAACATGAAAACTGGTTATCTACTAATATTTCATCCTTTCTGTTTGCTTCATTCA
Organism: Quercus lobata; assembly: GCF_001633185.2. NCBI lineage: Eukaryota > Viridiplantae > Streptophyta > Magnoliopsida > Fagales > Fagaceae > Quercus > Quercus lobata. The sequence continues at coordinate 38,922,892 of NC_044911.1, forward strand.
CTTTTCTTCCTTCCTAACATAGAGGCTTCAATAAAATAAAATTTTGACACCCTGATATTAAATTTTGATCTTCTAGTTGTGCTAGAAGGGTAAAGAACGTAGTGTGATAACTCAACTTGCTTCATCATTCACACAAGTCTACCATTTGCTTACCACTGCATGACTGTTTTTGCCTTTGCTTGGGATTCAGTGTTCTCACATCATTTATCTTTCAACAACGCCAATTCTAGAATGCAAATCATTACAAGTGGTAAACAGCTTATTTTTGGTCAACAGGATTACAAGTGGTGCAACCTAATAATTTGAAAGAACAATAAAATTTGGTTTTTCTTTTCCTTGTATTTTAAACTGTTTTTTACTAGAGATGGACATTGTAGAAGAAAAATGTTATTATTACTATCATTTATTGTATGTGTATTTCTCTGATTTGTTTGCTGAACTTCATCTTTTGACTTGTAGATCAACCTAAATGAATTTTATTACCTTTGCAATGCCATTGCTCTAAAATTCCCGAAGGAAGAGCGTGTAAGTCTGAAATGCCCTAGATCTAAAACATCAATAAGCTTCTTTTTGAGTGACAGAGCATTATATTGCATCTTTGATACTATGTATTTTGGTTGCAGGAATCTTGCTTTGAATATTTTCCATCAGTCTACAATTCACCCTGCTCTAAAAAGTTGATAGGCTTTGTGCGGAGTCCTATATTTGGATACATTATATCCTTCATTCTCATACTGAATCTGTTTGCTGTTATTGTGGAAACAACGGTATGACCTCTATTGTGATAGAATTGGTGCTTTTCATTTGCCACAATGGCTTGGTCAACATATAGGGTTCATCGCCTTGGATTTATTTGATATTTATGAATTAAAGTTCCGCTTTAATATTCTTGTTTGATGCCTTTAGTGGTATGATCTTATTGCTTATGAATAGACTTGCATTGACTCTTTAAGGATGTAATTTCTAGATGCTATTTGTTGTCAAAGTTCATCATTGTGGTGTAAAAATAATTTATTTTTCCATCACTGCATGTTTCAAATGAAATAGAATTCAAACGGTCATAGTTATTTTTCTGTGGTGTTTGTCATTTGGTTCTTGATTGGCTTTCCCAGCCCCCTTCCCCTATCTCATACCTGAGGGGACCCTTTTAATTATTCCATGCAAATGGAATTGAGAACATGTTCAACAGGCATCAGCTTTCGAGGATCTTTAACTGCCAAAATGAGAAAGAGGAATTTGCAATTTTTGGAGACAGATGCAACTATCAATTTTAATATGAGTGTTAACACGTCTATGTGAATTTATTATTTTTAGTATGTATATTATTCTTTGTTTTAGGGTTTTATACTGGCAGAATAACCGGAGATACTAAAGATACTGAGGATGATGATTGCTATGAGTAGTGTTTACATAGGGCACATTTGTTACACTAAATGGAGTTACAACAGTGATGATAATCTTTATTACTAGAAATAAAAGGTGTTGTAATGAAATAACTAAACATATTCATACATTTGATTGTAAGTTGTAACATTAGGAAATATCTTAGCTATTCAATGTTTCCTAAAAGGAATAATTTTTAAATTTGAGAGAGAGGTTATATTTTTATTATTTTTTTATTTTTGTAATTGTTATGTGTATATGGATAGTTTGTATATTTGTAAATATATTAATTTTAGAAATTATTATGACTTTTCTTTGTAATAAAACCATAACTAAACTATAGAATAAATAAACCATAGGAATAACTATTATATTACAGTGTCTATTACAGTCTACTAAACATACTCATAGTAAGGGGTAAATGTGTAATAATGTAGGTTGACAACAAGAAGTAAATGATGATGATGATAATAATAATAATAATAATAATAATAATAATAATAATAAAATTTGCAAGTTTCTTGGAAAAAATGTATTACATCCTCATAATTCTCCATATTCCTAGGATAGTGGGTGAATCTTTACTTGTTTCTACAAATTAATAAACAAGTTGTAAGCGTCATGACATCAAGTACTGATCATGCAATTTTCGGTTGAAGCGTCCTCTAAATTGTACTCCTTTTTTGGCCTAGATTGCAACGAGTTTGCAGCTTGAGTTGCTCATGAATACAGTGCTGGGTAATTCTTTTTCCCATATTTTGTCAGCTGTGGATGTGTCACTATTGAATAAGTAAATCCTAGACCCCAAAACAATCGAGTCTTAGAAGAGGAATGTGTTATGATCTTAATGTCCCACATGGATTAAGTATAAGCTTAACCATGTGTTTATAAGCTTTTGAGCACCCTCCCCTTGTAAGCCGGTTTTTAAGGATGAGTTCTACTCATGGGTTTGTAACATTTGGTATCAAAGCCAACCACCACTTCGAGTAATCGGACGTAGCTCATTGAGTATGGGATCAAATAAGTTGCGGTTTTGCGGTCGGATCTCGGAGGGGGTGACCTAGAGGCTAGATTAAAATTACTGATAGGTGAGTGGAGCCACCAAAAAGAGAAAAAGCTACCATTCGGTTAGTGTCACTAGAGTGAGCCGTTGTGGATGTTGGCTGCGGAGTGTGGTGATATGTTATGATTCTAATGTTTCACATGGATTAAGTATAAGCTTAACCATGTGTTTATAAGCTCTTGAGCACCCTCCCCTTGTAAGCCGGTTTTCAAGGGTGAGTTCTACCCATGAATTTGTAACAGAATGCTTTTACATGTTAACTAACAAAGACACCTAGTTAAGTTCTAATTGCACATATGATGTCAGAAACATTCTACCAGTCATTTTTGTCAATTGATTCTGGGTCAACATCCTGAATGATGTTAGTGGTCCAGATTTATTTACCTTAAGAACAGCCATTTCCACTACTCTTCACATGTCATCATTTTCAGTTAGGTTTTAGAATTAGAAAATTGATGATATGTCTACCATCCGATACCTGGTCTATTTGATTTCAAACGATAATACCGATGTCCATTCTTTAGGATGATGAAAGGCTCCAGCACACTTAATAAAGTGAGAGATGAGGCCATTAATAGGGATATTTTGGCATTAAAAGGAAAGTAATATTTCCCTCTAACATTCTTAGAAAGGAGTGAGGAAACCTTTCTAATCAATGTTGGGAGAGAGCCCATTAATATGAATCTTTTGGCATTAAATGAAAAGTAATATTTCCCTCATTCTCAGAAAATACTGAGGAAGCCTTTCTAATCAATGCTCCATTAACAGAGATACTCTTTGACCTTCTTGCAAGTCAAAACAAAAAATCTGACAAAACCAAGAATCAAATATTTAAATTCATTTCCTGAACACTTTGATACTCAATGGCACCCCAAACTATTAATAGAGTTGTTTTTGTAGTAGAGTTGTGCTTTTGGTTTCTTGATTACTGGATCTAGAACAATTAATTGGCAAGTGGCTCATGTATCTTTATCCTGACATGTATAAATCATGCTAATGTGGAATGCTTATTTTGTTGCAGCTTGATATAGAAAATGATTCTGCTCAAAAGGTGTGGCAAGAAGTAGAGTTTGTCTTTGGTAAGCGCTTGCTGAGGATCAACTTATCTTCATATGTACATGTGTGAATTATTGCTAAACTAACAATCTATAGTCTAAAGATGTTTATGGTGAGCTTCTGAGTTGATGCAAGTCTAGCATTCGCATATCTGTAGATTCAGAAAATTAAGTCAACATAGATTTTTCAGCTACTATTCATGGTTGGCTGCAAAAATTGTCCATTAAAGGATTTTCATTGTTACAATTAGCTTGTAGTGGATTAATATATTAAAATGGCAGTTAGTGACCTTGGTAGTTATGTCAGTGATGAGAGCTTGAAATGATCCATCATAACCATGTATATATTCAATGGTTGAGATGGTCAATTCTGTTCTAACCATCAGCATTGATGTTTGGAACCAATATTGATGGCCTTCCTGAATGTTGATACCTTTTCAAGCACAAGCCGGAAGCATAAGTGTATTATATTTGAACCAAGGCTATGCTTAGGGTCTTTTAGATCACATGTGAGGGAAAGTGCAACATATGAATGCTAGATGAGAAACACAATGAAGCATGACAAGCCAGAACTTTGGAACAATAAAATTAAAATAAAGGATAGGAACCTAGGAATCAGCTCCTAGGCTTGCTTGGAGTCAGCACCATGTGAGAAAAAAAAAACCACTAGGAGTCTACAACAGACAAAAAACGAAACGAAACTTTCATTCAACGAAATCACATCTCCTTCAAAGGAGTACAATAGTTTCCTTATATAGGATACTAAATCCTAATTCTAATTAGCATAGGAAACCCTACTTATTGAATGATAGAAATACACTAAGCTTTAAATAAAAATACTAATTGACCTAATTGAGTACTGGGGCCTAAATAAAATAAAATTTTTAATTAATGTCCAAAAAGAAATTAAACAAAAACAAAATAAATTGTTGCATATAGTTAAATAAAATATAAAATAGGAAAAATAAACAAATAGATAATTAGTCTATCTATATATAAGAGGAGATTATATGAAAAATCTAACCGATTCTTTCCTTTCCTTGGGTTTATGGTCATCCGCCGGGAGTTTCGGGTTTAATACCGATATTTTAGCAACAAATCTAATAAATCTAAGTGTAAATAAATTGTTGCTTGTGGTCCCCGCATCATCAACAACACACACACACGCACAGGCAAAGGAGCATTCTGAATAATAGCTAAACTTATTGATGGCAGTCTCTATTGCTGCTAGACTGACTTTTGGACTTATTGATGCATGCTTGCTTAACAGGAAATACTTGATAATCTTGGGTAATAGTCTTCGGTAGTGATGGCAAGTGAAAAAGTAACTACTATTTTTTACATGTTCTGACTTGGGCTAGAAGTCTGTTTTGGGCTAGAACTCTGTTTTATGCTTTGAGAGTTTTCAGTGTTGGTACTCCTTTAGAAATGTTGTACTGATTAACTTGCTCCTTATTACCTGTTTGGTCTCATTACTCCAAATTATGTGTGCTATATAGACTAATCTTATTTTCTGTTTCTGAAATTAATAGGTGGCTTTTTCTTCTTCTTTTTCTTATTTTGTCTTTTTATCCCACAGGATGGATATATGTGCTGGAAATGGCTTTAAAAATATATTCATTTGGATTTGAGAATTATTGGAGGGATGGTCAAAACCGCTTTGATTTTATGGTCACTTGGATAATAGGTAATCAGATTGGAAAATAACATCCCTTTGTAGTACTATTTATTTCAATTTCTTTACAAATCAGTCTTATAGGCATCATAACAATATTGCTAAATTTGATACATGGAATTGTCTATAGAAACAACTTTTTCTATTGCTAATTGGCCCTTTTGATTATTGTGTGGAATAAACATCATTTACTTCTTTGGTTTGTGTTATTCTCTGTTCCATTTATATCACTATTGATTGATGATTCTTATGTCTGCAGTTATCGGAGAAACCTTGACTTTTGTGGCCCCTCAAGGACTTACTTTCCTTTCCAATGGCGAATGGTAGGGAATGGTTTTCTTAAAAATATTTTTCTTCTTTACATGAGAGTTCGTCATTTTCCCTCACTGTATTTGTTCTAACGCTTTGCTATTGAGTTTTTACATAATATGAAAATCTTTGAAGAATATAAGTTTCTTAGTCTAGGCATGATGACAGTTTTTTGGATGATCTTTACATGACCTTCCCATTGACTTCGTCAAATTGCTCTCAATGTAGGATACTTCTTAATGATATTTACAAGTTTCTTATAGGAAAATACCAGTGATCATACCACAGACCTATGTTTCTTTTGATGTCCACAGAACATTAAGTTGATAAATTTGATACAGGAATTTTATGGTTTATAATAGCTTTTAAAGCACTTCCTTGTCTACAATTATTTCTCCTTTGTTAATGTTAACAGGATTCGCTACCTTCTCCTCACAAGAATGTTAAGATTGATAAGGCTGCTGATGTACATCAAGCGTTACCGTGCCTACATTGCCACTTTCATAACCCTTATACCAAGTTTGATGCCATACCTTGGAACCATATTTTGTGTCCTATGTATTTATTGCTCTCTTGGTGTACAGGTAAGTTTTTTTCTCCTGCCTGCTTTCAAAGAAAGTAATTGACTAATGTAAAGATGCTCTTCTTCTTCTTCACCAATCTGTGCTTCCCTATTATATTAAATGGAAGTGCATGAAAAATGTCTAACATGTACTTACACAATTTTTCTTCAGCATATGTTTGGAAATACTCAAGTTTCTGTTATGTGTCTTCACAGATTTAAAATTTAATATATAGTGTTGAGGGTCAATTTTATACCTAATTGATTTAGACCTAGTTTCGAAAGTTCCATCAGTAACATTTTGAAGGTTGACAATTCTAATCTATAGGTCCTTATTATTTGATATTTAGACATCTGATAGCTATATCCATGTGTAATATTGAATATTTCCCCATTTATGTTACTGTTAAAACATTCTCCAAAATTTTTTTCTTCTAATATTTAGATCTTTGGTGGGCTTGTCAATGCTGGAAATGCCAGTTTGGACGGTACTGATCTTTCAGATGATGAGTATCCTTTATTCATTAATAAACTCTTTTCTAAGGTTTCATTTTTTCCAGCCATGGCGTAACTATGATATCTTTCTGTTTTATGTTGTTAATAAAAGGCTATTATAGGAAAATTCTATTAGATATTTGTATTCAATTATTTTGTAAATTGTTTATTTCTTCTGCAAAGATTTAGTTGCAACAGTAAGTGTCAATTTCTTCAGTCATTTTTCTTAACAAAATCAGCTATTTACTTTTCAATTTCAATGATTATCCAAATGGGATGGTGACACTTTTCAATTTACTGGTCATGGGAAACTGGCAAGTATGGATGCAGGTATTACTGCTGTTTTATTTGTAATTTTTGTTGAATTATATTATCCTGAATGATCATCTCTCTACATAGTGAATGATACTGTCTGTTTGGCAATTCTTTTATGATTTATGTCCTCATGAATGCTTGCTGGGATTTTCCTTTTTTTTCCCCCCTTTTTTTTTTCTCTCTTTTTATTTTTATTGTGATTTTGAGAATCTAGGCTTTCTTGACTGTACCTCCATGGTGACAAAAGATTGGGGTTCTTTATGAGGGAGCTGTTAATGGGTTGGCTACTCTGTACCTACCTGAGTAAAAATTGGAAATCTGCAAACTACAACCACTAGATCTGAAATGCATCGCAAAGATTGCATGGATCTAGACAATCCATGCATTTTGATCCCACATGGGACCCATGGATTTTATTTAGGCTCCACCTAGTGGATGGTTTGTAGAATCTCCCACATAAGAGAACTGATCTTGTGGGAACCAGTCACAACCCAAACTCCATCGGACAATTGGTTCTTATGAGTCACAGAAATGCAACCATATTCTTGGGCACATTTCTGTTCATGCATGTCCTGCCATGATAGGAAAGTGTTGTGTCTGACATGAATTCCCTCTCCTTCAAAGTGTACAAGTTAATTGGTATGATCCACGTCATTGTGTCTGTCCCAGCATCAAGGCTTGAATCCTTTTTTGGTTCAATAGAGTTACTAGCTTAGCACTAAAGCATTTTTTTTCCACCTTACAGAATATCTGTACATCTAAAATGTCAGTAAACCGCATGTAGTGCATACAACTAATATTTGGACTATAGAAGAGGTTCAGGCATATTTAAGTTGTTATCAGCAGTTCTTCCTTAATCTTGTGCTATTACTTTTATGGTTCAATTAGTTAAAAATTGAACTGTAATCGTGACCTGCACTGAGTCATTCTTTTAATTGTCATTCATCATTTCAGAGCTACAAGGAATTAACAGGAACTGCATGGAGCCTCACTTATTTTGTCAGCTTCTACTTAATAACTGTGTTACTGCTTTTAAATTTGGTAAGTTTTATTTACTATTGCTCCATTTTTTTTCCAACAATGTTGCCTGTATGTTTTTTAAAATTAATAAGTTACACAAGCACTTAGTGTGGTCTGAACCCACTATAGGAGAAGGAGGTGCCATATGAGCTAAAGCTTATTGGCCCTTTCTCCATGTGTTGCAGAAGCAAAATGCCTGCCATTTGATTGTTTTGCAATTTATGAGGCAGAGCAACTTTGTTTCTTGAATAAGATGCTGAAGAAATAGATTTTCAGTAATTGACTAAAACCAAAGTTGAAATATGTCATTACAATTTTGTTTGCTAAAATTTAACATAGAGAGTGACAGTAATTACCTTTATGTATGAAGCATTCATACGTAGTAACTTCACAAGGGTCAGCCCATCACAAAGAACAGTTTTGGTTTGGCTAAGTTAGGGGCCCCGATTCCATCCTAAAATTTTTACATGTGACTCCAAACAGGGTTGTTGAGAATGACTTACTTTTAACATTTTAAAGATTTTCTTATTGGGAATTTGGAATATGAGAAGCCTTTGCTGCTGTGGCATTCTTGTCTTAATTTTAAATTTATTTGTGTAGTAAATGAAGAAGCTCTACTTGGAAAAAAATGCCCCTTTGCTTGATGTGGGTAATTTTGAGTGAAAGAAACAGTTATACATTTTAATGATATTGAGCTCTCAGTTATCAATATGATATCATTATTTTTTTAGGTAGTTGTAGTTTGAAATGGGCTCGAAAGTATGGTACTTTATAAGCATGTTCTAATGTAGAGTTTATTTATTCTACTTATTTTAGGTTGTAATTTTTGTGAATTGTATTGCTTTAGGTTTGCTTTATAATTTCCTGTTGACATTATGTGTTCCTCTTTTCAAAACAATTGTGTATTAATTACCCAAACAAATGAAGATTAACTTTAGAGTTTGTTTTTCATGTAATTTCAGATTGTAGCTTTTGTATTGGAGGCATTCTTTGCTGAAATGGATCTCGAGTCATCGGACAATTTTGAAGAACAGGATAAGGTTGGTAGTTGCCCTGCACTTATCATTTCAATATAAAATCAAAGCTATGCAGCCAGGTCCATCTCCTGAAAATGCGAGCATGATGCAGATATATAATTTCCCTTTCACTTAAGAAAATTACATAGATCCTCCTAGAATTTTAGGGTGATTTTCAAATTAACTCTTGAGTTTCTCAATCCATCAATATCCACCCTTTAGTTTCAAAATTATTGCAATCTAGATCTTCATTGAGGCCTATTAACTAGAGATATTGGAAATTCAAGCAAACTGCCCTTGAGAACTATTTGGAGGCTAAAGGCCTTTCACATGAGTGATAAAATGACAGTACAAACTTACAAAATGATGGCATCTTCATTAAATTGTGTTTATTGATTAGGTTTTACATATAAATAAACTGTTTTCTGAATTTTGTTTTGTGCCAAAATACCATCGGCAACTCTTGTGTTGAATTTTTATTGCTTAGATAAATTCTAAGTACAACTTATATGAATTTCCATTATTTTTAGTTAACAAATTCAAAGACTTACTAAGAGCACATTGTAACACTTTTAAGATTATAGGGTTGACATTAGTGCAATCAAATCTTTTAGGTTTAGTTTGATGCTAATACCAAGCTCTGGGGTTTATTTTGTAATTACTTATAAATATATTTTGAAAATTGTTTGATTATCATGTTATTGGTTGTTTTGCATGTTGCTTAAATCTTCAATGATGTTAATAGGGCCATGTTAGGTTATCTATTCAGGCTTCAGAAATGATTAAGATGGAAGTTCTGCCCACATTGCTCAGCATTGCCATATATATGTTCTGAAAGTTACTTGATATCTATATTTTTGCAAAAAAAAAATTGGCAAAGTAATGGTTTCTTTGCTTTTTATTAGCAATAGATAAATCATTATTGTTATCCTCAGAACTTATCACCTCCATTAGAATTAATTTCCTAAACTAATCATCCGTTGTTGTTAGTAAGAGCCTTTTTTTTTTTTTTTTACCATCATACATTTAAGCTGCACCAACCCCCAGTAGTTGAAATGAAATCTTATTGACCATAATTAGAGTTTTTCTTGCTTTGAACTGGTTGTTGTTTGTGGTAGTCTTTCTTTTTTGTCACCATTGTCTCCAATGTTTTTGATCCCCTCACCAGTTTATACTTATAGTTCTATTAAAATATTTAAATCATATAATTATTTTATTACCTTTTCAATCTAGGCAGTAGAAGGCAGAAAGGATCCTCGACGAACTATTGGGTATGTATGATGAACTAGTTTAAAGTTTTTGAAAGCTCTATTTGCATCCATTTTTGGACGTTAACAGCTGCCTTGTCTTGTTAATTTGGCTTGGTGCAGTACAAAATCACGGAGCCAGAGGGTTGATCTCCTTCTTCATCATATGTTGAGTGCAGAGCTCGATAAAGAGCCCCCCAACCCATAGATTTGCTTCATTCCACTTGTGGTAACTGAACTAGACCTCACAAAATCTTTTTACCAAGATTTGATCACTTTATAAGACTGAAAGCGACATTTTGTTTTCCCATTGGATTTATTATTGTGAATTACACGTTAGAACTTTACAAATTTCTCATTTTAACTCTACTTTCGACAATTTTTTGCTTTCCATTGCAATAGCTAACCTATTACCATTTTATGTCTTTGTGAACTATAGAGAAAAATTCTGAAGTCGTTTTGCCCTTGCTTTGGGGTATTTAGCTTTTACTCTTTAGTGGTTAGCAAAGCAAACGAATTGTTTCAAGTGACTTGTCCCGGAAGGAACCATGTGATTGCTTCAAAGAGTGAGCAGCAGACACACTCTTTGTTTTTCATGCCATTGGTACCAGGTTCTCCTTTTTGGGAGGCAGCTTTTAATTTCTGTTAGCCTACACAGCTTATGTTCTCCAAAAGCCCCCCCTTTTTTTTGGGTACAGAGATTGATTACAAGAAGTTGTGCAACTACAATTTGTTTTTGTTATAGTTTTTTTTGTTATTATTGTTTGTACACGTGAGGAAAGTATATTAAGCAGTGGAAGGGATTATTGTTTCAACTTTTGAGGGTAGACAACGCAAAGCCTATAAAGAATAAAGGGAAAGGATTTTTTTTTTTTTTTCAAAAAAAAAAAAAAAAAAAAATTCATATAATGCCTTGTGCGGATGCCACAGCATTTTTTGTATGCCTATATTATGCTATCCAGCATCTTAATCTTTTTTTTTAATGCAAATTATGAAGTGGGCTGTCTAACTTTTTGGAAAATGGTCCAACTTCTTATATATTCAAAGATTTTGTGCTTTATCCATTATTCACTAACTGAACTATATAATTTTGGTTTTAAAATCAATTAATGGTCTATTATAATTTATATCAACTAAAACTTCATTTTTTTGATAGAATATTTCCTGAAGTCAAAGTTGGGATCTCTTTATGCACCAAGTGCTTGGTGGAGCAGGGGAGAGGGCGTGGATTTGAGCTGCGGGGGCAGCATATTTAGCATTAATGTCAATTATTAGTAAATTAGTGGAATCCCGTCATGTTCACTACACCACAAGGCTTGGAGCATCAATTGTTCTAACATCTACTTTTGAAATGAAATGACTCCATTTGTTGAAAATTTCTATTTTGCATATCCGTATTTTGTAGGACGATTAAAAGAATCTATAGGCACCAACTCCTAGACTTTCATGATCTATCAACAAAACATCTAGGTATAACAAGCTAAAAGAATCTACATTCCGTTGACCTTAGTCTTAAACTGCGAAATCTTGATGCTTCAATAATAGTAATTTAACCAAAAATTTTAAGGGAGTAAATTAGGTCCAGTGCATTTTATGTAATGACTTGATAGGATGCTGACACGGGGCACTTCTTGGACATATGATAACATCCTATCGAGTTTAGCACACAGGGCATTAGACCCAAACCAAACCTTAATTTTAAAATTGTTGCAATTCAGACTCTTAATAGGTCTATTTCTACTAAAAAAAAAAAAAAAAAAAAAAAAAAAAAAACCATGCAACTATCTAGAAATTTACAATCTCTATATGTGAATGGTGGGTAATACTATTTATCACTAAAATCTATTAAAAAAAAATCATAATGGAGTAACACAATTTAATCTTGTCATTGTTCCCGTTTAGTATATATTTGTCAAGTCTCTTAATATAATGATTTTGTTAATGAATTTCCTAAGAGCCAAGGCACTGGATATGATACTGTGGGGCCCAATAATCTATGGGCCAGGCCCATTTGCTCGTGGAGAGTCCGAAGGCCCAAGCCGAGGAGAGCTATGGCCCAAGCCGAGAAGAGCTATGGCCCAAGCCGAGAAGAGCTATGGCCCAAGCCCGATAACATAGAGCACAAGACTGTTTTGGAATACAGCCGAGGACAGTTCAGTCCTCGGCAGATCCAAAATCCCACCGGAATAAAGGGGCAAAACTGGTATAGGACTAAACTTGAAAGGAGACCTAAAATATCTTGGGAAAGTTACCCTTATGACCCTTCCCAGATAAGACTCTGCACCTAGCAGAACCGTATTCTTCAGCCTTATCAATCATCCCCAACAATTCTGGGATTAGACTGATGGGACAAATATCAGTCTTGTAAAGGTTGACCCTACACGTGGACGAATGACAGTTAACGCAGACGAGTATAAAAGAAGAAAGTAAGTAAATCTAAGGGGAGGTCCATCCCACCTCCAAAAAAAAAAGAGAGACTACATGGGTGAGAACTCCTAAACAACACCTGAGATGACGGAAAAAATCCATCGTCGGGTAACCGGGGTAAGGCCTTAATGGTCCTCGGATCAAGTCCGAGGAGACCCATCCCATAGGAAGCGACGCCGTAGGGCTTAAATGTTCAAGCTCAAATTCTTTTTCTACACGAATTCCTCTAAAACCAAGACCGGGCATCGCCCCGTGACCAACGGCTAGCTTTTCAAACCCACTCTCTACAAATCATATTGTGAGGGATCTTTCATATGCGAGCCCAACACCATTATTGGGCCGCAAAGGAATTGTGTCCTTACAGATACATTTGATATTTTTATACATTTATAAAGTAAAAGTGATGAATTTCCTAAGAGCCAAGGCAGTGGATATGATACATTTGATATTTTTATACATTTATAAAGTAAAAGTGCACATATATATCTAAAAAAACCACACACAACCACAATAAATTTGTACGTGTAAACTAATGAATCGATAATACATGTATTTTTATTTTTTTTAAAGTGTGTATTGCAGCTTATAATTTTGAACAATTATTAATCTTTAACCTATGCACTCATTAATGGAACCCATATAAAAAAAAAATAATAATAAAGTCTCAAGTGAAATTTGCTATCTATTTAAGTTAGTAATGACTCATTTATGGGAACAAGTTAAAACAACTTAGAAAGTCAAGTGATTAATTTGAAATCAACATGAAGTATATAATTGAGAGAGAGAGAGAGAGAGAGAGAGAGAGAGAGAGAGAGAGAGAGAGAGAGAGAGAGAGAGAGAGAGAGAGAGAGAGAGAGAGAGAGAGTTACGTGGCTTCATTGAATGGTACTTTTAATTATTAAATCTCCACCTGGAGAGAGCATCTCTTAGTCATCTGTCCTTATAAACCCCTATCCCATCCCATCCTCATCATAGAACAAGACAAACCTCAAAGAGAGAGAGATAGAGATAGAAGGAGAGATGAGGAGCATGAAAGGTGAAGTGGTGCTCAACATCCCTGCTGAGAAGGCGTGGGAAATGTACAGAGACAATGAAGTTATCAGTAAAATAAATTCTGAAATGCTTGCCCGAACTGAATACATCCAAGGAGATGGTAGCCCTGGAAGTTTGAGTATATATATATGTCTTTCTCAAGCTTGATTCTATAAGCTTAATTGAGTTAATTAGATAAAGTGATTTTGTGTATGAATTTGTAAAAATTAGATTTATCAACCTTATTTCGTTTTAAACAAAATAGGATGATATTAATAAATTAAAAATAATAATAAATTTATTTACAAATGTTTAAATATATATATATATACATATATATTTAAATGTCTATATAAGTATATTTTTATATATGTATATATTTAAACATATAATTAATGTTGTAATATAATTAAATCAAGCATTATATTCATGACTTTATTGACGAATGCATTTAAACTTGAGCTTAACTAATTTACTAAATTATAAAATTAAAAAAAAAAAAAAACAAAAAAAAACAAAAAAACCATAAAGATTCTATTTGTCTAGCTAGCCTTCAAGCTACTAAAATAACAACTAAGTTCATACATAACCCTATATAATATGCACTCGCTTTTGCATTCTTGATATCCTCTACATATCCTATTCGTCCCCCAATGAAAGTTGCTTCAGAACTTGCCTCAATTCTATGTTTGATTTAAGGATTATATTTTTAAAAATTTTCTTAGTAAGGAGGAAAAGTAAATTTAAAATATAATATTTTCCTTACTAATAGTTATAAATATAAATAAGAAAAAAGTTTGACTTCAAATATGTCTGGAGTCTAGAGCCTTAAGCTTCAACTCCCAATAAGAAAATTACATGTGTGAGGTCCCAAAAAAAAAAAAAAAAAAAACGAAAATTTCCTAAGCAAGTTCAGGTGAATTATCCAAACCATAACTATTGAAAGCTCCCTAACGCAAGATTATCGTAAATTTCAATTCAAGTTTTAATTTCAGAATCACCTTCCATCCTTAAACTTAAACTTGAGAACCAAAACAACCTCAAAAAAAAAAAAAAAAAAAAAAAAAAAAAAAAAAAAAAAAAAAAAAAAAAAAAAAAAAACCATATATAATTTTGTGCACATACGTAGTTATATAAAAATGGATGTAAATTCTGATGCAAAAGTGGTGGACGCAGCCATCAGCAACTTCGTGAAAGAATCAACTGAGAAGATAGAGAAGGTGGAGACGGGGCAGTCTGTGACATACCGTGTGATCGGAGGTGACTTGAGGAGGATGTACGATCCATATAGGGTCACCTTCTCATTCATTCCTGTGGAGGGAAAAGAGAATGAGATGTGTCTCGCTGAATGGAAGGCTGAGTTTGAGCCACTCACTCCAGAAACGCCTCCACCATTGAAGGCAAAGGATGCTGCTCTAGGATTCCTCAAGTGGTTTGAGAAGTTTGAGCTAACCTGCTAGCTACAAATTAGCTTAGCTAGCTAGATCAATACATGAGCTATATATGGTGAATAAGAAAAATAAGATGGGGAAGCTGTGTGTGTTTCTTTATATATTGAAGTCAAATTAGGATATATTTATGTATGTCAAAATTTATGAATGTGGATCAATCAATGACTACTTGGGATTTCACGTACGGTTGTTAAGTTTGTATTTATGTATACATACATACATACATACATATATATATATATATATATATGAGACAAATGACTATATGAATTTGTAATTCAAGCTTGACAAACCCAAATAACAAATAGATATTCTATGTTTGGTCCCTATATTTTCGCACGATTTCTACTTTGGTCCCTAAATTTTATTTTTACCACTTTTAGTTCCTGTTTAGAAAAACACCTTCTGTTTTAGTCCTTTCCGTAAGTGCTGTTAGGGCACTGACCTACGTGGCAAATGGAATTATTAAAATAATAATAATAAATTTTATTTTGTCATTAAAAAATGCCAAGTCAGCATTTAAATTTAAAAAAATAATTTATTAAATTTAACTAAATAAAAAAATAAAAAAACAGAAATAAAAATAAAAAATCACATTTATCAAGATTGAAGTGTGTCTTGAGCAAGAACAACAAGAACACTAACCCAGATTTAAGTACACAAACCTAGAAATTAAAATTCAAAAATTAAAATTTTCAAAATCATCATTTTCTCAACCCAGCAAAATCATCAAATCCTAAAACTCCAAACTACCAAATCAATCCAAAAATACCTCACAACCAATCCAAACAAAAAAATCTCAAACTCAAAAAAACCCATCAACCACCACGTCTGAAGCAAGCCACGAACTCAGGGACAATCACAGTGACCAAACCCACCAATAAATCACAAACCAAACCACAAATGAAGAACCAAACCACGAAGCAAGCCACAAGCCAAACCCAGATCGGAACCACCAACCACCACCCCTGACCCAAATTGGAACCACAACCCAACAAAAATTAACCCATGAAACCCACGAATTTAGAACATACACCGTGGCCCACTCCCAACAAACACAATCAACAAACCCCCCCCCCCCCAAAAAAAATCCAAGACCAGCAACAAAAGCCAAATGCGAAAGAGGGAGAGAAAGAGAACTACCGCTGTCATGCCGCCGCCTTGGACCTGATCTGGTCGGACTGATGGGTTCACGATGGGCCGATGGTTTTCAGGTGGATGGGGACCATTGAGGTCCGATCGGGCGCTGGTTCCAAGAGTGTGAGATTTAGAGTGAGAAATAGATCGATGAGGTGCGCCACCACGGCGTCGCGCGTGCGCTGTGTCGGCGGCCATATGCTGAACACTAAGGTGTTGGTATTTGAGAGAGAAAGAGAGAGTCATGGATCTGAAAAGAAAGAAGAAAAACAAAGACAAATAATGGATCTGGAAATGTTGTGTTGTGTTGGAAGAAAAACAAAGACAAATAATGGATCTGGAAAGGCGCCACCGTGGAAGTGTTGTGTTGTGCTGGTTTTATTTTAATTTTTTAGGTATGTGTTTTGTGTTTGTTTTCATGTTTAATTCCTTGTTTAGGTTTAATTTGATGTTCTTATTTTTTGGGTTTGTGATTTTTGGATTTTAATTTTGTGTTCTTAGATCTGAGTTTGTGTTCTTATTGTTCTTGCTCAAGACACACTTCAATCTTAATTAATGTGATTTTTTATTTTTATTTCTGTTTTTTATTTTTTTATTTAGTTAAATTTAATAAATTATTTTTTAAAATTTAAATGCTGACTTGGCATTTTTTAATGACAAAATAAAATTTTTTATTATTATTTTAATAATTTCGTTTGCCACGTAGGTCAGTGCCCTAACAGCACTGACGGAAAGGACTAAAACAGTAGGTGTTTTTCTAAACAGGGACTAAAAGTGGTAAAAATAAAATTTAGGAACCAAAGTAGGAATCGTGCGAAAATATAGGGACCAAAATGTGCTTTTCGCCTAATTGAATTCATATCAAATTTTTTTTTTTTTTTTTTGTGTGTGTATCTAAGTGATCATAGTGGAAGAGTGGAGACCTGGGGGTCCTAGAGGTTTATTTTGGATCAAATTTGAAGATATGCATTTTAAATCAAGTATAAAAAATTTCCATTCCAATTAGGCTACTCAATTATTCCCCCGCGGGCCCCGCCCACTTGCACTACTGCCTAAAATCCATGTAGACAACTCTCTAATCCCTTTAAATCCCCATTTTAGTGACGGAGCAAGAATTTTGAATTGGAGAATTTTAAAGGGTTCTACAAGTTTTACTAAAAAAAAAAAAAAAAACCTTAAAAACTTATGTGACAATGAACATTATTGTTGCAATTTTAACAACATAATAAATAGATGTTTAATTAATTTTTGTGAATGGTAACATATCAATTTATAAGATTTATGAATTAAAATTTGTAACATATCTTGCATTACTCAATCAAATTTGTTTGGTCCAAGAGGTAGGGGTCACATGTATTGAAGTTAATTGAGTAGTTATTCTAAGTTTATTTTACCTATAATATGAGAGGAAGAAGCATTAATCCTAAAATATTGAAAAAAATTTCAAGTTTGTTTTACCTATAATTATTCTAATTTTTTGATAATCTTTATTTTTTATTTTTATAATCTATAATTATTATAATTTGGTCTTTATCTCCATCCAAAATTTTATCCTTTATTTTGATTGGATAACGAAACAAGATACATATAAAGTGACAGTATCTATAGTATACTACAGTTTTCCGAAGTAGGCGAGTTGGTTGCAAACATTCCCACTTCAAAAGAAGTTAACCAAACAATTTTGTGAAGGTTATCGACAGCTTTATTAATCTTCACATGTCATAGACAGTCACAAACTTGTTGAATTGTTTGATGGAGATATTTTGGTCAGATCATTTGGCAACACGACACTAGTACCCTACAAAACATAAAAAATGGTATTCTCATATCTCACTACTTCAAGATGCTAACAGACATACTAAAATGCGATTCAAACACTCTCATAACTCAACTTACATTATGTAATGTTTCATGTTCAAAGTTTAAATTCTTCTCCCTGTTGGAATTATCAATTTTACATAATAAAAATATATATAATATATTTTTAAAATTTTATAAGAATTTTTTTATTATATTTCTACAAAAGAATTAACTTTTTTAGAAATTTTGAGGGCATGGCCCAAGACTCCGACCAGTGAGAAGACCTGTTAGGAACTCCCGCCTCGCTCAAAAGACAGAAAAGAAAAGGAAAGTTTAGATTTCTTAGATTCAAATAGTCACAAGGTTGGAATTTTCAAGAAAACAATAATTATTAATATATACAAACACATATGTATCAAATTCAATTTTAATTTAATAAAAGTTATTTTTTTTATAGTATTTAAGGGCTTGTTTGAAATTTATCATTATAAAAAATAAAATACATGAACTCTATCCCTTATCATTATCAAAAAGGAAAAAAAAAAAAAAGGTAATCTACAGATTCTACACGTTACTTTTTGTAAACTTTCTTTTAAAAAAAATAAAAAATAGAAATGATCTCCCAAACATCATTTTTTGTTTTTAGTATTTTGAAAATTGTTTTTAAAAGCGAAGCTAAACACATATAATGTAAAAATTATTATTTGAAAACTGGTTTCAATTTCAATTTTTTGAAAATTGTTTTTATATTATTTTGAAAACAAAAACAAAATCCTCCTACCAAACAGACCCTAATATTGTTTACTCTTGTACCATATGCGCTTCAACTGTTATGATCGTCAACTACATGGTTACCATATTCCAAACTCTAAATTTAATAGTTACCTCCCAAGTTCCCCTCGAGGGGATTAAGTTAGAGCTTGAGAGCAACTTAGTTACCTATTGGTTTTGTTAAGTTGATGGGCTCCTAACTCTATCGTACCTCTGCCTATAAGGGAATGCTTAATTCCTAGTTAGCTGAGACTTAAGGATTTAGTAACTTGTTTTGAAGCTTGGCCTGGGTTGGGTTAAAGCGGGAGAATAGCTTAGTTTCCGTAGGATTTTGTTAAGGAAGAACACTCCGAACTTTTACAGATCCTTAAATTTGAATCGGTCTCCCAAGAATTTCTTAAATTCCTCTGTGGCTGACTTTTGTTTTTATAGGTATGAGTTTTAATCTATATGATCTCCACGCAGTACAAAGAACACATTTTTTGTAGAGCAATTATTAACCTACTTTTAAGTTAAAAGAAAAGAGTTTGTTTATATTTTGTAGGGTGTACCGTAAGAAAGTGCTTTTACTATTTTTTTTAAAGAGAGTTTCAACCTATAATGTTCGCTCCTGATAATAGCTTTTTATTATCGGACCAAGATACTAGTTAGTTTTTAGTGTAGGTGAGGATTAAGCCTCAGATCTCTTACATAACCATCAGAAATTTTACCAATTGAGCTAATTGAAACACACAAAAAATGCTTTTACTCTAAGCATTGATCTCAAGAAAATCTGTAGAATTGGGTCATTGTCCTAACTTGAGCAAAGGAATGTCAAATCTATAGAATTGGGTCATTGTCCTAACTTGAGCAAAGGAATGACCGACTTATGAGCTAATTTTTATCAATCACAAGAAGTAATTTTTTTTTTTTTTTTTTTTTTTTGCTAAATAATTTAGACATTTAGTATTATGTTGTTAAAATAACATCAATCATATTTATTATCACATCAATGTGTGAGTATTTAGCATTTTTCATTAAACTATCAATTTGCCATATTAGAATGACTTCATCATTTTTATATTTATTTTAAATAACCAAAAAAAAAAAACCTTTAAATCTTCCTCCTCATCTCCTCCACCACTTTCTACCATCATCAGAGAACTATCTTCATGCACCTTATTCCATTTCATAAAAAATCTAGACCCCAAATGCATAAACACTCTATTCTCTATAGCAACGAAATCCGGGGATTTCAAGATGAAACCAAATCCACATTTGTGCGATTTGGGAACCAAAAACCAAACCAATTCGAGGAATTCTTCAGTGACCATACAAGTTGATCTTGAAGGTGTGATATGCGAGGGAAGCCAATGCTTGCAAACGATGGGATTGAGGATGATTTCAAGTTGGTTGGAGAGACAGAAAAACATTGATTGTTAAATAGGAAAACAAATACAGAATATATTGTCCGTTGACCTTTTTTTTTTTTTTTAAGAGTCAAGCTAAAGAGTGTCTTAGGACAATAGTTAATAATCTATTTTAAAAAAGTTTTGACACAACTTTTATGAAAAATGAAAAAAAAAAAACTGTTAAAACATTAAATTTTTTTTTTTTTATAATAAAAACTTTATTTAAATAAATTATTAACTATTACTCTAAGTGCATCTATTAGCATTTCCCTTTTTTAGATGTAAACATCTTATTCATACTTTTACGGTACATTTGTGATTCATGCCCAACAATATCGTCACCACCACCAAGCCACAATCATTGAAACCCCACACCATAAGACCATCTTGTTTCTTGTGCATTGCATTTTATTGATTTGATAGTACTAATGTGTTTGGTTACTGAGAAATGGACGGAAAGTGAAGGAAATTTATTGTCTATTTGGGAATGAAAATTTCCTTTTCTTTGTCAAGGCATTAATCTTTATTCTCTTTGCTGATAACTTGGCCTGCATGATGCAACCTGATTTTTAGCCTTTTAGGTGGCTAGCTAATAACGTGACAATCTTCGTATAGACTGACACATCAGTTTGTGAGTCTGTGTAGGGAAGGTCCGTCACACCTATAACGTTTTTCTTCTACTACATATGGTGTGATGTGTGTATGTCCCCCACAAAATAAAGTGACTTAAAGGGACCAATCTTATGGGTTGGATTAAGATTTTATTGCTGTAGTGTCTGAACCCCCCCAGCAAAAGTTAAAAAGGGTTTACGTCAAGCATAAATCCGGCATATCTGGAAAGCTAAAAGCTCCAAACATCCCATGAATCTAGGATCATCATTCACACGAGCATATGAACATGAATGAATGCAACATCAATCACCCTCATGAATGAATGCAACATCAATCACTTAGAGGCGCAAAAATCAACTTAATCCAATGAAAAAGTATTTGAGTCATCCTATTATATTTAGTATTTACAACCAGCAGGAATCCAAAAGATACTACTATATACTGGTGCTCCAATTCCCTCAAAATTGCGATAAGAAAGGCACCTCCAACACGACATTCCCAACATTGATTTCACCCTGCCTGTTCATGTTGAGATCATACAGCCTTTCTCACGCTGTCAGCTTCTGTGTGTGATTTTATGCCGAAAGGTGAAACTGCTCAATATCTGTTGAACCATTCTTGGCGAAATTTGTTATCAGCAGATTCATCATCTTACTTAATGTTGACTTGAAATCATTGGATTTGTTGCGCTTCCCTGCCTTATCCTGGACTACATCTTCTATAACAGTACCTACAGCAGCTGAACCTACAGGAACGCCCTCAGTATATGCTTTACACGCAGCCAAAATATTACGTGCACAATCGCGAAAATGAGCAGCAACGAAGTCCTCAAAATGCTGCAAATAAACTCAAATACATTACGGAGCCAGATATAGAAACTTTTCAGCCCATCAGTTCCTGCTGAAGTATAAATGTATGTGTACATATTTCTAAATGTGCAATAATATATTATAATTAATGGAATTATCAAGCTGATAAATGCATAGATGACCCCTTGGAAATATATCCAGAAAAGAAAGAGGTAAAAGAACTCTAAAATATATACACATAGGGATATATGCTCGAGTTACACTTGGAGCAACGCTTTATAGGTGGGTAACCTTACCAATCAATATATATATATATATATATATATATTGGATTAACATTAAAAAAAATCCTCTCTTGGATTATACCCTTTAATTTGCTAACTAAGATGGTTATTATAATCATACCTTTGGTGGCCTCCGTAGCGTGTACATCATTGTCTTCAAGGATAGAATAAAGACATTCTCATTGTAATCATTTGATCTTCTTTCCCCTTCTGCTCCAGTGTATGTTGATTCATAACCAGGCTCATTAAAGAAAGGCTTATCATTCAGAATCAGAGCTTGTATAGATACCAACACTTGTAGCATGGTTGATTTCTCTGGGATCCAATTCTCACTCTGTTTACCAGTCCAGGTCCCCAAAAGACTGAGGCAGACTTTCCCACAATCATACAAATTTGGGTTCAGTCGAAGGCCACCTGAATAGTAGTACACCATCTGAAACAAGAAACTCCCAATTCTATTATCTACAATACAAAATATTATGGTTATGAAAGTACAGACATTATGACCAAATACATACCGGTGGTGAGTTGGGATAGCTAGTGGGAAAGAGGCAATCAAAGACAAAAAGACCATCATGGTAAGGAGTGCCTGCAGGTCCAATTATAACAGCCCTCAATAGTTCCATCCTTGCTTCATAGACTCTAACAAATATTGTCTCTGCAGAAGAAGAATTGGTGAGAGGCAGGGAAAGATGAGTCATTTCAACAAACTAATAACATGTGATCACCAGAAAAGATGATTTTTTGAATTAATATAAAGCAAATTTTTTGGGGGGAAAGGAGGAGGGAGCTAAAAGAAAGGTAGTTAAGGGTGCAACAACTTGCAAAAAGTAGAAAATCATCCATATTCTAGTCTCATACACTTAACACTACAGTTAGTGCGTGTGAAGTGTGATATTAATTCTACCTTAAAACAGCCATTTTAAATGCTTTACAGATACTGTAGTCCAAATGATACAAGAGACCTGGACCAGTAAAAATGGTCCAAAAGATCATTCTTTCTGATGTGTAAGTACCATAATAGCATGTATAGCACAATTTACAATACAAAAAGGACAGAACTCACCTGGTAAATTCTTCTCTAACATTTTCCACTCATCCTGAATTCTCTTTGCCCAATTCTTGGGTGGCTATAAACAAAGAGACACAAACCAATTCATATGAGAAACACACAAATAATGACTTACATACAACATGTGCGTGTGTTTGTGTTTTAGAGAGGCACACACACACTATAAAGAGGAAACAGTCAAAATGTAAAATTTCATCCTTTTTTTTAAGTAAATAACATAGAACAAATCTGTATGTAACTTAGGTCACCTTCCCATCTGAAAAGCCCATGCGGCTATAGTGATGATCTGAATAATCATCCACGACATCAAATTGCTTAAAAGGTTGAAGTTTTCTCATAACTGCATCCTCATTTTCTTGCACTTTCTCCTCTGAACTTGGGTCAGCAGGGACTGTTGAACTGCATGTAGCTTCTGCCTGCCTTTTGCTTTCAGGAAGATCTGAAATAGTTAAAGTACTGGTTGAAGCTGGTGGGTCTGCACTTGATTTTGGGTCCTTTAACCAAGGAAGTGTTGCTTCTACCCCAGGAGGCAAATCAACATTATCAAATTGGGTTTGCATATTTACATAACTATCATCGTACAAGAAATTATCATTGTCGTCGTAATCAGAAACATAATCATCCTCATCGAAGAAACCAGTATCTTCATCAACAGCACCATTTCCATCCTCATCATCATCATGACATGATAAATCTGAATTGGAACTATTAAGATTGTTTGAATTGGTTGATCCTGATGTAGAATTCTTAAGGGGACCAACACTATCCAGTGATCCTAGCACAGTAGAATTTCCAAGATTGACAGCCAAAGCATCCTAGAGAAAGAAGAGAAATACAAAGCAAGTGGGACAAGTAATATTAACCAAGTGTAAATCTATCAGCAAAGCATACAGTTAATCCTATATACCTTGACTTTGTCTTGCTGTGTCTCATCATAGCATATTTTTGCTTTCCCCTTGCTGCCCATGGCAACCTAAACAACAAGATTGTTTCTTGAGCATGAAGGAAAATTTAAAGGATAGCTTCTACATCAAGCAGGCAGGGAAACTAAGCATGTCCACAGAAATTACAGAAAGAATCTGGCTATCCACTGTAATTATTAACTCAGGAAATGGAAAAATACCATTGACAAAAATGTATTCTGCAAAAAATGAGAATGTATGCATTCAAGTGTGATGATGTGCACATCATGTGTTTGAGAGAGAGAGAGAAAGAGATAAATAAAAAAAATGATAATTGAAAAGGAAAAGGCAAAAAAAAAAAAAAAACAGTTTCAGCAAAAGAGAATATGGTTTTGGAGTAGCTAAGAAATTTGTATGCTTAGAACTCATCCCACATGGGAAAAACACCAAAGAGTGGATTGATTAACACACACTTTAATTTCTTTAAATCCAAAAGGTAAATAAATCAGCCTCACTGTGCAAAACAGCTGGTCAAACTTCAAAGCACCATACATACTCAAGCATGAACATTCACACTGGAACAGGAGTGATAATGTGATATTGAACTATAGTGTAGGCCACTACAAGAATAATCAGCACTTAGTTGGCACATTTTGCACTTTAAAGTTCATATGTGAGCATGCCGTAATCCATACTTTGATACAAGAAACAATTGAGACTCACTCTAGACTTATTATTGGATGCCTTAATTTACCTTACATTTAAACCATTGCAAATAATGCTGTTTATATATCCATATAAACTAAACTTTTAAGATCACAAGTAACACAAAGCCTAAAATGACATTTTGTTGTCTATATGCTCAAGTATACATTTGAAATTAAGCATGCTTAATTGAGTATCCCTTGCTCTAAACTCATTCTTCGATATGGCTCCATGATACAAACCCAAAGCACTTTTTATTTATTTATTTATTTTTCCTGTAAGAAGAAACAAAACACTGTTTGGAGGAAGAGAAAGTCGATGGACAGAAAAGGGTTGGAAGGGGTTGAAAACCCAAGGTAACAAATTGTACAATGATCCGGGGTATCAATTCATACCTCCCTTTTCTTACAAACCAAACAACAAAAGTTTTCCTAACTTCCCCTTAACTTTCTCAGCAACCAAACACAATGACTTTTTTACTAACTTTTCCTCAACTTCCTCAGAAACCAAAATAAAACCTTTTAACAACAAATGCATGTCAATTATTGGAATCACCAAAGCAAATTAACAACAAAAAACTCACAAAACAATTACAGATCATATCCAGACCAAGATCAACAACCCCAGTAACCAAGTACCCCCCACCCCAAAACAAAATTAACAATCTTTACCAATCCAACAAAGAAAACTAACAAAAACCCACCAATCCAATTCCAAATCCCAACAACACAAAACAATCAAATCCCATCGAATTCATCAAAACCCAGAATTTTTTTTCTTCTAAAGTAACCAATTAAATATAAATTACTTCAATCAAAAAAAAAAAGTACCTCGTTTTGTTTGGGTTTCTTGGAGATCAAAGTCTGGGCAGCTTCAGAGGCGCAATCCCCCAAGTCCAGATCCATTATAACCCAATTCCTCTCTAAAATTTCTAGAGAGAGAGAAAAAAAATAAAAAATAAAAAACAAAACAAAACAAAAAGTGTGAGACCAAACTTTGAGAGAAAGAGAGAGAAAACCAGTACTGTAACTCTGAAGTACAAATTAGATTATTTTTTTTTCCCCTCTAAACCCAAAAACAAAATCAAATAATTAAAAAAAAAAAAAAAAAGTATTTGGACGCTATTGATTGGAAAACCTGAAAAGTCTGGAAATGCTGAATCTGTGTGAAACTAGTTTTAAGTGTTAGTCTTAAAAAGAGAGAGAGAGAGAGAGAGAGCTCAGTTGGGTGCCGTACGAGGCAAGGGAAACAGTATACTAGGAATTCTAATACGATGATATGAAACTCGCCACGTGGGAGTATACAACTTGTTAGGTTCAAGCTTTTGGAGCACGTGTATAAATAAGATTGGTGGGCTTTTTAGAGTTAAGGTGGGAGTTGGAGTGGTTGATTATTTCTCAAGGGTACGTGGAAATATTTTGGTTTTACAACAAAGTACCCAAAGTACCCCTTTGCTTTTTAACAAAACTTTTGCTTTTTTGTGTCACGATTTTGATGCACTGTACTGTAACTATAGGGTGTTATAATAAAGAGTGTTTTTGTAGATTATGATGACCGTCTGATATGAATATGCATGCAGGGCCGGCTCCTAGGCAAGTTAGGCCTAGGCCTAACGCCCTACTAAAAAACAAAATTTTTCTTAGAAAAGAAGGTCCCAATTTTTATAATTAAAGGTTCAAATTTTTATAAAATTATATATATTTTCTTAAGGTTGTACATTTTTTTTTATTAATGATATACAAATTTTACTATTAGCTTACAAATTACCATGTTATTAATCACAAAAAATGTGATATAAACATTCATTAGTTAAATTGATGAAATTCACCAATGAGAAACAATATCACATTATATTTTGAACATTTTATAGTACTTTTAATTAGCGTATTTTTCTTTTTCATTTCTATTTAGACTCTCAAAGTACGAGACAACCTTAACTCAATTGAAACTCTAAAATATTTCAAAAAAATGTTACAAATGTGTTAAATCATCAATTATAGATTAATCTCCCCTAATAGTTTGAGACTTTGATTTTTGTAAACTAATATCCTACAAAACCATACACCAAATAATATCTCTCTTTCTTTCTCTCTTAAAATAAAAATATAAAATTAAAAATTAGATTACAACTTTATTTAACTATGCATCGTCTTATATCCAAAATAAAGTATCTTTTCCAATTGCAATATTTTTTTTTCTTTTTATTAATATTTATAATTCAATTATGATATTCAATTCTCTATATGAAATTAACATTAGTCTAGTTGGTATTATTTATGTATTTAATGTATCAAATTAACCTTAATTTGATTAGTATTAAATAATTTTGTTTAATTAATATTTATCTATTAAAGGCCCCACATAAATTTTTCGCCTTAAGTCCCAAATTATATTGGGCCGCCTCTGTATGCATGCATACTGTTGGATGATAAGATAAAGAGGCATGTTGTAATCTGTCCTTTGCTAGTTTGCAACTCTTCTGATTAGTGTTAACTTTTCTAGTTCTCTTTTCAAATATAATAAATGGAATTTTTTGAAAGATTCTCAAAATTTCTCTTCATTTTTTTTTAATAATTATTTTCTAAGGATGCGCATGCAAGTCCTCAAAAGACTTTTTAAATATATATATATATATATATATATATACATGGATTGAGTTGAAGTTACATCTAGTATATGTTTGAATTAAGTTGATTGCGTATGCGCGTTTCACATTTGGCGTTTCCTCTTTTTTTTTTTTTTTTTTTGATGCATGCATTTCAGGAGACATAAATCACTATTCAGTGGGTCCCGTGTACTGTTTACGGGACCCACAAGTATTTTATTCAGAAAAAAAACATTAAAAATAGGTTCCAAGACACTATTCACACATTTAAAAATTATTTTACTATAGTGTTTTCAATTTTCAGCAAAATAAGCTGTATTCAAACAGACCCTTAGTGTAACTCTAAGTAATATTACACCACCCAATAACTTGTTTTAAAATTCATATTTTGAAAATTTCACTGTTGAATTACATGTTCTATATGTTTTTAACAATCATGCTAATTTTTATGTCAATTAGATATTATTTACCATTTGATCTATAAACTCATCTTTTATACATTATTTTAAAATTACAAAAATTTGAATTTAAAAAATTGATTGATGACATGGCTATTAATTTTTTATTACCTTGAAATTTTGCAAGTATGGAGAATATATGAAGATAATGCAATTTAACGATAGATTTATCCAAATTTGCATCTAATTAAAAAATATTGAGTGGTGTAATATTACTTAAAATTGCACCAGGTATAACTTGAATCCAACCATATAATATTAATTAAATACTAATAAATAATTACACAAAAAAACTCCTATTAATGAATAATGATTTCGAGTTGTTTGAAAGTCTAAAGCCCACACTTCCACCAAATGTGCACATTTATATGGTAATTAGATTACAAGTAATATTACTGTTACAAACTATTTTTATAATATTTTTACAAACTACCTAAGAGCATTGATTTATAAAATATTTTTAGTAATTTTTAATGAAAAAAAATTCTAACAGCTTTTATATTTTTCATAAAAATAAGTATTAAAACTTTCATAAAATAGTTAATTAACAAATGAAGGGCACCCGTTAATGGGACTCTAAATTATTTTGCACCAAATACAAATGGTGGACTTATGTGTAAATAGTATAATCCAATCACGAACTACTGCATGGTGCAAGTTGTGACAAGTACAAAGTAAAATGTGCGTTCTTAAAAGAATTGTTAATTATTTTGTCATGCTTCAAATAAAAAAATAAAAAAGAAAAAGAAAATTTTGTTTTCTAGCACTTTTATGGAATATGTTAAGCATTTAAAGGCTCTTAGGGCATACTTGGAAAATAAAAGGGGAAGAAAAAGCTCTTAGGGCTTGTTTGGATTATTTAATTCATCTTATGAGAAAATGTCAACTTTACAAACCAAGTAAGTTCATCCAAACACGTGAAACATGATCATTTTAATTACAAATGAATAAGTTTTATTTCACTTGAAATGAAGAGAGTCAATTTTATAATTAAAATTTAATTTCTTAGATTTGACAATGTATATTGTACTGTGTAATTTAAAAAAAAAAAAAGAAAAAAAAAAAAGAAAGAAAGGTGACAATGGATATACTTTTATATTTTTAACATTTAATTCAAACCATAGAATGAATCCAACCCATGAAATCGCCCCTTTAGCCTTTTAGTATAGATCTCAGTTGTGAAGCTCTTTTCACAATTTTAACATGACGTAGTACACCAGTTTTGTCTCGATCTATATTCGAAGTCCATGGTCTTGATAACGAAGAAAATCCAATCACTACCAAAGTGGTCAATTCCACATATTGAGATTGACACAAAATTGCAAGACTCAAACTCATCTGTAATAGACAGCCTAAAGTAGCATACGCCACTCCCCTACTAGTGTATGCCAATGCGAGGGTCGCGCATGCCACTTAGATAGGAACCCAAAAATCACTCATTTTCATTTCCAATTGGTTATTTGAATTGATTAGCTCCCCAACTAGCCACCAACCCCTTTAGAGGATTGGCAAGTCTATAAATACCCCCATTTCACCCCATTTTAGACAATCGAAAACACCTCTTAAGGACCATACCAAAACTCTATTGGAATCACACTAGACTTGTCATTTCTTTTATTGCCCAAAGTGATATGGCAATCTCTTTGAGTGTTTGATTGAGTTTGCTAGTGTTTAACACTATTACCCTAATTATTTCCTCATGAATTCCAACTATAACTATTGATTCGTAATTTCCTTCCACTTCACCCTTATCTCAAATTTGCAATTTTCCTTTACCCAAATCCTACTTAAACCTTTCCACCCATTTCTGTTTGGATAATTCACACAATATATGTGATAGTCATTTCAACTGAGAGACCGAAAACAAGATCACCTTAAATGTAGACATAAAGAGGTCTGGATCTATACCACAATCTTTATTCTCCTCCATAAAATTGTATTTTTCTTGTCATCTTATGTGTCATTTTAGTTTAGATACTTTCTCTTGTTAACATGTTGGATTGCATGGCGTGTATAATTTGCTTTCTTTGAGTTTCGCATAATTTGTACTTTATGTCTAAAACAATGTACACATATCATGTGGGAAGATGGCCAATTCATAACTTGCGTACGCTATTATATAGAGGTGTACACCAGTTTGAGTAATTTCCTGATCCCCCAAACCAGTTCTTACTTGTTTGTACATTTTTCATGTTTATGGGAATCTGCTCAAAGACCAATGGCGTATGCAACCTTTGGCATAATCTATAATTTAACGAATTTTTCTTTATCAAATATATGTATAGTTATGCTTCGTTCGATTTCGTGTCTCGTAGCATGTGGGCTAAATCTTCAGAAGAGAATATAGATCGTGGAAAGGAATAAGCTTCAATGACTATGTTCCCATTTCATGGGAAATAAAATCGGAGTTAGTGGAGACTTTGGCTTGCCTTTGAGCCCTCCCACTATCAACTACTATCCTCTTACAGGAAAGAATCCATTGTGGACATAGTCAACCTGCTACTAGGGGTGACGCCCTTACTCCATTACTGATTTTATACAGTCATCGAGGGTTAGACGAATTCCTTATCAAGCTAGATAGCTAGAAGCAAACTAAATGTATACCTATTATCTCATAAACAAAGGAGCTCTAGCGGAGGGAATTCCTAACTCTCTATATAGCTTCATTATTATTACAATGCCATCTGCGATTAGCCGTAGAGATATGGAGAGAGGGGATAGCCTTGTACCACATTCCCAAGAATCACATCCACTATTCCAAGATGTATGTGCCCTATAGCCTCCATCATGAAAATTTCTAAAATTGTGGAGAAAGCCAAAGGCTTGATATATGTGGCCATTCTCGGGAGCTTGAGATGTATGAAAAAACACATTAAAACATCTGTTGTGATCGAAAACTTCGTGATTACTAACTTAAGCACTGAAAATTTTGAGACTGGAATCACATCGGTTTCAATATTGAGTTATTTATCCAACCTTCCATTGGTGTAGGTCATGTTGAACCCTAGCAGGACATTAGTCATTGATCTTGTGCATCATAACTTTCCATTTAATTCGATTCTTTTCAAACTCTGAACAGGAGAGACACATATAGAATATTTCGAGAGTATAATAAATGTATATTCCTTTCTCTCACAAAAATAGTGAGTCTCATCATGAATTTAATTAATGAGACACATTGCTATGTAAAAAGAAGGAGTATGTATTTATTGCACTCTCGGAGTATTCTATAATTACTCTTCTTTATAAAAACTTTAGATGCGGTCTTAGTTGAAAAAAAAAAAAAAAAAAAAAAAGGCAAAGTGAAATAGAGAAAGAAAGACTACCTTTTTTTGTTATTGTCATTATCAGATTGTCACTTTTGGATGGGCTAAAATAACCTATATATACTCATTGATGTTAGGACTGCATGGGTTGGATTGGGCATATTAAAGATTTTTTTTTTGGGTTTTGCTAACAAGTGCCCTAATAATCTACTTTAGGAAAGTTTTAATATCACTTTTATGGGAAATGAAAAAAGCTGTCAAAATATTAATTACTTTTTTTTTCATTTCCCATAAAAACTTTCTTTATATGGATTATTAACTAGTGCCCTAAGGGCATTAGTTAGCATTTTCCTTTTTTTTTAACCAATCAACCTTTGTTGGGTTGGAAAATTTCCATATTGCCATCAACTCACCAACCACCAAAAATGGCAAGTTTGTTTAAAATTTGGGCAATTTCGAATTGATGGATTGGGCAAATTAGCTTTAGTTATACATTGTATACTAAACTTTAAAATTTATTTTACCATTTACGGACAAATTTAAGAAGTTGCATTTTCTCTAAATCTTATAAGTTATGAAGAAAATCATAGAAAGTGACCAATTTTCTCATAGATCATACACACGTCTTAAGTTATGAGTACTTTCTAACTTTTTCTCAAAAAAAGAAAAATATAAGATGTATGCTTACGAATATGTTGGCAAAGTATCATTCATTTTCCTCATTAACATGTGCTAATCGTAGAGTTGATTAAAGAAAAAACTTAAATTTGATTTGAAATAAAGACTAAAAATAGATGAATATATATATATATATATATATATATATTGTACGGGCCACGACTATCGGCCTGTACCGAGCCCATGACACGATTCCTAAATGGGCCCTTCCCGCCTTACTTACTAATTGAGTATCAAGTCCATTCCCTAGACGGGCCCGGTCCAAGCTCATGGCTTGACCAAACATCTTCTATTATACCGAGATCAAGAAATAATGCCTTGGGGGAATCCACTCACCGAGCATCAATTGGTGTCTGGTGCAAGTTCCAAGAGAGTCACATTAGTCACGAGTAACGGGTCTCATCTGGTTAGGAATATAGCTCAGATGGACCCACCAACATGGGAAACAACCCTCTCATCATAACGATCCCACTAATGGAAGTCTATAACTAAAGACCGATGAGTAGAGGAAAAGAGGTTGAAAAAATTAGGAGAGAGAAACATGAGAGTAGTGAGGAGAAACACAACTCGGGGGAAAAGAAATCCAATCTGAATTTCATAGAGAGGGGTTAGTTACACTGTGAATTCTTGGGGAGGGTAAGAATACGAAAAAGTAAGACAAACCTAAAGAAAAACTTTTGTTTGTCTCCTATAAAAACCACATCGTCATCTTTGGGGCCTCCCATTGATGGATATTCCTGACCCATAATACAAGTAAATTGTGGAACTTAGCCCAAAACCACACACATATATATAAACTCAACCCGCCACCTAAGTCAACTTGTCGCTTTTAAACCTGCCCAATCCGCTTGAAAATCAAAATCATATACGTGCGGGGAAACGGATTGAATGGTTTGGGTGGATAGAGCAGGTTGATATAGAGGGCCTATTTGACCATTACTCCTCCAGTACTGAATCTACTGATGAAACATATTTGTTTCCAACCATCCACGCATGCAACATTATAACAAGTCGTATCAAATATTAATTTTTTGGATGTGGATATCACTTTCAGTCACTGTTACAAACTAACTTCCACTACAGCTCACAGTGTTAGGGCTTTATAAAATTAGAAGAGAAGGATAAGAAGTAATGAAGCATCAGTGCCTTACTATTTTTGGCCTTAGAATGGTCGGGCGTGACCTTCCTAGTTCCTACGTGGCCATTCGAGGCATTTTTAGCGAAGCAATTTAAAGCTTGGAATCTGAATGTCAATATCCTGAGGGGAGGATGCTCCTATGTACAAGGGTTTGTTTCTTTGTGTTCTCTCTCTCTCTCTCTCTCTCTAGTTATCTACTTCTTTTTCTTAATGAATATACTTTCATTGTAGCATAGAAGAAAAAAATATTAATAATAAAGCGTGGAATCTAACCCACGAAGCAACTTCTATTATCAAGTCGTTCATTGATTGGTTTTTTTCTTTCATTGGCCGGTTCCACTGGATTCTCCATTGCCATCTAGTTAATATAATATGTGAGGCCTTGAAACATGACAAGAGTATAATTTAATTGCTTGTAGACTAATTCCGTTCACACTCACAAAACTCCAACAAGTATACATGCGGAAAAATAGATTTGGAATTTAACTATTTGAGTCTCTCAAATGTATACCATGAGAACCAAAGATAAAAAAGGAAAAAGGAATTAATTAACTTGTGTCTTACTAGAAAAAGTGGTACAAATACGTACAACGACCTAAAAATACTGTATAGCTAATCAAAGTACATAAGTGGATTCAACTCATATGATGGACCACATCACTCTAAGCCATGGACGGAGGTAGACTTAGGCATTGGGGAGCAATGGCCCCCCTAATTTTTTAAATAAAAAATATTAGTATATATATAATATATAGCTACTAATTTTAGCAATTTCGTTCTATAAAATTACACTTTGCCCTCCTTAATAATATCATTGATTTTTTAAAAAGTAATGTTATAATCACAAACTTTTCTACATTTTTACAAATTGTTGAGGTAATAAATTTTTATTGCCCCACCTTCCCTTAAAAGTTATCATGACTTTTGAGTGGAGTTGTGGTGTGCTTTTGTGTTAGAACCTCTTTCCCTCTCCCTTGTGTGTGTGTGTTTGTTTCTCAAAAAAAAAAAAAAAAAAAAAAAAAAAAAAATCTAAACCTATCACTTATATCACTTTTAACTTACTAATAACTACTCACCATATTAACAATTTGTAAAAAAAATAATAATAATAAAATAAAATAAATTGTAACTCTAGCATTTTCCTCTTACTAAAGGCCATAAAAAAATTTATAGGTACAAGCCCAAAAAAAATTAGCCCAATAACAAAAATTACCTACAGTAAAGCTAAAAACAATTAAGTTCAACCAACCAATTTTCTCCAAAATTAGATTTGGAATTTAACTATTTGAGCCTCTTAAATGTATACCATGAGAACCAAAGATAGAAAAAGAAAAAGAAATTAATTAACTTTCCTGTAACCTATAACTGGCATAAGAGCACTATAAGCGCCTTCATGAACCATTAATAGTCATTAATGAGTTAGAAGAAACGCAAGAGACATTGAGGGTTTTTCAAACATTGACATGAAACAAGGTTATATAAAGCCAACTCTAGCTAAAGATAAAGGTACACACTCTTAATCAAAAAATACTATTGAGATTACTTACGATATATATCTCATTTGCCTAACTTAAGCATCGAAGGGTCCTTAACAAGCACCACCCCGGTGTTGTTCATAGTTTGCCTTTTGTCTTATATCAGGAGGTTAAAGTTCATCCATTCAATAGAGATGAGAAATTTGTTGGAAAAATACATGTTTGTATCGCATACAAAACACACACAGCAGAAAATTAATCTATCTACTTTATTCGCAATTGATAACATATACTATGTAAATTTTAGAATATAAGAACAAGAGAGTGTACCTTGGCACGTTGAAATTTAAAACCAAAGATTAGAAGTACTTGGGAACAGTTTTAATCTTCACTCCAATTCCACTTGTGCCCAAGAAGTGTGGTCTCTCAATCAGTTTATATGTGTGTATTCATGGGAGAATAAGAGAGTGTCCTACACTCACATACAAACATTTCATTCTCTTAATAAATTCTGTATGTTTCTCTCCTTATAATTGATTATCTAATTGAACTAGCCTTTTAGGCCATTCCAATTGGGCTTTAGTATGTGACTTGGAGTGGGACCAAAAGGGAACAAATAAGACTAGCTCTAATGAGTTTTGAGTTTTTCTGTCAACTCTTGACAAGATCAAAATTACCATTAATTATATTTAGTATCACTATATAAATATAATTGCATTCTAGGTCTTATTAATAAATTATATTCTAAGACTTTATACATGCAACCCCTTCATAAAATATTTGTAGTAATACAAAGTCATAAATATAGACTACCACTTTGACGATTACTACATCTTAATTCTTGAGTACTCGGTTTAATCATTTAAGTTATTCATCATATATTTATGAAATGCTTCATAAATATATACTTTAGTAACTCCTTACTAAAGTAGTTAGGCCTAACATTCTGAATAATCATACCTATTAAACTTATCTCAAGGGAATATTTTATATCTCTGTTAAGAGATTATGAATTCTGTCTTGAGAATATATTTTCCATCAACACTAAATGTGGCTGCTCAACATACTGAGATTTTGATCGTTACTTTAGATCTCACTCTTGACATATTAAAACAACCTACACTTCATGATCAGGTCCATCATTCTTTCAGGGTTAAGAGTTCATGTAAATAGAAGTTGTGAGATTTATTATTTTGAATAATAAATCTCACAGTGGTCCAGTTTAGTATGTCTTAACTCTTAAAACATATCAACATATTAACTAGAAGTCTCTACTTCCATGATCAAGACAAATCATCTTAGTTGATATGTTATAGTCTTCGCAGATGAAATGCCCAATTTCATCACTGACTACAAACTAAAATTTTGAGTTTACAAATAACTTGTGATTTATATTTTTTGTGACTAAATCACATAAATCACATACTATGCATCTCATGGACTATATGATAATGTCCAAATATTCATGTTATCATTATTTTAGATAATAATAAAACAACTTTATTAATCACAACATTAAGTCATACACAATGTCATACATAGCATCATACAATATGATTTAAGAGCACTAATCCTAACAAAATCGACTGATAATATTTCCTAATATCATCAACTACTAAAGTAATTGAGTGGACATTCCAAATTATAGGGACTAATATGTTAATTTTGAAATATTAATGCATCCAAGTAGTCAATTAACCTACTAATTTTTTGTAGGTTTCAATTAATTTAACTAGTAAAGTCTCTTGTTGTTGTCAAATAAGAGATTCGGGTTCGAATCCTACTTACACTAATAACCAATTTGTATATTGTCCTGGTGATAAATAACAA
This sequence comes from Quercus lobata, assembly GCF_001633185.2. NCBI lineage: Eukaryota > Viridiplantae > Streptophyta > Magnoliopsida > Fagales > Fagaceae > Quercus > Quercus lobata. The sequence continues at coordinate 38,958,875 of NC_044911.1, forward strand.
AGCAAATATCAAAGGTTCAAATTCTATCATATGTATTTAAAAAAAAAAAAAAAATCACCTATTGATTTGTTAATTATGGAATTAATTTTGGGTGGCAAGATAGACTTTGCAAATTTATATTGAATTAGGGTATTACATAAAATTTGTGATTTGAATTAGACCTAGGAATGACAACTAAATGGGTTTGGGATGAAAAATGTCATTCCAAATCCAAACTCTCTGAATATTTTATATTCTAAACCTTATTACATTTTAGGAGTTCCATTACAAACTCATTTTATTTATATTTTTAAAACTTCAGAAGTCATTCTAAACCTATCCATTTATCTTATCATGAATTGGGTCAGTCCAATTACATAAAAAAATGATGTTATAAAATGCTTAAGTTTGATTTTTTGGTTGATTTTTCAAGGAAAAAATAGAGGCAAACTTTTGTTGTGTGGACCCAAGTTTGTTTTTTTTGTTTTTTGTTTTTTTTTTTTTTTTTTTTTTTTTTTTTTTTTTTTTCTCCATACCATTTCAAGGGAGAAGGCATATTACAAAAGTGCAAAACCAACTGGAGAAAACCAGCAATGGTGAATTGGCACACAGGTTGCCAATTTAGCTAAAGACCATAGTTCTTTTACAACCACATGGGGTACCCCAAACACATCACAATGAAAGCCAGATTGAGTTAAAAAACAAAGATCAGCTAGTCTAGTACTATCTAGCTAATCAGAGGCTCTTTTCACCTTGAATGTCTGTAGAAGACTCTTGTTGTCACTAAGAAACAAAACATGTTGAAAACCTTGATCTTTTACTGCCAGTCCAGCTTTAACCACAACCTCCAACAGTGCCCCAGTTGATGTTCTAGCGTTACTACTAACCACTCCAAAAAACGTCTTATTCCCCTGAACTGTTAATGCTTCATAAGCAGTGCCATTTCTATCTGGTCTCTTGCTCCTAGCTCCTGCAAGCTTGATGATTAGTTGCCAGTCCCCTGCTACGGACTACCTCTCTAATTTGTAGCATCTGTCTTCTCTGCCTGCTGGAGTGCTATAGCTTGAGAGGGTGTCCTTGTACCTCTTAACTCGAATTGGACACCAAGATACTTGCTAGGTTGTTGAACCAAGTTGACCTGAAGAGTCTTGGCAAGGCCAATTTGTTCCTCCGAGATGGAGCAATACCACTTCAGGATGAGCATTCCTACCAACTTTGACTCTGATTTTTTTAAGATCCTCAGCTTGGGTTAAGGAAATGGAGACAATGTTTGCACACATAAGGAAAATATATGGAGATAAAGGATCTCCTTGTCTTAAACCTTGGAATGTCTTAAAGGACCTTGATTAAATTTAGAATTAATAATAAAAATATTTTATTAATCTATATATATATATATATATATTAATAGGCAAAACTTAGAGAAAATCCAACTAGATTCTACAATTGAAGTCCAATTTTGCGTCATGTGTCCTAAATTATTTATTTTTAGAGAGAGTTTTATTTCTTAATTTTGGAGTTAAATGTGAGACTACATCATAAATATTCATCCAAGTGAGTTATTGCATACAAAAACCAAAGAGTCTAGAATTAATTAACATAAAAAAAATTTAAAAATGGACAATTTCCATTTTCTACCTAATAATAATATCCTTACAAGACTTTTTAAAGAGTTAAAAAATATATATAAGAATGACTATCAATAAAATTTAAATTATATATGTAAGAATTATACTATACATCTTAATGTATATCTTTTAAGTATATCCATGCATATGCATGGGGGTTACAAGCTAGCTAAATAGATAACCAGATTTTTTCTCAAAAAAGAAAAAAAAAAAAAAAAAAAAAAAAAAAGATAATTGGATTAAGATTTCGTGCATAAGGTGTGAAACCCAAATTATTCCTTAAGTATTGAATTTACACCCAAACTCATTTAAACCAAATCCATTGACATCTTTAATGGGTAACACATAACAAAATGGGTTCCAATTAACTCAACTGGTAAAGTTTTTGATAGTTAAAAAGAGATATGGGGTTCAATCTCTACTTATATCAAAAACCGATTAGTGTCTTGGTTTAATGTAGGTATTGCAATGGGGAGGGATGAGGGTGAAGATTTCATCCTTTGACCCCATCCCCACCTCTTGAGGCCCCATGGGGACTCGTCCTGTCTCGTAAAATCCTACTTCATGTTAATTTGCCCCACAACTATTACAATTTTTTAATAAAACATGTTTCATTAATATAAATATACTTGAAATTACAACTAAATTTATCTCATTAAATCAAAATAATTTTTAACAAGAATTGAATAATAGTATTTTTCAAGCGTATAACAAGACAATATCACGACAAAAATAAAAATCAAATATCCATGCATTTAAATAAACTAGTATTGATTTGTTTGTTTAAATAATAGGAATTTAGGGTATGAAAAGTTTACAATTATAGCCCTCATCAATATGGGACGGGGCTAAAATATCTAAATTCATCCCTGCCCTGACCCGTGGCAGGGGCTAAAATTTTGTCACATCCTCTCCCCACCACATATGCGGGGTGGGAAAAACCCGTGCGGGTGGGCGCAAGGGAAAGGGAAAAATTAAAATTGGAGTCGCCACCTAGTTATATGATTTAGGAACATGAATATAGCGTCCTTTCGAGGAAGAACCTTTGATCTCATTACCAAAGTTTGGGTTCAGAGTTTAGGTACGCTCTTGGAAAAGTGTTAGGCACCCAAGATCGCCCAACCCTAAGGTTTGCCTCCTATCATTGTGTCCTATATCTTAACTCTATTAAAAACCATTTAAATACTTGTATTTTAGACTCACACACACACACAAAAACATGCATCTAGCAAATAACATGGCATCTTCAACCCTAAACACATATTTATCCATCTATCCAAAAAAAAAAAAGCCAAACATAGAAAAGAAAACCTTGGCATTCATCTAAAATAAAACAACAACTTAAACATGGCAGCAAACATATCAAAAACAAAACGTTAACGTACTAAAAACCCTAATCATACTTCTAAAAACCCTAACACAAATGCATGAACATTTTTTTTTTTTTTTGCTAAACTTCAATGTCATTAATACAAAAAAGAAGAAACTACAACATGGGAGTCTACCACACAAGTAGAGAGGATAACCTCAGGTAGATTCTCCTTGTTAAAACACAAAGGTAAAGCAAAATTTAAAGCTATTTTTACAGCATTATGTGCTGCAAAATTACAAGACCTACAGACCCAAACAAAAGAGCAACTAAGAAAAACTGATGCAGAGTTAAGGATATTAACAATAACATTGCTGATAGTCCAGTTAGGCACAGAAGGATTGTCAGATAGTGAATCCATACACATCTTGGAATTGCTCTCGATGATTACTTGTTTCCACCCTTCAATAGAGGCTAGGTTGATTGCCCATTGGATTGCACTTGCTTCCGCTTGGATGGGGGTGTAGCTATGGTGAGGTTTAGCCCAAACTTTGATCACCTCGCCGAGGGAGTTCCTTACTACTACTGCTAATGCAGTTCTTGAAGGTCCAGTTGTAGCATCCACATTTAGCTTGATGAACCCAGTCAAGGGTGGCTTCCAAACTTAGGACAAAGGTGCGCAGTGAGCTTTGTTGGCTGCCTGGATTATAGTACAGAACTCTATGATTCTGCTTTGAATCCGCAAGCAGGCTTCACGGATGTTAACTTTCTTGCCTTGGAAAATAGCTCTGTTTCTTAAATTCCATATTCCATCTACCACGAAGGTCATAGTTGAAGAAACATACCAGCTTTCTACGTCCGAGGTGGTGGTGTAAGGAGGGGGTGCAAGGATGAGCTTGATTATGTCACCACTGCTCTGTACATTCTGAGAATCAGTTCTGAAACCCCAGCAAGACTCGAACCAAACAGCTCTGGCGATTGGACAAGTGAAAAACAAGTGGTAGATGGACTCAACCACATTGCCACACAAAGCATATGAGGAGTTAAAGGTTTCAAACCATTGGTTCAAGATGTCTATGGTTGGTAAAGAGTTTGTCGCCATCCTCCATAGTAGAGTTTGCCGCACAAATGCATGAACATTGCTAATGCATGGCTTACCCTTTACAGGCTTTACTTACATCGTAGCAACACAACACCAATGGCATCAATGCATGAACATGTGAATGAATGGTGTAGCATTAAAATTAAGAAAACCCTAACCTAAACCCTAATCTAAACATGTGATAACAACAAACATGTTAAAAGGCAAACAAACGGTTATAGGGCTTGAAACATATGGAAATGAGGCTTAGACAGAAAAACATGTGAATGCAGAACAAAACAAACAAAGAATTATGGTTTTTTGGGTAACAACATCACACATGCTAGAACGAGTTTGCGTATGCATGAGTCCAACCTGCATGCGCAGGCTAAATCATGCGTATGTAGATCCTTACCTAAAAACTCTAATCAACACAGAAACAAAGCAAAAACCAAAAACGTAAAATCTAGCAAATTATCATGCTTAAAGATAGAAAGAAAACCTAAAATTAACCTAAACAAACAAACCTAAACATAAACTAAGCAAAAGAAACAAAGATTAAAGCAGAAAAGAAAAAGAAAAGTTTTTAAAGCTTACCTTAAAGCAAAAGCTCCTAGACTTGATTTTTGACCGCTCCCTTCAGTCGAATCTATCACAATTTAATAAAATAGTGATTAGTAATCATAAACTCAAAGAACTAGGACTAGAAAAGGTCCCAATCAAATAAAAAGAGACTAGAGGGTGTTTTGTGAAAAACTCCATTTTGATTCACTATTTTCTAGTGAATTTTAGGTTTTTCCCTTGGGATTTCTATGTGTTTTGAAAATATACCATGTGGGGCTTTTTATAGTTGAAAAAATGGGGTTTGGAATAATTTCCAAACGATGTGGGATTCGTTCCAAACCTCAGCCATTATTGCAAAAAATTTACCTTTCATATGCTTCTGAAACCCTAACTGCGTATGCAAGAACGTGTTTGCGTACGGAAGAACATGCCTGCGTACGCAGGTTGAGGGCCACTATGGTCATTTAATTTTTCAAAAATAGATTTTTACTCATTTAAAAAGTTATATTTTCCATTTTAACACTCTTCAAGTCAACTTAATATTTGATTGGGCTCTAAACTGGTCTTGGGTCTTAAAGTTTGAGTATTATTGGGGAACGGGGACCCAAGTTGTAAGGGGTACAAAATGCGGTGTCTATAGCGCGAGGTGAAGCGAAAAGGGGCAGGGCAGGGCAGGGCAAAATTGTCATCCTTAACTAATCTGATAATAAAGAGTGCAATTATTAGAAGCAGACCCATAAGTCAAAACTTTATTTAAAAAAAATTGAACATAACAAATGACTTGTATTATTTTAATGTATGGTTGAGGATGAAGGGTAAGAGTTTGGTCAAACATTTACTAGTTGAGATATGGATACATGGCTATTTTGAGATATGGATATATGGTAATTATTTGACATTTGTCTAAATTTCAATGTGTCCGATGCATAAGAACATTAGACCTAAGTTGGTCCATAATGAAAATTGTAATTATTAAAACAAAACCCTTAGGCCATATCCTCCACAATTAGCATATACAATACATATCCGGACCATCCATACAAGTGGGCTACACGATGGCCCAATTGATGAACCATTCAGATCTCTTCTCCATCAAACACACCAAAACTAAATCCCTCTCAATTCCATGGCGCCAAACTCTCCCGCCAAAACCCCACTTCCCGCCAATCCCAACCCTCCCTTTATAACCCCCAATCGAAACCCATCTATATCATTCTTAAAACCCAAGCTTTTTCTCCCTCTCTGTTCGACGAAATTCCTCACAGGACTCTCACACTCTCAAACACCTTCAACAAAATCGTCAAAAACTCTTTCTTAGCCATGGTAGTGCCATTGGGTCCAGGAAAATTCTACGGGTCCAGCCTCCCACGCCCTCGGATCTACACTGACGTCAAGTACAGCGACCAACGGGTCGACCCGCCAATCCCGGTACTCGACCCATTTATGTCTTGGGCCAACGAGGCTCACTGGTCCATGGGTGGCCTCAGCTTCACGCGCCTCCGCTTCCAGGGCCGCATCGAAGGCAGCGTCACCAAACTCCGGGCCGAACGCGAGAGGATGATCAAGAAGGAAGCTAAGAACCCCGATTCGCCAAATGGGTCTGGCCCGAATCGGCCTATGAAGCCCGTTTTGGGTTCGGATTCTCCGCCGCCAGCTCCGATCGCGACGAAGAGGCGGAGATATTTAGCAATGATTGAAGAGGAGGAAGAAGAGGAAGAGGAGGTTGTGGTGGTTAAGAAGAGGAGGCTGGTGAAGAAGCTTGGGGATGATTTTGATAAAGTGGCTATGGAGAGTGAGAGAAACAAGAAGGTGGAGCCAAAGAAGGATTCGGGTCATGGGTCGGGTTCAGTGGCGATGAAGACTCGGAGCCGGGTAGAGGAGGAAGTGGGTGAGAGAGTAAATAAGTCGAATTCCAAGGGGAAGAAGTTGAAGGGTGGACCTGGACAACCTGGTGGTGTAAAAAGTGGGAATATTAGGACTTCTCCAAGACTGGCAAAGCGTGGGTCCCCTTAGATCTATAATTGGGTGTCTAATGTCTATGGAATGTAGCTATGGATTATAGTTTTTTTTTTTTTTTTAATTTATTTATTGAGCTTGAACTTTAATTTGGTTTTTTTTTTAGAGTTTGTATTTGCTATTAGGGAGGAAATGGAAGGTTGGAAATCGAATTTGGGTTTGATGAGAACACAAGATTTGGTTTGTCTTTGAACAAAATTCAGAGTAGATTTTATTGTGCCAAGGTGTTGACTTCCTATACTTAAGAAAGAAAAAAGTGTTGATTTCTTGGTATGGACTGGATTTACTTTTATCCGTAAATGAAGGTCAATCTAAGCTGTGCTACTTGGATTTGTAATGTATAACAATATGGTTGTGCTTAGTGTGCAAGTTATGAATTGTATTGGCTGTTTGTGTTTTCTGTAAATGATTGGGATCATAGCCAGCTGTCTAATAAGCACATGCAGCATGATACTAGTTGTAAGGGAGAAAGTGGTTTTGTTTTGAGCCTACCTAGTTTATTTAATGCACAAGGAAATCTAGTTCTGAAAATTAATATGTTTTTTTATGAGCAGGGAATTGATTCATCACTGGTCCATACCGTCCATTGTGATTTGAGTCTCCCTGCCGTATCGTCTTGACTCGTTAATTCCAAAGGGAAGCTTCGCTTCATATGCATTGCATTTCTAAGTTAGATTTTCTTCGCTCTTTAACCTTTGTCCTTCTTAGGTCCATTTGTGGTTAGCCAATGAAGACAACACAAATGGGGCCCATAGTAGCTGCCCATGCCATCATTATTCAAGTGTCGGTCAAAGTCTTGTGAGAGATAAATGGATGAATGGAAAATTCTCAATGCCCAAAAGGCATAATTAAGCAAACCAATCAGACAGAAATTTGCCCCATGACACAAGTGAAACTTTCCCAATATTTCCATAAATTCTCTATGAAGGCATCACATAACGAAGAGATGTTTGAATACTTTGCTAGGACTTTTCTTTTATAACCCATGTTACATCATGTCGGCTTACAGAACTAAACTATGGTACCACACGCATGGAAATTCTCTCATTACAGCCAATAATTTCCATTTTGGTCACCCTTTTTAAGTTTCAACATCATTAATAAGATCATTTCCCCCTTATTTAATTGCATCTTCATATTTGGACTTAGCACCATTAATCAATGTCTAATATTCTGTTGATTACTGTATTGACCATAATTATTTGCATTTTTTGGGTTAGTGGGAGATGCTGGCTGTGTTAGGTGCAAGGTCATACACCAATGCCCCATGGCCATGACCATGAGTGAATGCATTGTTAATTTACTGATAAATCACTTTCTTAGAATAATAATTAAATAATTAAATTCACTATAACAAATAATTCAAGCTCCTACCAGAGAGAGAGAGAGAGAGAGAGAGAGAGAGAATTACATGGTGTTTATTGTATCACACCATCAAAGGGGTGCATCCATTACAGTATATAAAGGAAAACACTACTACTACAACCCGAAAAGGTTGTACAAATGTCATCATGTCATGGTATTATGGTAACTCTCCATTAAGTTGCTGGAAAGCTTGGAAATGAACCTTGAAAGCTGCTTCCAAAAATATAAAGGGGTAAAGAACGATTGTAGTGTTCAGTTGTTCATTGTGCCTCTTCTTTATAAGCTTCAGTATAGAGAGGCTCCTCAAATCTTTTCCTTGGGTATTTGTTGATTACAAACTAAGAAACTTTCTGCACTAGCTATGTTTTTCTTTTCTGGATAAGAAGCTCCAAAAAATTACAAGACTTCCTGTAAACTTTGCTTCAAGAACACTCTATACTTATCTAATTCACTTTGATCTCAAATAGATAATGTCTATGGACATGGGGCGAAAAAGGTAAGACAACAGCCACCTGCTTCTCTCCATCACCAAACCACAAATAAGAACCCACATTTTCCCACAAACAAATCAAATTTTCTGATAAAAGAATCAGACTTTCAGTGTCCCTCCAAGCACAATTCTTTCAAATATCCCTTTAGTTGATTCAGTCCTCGGATTCTAGCCAAATTGCAAGATTGTTCTGTTATCAGACTGTATGTTGACCGCCTTTCCCACGGTACAATACCAAAATCATCATTATACTCTTCCATTCCTCCAACAAATAACTGCCAGACCAAAGCACCTGCCCCAGCCCGGTTTTTCTTTGCAGATTTATAGATTACATCAAAAATGGTTTTATAAAACCTATCTCGCTGAGATGGTTGGTAGTCCTTGTTCAGGTTTGACAATCCAAATTCAGTGAACATAACAGGCTTCTTCAGTTCCCTGTCACCATCTTCAATGTGTGAAAGCATCCACTTTCTAACAAATTTAATTTTTTCGTCTAAGCCTTCCTCATGAAACCTACCACAAAATTAATGGATGAATTGAAAACAGGTTAGGTGTACTATCAAGAAAAGACATAGCACCTTTTCAGGAATACAAGAAAGGTTTGAGGAGATATATAAAGCCACTTTGAAGCTCGAACATAAAACAGTCCCAAAGGAAACATGAACATTTCATTGGATTTGCATCAACGGATAAGCAATAACTAATACCGGACAAAATGGAATTAAGCCAAGTTTATATGCAAAAGGTTTAATTATTTTGGTTTCCAAAATACTTCCATGTTTGACTTCTTTGGCAATAACTAACACCAGACAACGTGGAATTAAGCCAAGTTTATAGACATCAGGTTTACTTATTTTGGCTTCCAAAACTTTTCGAAGATTTGACTTTGGTAATTTGACACCATCAATTTCATAGAGTTAACAATCATGTAATACTTACCAGTGGTCTGGGTAGATATGAACGGAGGCAAAATCAACATAAGAGATCTTGGAGTTGCGAATAAAATCAGCTCCAAGTCTGGATGCCCATTCTTCTGGGTTCATGGTCAAACTTTTGGGGGTTTTAGGACCATAAAATCCTTCCAAGCCAACAGTTAGTAGATGGTTCTTGTCAATTGATTTCACAAAAGCTGACATTTCTTCTATCCAATCCTGAAATTCCATGCCATGCAATAAATTCATACTCAAATATCAATCAATAACAGGTAGCAGAATCTCTCTCTCTCTCTCTTTTCTGCACACTGAGTTATTCAAAGATAAAGCTTTACTCTTTTTTATTTTTTCATATTCCCTCTAGACCCCAAAGCCCAAACTGGAAAGAATAAAGAAACAAAAATAAGGAGCAAAATTGACTGAGTGAGTCTATGAAAGGTCCTCATAGAATTTGAGCTTCATCCCCAATAATTCATGCACTTTTTTTTTGGATAACATAGGGAACCTTTTTATAGAAGAGCCCTTTGGACTTGCCTCTAGTCAGTAAAACCTATGGGCAATTGAACCCACCTGCTAGAACCAGTTGTCAGGTAATCCAGGGGCATTCACCCCTAACGAGCTAAGTTGTTTACACTCATGTCCAACAGCCCTAATAATCCATGTGCTTATACTAATATTTGCAGAAGAATTTTTTTTAAAGAACATGATGCTAGATAAAGAGACCTCATCATACAAATTAACAGAACTAAATGTGGACCCTAAAAATGAGTTGCAGACCACCAACCCTCTTTTCTTTCTTCTAAAGTTGGCAAAATAACCAGTGCAATTCATCCTAGAATACATATTTATACTAGCATCCCTTCCCCCCCAAATAACCAGTAAAACCAACGGGCAAATGACCCCATCCACTACAATCAAGATTGCCAGTTAATCTAGGTGCATTCACCCCTTACGGGCTAAGCAGTTTAGTAATGCCCAATAGCAATATATATATATATATATTGCTATATTTCTTTATTTGGGGAAATATCTTGTTGCCCTAGATAGCACCTATTCTCGAACCTTAATAGATATAAAACAATAGTTAGAATCTTATTGTAGTTGAAAGTAGTGCTACATATTAGCCACTTTAAAATGGCGGGTATTCTTTACTAGGTGGAAAGGAGCAGCTCTTGAGCAAGCTAAGATTTTGGTTTCTTATCTGTTGTTTCTGGTTCCTTTGTTAATAAAATCTGTTGATTATCAAAAAGGTGGAAAGGAACAGAATCAAGAGTTTACGACTTACTTGAAGAGTATCGCCTGAAGCATCAGACATGCAACGAGGTTCATTTATCAATTCCCAGGCAAAGATGGTGGGATCATTTCTATATTCAATTCCAGTAATAGTGTTCCTCCTTGTCAGCACAGTCTGAAGAAGGACATATGTCAGAACTAACAAAAAAAATCAAAGCAATATGACTATTAAATATAGAATATCAATCTCATGATGCCTGTAAATTGAAAAGTATGTGAAGTATTGGTTAAAAGAAAGAATTCATGGTGATTTATGTTTGTGACATCAGGCAGCTGGGTTAAGGCTTTACTATTTCGTCAAAAGATATTTGTAGCTAAAAAATTCAATTTGACAATAGGATTTTTAGGGTGTGTTCTGAATCAAGGGGAGGGAGAACTAAAAAAAGGAGTTAATTAAAAGAAAGTAAGTTCAGCCAATACATTCAGGGATGCCAAGAGAGCCCTGAGTTTCAATAATTTCAAAACATGCAATACTCTGCCCAACTGTTTTGGATTCTAAGAAAAGCAATCGCTATATATGCCCATCTAGTAGCACCCAATGACCTGTTGGCCTAGTTTCTGAATATGGTTTAAATGTTTAATTAAAAATACCAGTATTTAATTTACAGGGCCTCTAATTGTAGAAACAGTAAATGTTTGCAAGTATTTATTAAAGTACCAAATGCTTGCAAGGCACTAAACCATTCTCTGGAGAGAAAGAAGTAGGTAGGGAGATACCTTGATGTAAGTCTTGAAATAACTGCGTATGGATGGATCAAAGAAGAAGGAATCATTAGAGGCACTTAAACCTATGCCTTCTTCCCATGCCCATTTGACATACTGAGTTTTCCCACCATATGCTTGTAAGTTATTTACTAAGCTAAGCAGTAGCCTGACCCCATGCTGTCGTGCTTCTGCAATAACATGATCCAGTGCCTGCCACCCAACCCGGTAGTCAAAATGTAATACAAAAATGATTAACATAACTTTAGAAATTTGTACTTATCAAGGTTATAGAGGAACTAGTGAAATTGTAAAAGCAAAAATTCTGGCATCTTTCATCAGGTATAGCTTGGCCATTTTGATAATCCCTGGGCCTTAACTATGAGCTGTTACATTAAGAAAAGCTTGACAAAGTACATAAACATTTATACATATGTTGAACACAAATTTCATTATTATTCATATTTAGTTTCTTTAAAACAAATCCTTTCAACATATAAATTTTTAGCTTCTTTTTGGCATAAGGGTTCTTTCTATAAATTACACGACCATGAACCACACATTTCTGACCACCGCACAGAAGAGGAGGATAATTTAAGAACACAATCGGAAAATAAGGAATGAATAATAATGAATTCATATAGAGAGACTTCGTGTTAGTTTGCTTTATTGACAAATATCTTTATCCTTTGTTTTTACTGTCTTCCATTTTATTTTATTCTGGCTTAATCACAGGATAACTTTAGGATTTTCTGCGTTCTCAAATGCATTTAACCAAAATCTACAATCCTTAGTTTTTAACCTGTTTCCCAAGAGCCATAATGTCTCTGTTACGGACAAAGAAATTAAAGTTAAGCAAGGTATGCATGCCATGGCTAACCACTAATGTTGTCATTAGAGGAAACCTTGATTATCAACGTTATAAACAGCCAAGATCTCTGTCTCTACCCTTGTCTCGTTTGATAGCTGTTTACCAATACCAATTGAAAAGCACAATTGGCTTCAAAAAGGCCAAGAATTCAAGCACCCAACAGTCTTAACAGAAATAATAAGAGCAAAATAGGACAAAACTGGCACAAATAATGAAATTCTAATACCTTGAAAACGTGCTCATTGAAGCGACCAGGGGAACTCTGGAGGGCATTGTAAGCACCATCATTGAATGCCCAAGTTCTGCACACAGTGAGACCCATCTTTGCACCAGCTTGCAGCATTGCCCTGACCCTTGGTTTTGTATATTCATCCGCAGCATGGTCCATTAACCAGTAAGAGTTCCACCCATTAATGTAAAAGGCACTTCCATCCAACATGAACTGAGTCCCATTCCTCTCCACAAAACCAAATTTTTGTTCTTTCTCATTATTGAGCATCAAGTCCCCAAAGGACAAGTAAATGAAAGTCACACATGATGCAAAACCAAGAATTGGGTAAAAAAGCCCATTTCCTCCAACCATTCTTTCCATGTGCAGAATGGGACCTGAAAATTGACAAAAGACGCAAAATTTGCACAAATTGGAAAGAGTCCTTGATACCCTTTTGGCTTTATTTCAATAGGTTTGCGGAACCACCGACACCCAGATGAAAAAATAGTATTTCAGACCCAGATTTGAACAAAAATGCATAGAACATCCAATTTCAAGGACACCCAGATCCCCCTTTGGACAGTTTAACCCAAAAAAATATCTTTGAAGACACCAAAATTCCTAGAATTGTCAATGACACTCAAAAAATTCACAGACCCATGTCAAAATGCAACTAAAGTTTGTAGCATTAAGAGAGGGACAGAGATAGATAGAGAGAGAGAGACAGAGAGATAGAGAGGGATTTGTATCGTATATTTGTATGTCGGTGTGACTGAGTTTTGGTGAGTTTTATAAGGGAGAAAATGAGCAAAATGAGGCTTATTCAAGAAATGAGGGAGGTCAAGTCGATAAGAGATAGAAAGCAAGGAAAGCACAACTAATGAGTCATAAGAAAAGCGGTCAAAGCTGAGGTGAGAAGAAAGATGGGGTGAAAGTGAAGGTGAAAGGTGGTGGTGGTGGGTATGTGGTGGAGTGTTGATATCAGCCTGTTGGTTAATTAGATCTGAGCCCCTGAGTCCCTGACTGATTGCACAATCTTCCTTTCCAATTTTCCTTCCCTTGAATTTTAATATTGTGCAAAACAAGTCTATTCAACACCCATGGGCCATGTATGTGATGTATCTCTGAATCTCCTTCACGAAACTTTAATAGGAAGAAGAAATGAAAGTGAAAAATTTATAGTGGGAATGTCTCACAATCACAGTCACAGTCACGCCTCATGTGTCATACCCAAATTCTGTACTAATGAAGAGGCTGTGTGTAAACTTTTCTTTCTGGCATTAGGTGCTTGAGATTGAGAGGAATAGTATATTAATTAACACATAGATTTTCAGCACCGGTAGATCTTAAAACAACTCCCACGTGAGAGCCAGAAAACATGGGAACCCTTCTTTGGGAGTGTTTTTCTGTTCTTCTTTCTTTTCTTTTTTTTATAATACTCTCTCTCTCTCTCTCTTAATGACCTTATAATACTGTCTTTGCAATTGCAAAACTCAATTACCATATATGTAATTTTTTTTTTCAAAAACATTACCATATATATAATTATGTTCATATCCAAATATATGGCAGCAAATTTATTTGCTAATTTTTTTTTTTTTTTTTTGGTTGACTGCATTTATGGGGTTACCTCTTAGGCAAGTGATACATAATTTTTATTTTATTTTTTATGAGAAGCGACACATAAATTTAATTAGTAAAATCTATTATTATGTAAAAATAAAGTAAAATCTTCTAAGCATATTTAGAAGTTCCAAACACTTACCACACCCATACTGAGTGTTAAAGTGAGATTTTGGTGCTATTGGGAAGCACTGGAAGGAGTCATTCATTGGTGGATGCAATCGAGCTGAATTGCGGGAACCGAAAAGTTAGGAAAGATAAGGCTCCAAGAAGTTAGTGGTAGCAGGAGTTTGGAGGGCTCAAATACATATGGTAGACTAGGCTTGGAGAGTCTTTTGATATTCGTATACTCAACTTTATTCTCTAGTGGATCGATTTCGACTTGGAGGGTTGTGGAGAGGTTTTTCACCAAGTTATTCGGTTTCCTCTTCGACAACATGTCTCGGTGTTATTTTGTGTTTGCATCTCTCTTCCCTACTCTTTAAACTTTCATTTTATTGTTAATAATGGATGTATATGGCTTAGGGTAGTGTTATCGGTTGTTCGTGCTTATTTACGCACTTAGTATAAGTTAGAGTAAAAGTTATTTAGTTGTAATTTTTAATTGGGAGTCTGAACAAGCTCTTGCGATTTAGCACAAATTCGAGCTTTCATGGTATTTAAATATAATATAAGAATTATTGATTATATAAAAAGACCATTTTTTTTAAATGCATTTATAGTTTATAAAATTATATTGACAGATTATAGTTGTTTTTGCAAAAAGAAAATTTTCAAAATTAAAATTGATAAAATTCTACGTAAAATTGCTTATGTTATGAGAAGAAGATTAACGGGATAAGTCCTATTATCAATTGTAAAGTAAATGTTAGAAAAACCTAAATATAAAAAAAAAAACTTAATTAATAATTTTGTATTAAGAATAATTAATTTTAAATAAAAAATTATAATGAGTTTTAAAATAAAAGGCCCCAACTCAATAAAATTGAGCCACCCTTAGTCCTTAGGGTAACTCCACCTTAGAATTTTTAAAAATCTTATCCATTAATTTTGAAATAAGTGGTAAGATTTTGTCAAATTATTGATATTTAAAAACAAAAATTGACTATCCCATTTTCGAGAGATGAGATTCAAATTATAGACATTAGGCACTACAAAGAGTGTCACTACCACTTTGCGATCACATGAACCCCCATTTGGTAACTATTCTAATTATTGATGATGTGGCAAATCCAATGTACTCATTTTAGACTGAATAGAGAAAATATTTTAAGAGCTCTATGATGGACTAACCCTAAGAACTCTAGAAGATCCTAATTTCATGTCACTATACTTTTGAAGTACTAAATAATTATCTTGACTTAATGGCAAGAGCAAATATCATGGAGTGGATGTCATAGGTTCAATTCTATTGAAATATTTTTTTAAAAATGTAAAAAGTGATGCATTCCATGATAAGAAGATGGATTTCATTTCATTTAACATTTTCCTTTGAACACACTCGAGTGGTAGGCTTAAAGGACTTAAAGAATATGCCATAAACCCGAAGGTCTAAAATTATATTCACCACACTATTAGCCCATTAGGATTTTCGGATTATCTCATGGGTAGAGAGTTGAATGGCTTGGTCATAGGCGTATTTAATTGTGTCCAAATACAATGAGAGTCTAATATTTATAAGCAACTATACAACCCTCAAGAAATGTACATATATATATATCAGTGAATTGGAGTTTATTTGGATACCATTTATTTGCTAAAAACTAAAAACTTATTGTTGAAAACACTGTAGCAAAATAATTTTTAAAAATGTAAATAGTGCTGTGAGACCGAAATTTACCTAGAAATCTGCTTTTTGCTAAGTTTGGTGATCCATGAACAGTGCCGCGAGACCCACAATTTTTCAGCGAAACACACAAAATTTTCATCCCAATGCTTCGCAAACGCACACTAGATATAGCTTATTAAAGAGTTGTAGCTTACCCAAAAGTCACATCTCTCTAGTGAAACAATATTAAAACTATAAAGTAACACAATCAATGAAATGGGGTTATTCCATGCATGAGGGTGCATTATTATGGTGTGATCACCCATCATGATTCATGACCATACATTAGCAATTTTCACTTTGATTATGTGAAGGACTATGCGATATTAAGATTCCACTATCTTTCATGAAATAATACATTTTTAAAAGTAGCAAAAAAAAAAAAAAAAAAAAAAAAAAAAAAAAAACAAAAAGAGATAAGATAAGAAAAAAAAAAAAACCTACTAACCATATATTTATGTTTAATAATTTATCAGATTTACTTTTTTGAGGAGATAACTTCTTAGGGGGTTTTCTTCTAAGTGCTTAATACAACATTAAGATACTAGCATAATTCATAACTAATAACTTAGGCTTATGTTTAGTGGACACTTATCCTTACTTTAGTTGCGAAAGAGACCATTATCGGAGGTAGTTGGTCTAGTGATCATGGGCTCACTCCTAAGGGTTTGGGAGGTGAAAGTCCTAGGTTCGAATCCCGCAATGGGAAGTGCTTGGGAAATAATTTCATACTCTCAGCTCATGCTTACTAGCGTCTTTGATGGGATTGGGTGCACAGCTATGGCTCATTTGAATCCCCTAATTTCATAGGCCTGAGACCTAGCGAGTAGAGTATCACTATGGTAACGCTTAGGTGGAAGACGCCAACTCAACTACTCAAGTCGCCTCCCTTTACCAATTTTTCTCTCACTAAAATATAGTTGTGAAAGAGACCCATCGTTACGCATAGATTTTCTCTCTAGTCTAATTGTGGAAGAGACTATACCTACTATTTGTAGTCTATTATAAACAGAGATTTACTAAGTCGTTATCTTATTTGGAAGGAAAATGTAATTTTAAAAAGTTAAAAAAAAAAAATGAAAGAAAGTCCATCAAATATATAGTAATGATGAATAATGTATATATTTTTATTTGTTAGGAAGATAATACTAGGTAGAATCGCCTTGCAGTTATAAGTGTTTAATACAAATTGTTGTGACACCATTTTAACCAAAAGATTATGCCTATTAGTTTTTAAAACCTACCATATATTAATTATAATTTACTTTTATGAATTCTTATTATTGTAAGACTTACACTTATAATTAGCCGTGTATACTCATTTTAGTCATTACTCAACATGCCCCTCAAAAAAAAAAAAATCATTACTCAACACACTTTATACCTTTTTTCTTTCCCTGTGTACACTCATGAGTCATGACTCAACATACTTTATACACTTTTCTCTTTCAAAAGATATATATTTTAAAAAAGATCTGACTAATTTCATTAATAATTATATTGTTATGTTAATATGATTTGATCAAATTGCTGTATTGCCTTTTTTTACATATATAGGAAATGTGATTTTGTGCTACCCTTGGAAGGTTTCTAATGTAATGTCAGATGGAGTATTTATGAGTATGTTTATTTAAGGAGAAAAATCAAATAGATACTTTACTACCTTCATGCTCAATGGAAAATTTTCTGGGTGAAATCCGAAATCTCCTTACTCTTTAGATTCCACTGTGATCGATGCATACTTGTCCTTATTGAAATTGTGAAAGGGATTCTATCATATACCACATTTCCATTCCAAACTTAAAAACAAAACAAAACCTACTATAAGGAATAAAGGGTTCTTTTATTTTTTAAGAGTTTCAATCTATGACATCCACTTTTAATGATAGTTCTTTATCATCAGATCAAGACACCAATTGATTTTTTGTATAGATAGAGATTGAACCCCAGATCTTTATTCAATCATAAAAAACTTTACCAATTGAGCTAACTGGAACCCATAAAATAGCTTCATAACTAATGACCTGTTTGGATAGAGGAGGGAAAGAAGGGAGTAGAATAGAGTTAACTAAAAATAAGCTAATTTGTTGCTAAATCTACTCTACTCTACTTCCCTTCCCTCCCCCTCAATCCAAACGGATCATAAGATTTCTCATAGCTCCGGAACAAGGGGTTCTTTAGTTTGGTCATTATCAAAATATGATTGTAAAAATAACAAGTAAAAATTGTTGGCTAAATAAGAGCATTGTTGTAATCATGGCAGGGAAATTTAAGCCATTTATCTACGGCTCTGTTCCAAGCAAGCATCTCATCCGTACTGTAATTGTGGAAATGACAATGAATAATGTATATAGTTTACTCTGTTAGGGGATAACACCCGGGATAGTCTCCTTAATTGTAGGGGTTTTAATATAGTATGTATATGTTCGTAAACCATTTATAAAAATATTATGCTTAATAGTTTTGTGGTCATTCTCTAAATATGTTTTAAAAAATAACAAGGAAAAAGGGAAAGTCAACTAATCAGGTAGTAATGATAAAAAATTTACATGGTTTAATTTGTTAAGGTGATAATATACCTCGGGGAGTGTCATAGTGAGCGTTCAATACAAAATTAAGATACCTCTTCATCTTGTCATTCAAGCATGCACCTTGTTTCAATTTTGGAGAGGACAAACTTGTAATCAGAAATATATAGATTTCCTAAATCCTATATAAGTTGCTATCTAGCTAAATATTTAAAAAAAAAAAAAAAAAAAAGATAAAAGAAGAGTGTCCGCTTTACACAATGAATAATATATATGGTTTTTTTTTTTTTTTTTTTTTTTAAGGGAGAGGCATGCACCTCATCCTTGTTTCAATTTTGGAGAGGACAAACTTGTTATCAGAAATATATAGATTTCCTAAATCCTAAGTTGCTATCTAGCTAAATATTTTTTTCAACAATAGATAAAAGAAGAGAGTCCGCTTTACACAATGAATAATAGATATGATTTTTTTTTTTTTTTTTGGTAGGGAGATAATACCTAAGATAATCTCCTTGTAAGGGTTTAATATAATGAGAAATTATTAGGTATTTCTAGAACACAGTGACGAGGTATTTTCTCTTCTAATATTCATGTTAATCTCATCATAATTTTAATTAGTGAAATTCATATGAATGTAAGAAGAAGAAGCACTACAACATTGTGTTCCGAGAACATCTAATAATTACTTATAATACCACTTACTATTGTGAACGTTTGATACAAAATTAAGAAATGTATTGTCATCTAAGAATGCAACTCTCTCTTTCTCTCTCTAGAATCAAAATGCAACTAACCTTTACTCCAATCAGAGAGGGTAGACATGCTATCAGAAATATATATATATATATATATATATATATTTATATGTGTGTGTATTTTAATTACTCCAATTAGAGAGGGTAGACATGCTATCAGAAATATATATATATATATACATACATACATATGTGTGTGTGTATTTTTTAAAGTGAAAATGGAATTCAGAAATATAGATTTCTAAGTTGCTATATATCTTCCTTGAAAGAAAATATATGTTTCTAAAATATAAACAATTAGAATTTTGCTTAGTATAATGATGAGAAATAATGTATATTATTTATTTTGTTAGGGAAATAACACCCAAGAGTCTCCTTCTAAGGGTTTAATACAACATTTTAGACTCCCTCAAAAAAAGAGAAAAAAAAACATTTTTTTTTAGAAATAAAAAATACAACATTTTAGAAAGCCATTTTAATAAAAGTTTTAAGCTTATAAGTTTGACTTTACTCTGTTATATTAATTACTCATGGTGTATCTCATTCCTTCTAAGAGTTTATTACCATTCGTTGTAAAAAAAGAAAAAAGAAGAGTTTATTACCATTCAAAATCACTCATTTATGCTCAATATACTTTATGCCCTAAACATTATTAGACTTTAATAAATCAGATGCAGTATAATAAAAGTTATATCTTACACATTGTAGTTACTCTATGAGAAAACCTTCTCTCTCTCTCTCTCTTTTTTTATATATATATATATATATATATATTGTGAAACTTTATTACTAAAGTTCCAAAGTTAAATCAAAATTTGTAAGTAATATTTTTATGTATACGTGACATTCTTAATTAATAGCAATTACTTTAGAAATGTAGTTTTGTGCTACCCTTTGGAAAGGAGGAGAGGACAGAGTTGGAGAATAGGGGGTTCTTATTTAAGGTTAGTTAGGATATGACTGGAGTGTTTTTGGAGGAGAAAAAAAGCAAATAGATGCTCAATGGAGAAGCATTTAAGTTAAATTGAATAATTCTTTAGTCTCCTCAAAATCCATCATAACCCTCATCGTAATGCACAAATTTTAGCAATGAGATATGTTTTATCTATACTATCTATAAGAGGATTCCCCACTTTTGACTGGATTTTTATATTGTTCAAAACACCCCTAAACCTTACATTTAACAGGGAAAAAAACTTGAGAATAACTCGATAAAAGTATATCTTAAAATGCCTACAAAATAAGACACTCTTCTACTAATTTATGTCTTCAAAAAAAAATTATCCAAAATTAAAAAAAAAAAAAAAAAAAACAAAAAAAGAAAATTATGACACTAAACCAAAAAAAAAAAAAAAAAAAAAAAACCCCTCATTGCACGCGCAAAGCACATATGATGAGACTAGTTTGTTTATAAAATTGCTACTTATTTTTGAATTTTCCAAACAAAAGAATAATCTTTCAATTCCCTTTATTAAAACTCATAAATAAGAGAATAAAAAAATATTAAATTTTTTTTTTCATTCCACTCATTTTTCTTCCCAAAGGGGTGTAAGTTCCAAGCATACATATCATGTATGCACGAAAATGTCAAAAGCTTCCAAAAATGGAAATTGTTTGATGTAATTGACAGCCACCGATCCTCTGGAGTCTGGAGGCATAGTGAAAATGGCCAAAAAGAGGTTCTTTCAATAATTAAATATAATGCCATTGTGATTAAGGTTGAATTATATGTGGTCCAAACAAAAGGACCGAACTTAATTAAAATGCAAAGCAGAGCAATGATGAGAATCAAGTTTCTTCATTTTAAATGTACCTTCCAATCTTCCATTGCATTGATTATTGACTTATTGTTCTATCCAATCCTAACCAATGGCAATAATAACTTTATATATAAAGTAAAAATATGATAATCCTGTTGTCTTAATAATTGAAAATTCACATTCAGACTCCTAATAAGTACTTACTACCAATTTGATTAAACTTGTAATTGATAGTCCAAGTAATTAATTAACAATTTCAGATGATATATGAATAAAGTTGTAATCAATCAATCACATGAACAACCACGTACATGAGACGAGGAATCGTTCACGAAGTGAAAACCGGATTGTGAGAAACACTTTGGAGCCTAACCCAACTCTTTAAATCTACTAAAAAAAAAGTTGTGATACAAGCTAACTTACAAGAGTAACAAGACCTCTTGTACAAGTAATCACTAATCAGACGTTGTATCTAAGCTCCTCGCTCTTACTGCAACTATTGATCCAGCCTATGTCTTCATAGTAATCCAACGTTGCAAGTGATTGCCATCCGAAAAATCGATCTCTCTTACCTCAAGACCACTTGAAGATTTTTGTCATTTTTGTGGTTCCAATTTGCACTCTTAACACACTCAATAGATGATCTAAGTGTTTGGGTAGAAATATTCTCTCAAGAAAAATTCAATTGGAGAGGGTTGGAAGACAAAGAATGGTCTCTTTGTTTTTCAATAGTCATATTCCTTCTCACAAGAATAGGGTTGATATAAGGATTTTATATAAATAGGGTTCGGGCTAGAGGTGGTTACAAAACCGACTCTTGGAGAAAATCTTGGAATTTCTATAACAAGGTTTTAGTTGACCGCAAGTATACCGAGAGTTTCTATTTGATCTCATACAACCAAGCTTGAACTCGCACAATTGAGACCTAGCTTGACCTTTGCATGACTGAGCTTGTCTTTCTTTCACTTTCAACAAAAACTTTAACCTTTAGCCTTCATTACTGCTTTTTACATTACAATATCAAAACCCAACAATTACAAATAAATTTGTCCTGGCATTAGTCAACACTTAAAGATCTTAACAAACTTTCCCTTTGGCAATTCCATGTCAAAACACCCTAATTGAAGTACTAAAATGTAAGTTCAAAAACACGTACCAAAGTAATTTACACCTAGATTGGAGACCGATTTAACAGATTCAACAGATATACCTGTCTTTACTGAAAACCAAACAAACATGTCAAACGCATGGGATACGGAGAATGTAATCAAACACATCAAACACTCGATCAAGTGTTCATTAGATATAATCATTAAACCATAGACTCAGCCGTACATCAACAACGATTTGATCGATTACAATGATCAATCAAACATGGAATTGACCATCTGAACATGTTAAAAATATAAGCTCAATAACAAATAAAAATTCACTACGTGTGCGTTTGCATGCAAATTATTCACGGTTTGCGTTTTTGGCTGGGTTCCATGGTATTGTTCATGATTCGTCCAAAAACGTAAAAACACACATAATTATACATTTTTAGGTCCCACGACACTATTTACACTTTTAAAAATTATTTTGTTACAGTGTTTTCAGCAATAAATTTTTAGTTTTCAGCAAATAAGCGGTATCCAAATAAACCCTACATATCCAATTTAGAAAACATGGTTATACAGACTCAATTAGAGTGAAACCAAATAACAATGCATAACAAAGATAAACCAAATAAGCTCAATGGGTTAAACAGAAAAATCAATGTTTAGAGATTACATTAATTTTCTTAATAGAAAAGAAATCTTTAACATAAAACAATTAACAATATCTAATTTCTCCGCCTAAATATGTGCTTCCCCCACAGTGATATAGCAACAAAAAGCAAAACAAAATCTCTGCTCTTCTCCCTCTCATATCACTGTCAAATCATCAAAAACGTTGTACCCTTTTTTGTCATTAAGTGCCAAAGGAGAGATCAAGTGGCTTCACCAAAATGTGAATGCCTAAACTCATTAAATTCAGCGCGGAATTGAGCTTACTCAGCACGCGGTAATGTGCTCGTGGCCCTATAATAGCTGCTATAGTAGAAGAATGACATTAGTTTCATCGATCTCGATCCCAACAATTTCACATTGTATTTGTGAACAAACTTATGAGTATAAGACTTGATTTATGTATATAATATTATCTATTAATATGTATACATTTAGGAAAAAATATACTTACATAAACTTGATATCAGATTGTATAAGTTTGTAATGAGTTCATCAGATATAAAATTATTATTTATAATGTATTAATAGTATAATAAATAGTCTATTTTGTAATAAAGATTATATATAATTTTTAACAATATAAGGTTGATAAATTTAATTTTGATAAGTTAATAAAAGAAAAAAATAAAATGATAATTTCAATTCTAATTTAGTTATTATTTTTATAGGTTTATGAAGGGGTAAAAACTGTTAGTTGTGGTGTTTACTATTTAACACTCCGTATTTTTAACGGAAAACTTTATGTGAAGATAGCTTTCTCCTGTGTTTGGTAGTATTAGAAAACAATTGGTTAAGGGAAAATTATCTCTTAACTTTCTTTATTTATTAGCTTGGTATGAGATATAGTTGCTTTTCACTAAATTTTTTTGAAAAGTTATCTCTTAACTTCTCTTATTTAACTTGACATGAGATATAATTGTTTTCCACTAAAATTTTCTGGAAAATAACTCTATCCACAAGAAACTAAATAAGGAAAATCAAGAGATAATTTTTCCAACTTATTTTAAAGTCACTACTAAATATAGGAAATTGAGATAGTTTTCTAGAAAATGTATTTTAGAAAATGACAAACTTTAGCTACAAAATTGGTTGCAACTTAAAGTTACAACTTTACTCAATATCTTTCTATTGGAGGTGAATTTTGACAAATCCACTATTGGATTACATCTTCTTCTTATATTCTCCATATTTGCAAAATTTTTAGAAAATTAAATATAAATAGCTATGCCATTAATAAATTGTTTAAATTGCAAGTTTTTGTAATTTAAAATTATACATAAAATATAAACTAATAGATCATATAGTAAATAATATCCGATTGACACAAAATTTGATATGTGTATTTAAGAGTATAAAGAACATGCAATTCAACGATTAGATTTTCAATATATGTGGTAATATTTATTTTATTGAGTAAGGTTGTAGCTTAAGGCTACAATCAATTTTATAGTTAAACTTTGTCCTTTAAAAAATGATTTCTTTTTCAAAAAATATTAATGTCGAAACAACCAGAACGTAAGAGAAAAGATTAGATTAATCAAATAACTTGTGAATAATCTCAAACTTATTTGACACCCAATTGAACGAAGATATAATATAGTTTATTGAGGAGTTCAAATCACAACTCATATGGAGAAAAAAAATTACACAAACAATTTTGAACCTTTAAAATTTGTCAAAGTCAAAGTAGATTTGTTTACCGCCTATCTATCTACTATCTCAACTTACTTTTAGCAATACTTTTCCTTGGCGTGGTTTACTAACCACCGCTTGTAAATTTTGTCTGTGTGCGCTGGATTTTGGGTGATGTCCCTACACCCACCATGTATCATGCAGCGACATAAGGACCAAGCATAATAGAACTCCCCTGATTGGTAGAAGTTCCAAGAAATTTAAAATGTTTTTTTAATTAGAAAACCCCTGATTGGTAGAATTTCCAATAAATATAAAAAGTTTTTTAATTAGACAAAAAAGTTGTATTAAACTTGTAAATTATCGGGTGACAAAGTCACAAAGGGACAAGCATAATAAAAATTAAAAAAAAAAAAAATGAAAACAGAAGACCCATGAGATACGTCTTTAAAAGGTCATAAAGTAAAGTTGCAATTTTCAAAAAAAGAAATTGTTATCTTAATTGTCCATGTTGTATAAAAAAATTGCCTTATGTGTAATATAATTTGCTTTATCTTCTTTTAAAAGCTAAGATTATTTTTTAGTAAAATTTAAAGTGTACTTTTTTGCATAAGAACTTGCGTTCCTTCTCCATTGTTTGAATGTGTGCTTGTTTCTTATTAAAAAAATAAATAAATTGTTTGGTCAGTATCCCATACCAAGCTGAAGTATCCTATACCAAATAGGGCTCCTCTAGCTTTAATAATTGTTCGTTTTGTATCCCATACCAAATTTATAAAGTAATACCATTTCTTTTTGGTAATAAAGGAAGTAACAATTATTTTTCCCTTCTTTAAATGAGCTCTAATTAGTAATTACTTTATGTATTTATTTTAAAGTGAGCTCTAATATAAACCACACCACCTCTTGCAAGAATGAAAAAAAAAAAAAAAAAAATTGAATGCCACATACAAGGCTTTGCATTAAACTGAAGTAATAGGCCTATGATTCAGTTCATGAGAATGTGACCACTTGGATTTGTCACCAGGAGAGGGAAGATAGCTGTACATGTAACAAGTACTGTAGAAGGTTTGAGCTGTCCTTTAGAGGGCAGGTGAATTAAGATGAGCTGAGGAGTCCTTCAAAATAGGGGAGATGGGGTTCACATTATCAAATGAATGACAGGTCGTCTTATTGTCTTTGGCCAAAAGACAGTTATTGGTGTGCCGACGTTGGACGCGGAATAATGATCGATGTTTTGCAGATATGCTTGGGACCATAGATCTTAACTTGTTTGAGTGTAAGCTTTAACAAGGAATCTAGTTCGTTTATTTAATTTCAAAAGAAATTTTTACCCTTTCCCTTTTCGTCTGTGATAGGCCCACTTCCTTCCCTCCTAATAGCCCACTTTCTAACAAGTCAAGAATATGAGATCAAGCTACTTAGGTCCATTTTTCAAGGTGAGTAACTTCTACGGCAGGATTTCCCTCTGAGGTTACCCACATTGGATATTGGGTCCCCTTTTTTGGACTTGAATTTGTTCACCCACAACAGGCCAAAAGTAGTTAAGGGAAAAAAATGGTAAATCCTGTCACGGTAGGTAGTATAAAAAGGTCATAGATGTGCACAGTGAACAAAAAAAAAGGAGGAACAACAAGTGAACAATAACAACGGAAAAGAAAGAAAAGAAAGAAAACAAGAAAACCGAGAGTGAGGAAGAAAAATATGAGTGATAGGACTAAAAGCATGCACCAATAGGCTACCCACTTCTTTCCCTCCTAATAGCCTACTCTCTAACAAGTCAAGAATCTAAGATCAAGTTACTTAGAGCATTTGTAGCAGTGGAGCTAAATAGCTATTATGCTATTTTAGCTCCACCATTATACCAAAAACGGCCATGCAGCTGTGGAGGCATAGGTATAAATTTTAGCTGAACTATTACAGTGCACATCTATCTATAGATGTGCACTGTAGTAGACATCTAAAAAAAATAAAATTTTTTTTATTCACCCTCGGATTAAAATAATACTACTTTGGTTATTTTTTTCATTTCTTTTATCTCACAGTCCTCTCTCTCAA
Organism: Quercus lobata; assembly: GCF_001633185.2. Classification (NCBI taxonomy): domain Eukaryota; kingdom Viridiplantae; phylum Streptophyta; class Magnoliopsida; order Fagales; family Fagaceae; genus Quercus; species Quercus lobata. The sequence goes on from NC_044911.1 coordinate 38,985,272, forward strand.
TCACTCTTAAGCTCCTATCTGAAGCTCTCAAGCTCTCATCTCTCATCTCTCATCTCTCAGTTTACCGCCGCCTCAGCCCACGCCGTTCCAGCTGCCAATCGCCTCAGTCCACGCCGTCCCAGCCGTCGATCACCTCACCCCACGTCACCCCAACCGCCGATCGCCTCACCCCACGTCGTCCCAGCCACCGTGGTTGTGGTTTTGTTTTGTTTTTTTATTTTTTATTTTTTTTATAATTTATTTATATTTATATTTATTTATATTTATATTTTTTATGTTGTGTTTTGGTTGCCAAAGTAGAGTGGTGGTTGTGGCCGGTGATGGTGGTGGTGGTGGTGGTGGTTGTGGGTGTGGCTGTGGTTGTGGCTGATGGTATAGGTGGTTGTGGTTGGTGCTATAGGTGGTTGTGGTTGGTGCTATGGATTTTTTTGGGTAGTAGGATATATTATTTTAGTATAGAGGATATATTATTTTATTGTGATGTTTATATTATTTTATTGTGTTGAAAGTTAAAATAGATCTACTGCTGTAGCATGTGTATAGGTAAAATAGATAAAGTAACTTTTGATGAAGCTAAAAAGCTAAATTTTTAACTCCACTGGTGTGGATGCTCTTAGGTCCATTTTCCAAAATGAGTAACTTCTACGGTAGGATTTTCCTCTAAGGTTACCCACATTGGATATTGGGTCCCCTTTTTTGGACTTGAATTTGCTGAAGACTCAAGCCCATTCTTTTAGCAGACTAATCTTCTTTTCCTTTGCCATGGCTGATTAAAAAACTAATGTGGCTTCTTTTTGCTATTAATCTATTCTTGCTGTAATTACGTTATCATACTTTTCCTTTGTGGAACTGTTCAAGTATTATTCTTGTCAGTAGGAAATATTTTAGTTATCCTGCTGTAATATGTCTTTCCTGCTATAACATTTTGTAACGGTATTTCCTGCCATGAGCAAGTGACACGCTCAAGATTCCTGCCTAGGCTCTAACTTGCGCACAAGTTGACCTAAGGTAAATTTCAATTAGGCCAGTCTTAACTCTCCTACCCCAGAATCATAAGGTCGTAGTACGACAGGAGCAATACAGCCCAAGACACAAAAAGGCCACCACAAAGAGATTTGGTTGTTTTTAACAAGATTATTCTTTAATTTTCATAATGTTATTGTTTTACTTCAAAATACAAAAATCTACTTTATCTATTTTACCATTTCACTTTACAAAACACCTAATATTAATAGTTTTATTTTAGCATTAAACACAATGAAATAATATAAACAACGCAATAAAATAATATATTCACTACAATAAACAACAACTACCACTACTATCACAATAAAATAATATATCTTCTAATAAATTTTTTTATTTTTGTTTATAGCACGTAAGCTACAAATGCGCACACACAAAAATAGCTGTGCACTGTAGCTCAATAGCAAAAAAATTTGGCTTTTCCTCCACTGATGCAAGAGCATTTTGTTATATTTCCTTGGTAAATTTAGCATTTTAGTAATTTACCTCTACTAATACTAATAATTATGAACTAGATTTCCCCTTTTCAATTTCGAGAAAGATTCTTTCCCTTTCCTTTTAATTTGTTTTTGTTTGGGATTGTCGTTGTCGATTGTGAAAAATGCCTTACCCTTTAAAAAGGGATAAAAAAGAGAGGAAGGGAAACTTATGGGTAACAAAACAATAAAAAGAGAGATGACGATTATTAGTTAAGGAAGGAATCCAATAGAAAATCAAATTTGATTGAATCTAGCACAGGTTATAGCATCAAATTCCCTTGATACCAAAATAAACTATCATGAATTGCTCTAATTTCTAAAATAAAATGGCAATGAGTCGGACCACCATTTTTAAAATTTCTAAATTAGTTTACCAACTCATATATGAGCTCACCAAAATCTACAATTAATTATTAAGTTGAGAATATTATGAAATTGTTGATTTGTTATGTACTTCTGTTGTAATAAGGACTGTTGTTGAATTTTAACACCCCAAAAAGCCCACTACTCCATTTGTTGTTGGACGATAACACAACGCATGTATAAAACCGTTTTTAAGCAGGAAGGCCCATGCAGGAAAGATACCCACAAAACAAAACATAAGCCCTCCAACACAACAGCTTCACTTTATGAGGAACATCATCGAGATTGTGTACCAAATAGCTCAGCGGGGTCGCGGGTAACGAGTACCTGCTTCGTCCCTGCCCCGATGGGTTCAGGTTTTTCCTGACCCGATAAGCAATTTGGGGATGATTCTTTTTTGTTGTTGATGGATTAGGTACCTGACCTGACCCGTATATTATTAACAGACACCCCCCCTCCCCCCAAAAAAAGAAAAAAGAAAAAAGAAGAAGGCAAAAATGCAAATTGCATACTCTAAGTTTAACAAAAATCCATTTTAGTTTTCTAACTTTACTTTCATTCAATTTGAGTCCTCGAAGTTTTAAGGTTATTCAATTAAGATCTCTCCATCAAATTTTCTTAAATGTTGCGGTTAAGTGTCCAAATTTTTTAAATTAAAAAAAAATCCGATTAATCTATATATATATATATATATATATAAAACCGAAACCTTTGCTGGCACCATAGTTTTCCACGTTAGCATAAAAAATAAAAAATAAATAAAAATTATAACTCCTCAAAATCCTAGCAACCTTACCACTCTCTCAAGTTAAGAAATATAAAGTCACGGTTTCTGCAAACTCTCTCTTTCTCCAAACGTAGGAAGCCCTAAAGCATTCAAGATCTACAAAACTCTAGCAACCTTACCCCTCTCTCAAGTTAAGAAATATAAAGCCACGGTTTCTGCAAACTCTCTCTCTCCAGACGTAGGAAGCCCTAAAGCATTTAAGATCTACAATGCACGGTATAGATTTTAGTTTATAAAGTTTAGCTTTTGTAAGGTTAGTTTGTTTATATATTTAGTCCTTATGTTTAGGTTTAGGTTTTAAGAGATTTATATATTACTACTATGTAGCTGAATTTCCTGTGACATCAGTTTTATGTTTTTTTTTTTTTTTTTTTTAATTTGTTTTATGTAAGGTTAGTTTGCTTACATCAGTTCTTTATCTCAAAGATAAGACTTTTATTTCTACCGCAAGAACTATTTAGGTATGTATCCCTTGCAAGCACACATGAACTTAAATTGTCTTTTAATATATGCATGCTTTATTATTTTCTAATAGTTTTCCCGTGCATCGCACGGGTTAGCGACTAGTTATTAAAAAAATCGAATATATATTTTTAAAATTTTAATAAAATTGATGGAGACATTTTAATGGAATAATTTGAAACTTAGAATACTTAATTGGGAGAAAATTGGCATATAACGCCAATTTTCAAACATATTCGTTAGTTAGCATCGTTTTCAAAATCATTAGCAAACTAACATCTCGAGTTTGTTAGACTCGATTTCACTGTAGTAACTTGAGTCTCACAAACTTGAGTTCCATGTGAACTCGACTCTTTAACACTCGATTTCCGTAAAACAAAAACAGAATCATGAAACAACAAACCCAGTGAAATCAAAACAATAACACGAAGCAACAAACCCAGGCTCCAGGCGGCAAAACCAAGTGGCAATCGGGATTGTGATAAGGTTTGAACCCAGGCGACGATTGGGATCAGGATGAGGTGGTGGTGCATTTGTTGGGTTTGGTTTTCTAAGTTTCAATCGATGTGTTTGTTGGGTTTGGTTTTGCAGGTTCTGATCGGTGCGTTTGTTGGGTTTGGGTTTGGTCTTGCTGGTGAAGACCTGTGAAGGATTTGAAGGTGAGACCTAGAAAGATGCTATACAGTCCTGTGAGAAATTGAAGGTGAGAGTGAAACCTAATGCTCACGAGTGAGAAGCTGAAGTTGCTCGTGAATTTTGTTCTTTTAGTTTTGTTTTGAAGAACTCAAGTTTTTAATACTCGATTTCCACTTGCCAACACATGGAAATCGAATTTCCAAGACTCGAATTGCTACAATGAACTCAAATATGAGATACTCGAGATGTTAGTTTGCTAATAAGTTTGGAAACGTGCTAACTAACAAATATGTTTGAAAATTGGTGTTATATGCCAATTTTCTCCTACTTAATTGAAGGAAAACAAAATTAGAAGATGCACATTGCATTTTTGCCAAAAATAACTAAAAGATTCAAAAAATTAAAAGATTATGAACTAAATAATCCCTGAGTGTTTGAAACTTTGAATCCCTAAAAGACCAACAGCCTCATAGGTGCATTGGTAGGGTTAACTAAACCCTTATTTAATCTTACCGCGGTTAGGGAAAAGGACCAATCGCCTCTTAGGATCATTGGTAGGGTTAACTAAAAATACAGTTTTAGGTTATGGAAGATGGAGACTATCAGTAGTATCACTCAGACTCAGGCTTGGACTAAACTCAGGCCTAGAAGAATACACGTACCCACAGTAACCCACCACATTCAGGTCCACCTCTTCTTTAATCTCTCTTTCTTCTATCTTTGGAGGCTCCTAGTGTGTGATTTTGTTGAAAACTGATATTATATTCCACTATTTTTTTTGGTAAAATTCGACTTTCATAAACTAATTAACCATAACTAATAGATGTTTGAGGACAGCTACTCTCACAGTACAAACCCAAATTGTCATAAAATAAAAGAATGCAAATGTACAAAGCCGGATTATCAAAAATAACAAAAGTCCTGGTGAATTGCAGGTCCTTTCCTAACTAAGGCATTTACACATTTGTTTGCTTCATTTCATTATTATGACTTTAGTTTCTGTTTTTAGTTCTGCTTAATACATTAACTTATAAGTTTGGTGGATATCCTTCGTGGATGCATCCTAGTTTCGATACTATAATAAAATGATACTGATGTTTCTTTTCTGAGTATTGGATGGGCTGCGGCTTTGGTCCTTTACTTCTAAGCATGGTTGTCATGGGAATAAAAGTAAGGTATTGAAGGCAGCTAGGAAAAAGTTAAATGCTGCCGTGCAATGTTGTCTAGGTGTGGTTTAGCTCTCCTTTTTTTAGGTACACTTTAGCAAAAAGTAAATCAATGAAAATAAGCTATATCAAACAAAATAAATCAATGAAAATAAGATATATCAAACGAATGCTAACTAATTTAATAAGATAGATTGAACTGGAATGCTTATGGAATTTTTCGATGGGTTTTTGTGCGAACTAGAGTAGAATATATATATTTTTTATAGGCACCAAAATTTTTATTAAAAAGAGACTATATCATATAAAGAAAGGCATGAAGTAGTATAAACAACAACAACAACCAAGTTTTAGTTCCAAAATTTTAGAGTTGGCTATGAATTCTCAACAATTATATTACTTTTGGCACTGAATAATTATCTATCTAAATTTATGCTCTCTGATAATTCCCTAATTGACATATAATTTTTTTTAAGGTGAAAAACACCTTTTAGTCTCTACTTTTTTAGGCGATTCTCATTTTAGTTCCTACATTTTATTTTTACCGTTTTTTGGTTCTATCTTAAAAAAGCTTCCCATTTTGGTTCCTGCCATTACATCAGAAACAGAGAAAGCTGACGTGGCAAACAATAGGAATAAATAATACTAAATTAATGTCCACGTGGCTTAAATTAATAATAAAAAAGTTTTTTCGCATTAAAAAATGCCATGTCAGCATTTAAATTAAAAAAAATTAATTTATTAATTTTAAATAAAAAAAAATTAAAAACAGAATTAAAAACTAAAAATCATATGAATTGAGATCTAAGTGTGTCTTGAACAAGAACAACAAGAACACAAACCCAGATCCAAGAATACAAACCCACGCCCCAAATCACAAACCCATGACTAACCTGTGACTGCCCTCAAATCACAACCACAAATCCACCAGAATCCGCCACATAACCATCAACAATCCACCACAAATCCAAAACAAGAAACCCATCCACTACCCACACAAACCCATTGGAGCAAACTACCCCACCCAAATCTGATTTTTTTTTTTTTAAAAAAAAAAAAAAAAAAAAAAACTCAACTAGTCCAGCCACCATTCCTCTCCGATCTGAGTACAAAACCCATTACCAAACTTCAATCTGTGAACGAAACCCACCACCAAACTCTGATCTATGCCATCACTGAAACCCACTACCAAACTCCAATCTTAGCCATTGAAACCCACCACCAAACTTCAATCCAGCCACCAACCATTACCGATCTAGCCACCGAATGATCATGCAACCCATCATTGACCTACCCAAATTCCAACCACAACCATCGACCCAAACTCTGATCTGTGCCATCACCAAAACCCACCACCTAAAATCGTGAGGATCACGAGGGAGGGTTGAGAGAGAAAAGAGTTTCGGAGATTGAGGCTAGGGAGAAGTGTAGAGAGTTGAGAGATGAGAGTTTTGGAGTTTTGAGAGACTGGGAGAAGCATAGTCAGAGAAAGCATAGGATTGATTGATTATCGTTTCTGGGTATGTGTTCTTGGATCTGGGTTTGTATTCTTGTTGTTCTTGTTCAAGACACACTTAAATCTCAATTCATATGATTTTTAGTTTTTAATTCTGTTTTTATTTAGTTAAAATTAATAAATTAATTTCTTTTAATTTAAATGCTGACGTGCCATTTTTTAATGTGAAAAAACATTTTTTATTATTAATTTAGGCTACGTGGACATTAATTTAGTATTATTTATTCCTGCCGTTTGCCACGTCAGCTTTCTCCGTTTCTGATGTAACGGCAGGGACCAAAACAAGAAGCATTTTTTAGGATAGGGACTAAAAGCGGTAAAAAAAAAATTTAGGGACTAAAATGGAAATCGCTTGAAAATGTAGGGATTAAAATGTGCTTTTTGCCTTTTTTTTTTATTACTTTAATTAATGTTACTTTTGGCATTTCTCTACCTTTTTTTTGGTATCATTGACTAGTATCAAATCACTATTTCTTACTAATTCATTACTCACTCTTCGTTGAATATGTTAAAACCATCTTAAGAACTATCCCTATCTTTAAGTAGATCTCCTCATTTTGAATCTTATCTTTCCATGTATTCCTGCTTATCCATTTTAACATTCTCATTTCAGCTACACTTATTTTATGGATATATTACTTCCTAACAACCTAACATTTGGTGCCATACCATAAAGCATAGTTGGTTGTATAGCAATCTTATAAAAAAATTCTCTTGAACTTATAGGCTTCTCCACTTAGTCCAATTTGCTCTTATCCTATGATTTATATCCTCTTTGATCTTTCAATCTTTATAAATTATTGATCCAAGATATCATAAGCTCTTGCTCTTTAAAATCTCTTGATCATCAAGTCTTATCACGCCTTCGTCTCTATTTCTACATTTATTAAACTTACATTCCATGTACTTTGTTTTATTCATGCTTAAACAAAAGTATTTAGATTCTAGGCATCTTGCCAATTTCTAACTTGGCATGAAATAGCCAAAGAATTACAAAATATACAAAAGAACTTACAAAGAGAAATGGAATCTCTATTTGCGAGTCCCCAAACACGTACCCAAATCAAACAAAGTGCCCAACAAAATAAGCTTAGAGTTGATCTATTGTTTTCTCCAAATCCTCAAACATTTGCCAATTCTACTCTTTGCATCTTTGTCAAAGAGTACCAACCGGACTAATAATGAACCTCATAAGTGGTTGGAGTTGGAATATATTTAATTGTCCTTTCCAATACTTACCCGTTTTCCATCCAGACCATCCCCAATCCGCAATTCGTCATTGAAATCTCTTTTGAAAGCATATATGCTACACCATGTGTATGAAGGCCAATGCCACAAGGAAGCATCCAAAAAGTTTCCACGTGAAATAAAGAGGAAGGCTACTCACTTTCAAATCTAAGGTGAAAACTTTAATACTCTTCTTTCTTCTCACACAAAATTATTTAAGTTTTACTAGCATCTCCTTTTGAATTCATAATTGGTTAACCCAATCAATCTAAGTAAGATTATTCCAATTTTAATTAAAAAAAATATCTTAATCCTAACATAGCACGTTTATTAAGTGGATTAACATGACACGAGCTATGTAACAGACTTAAGAAGGTGGTTATGTTGGGTTGACTATATAACTAAAGTTAGCGACATCTGTGCTTATAGGCTAAAAGGACAAGTCAAATTACAATTTAAACTTTTCATAATCACTTATAAACTTAAGATATACACTTAATAAACATCCAAAGTGGGATTAAACATATGCCCCACATAACACACTCAATCAATTTATACCAAAAAGGACACTTACTCTTAGGTTAAGGGTTTTTTTTTTTTTTTTGGGGTAAACTTAGGTTAAGGTTTGAGTTCTTGAATTCTTTTTAGAAGTCTATATTTTAGGCGATTTTGTTAGGAGTATCAGTAGAACATCACACTCACAATACAAGTGCAGTTATTGCTGTTCCAAAAAAAAAAAAAAAAAAAAAAAGTGCTGTTATTGGTCCATTTGATTCCCATCCATCCCATCACACAATCAAATTATTAGCACGTGGTTCAGATATAAAGCATGTGACTAATTAAATTATTACACTCTGATTATTCGTTGTGTAACAAATTCTATTAGAGGGTTGTTAACTTGATTATTCGTTGTGTAACAAATTCTATTAGAGGGTTGTTAACTTGTACTAGTTAGTTTGTTAGTCTGATTAGGCTTTTTTTTTTTTAAATTTTTTGTTGTTGTTGAGAAACTTGTATAATTAGGCTCTAAAGCCTCAGTTAGTGATTGAGCTAGTTAGATATTTTATGATTGCTTGACTACTCGATTATCTCTTGCAACCTCTCTCTCTCTCTTTTTTTTTTTTTTTTTTAAATGAAAAAATTGGTAAGAACTAAAAAGGCATTGGAGAACATTTTCTTTGGCACAAAAGGCACAATTTACCCCACACCATATCACAATGCCCTATGAACTAATATTAATATATAAATAAAATATGGTCCTTCTTATAAAAAAAATGTTATCATTCTTTTTATAGAGAATACATCTGTAAAATGCTAAAATTGACCTATAAAAAAAAAAATTGCTAAAATTGGTAAGAACTAAAGAGGCATTGGACAATATTTCTTCCGCAAAAAAAAGCACAATTGACTCCACACCATAGCATAAGGAAGAGCAGCTCATTAGATAGATTAATTAATCACCAAAAACATACATTATAATTAACAAATCTAGAACTGCTAGTCTTACATACCCAGCCTTAAAAAATTAAAAAAAAAAGTTTCAAAAAAAGCCTACAGAATTCTGAATTTGAAAACCCTTCTCCCCAAAATCAAAATCCCTACATCACAAACCAACCCCATCAAAATTCAAATTCAAAATCAGAAACCAAACCCATCTAACCATTCAATAAATCACCCTCATTATTCCTCCTCACAAGTGCAAAGTAGCCCAAAACAGCACAAACAGCAGCCACAACATTCCCCTCTTTCAACAAAATCTTGAGCAGAAACCCAACAATTTCCTTAGTAATCATCCTTCCTTCCACAACTAAATCCCTCTTTGGCTTCCCAAAGAAAGTCAATAAAACAATAATTGTGATCCATGTGACCAAAGTGGCAGGAACCATCACTGCAAGGGCTGCAACCATTGAAAGCATCCCAAATACTGCCCCCAGAAGCACAGAGGCATAAAGGGCAGGCCACCCAGATGAAGAAGAAGAAGATGGCTGGGATTGTAATTTGTACCAAGAAAGTATAGATTCAAGGAAATTCCATGAACAAGTTAAAAGGATGCCATAAACGGTAACAAAAATACATACCCATGTTCTCCTTTTGCTCATAACCCTAAGAAGTAACATGTACGATGATGATGGTGATGATGATGATGCTTGTTTTGGTGAAGTGGGTACTGTTTCTTGGTCTTCTTCCATGTTTCCTGCAACTGAAAAAAGCTTTGATATTTCTCAAATTTACTATGTGGGTGTGTTTTCTAATTTATTTGTTTGTTGGTTTTGGGTAATAGGTACTAATCCGTGTCAGTATCTGAGAGAATAGATGATGAGAAAAGTAGAGATAATAAGGTCGGTGAGAAATGAAAGGCGCGTGGAGTGTACCTTCGGTTTCATTCAATGGGGTTGGAGTGAACGTGCGTGCACGCGCTAGGAAGGAAAGTGATGGGTTTGTGATTATTCTGGGATACATATAAGCTTCCAGGTAAAAGTAAAAATCAATGTCTTTGTGCAGAAACTAGAAGTGAGAATTAACAGTTGGGCTCTTCTTCCATTGTTCAGCTTTGTGATTTTGGGCTTTTTGTGTTTTTATTATATAACAGTTTTGGTTCTTTTGAGTGTAGAAATGGGCAAAGCACATTGGCTTAAAACCTTCGGACCAAAAGTCCCAATTGGGGACCGTCCTTTGACTTCTTTTGGTGATTCCTTCGGTCTCAACTGGTTTCTTATTTTAGTTGCTAGTCTCTAACTTAACTTTACACCTTACAGATTCTATTGAAATTTCTTGCACGCCAACCTTTTTTTTTTTTTTGTTTTTGTTTTTTTTTTTTTGTTTTGTTTTTTGGGCATTAATTAGGAAGGAATTTGGAATTTGGAATTTGCTGAGTGAATGTGAACTTGTCAAAAAAAATAAAAATAAAAATAAAAAGAATGTAAACTTGTCACACGTGAATTTGACTAAAACTTTTTTTTTTTTTTTGAGACGATGACTGGAACTTTGTAATTATCTTAGTTCATACATGATATTTCTATTTTTTTTTTTTTTGACAGACTATTTTTTTATGAACGATATTTAATATTTCTATCTTGTTGTGCGTGTTAATGACTAATGTATTTTATTTCTATCATGTAAATGGTGGGCTGAAGTCCGTCACATCTTATTAGCCCACAAAATAGTCCATCACATCTAGAAACCAGAGAAGAGACTAACAACTTCTTGATCCACCATATGATATGAAGACAAAAAAACATTGTAATATAAGGGTAGAGATTTCTTGGTAGATTGGGCCCTCCTCTTCTGTTTCATCGTAAAAAACTGATGCTATTCATCAAAAAGAATAAATAAACGTCTCTACTCTCTACCCTCTCCGTTCCGACCCTTCTCAGGTATCCTAATTTCTTGTATTATAAAACCATGCGAAATGTCATGTAACGGACTAATGTTCTACATTATGATATACATAACTATGATAAATAGTTAGAGCCTTGTAACTTGTTGATACCCGTTTTTTCACAAATTCAAGCCCAACAAGACAAGGCCTAAAGGCCCACCAAGGAGGCCCAGAGCAAGAAGAGTTAATGAGCCAAGCCCAAAAGCCCCAAAGGAAAAAGAATAAGTAAAGCCTAAGCTCACACTTAGGCTAAAAGAAAGTGTAAATAAGAGTAACCTACAGCAAAATGCCCTAAGAATGGGGTAAAAAGTGGGACCCGATGATGGCCCACCGACCCTTTAATGGAGAAAAAAACAAGAGGGATAATCAGTACAAAGGGGGATCCTCCAAGAAGAGTAAAACTTGGGCTTAGCACGGCCTAAACACCAAGAGAAGAGAATAAAGCCCAAAAAGGGTCTTCTGCATAATGATATGGGCATGTTAGAATAAATTGGGCCCACGGCCCTTTGAACCTAATAGAGAATATTTGGCCCACAAAGGTCCAATTTCCTTTTGTATAAAAGGATAAGATCAAACCCTTCCCTCCAGTAGAGAGGCATGATGAAAGAGAAAAAAATGAGAAGAAAGAAAGAGAAAAAAAAGAAGAACGAGAAATGTGTGATCTGGAGTGGAACCAAAATCCTCAAGATAGACAAGCAAGGTAAGGCTGAGGCTTAGCCCTTATGAATCCCAACCATGCAATAGGAGTGGGGCTCACAATTGGTGATAGGTCAAGAATGTATTGACCTCTTATGATGAATTAACAAATTAATTAGTCAAGTTAATTAATTAATTAATTCAATTAATATGCAATGCCCGTGGTAGAACAAACAAATCATCAACTAAGTTAATATGCAGTGGAAAATAAAGTTGACACGGTGATTTATTTACGAATAGGGAAAACCTCTAAGGCAAAATCCCACCAGGTGATTTTAAGGTTACCACTTCCGAGAATACACTATTATTACAACAAGTGGTTACAAGTAAAGGAATCCCAGTACCTTATATTAACTTACAATTGAACGCTTACCCCAATACAAAATTGGACTTGTTCTGTAGTGACAATCTCAATGCATGGCTCCCAGTACGTGACTAACCAATCAATGCACGAATCCAATTACGTGACTAACCACCAAATTGAGAAGGATGTTGGCTGTAAAGTTCTTCAGTTCATCAGTACGATGAAGATCACGAAACTCCTTAGTTACAAAACCCTACAACGTACAAACGTAGCAGCTTCTCCAAGTGAAAGATGAATTAGGGCATATGTCTCCAGTCACAATATGCTTGTGAAAAACTTTTGCATTAAGTTGCATTCACTTTCATCAGCAGTGATGACCCTTAAAATAATCCTTATATATGTTTAGGGTTGTGAGAAAAGAAAACCTAAACAAATATACATGGATTGGTGTGAAATTAGATCTGAAAAACTAATTTTCGTAAATCTCGATAGATAGGTTACCTATCGAGTAGCTGTCAAGCATCAGGCTGAAGATCCCTTTTAAACCTCAATAGATGCTATTTGTTGAGTTAGCTGTTGAGCTTTACAATCCAACACTTCTTCACTTGTTTCTTGGATAGATTTGCATGGTTTTAACACTTGGACTTGAACTCTTATTTCTTGAAGTATTAAACACATTCTAGATCTACCCAATTACAAGTAAAATGCATTTTGTCAAAGGCTTAGTCAATTCTAGATGACATATGTTCCTAACATGGTTCACATATGTCCTAACAATTGGTAAGGCTCAGAGGGAATGATTTAATGGAGGGGGGGGGGGAACCTTAGTTTTGGCATCCTGTTGAGACCTTTTTTAAGAGATGCTCTGCTAAGAAAACATCTTTACCATAAATGAAAGAGTCAAGTGGGAGTCATGTAATGTATGCTTGAAAGTGTAGACAAACAACATTTATGAGCCCTAACACCGTTTTGGGGAAGAATGAGGTAGGTGGCCCTACAAGCTGCATCAGACTGATACTTAACCAAAAATGGGAGGTTATTTGTCATGAGGCCAAAATCAAGGCTCCCATAGTGGGATGCCCAGTACTTGTATCAGTAGTGTGGGATGCCCAGTACTCGTATCAGTAGTCAGTAGGTAGTGCGAAGGGGAGTTGAGTGACCATAACAGGCAAAAGAGTAAAAGAAACTCCCCAAGCCTCGGTATGAAAAAAGGAGTAATACCCATGAATAGGAAGCATGAAAACCGAGGTGGATATAAGAGGAAATTGATAAGGAAGGAAGAAAAAAAGTGGAGAGTGACCTAGGAAAGAGAAAGAAGATTTATAATATTATGGCAAGAACATAGATAGTTAGTATGCATCACTAAAGGCATCTTTCCCTCCCTCATAAAAAGTCATGCCATCTACAGACCTTCCAATCATTAGTATGACTATCTTGACTCACGTTTCAAACCCCACAATTTTACAGTCCTTAGTTGGCAGTATGGTTGTGTGAGTTGGGACTGAGATTTCTTTAGTTCATATCTTGTAGTGTGCATTTTTATTTATAATCATGCATATTAGTATATTTATTCGCTCCCTTGATTATGTGGACTGATAGTACTTGAGCTAGCAATTATTGGGTTGTCTATATATATTGTTCTATGTCTTGGGGTGTGTTGTTTTGTGCATAGACTGGTTTGCAAGGCCTATCCTACATAGAGAACCATGCCCAACTCCCTCAACATTGAAAGGCCTTAGCTTTAGTTCTCAAACAGCACAAAAAGGGTAACTACATAACTTAAATAGCACTTTTTGATGTTTCTAATGGAGACATTCAAGATTCAAATCCTTCATCTCTTGTGATAACTATCGATTTAAATTTTTTTTTTTTTTTTTTTATTAAAAAAGAAGAAGCAAAACTCCTTTTATAAGCATTTGAGGGATTTCTTAAATAAATTTTTTTTTTAATGCGTGGAATGCAACAAAGAGGTATTCCTTGCCTACTACTTACTGTCATTCCAACAGCATCACCTTAAGGACAAGGTACTCAAAAGGGGGGGTGGTTTGATAGGAAACCAACAGCTGCCTAGTGCCTACTACTTTGTAAACCATTTCCTGACTGCTACTCTACATATTGTTGCTTTCTACCTTGTAAGTTGCATGATAGTGTTGTAGATATTAAGGTTGTGTACAAGTTGTTGTGTGCATAAGTGTATCAAGAGAAGAGACATGTTGCATGTGTGCAAGAGTGTACATGGAGATTAGATTTGCCTGTAATTGATCCGTTTCTTGCCCATATGTATAATTGATGTAGCATGTGCTCAATTAGAAGCATATTAGGTTGTTAGGAAGTTGTTTCCAGCCATTTGACAATCATATTGAGAGCTAGTTATGATATTATTGGTTTTTGAACATGGCTAACACTTGTTTAAATAGATTGTTCCCTCTTTTACCAAGTTCTAGTCTCTTAGTTCTCAATTCTTTGTCTCTTTATTGGAGGCCTAGCTCCCTCAAAGTAGCTAATCCTTAGACTAACTCACGATTTTTAACATTTGGTATTAGAGCCACTCTCTTGCCACCATGACAAAAACAAGATCACTTTCGTAAGTCAATGATTAGATTGCTTCCTTTAAAGTAATTTCACCACTGTAACAAGTTCAAAATTTGTCACAAGCCAATTTTGTAGCTTCAAGTTCTAAAACCATCATTAGATCAAAGTTGAAATTAAGTAAAAAATCTATCATGTGGTGGTTTGCTCCTAACAACCCTAGGATGATTCGGCCCAAGCCCCTAATTAATTTGTATTTTGTGTTGGGTGTAAACCACAATGTGAGGTCCCAAAAGTGGTTTGTATAGTAATGGGTGAAGTCCTAGTAGTACCTTGCTACTGGGTTGCTTAAGATGCAGCCCACCTGAGGAGGCTTTCAAATAGCCAAGTTCCTTTTCTGAAGTCCAAGAAGGACTTCCCTATCCCCAAAACTGCGTTCTCCCTTTTCTTTCATATGTCTCAACTCAATTTTTGTTCCAACCACTATTTCGATTTCCCTTCCCCTTTTTATACTCTCTTAATGGAGCCCTCATGATGGTGGAATATTCCACACGTGTGTGGGCCCCTCCACCCTTGGGACCTAAGTGGAACTTTGAGTCTATGCTACTATTCCTACTTGTGGAATCATTTACCAAAGGTAGGGTCCGAAATTCTGCCATTAAGAAGATCACCTAGTAACTTGTGCTTGATGCCAAATCTTATGCTCGGTAGGTAAGTTCCCCTAGACATCGACCCATATCCTTGGTGGAGGCAAGTTCTCGTCGGTAGGTTCTTTTGAGGTGATGCATCCTTAATCATGTTTCACTTGGTTAGTGGATTGTAATTGGGCTGACTTGATCTCAGATGGGCTAGACCTGATCTGGGGATAGGCCTCCCTTTTTACCCCCACTACATATCACATACAACAACAAAATGTGGGTAAGAACCTAAATCGTAGCTCCATGATTCATATTCTTTGAAATCATGAACATTAAGAGAACCTTTCTTCATTTTACCAAACCTTTATATCCAACCTAATCTCAAAAAAACAATAGCCTAATTCCACAAAATCTAAGTTGTTTCACCAAGCACACTCTTCCATAACAGATTGTCATAATAAAATTCTGTAGCAAATTTTTGCTAAAAATTGTTGGTGCAATAATATGAATTTAAGCCTTAAGATTCAACGTAATAAAAAAAAAGCCTTACAATTCATATTATTTGACCTATAAAATCCAAGATTCCCTTTCTCCACTTTTATACAACCTTTAAGACACATTAAACCCCCACAAATACAACATTAAGATACAAAAAACTTGATCTCATTCATAAGAAAGGCACTGCTACCGTGAAGCCAATCAGTGCGCATACAGATTAGCTAGGATGGGAGCTAATCAAGTAGTTGACTTCATTTTGTATGACAGTTTGCTTGTGGACTTAGTCTCTGCTTATGACGAGGACCTCAATGGGTTGTATCTCTACAGGCATTGTCCTGGAACCTTAGTTTTTCTTTAGTTGTTGAATGCTATCCTTATTTACCAAAAGAAAAAAAAGAAGCCCTAAAGGACAGATCTTTCTTCTGAAGACCTGCCTGTGTTCTTTCTCCCTTGAAACCCCAATTTTGAACCTTTAACTCAAAGGTTCATTGTACACACACTTATATCTTATTCTTGTTATTCTTTAATATTCTTATTCTTGAAAATCAAATCAAAATCATAGAAACCTCTCTGTAAACTGAAAATTATTATTATCCTACCTTCTTGTACACTTTGTATTCACAATTTATTTTTTGAACTAAAATCGTGATTTGAAGTCACGATTTCAGTTAAAAAACTAAAATGTGTGTAACTTGAGTCAGTTGTGTGTAACATGCTATGTGTAATAAACGCATCCCTTCTCTACAATAATACACTATAGAGAACACCAATGAGAGCACCATCACAATATCCCAACCTCTTGTCTTGGCTAGTCCCAAGCCAGTACCTTCTCAAGCTTCCTCTCAAAGTAAATTCTCCCAATAGTCAGTAAAAGATGAAGAACCGCACACATTTTAGCAAAAGAACTCTGGACCTTTCTGTCCCTTTCAAGTTTCAAGTGCCACCATGAACAGCAAAAGCCCAAGTACGAATAGAATTAACACCGCCATAGCGTTGGAGCTTTGGATCAGCAATTGATCATGTGGGGGAATGAGAAAGCTTCCGAGAAGTTTCAATGTCATAATTAAACACTGAGATCTCCTTGCCATAGAACCACTTGTCAATGCAATCAATGAGTGTAGAATACAGATAACATAGAGCATATACGATCCCATTACACAAAAATTATCGAATCCAACTTGAAGTTGTTCTGTTTTACTATCCTCAAACTATAAAGGTAGTACTCTATGGTGGCTTATCTAACGAAATAAAAACAGAGAACAAAGGATAATTTCTGGATTGGTTTGAACTTTGAGGTAATCAAGGCCTCCTTGAGAAATATTTTGGATAATAATTCAGATGTTTTATAACTTTTATTCAATTGTACTTGGCTGGTTTATATGCCAGTTGCAACAACGTTAACAATCAAAAAATAAGGACTCCACAACATCTAAATGCTAAAGCAAGGGACACTATTATGCGAAAGACCCAATAGAAATCAAATTGTAAAAAAAAAAAAAAAAAAACTGAAACTAATGCAACACTGCCAGCTTATCAAAAAAGAGAAAAAGAAAAAAAAAGCAACACTTCCAACAGATAATCTTTGATTCACGCAACCAACCCACAAGCCAATCCAACAATTATCTCAACCAAGATATGTATGTAATTGAGAAACATTATGTCACGATGATATTTGATTAATCCCCATTCAAAATCCAGATCAATCCCATCAAGCAAGCCTGAAACGTATGACTCTTTCTCGTTCCCTGGGAAAAAAATTCTAGGAATGGAAGAACCCATTTTAAAATTTAGCAAAAAAAAAAAAATGACAAATCTCATCTATTCTTGGAAAAAATACTAAGCCTGTAAGAAAAATTTTAAATTATTATTATTATTTTTTATTTCATTAAACAAAATTTGAGAAACAAAAAACAAGAACAATCGCCAAACATAACCTAAGGTGACGTACTCACAATAAAATAATGAGATTTTTAGCAATTTTTTTGCTAGAAAACCAATTTTCTATTTTAACTACCTACTTTTTTAAATACATTTTCAACAAACTTTTTTTCCCCCCTCTATTAATGTTCTTGTTTTATATCTTTTTTATATTGAAGAAACTTTTTTGTTTGTTTGTTTGTTTATTTATTTATTTTTTTAAATTTTATAGCAGAAATGATAGTAGACTTTATTTAGATAGAATCACGTTGCATGGTGGGGAAGTGAAAAAAAAGGCATTCTTTTAACCAAACAATGTCTTCTTTCTCCTTTGCAGTAGGAGTGTGCACAAACCGATCGGCGTCGACAATACCGCACCGCCGCTAGAGTTAATTGATGGAGCTGAGGCCGGTGAACGGAGGGGAACCCCAGTTCTGACGCTGGTGCGGTACGGAAGTCGGAACGCAAGTCTGAAACCGATTCAAAAAACCAAACCAACCGATAAAAAAAAAAAAAAAAAAAAAAAACAGCGACGTTTTGTGCACAACCCTAACCCTAACTCCCAGGTATAAATTCGTTATTTTCTCAGTCTTCCTCCTTAACTCTCTCAGTCTCTCTTTCGCCTCTGGGCTTTGTTGGGCGATGGCTCTCCTTGAGTCATTGTCTGACATGTCTCTCTCTCATCGCCTCACCAGTCACCGGCTGACCGCCTCGCTGCCACCAGCCACTCCACCGGTAACTCCATGTCTCCACTCTCCGTCTCTTACCTTGCCGTTTTAAAGATTCTCTCTCTCACTTTGAGTCCAGCCGTCCAAGTCTATCTGTGAACTATGATCTATCTATTTTTGTTCTTGGCATTTTTCAGCAATTTGATTTTTGGCATTTGTGAACTATACCTTTTACTCATGTTTTCGTTTATTTATTTTATTTAGTTATTAAATTAAATATGGGGTTTTCTTATTGTATTGGCTTTTTCATTGTTGGACCTGATTATCTAATTGAGTAATGAGTAACTGAGTATAATTTGTATAAGTATGAGTTGGAATATGTTTTTGTGTATGGCAGGTTGTTGTGAAAAATTATTTGTGATGTTTATAGTTTTTACTTTTGTGTTTGTGTTGTCTGAAAAAAAAAAAGTTTCAAACCGACCAAAATGATTAAATTGATCGCAAAAAACCGCACCACTATATGTTGAAAACTAACCCTAAGCGGTATGCATCGGTTCTAATTATGAGAAAACCGACCTCTATCGGTTCGGTAATAAATTTGGCAAAACAGCGAGCCGACTGAACCGCGCATACCCCTACTTGCAGCACTAGCCAAGGCTAGTGCAAAACGATTACATCATAAAGGTAAGCTAACAAAAGAAATAAAAGCAAAAGTATCCTTAAGCAAAGTAATGTCTTCAAGGATCCAGGAAACTTCAAGGGCACAAATTCTATCTAACTTCAGTAGGTCTACCGACTCGGCAAAATTGCATTCCACTGTCACTTTGAGAAAACTTGTAATTTGGTAGAATTGAAAAGCTATTCTCATTGCGTTAGTAGCTGTATAGAGAGGATTCAAATGCTTCTCCACCTGAACACAATATGCAGCTAGAACCTCACTATTCATATTACGTATCAAGAAACCAAGCCCCACCAAAGTGGATTTCTTTGATTGTTGATAATAGCTTAATTTTGCATATTTATATCATTATTAGAAAGCATAATCATACTTATTTTGAGTTAATTCATGCATTTTATATTTGGTTTTGGAATAATGTTGAATAATTAATTTCGTGCTTAATTGAATTTTAATGCATGAATTTATATTTTGTAGGAGAATGAAATTAAATAAGTGGATTTGTACAAAGAAGAAGGCTAATGGACTTTAATTTTACAAGGGCCATAATGAAATTAAAGAAGGACAACCCAATTAAATTTGAGTCCAATTGGAGCAAGGAATCAAAGGAAATTTGCACCAAATTCAAGTCCAATTCAGATTAGGATTCCAGCTTGCGTACCTGTTAGTATTTTGGGCATAACTTTCGGCTCGGATATCCAATTGAGATGATTCAAGTTGGACTGGAAAGTTAACTTACAGGGATACAACTTTTTATATTACCAAAAGTCCGAATTGTGAAGTTAAATGGGCCAAAAACGTTGGTTTATTGAAGCCTAAAAACTTGAGATTTTCTCCAAATGGGAATTCAACTTGTAATAGGATTCCTTGACCTATTTAAAGGCTCGTTAGGGAAAAATTCAGAGAGGAGCTGCCATAGAAAGTAATTTAGGTTTTTCTAAAGTTTCTTTACAGTTTTTAGAGTTTTATTTGTGTTATGACTTGTTAGAAGTCGTACTAAGGCAAGGGGCAAAACCCAACCGTTTATTAGTATGTTCTTAACAATTATTTTAGGGTTTTAATGCTTATGTTATTATGTTTTTGATTGATTTACTCATCTATAAAAGTGTTTAGTTATGTATAATTCTTTGATTTATCGTAGACTCAGGGCACGTCAAATGCATAGGGCCTGTTTGGTTTGTAATTTGTAATCACTCAATTTTCATTACTCAATTTTCATCACTTATCACTCATCACTCATTACTCATCACTTAAAATACCTCAATTTCCCAAACCCGCTGTTTGGCACCTTAACTCAGACCCAATTTTCAACTTTAAATTCCATGAACATGCATTCAAATGCTCATGCATAATGCCATAGGTGCTGAGTTGCTACAAGGTAAGTAAAAGGTAAGTCATGCA
This sequence comes from Quercus lobata, assembly GCF_001633185.2. Classification (NCBI taxonomy): domain Eukaryota; kingdom Viridiplantae; phylum Streptophyta; class Magnoliopsida; order Fagales; family Fagaceae; genus Quercus; species Quercus lobata. Next base: position 39,005,640 of record NC_044911.1, read on the forward strand.
TTAGAAATGTTCATGCATTTGTGACATGATCTTGTTTTGGTGCTAGAGATGAATAAGAGTGCTTGGATGAATCACATTTTACTTGGATCTTTCCTTATGTTTATGCTTCTGCCTTGATTTGATTATACTTGAATATGCTTTGATGCCATGTTAGTGTTGTATATGTGTTTTGGGATAAAGATGCCACGTTGTTTGCTAGATGCATGTTAGTGTGTGTGTGAGTTTAGAATACAAGTACTTAAATAGTTTTTTAATAAGGTTAAGACACAACGATAGGAGACCAACCTTAGGGTTGGGTGATCTTGAGTGCCTAACACATTCCCAAGAGCCTACATAAATTCCGAACCCATACTCTAGTAGTAAGATTAAAAGGTCCTTCCTCAAAAAGTACACTATATATATGGTTTCTAGACCATTGCAAAAACTAGGTAGCGACTCCCTCTTGTGTCCACAAGACCTATCTGAGGTATCAGTGGTATCCTAAGTTTGGGCATTCTTAGCTAAGAGATCAAAATAATCAAAGGCCTCATTAGGATCTTTATTCAAAAACTCTCCATTGCACATCATCTCTACAAATTGGCCTATCTTTGGAGTTAAACTTTTATAGAAAAAATTGATTATATGCCAAGTTTCATAGCCATGATGTGGACAAGCATTATGCAAATCTTTAAATCTTTCCCAACATTGATAAAATGTCTCATTATCTTTTTGTGAAAAATTCATTATTTGTCTTTTAAGTGCATTAGTCCTATAAATTGGAAAAAATTTCTTTAAAACTCAGTTTGCATCTCTTGCCAAGTACCAATTAACCTAGGTCTCAAAGGATTAAGCCAAGTTTTTGCCTTGTCTTTAAGAGAAAAAGGAAACAACTTCAACCTAATGGTCTCTTTATTACATGATTGGTCATGGAAAGTAGCACATACCTCCTTAAATTCCTTAAAGTGTAGGTAAGGATTTTCAAAATCTAAGCCATGAAATTTAGGAAGCAATGAAATCATATGGGACTCAAAATTAAAATTATTTGCATTAGTTGGAAAAATGATGCATGATGCAGCATTAGTTGCAAATAATCCTTAAGAGTTCTAATTGGTTGGTGATTGTGAAAGTCTTCATTATTTAGATTATTCACATCACCATGATTACTCTCTAAGTCTTCCATGATATCAAGTGTGTGAGAATGTGTGAAAGAATTAGATAAATTGCCAAACAAATTATTAGACTCAAATCTAACCAAGCGATTATCACTATCAAGACACCAAACACGCATGCAATAGTAAAGCAAGAAAGAAAAAGAAAAAGAAAATAAAATAAAACAAATACCTTTAACAATAAAAAGAATTAAAAAGAAAAGAAAAACTCTAAAAGAAAACTAAACTACTTAGAAGAAAAGAGTTGGAGAGATATTACCTAATATGTGAAAAATTTAATGCCGAAAACCTCTCCAAACAAAGTGGAGTGCTTCTTTAATTGCCTAATCCCCGGCAATGCCACCAAAAACTTGTTGTGACTTAAATAATGCTCCCAAGTGCAGGATTGTCACGAAGTATTAACTCAAAGAGTTCGAGGTCGAATCCATAGGGAAAAGGGAATTGATTAGCAAATCACAAGAGAATAAAACTAAGATAATAAAGTTTAATTGAAGAGATTTTGATGGTTTGATAAAGGTTATTTAAATTGAGAGAAAATAAAAATATATTAAGCCGCTAAGGTTTAGGGATCCACACACAACACATTTATTGGTAGTCTTAACAATATTTATTTTATAACTCAACTAAAATTCATATGAAGTGTTAGGACATATGTGTTTCGCTTGTTAAGAACATATGTCATGATTTTATGTAATTGGCTTATCCTTTGACAAAACGCACTTTACTTGTATTTGGGTAGATTTAGGATGTTTTAAATACTTCAAGAAATCTTGTTTCAAGATCACATATTGAAGTTTTCAAGTCTGTTCAAGAAAACAAGTTCAGAGTGCAAAATCATTAAAACTCGACAGCTGGTCGACAGCTGCATCTATCGAGCTTAAGGAAGCTGTTCTTCATTCGGTGTGCTCGACACTTGCTCGACAGCTACTCGACACTTGCTATCTGTCGAGGTTTAAGATTTTTAGAATTTCAATATGATTTTCTTGGGATCTGTGAATGTGTCTTTGGGCTTTCTTTTCTCCTAACCCTAGACATATAAAATGATCAGTTTAAGGGCTGTCAAAGGGTTCACAAGTTGCACAAGCATTGAGCAAACTCTGTTCAAGCAAATTGTGACCGGAGACGAAATTCTTGCCCTAGTTCATCTCCTTCTCTTGAAGAAGTTGCTGTGTATGTGCACCGTAGGGTTTTGTGACCAAGCATTTTCTTGATCTTCATCGTTTGGATGAACTGAAGAACTTTGCAACCAACAACCTTCTTAGTTGGTGATTGAAGTCGCGTACTGGGATCCGCGCAATTGGTTAGTCACGTACTGGGAGTCGTGTATCAGAAAGAGGAACTGTCACTACAGAACAAGTCCAATTGGGTATTGGGGTAAGGGTTCAACTGTAGGTTGGTAAGGTACTTGGATTCCTTTACTTGTAACCGCTTGTTGTGATAATAGTGGAGTTTCGGGAGTGGTGACCTGAAAATCACTTGGTGGGGTTTTTGTCGTTAGGTTTTCTCCATTCGTAAACAAATCACCGTGTTATTTATTTTCCGCTGCATTATTAGTTTATTGGTGTTTTGTTTGTGCTACCACGCGTTTGCATGATAAATTGATTAATTAATAACTCGACTAATTAATTAATTAATTTCTATCACAAGGGGTCATTCAATTTGTGGCCTATCAAGTGGTATCAGAGCGGGCACACTCTGATTAGGGTTTAATCTTTGCTGTGTTGATCCATTGACCCCTGTTGTCATGACTGTAACCAGCTTGAATAGGTCTATGTTTTCAAATACATCTTGTTTTTCTAATCTCTTTTTGATTGAGTGTTTCAGAAAATACAAGTCTAAAAGTTATTTGAATTCTTCTATAATTACTATGGAAAAAGATCTCAGTTCGACTAAGAAGAAACTAGACTGTCTCAAAATGAAAATGTGCAAAGGAGTTCGTCTGAGAAGAGTAAACATTAAAGGCTTAGCTCGAAAAAGGAAGATGAGAGAAAACACCATTCCCACTGATCTGTCATCTAAACATGAAGTATGTTTTATGATGAAATCTGCATTTAAAGTTATGGACACATGTCTGTGGTACATCAACAGCGGTTGCTTAAGACATATGACTGGAGACAGATCTCTCTTCAAGACCTTTGAGTCTAAAAAGGGTGGCAATGTAACTTTCGGAGATGGGAGCAAATCTCAAATTAAAGGAAAGGGAATTATTTCTCTACCTGGACTGCCAGACATTGCAAATATCCTCTATGTAGAAGGTCTAAGGGTGAACCTGTTAAGCATAAGTCAGATATGTGATCAAGACTTCATAGTGCTTTTCTCAAAGGGAAAATGTCTTGTCATGGATGAGTCTGGAAAGAACCTCATAAGTGATATTCGCACTTTAGACAACTGTTATGGATTGGTTCCTAATGCTGATATTGTGTGCAACAATATTCGTTTGCCTAATGAAGATTTATGGCATCAACGGATGGGGCATGCTAGTTACAAACACCTTTCTATTGTATCTAAGCATGAATTAGTCTTGGGAATACCGAAGCTTAGTAGAATGAACAATGTGGTGTGTGGACCATGTCAACTCGGGAAACAGACAAAAGCTAAGCATCCAAGCACTCAAACATCAGCTACATCTAGGCCATTGGAGCTCCTACATTTGGATCTTATGGGTCCAACTAGAACCGAGTCTCTTGGTGGTAAGAGATACATCATGGTTGTGGTAGACGACTTCACCAGATACACTTGGGTCATTCTCTTACGATCCAAGTCTAATGCTCCTGAGCACATTGAAGCCTTATGCACAAGATTGCAGAATGAGAAGAACCTGAAGATTGATCGAATTCGAAGTGACCATGGTAAAGAATTCGAAAACTCACATATAGAGTCCTTTTGCCAGAGATCAGGTATATCTCAAGAATTCTCTGCTCCTATTACTCCTCAGCAAAATAGTGTGGTAGAAAGAAAGAATAGAGTTATTCAAGAGATGGCCAGAGCCATGTTATATAACAAGGATTTGGCCAGAAACTTTTGGGGAGAAGCTGTTAACACTGTTTGTCATACAGTTAATAGGGTGTACTTTAGACCCGATACCAAGAAGACTCCATATGAGTTATGGAAAGGAAGAAAGCCGAATGTGAAGTACTTTAGGATCTTTGGAAGCACCTGTTTCATCCTCAAGGATAGAGAGAATGTGGGAAAGTTTGACTCTAGAAGTGATGAAGGTATATTTTTGGGCTACTCCTCCACAAGCAAGGCTTATCAAGTATACAACAAGAGAACTATGAAGATAATGGAGACAGTAAATGTTGTTATTGATGAGTCTTCAGATTCCAGCTCTCAGAAAAGTATTGAAGAGTTACCCAAAGAAATTCCTCATCCTGAGCCTAATAGAGTTCAAGAGCTTATTGAACAAGAACCTGCATCTCCAAGTACTCCCAGTACTCCCAGTGTTTTGGAAGATTCTGTAGACATATTCGCTTCACCAGATTCTGAGTCTCATAAAGAGAAAAGACCTTCATCCAGGGTTAAATTAAACCATCCTCCAGAAGATATTGTGGGAAATATGAATGAACTCACATTAAGGAAACGAACTGTTGATAAATGTGTTGCTAACTTTGTGTCTTATTCTTGTTATTTATCACAGGTTGAACCCACAAAATTTGAGGAAGCTCTTCAGGATGAAAGGTTGGTTGAAGCAATGCATGATGAACTTCTTCAGTTTCAGAGGAATGATGTTTGGACCTTGGTACCTAAACCGGAGGGTGAACACATCATTGGTACAAAGTGGATATTCCGCAACAAGACTGATAAGGAAGGCAATGTGATCCGAAACAAGGCTCGGCTTGTACCTCAAGGATACTCTCAAATGGAAGGAGTAGACTATGATGAGACATTTGCTCCGGTTTCTCGTATGGAGTCCATCAGAATTCTCCTTGCACTGGCATGTCAATTAAAGTTCAAGCTTTATCATATGGATGTGGAGACTACTTTCTTAAATGGATTTCTCAAAGAAGACATTTATGTGGAGCAACCAAAAGGATTTACTGATCCACACTTTCCAGATCATGTACTGTACCTCAAGAAAGCACTCTATGGGTTAAAGCAAGCCCCAGCTTGGTATGATTGACTTACACAATACTTGGTGTCACATGGGTTCACAAGAGGAAAGGCTGATCAGACTCTCTTCATCAAAAGAGAAGATAGCGAGCTAATAGTTGCCCAAGTCTATGTTGATGACATCATCTTTGGATTGACTAAGGATGTACTTACTCATGATTTCTCAAAACTCATGCAGGCAGAGTTCGAGATGAGCATAATTAGAAAGCTGACACGCTTCCTTGGACTGCAGATTCGTCAACAAGATTCAGGTATATTTCTATCTCAATCTAAATATGCTAAGAATCTTGTGAAAAAATTTGATTTGGAATCTGCTAGTTCTGTCCGAACCCCTATGAGCCCAAATGTTAAACTCACTGTTGACTTGTTAGGTAGAAGTGTTGATCCTTTTCTTTATAGAAGCATGATAGGTAGTCTCCTTTACCTTACTACTAGTAGACCTGACATTAGTTACAGTGTTGGAGTATATGCTAGATATCAGGCTAATCCCAAAGAGTCTCATATGACTGCTTTAAAAAGAATCATAAAGTATGTCAAAACCACTGCTGATTTTGGTGTGTGGTATAGCAAGGACACAAGTGATGTCCTAGTTGGGTACTCTGATGCTGATTGGGCTGGGAATGCTGATGATAGAAAGAGTACTTCAGGGGGTTGTTTCTATGTGGGTAATAATCTTGTCTCTTGGATGAGTAAAAAGCAGAACTCCATCTCATTATCCACTGCAGAAGCTGAGTACATTGCTGCTGGTAGCTGTTGCACCCAACTCCTATGGATGCAAAAACTCCTCCATGATTATGGCATTTGTCAAGAACATCTCACTATCTATTGTGACAATACTAGTGCCATTAATATCTCTAAGAATTCGGTTCAACATTCTAGAACCAAACATAGAGATTCGACATCACTTCATTAGGGAGCTTGTCGAAGATGACACTCTCACTCTTGAGTTTATTCACACCGATGATCAGAAGGCTGACCTGTTTACCAAACCTCTTGATAGTAAACGCTTTAAATATCTTCGTCAAAACATTGGTGTTATCTCCATGGGATGATCCGCCTCTCTTTTTTTTCTTCCTTATGCATCTGCATCTAGTTTTTATGCTTTGTTTGTTTAATATGTTTTTGTTTGGTTATTTTTCAGTTTTTTTTTTTTTTTGCTTTTTTTGTTTTTCTTTATAAAAATTAAAAAAATAAAAAAAATTGAAAAATCAGAAAAATATAAAAACAGTGTGTGTTTTGTACATTGGTACTTGTGTACCTTGGATGGCCATTGAAACAAAATTTTCTAAACTTTGTATCATTTGTAGCTTAGATGAGTATCTCTATGCACAACTAAGCAAGTGAGCTTTGTGGCTCGTGTTTGTGATGAGTACGATTAAGTTGTCTCTTAAACTTAACATGCATATCACTCTTTTTGATGGGAAGGACTAAAAAATCCTGAGAGAAAGGCATAAATAACCATCTCACCATTGTTACCCGCTAATCGTAATAAGACATCTATATGCTTCGGCATAGCAAAAGTACAGTGTCAATGGCATTTGTGTGCTTAGGCATAGTAAAATTTGAATGTCAAATATCATTGGGTAATTCTTTTCTCTCTCTAATAAGCCCATGTATGATATGTTTAAAAGAAAAATATGCAAAGAAAAATAAAAAGCAAAAAGATAAAAAATGCTTTAAAAATGATTGCAAGCGTGTATTCTAAGAGATGTGGGAGTTATAGGATGTACCTTAAAGGTGATAGTCCCTATTAAGCAGTTATGATTGTGTGTGAGTTAAAGTGATTTTCTCATATCTCAAATCGTCATAACATGCATACACTTATGCAATCTTGCGATATTTTTCACACACAACACGCAGTATTCTTTGCTATTCTTGATACATGTGTAGGTACAATGTGATTTGGCTATCACGAGGTTTTACATGTATTAATGTATGCTCACTAAACTGTCTAAACTCGTTTTTGAAATATAAAATTGGTTAGACTTGTTTAGTGTGTGTGTGTGTTTGTGGAGATCCATGTGTTTAAATTTTCATTTGAGAGATGATTTTAAGAGCTTAATATATTGATTGGATCGTTGGTTGAGTTGCATGTTGGATTGCATTCATGTTTGTGTTTTTCACATCTCGAAAAATTGCTTTTAAAGCTGGCTCGACAGCTCCTCGATAGCTGGCTATCTATCGAGCTTCCTTAAGCTTTTTCTTATCGCAATCTCGCCTGCACCTCGATACCTGGTGGATCTATCGAGATTGGATCTATATGCTCGATAGCTTCTCAATACCTGGTGGATCGATCGAGCTTCTATTCTTAAAAATTGATATGTAGATCCTCGATACCTCCTCAACACCTCAGCTGTCGACGTGCATTTTCTCGACACCTCCTTGATAGATATCTCAATACCTGTCGACACCTTTATCTTTTGAGAATTACAGGATTTCCTATATAAGGCCCATACGCGATCCGGTCTTCATTTCCATCGATCTCTCTCTTGACACTTCTCTGTTTCTCTCCCAAAAACTCTCCAATCTCACTCCTAACTTGGTTCTCAAGGATTTTCCAAGGTTTTTCACGTTTTTCCTCACTTGATAAGCTTCTAATCTTTTCTCATTCATGCATTTCATGTTTTGAAACCTAGGATTTGGGGTTTTTGGAAATTTTTGGGGTTTTTCAAAATTGATGAGATTTCATTGAAATTTTGGGTTGGGTTTTCACTTAAATGTGTTTAAAATATCATACATTGCATCACATTCGCATTATAATGATCTTGCCATGCATTTAGATGTGTGCTATATGATTATGTGCTGGTAGGTTTGGATTGGGCTGAGCCCATGATGAAATTTCTTTTGCATGTCACATGTTTATGCATTTTCCATGCATACATACTTCTTTTCAATATATTTGATATATTTGAAAATGTTTGGGACTTTTCTGATTGTCTTTCTTTCTCTCCCTTTCTGTTGTTTACGTTAGTCGTGTCTATGGCACCTAAGCGTAAATCCATTCCAGCCCGGAACCCTCTTTGTTCCGGTGCTTCTTCTTCATTTGATCCTACTTTATCTTATATCCGGTTCCGTGATGATGATGCCTTTAAGGCATTTTCAGAGAACTTTTCTCGACGAGGCATTCATTCGGAACGCCAAGTCATCTTGTCAGATTTTGCTGACATCGACCTTCCTTCTGTTATTCACAGTAGGGGATGGGAGTCACTGTGTGACGCCTCGGTCACTTGTCCTCTCGTGCTGATTCAGGAGTTCTACTCCAACATGCACAGGATTAATCGGCCAGTACCTCTTCTCTTCACTCGCGTTCGAGGTACGCGCATTCTTATCACACCACAGCTAGTTGCAGATGTGCTTCAGGTTCCTAGGCTAGAGTTTCCTGATTATCCTAACTATGAGCGTCTGAGGACTATGTCTAGGGATGAGCCCATGTCTGCTTTCTGTGAGCGCCCTACTTCTTGGGGTGAGCATCTTTTTACACCATGTCGACCTTTTGCTAAAGGTCCTAGATTCATGAACATGGTGATGACTTTTATTTTGCATCCCCTCTCTCACTATAACTCCATCACAGAGCCTCGTGCTCGGTTTTTGTTGTCTCTTCTTGAGCATCTCACCATAGACTTCCCTTTTCATTTCATTCTGTCTATCATAGATGTTCATCTAGATTCGACGACCCGTGATGAGCTCATCTTTCCTTCTACTATCATGAGAATTCTACGCCACTTTTTTGTTCCTTTTCCCTCATCCGACCACTTCACCGTCATGTGTGCCATAGATTACGCTACAGTTAAACGTAGCGAGGCCCAGCTTCGGTCGCGGCAGTCGGATTCAGCGGCTCCTTCCTCTCGTTCCGCTCCATCTCGTTCTGCTCCATCCACATCGGCTCCTCCTTCCTCTTCGAGCGATGTGTCTCTAGGAGATATTATGGCGCAGCTGCAGCGTATGGATGCTCACCTCGATACACTTTCTATGGAGTTGTATCAGGTGAACGTTTGTGTCGGTCGTATTGCTCGACGACAGGCGTCTATGGGTGGCTTTACTCCTAAGGCTACTCCTTCACCGCACTCTCCTTTGGCTTCTGCTTCTGAGGATGAGGATGATGATGATGGTGATGACGATGATGCTTCAGATGATGATGATGGAGATGCTAGCTCTGCCAATGAGATGTCTACTTGACATTCTTACCTTTGTCATTCGTGACAAAAAGGGGGAGTAGTTTTGGTATGAGAGTAGACTATCTTAAGGGGAGAGTTAGTATAGGATCATTTTGTTAAGGGGAGTGTTGATACATTTTTGAGGGATGTAGTGAGGATAGTATGTATCTTTTCTTTTCTTTCTTTTTAGATACATTACTCTTGTACATGAGATCTTGTGACCGTTTCTAGACATACATTGTACTTATTTCCTTATTTATAATGATGTATGCTTTCTTTTCACCTACCCCTTCATGTGTTGTTTCTTTTCGCTCTTTATACACATATTTCTTATACTTGTATGCAATCTATTATTTCTATTTCACACAAAGATGCCTTGATGAGTTTTGTTTAAAAGTGTTTCAGAAATACAGGTTGTCAAAGTCTACTTGCCATAAACTCTCTTCTTACAAAGTTTTTCAAGAGTTTGTGTTAGGATAAATTTTATTGTATTCAACAAGTGAATAAGAGTTGAGTGATTTATGACTTCTCTCATATGTCATTTGTTTATTGTGGTTTTGTCACAGATTGCCAAAGGGGGAGATTGTTAGGACATATGTGTTTCACTTGTTAAGAACATATGTCATGATTTTATGTAATTGGCTTATCCTTTGACAAAAAGCACTTTACTTGTATTTGGGTAGATTTAGGATGTTTTAAATACTTCAAGAAATCTTGTTTCAAGATCACGTATTGAAGCTTTCAAGTCTGTTCAAGAAAACAAGTTCAGAGTGCGAAAACATTAAAGCTCGACAGCTGGTCGACAGCTGCATCTATCGAGCTTAAGGAAGCCGTTCTTCATTCGGTATGCTCGACACCTGCTCGACAGCTGCTCGACACCTGCTATCTGTCGAGGTTTAAGATTTTCAAAATTTCAATTTGATTTTCTTGGGATCCGTGAATGTGTCTTTGGGCCTTCTTTTCTCCTAAACCTAGACATATAAAAGGATCAGTTTAAGGGTCGTCAAAGGGTTCACAAGTTGCACAAGCATTGAGCAAACTCTGTTCAAGCAAATTGTGACCGGAGATGAAGTTCTTGCCCTAGTTCATCTCCTTCTCTTGAAGAAGTTGCTGTATATGTGCACTATAGGGTTTTGTGACCAAGCATCTTCTTGATCTTCATCGTTTGGATGAACTGAAGAACTTTGCAACCAACAACCTTCTTAGTTGGTAATTGAAGTCGCGTACTGGGATTCGCGCAATTGGTTAGTCACGTACTGGGAGTCGTGTATCAGAAAGAGGAATTGTCACTACAGAACAAGTCCAATTGGGTATTGGGATAAGGGTTCAACTGTAGGTTGGTAAGGTACTTGGATTCCTTTACTTGTAACCGCTTGTTGTGATAATAGTGGAGTTTCGGGAGTGGTGACTTGAAAATCACTCGGTGGGGTTTTTGTCGTTAGGTTTTCCCCATTCGTAAACAAATCACCATGTTATTTATTTTCCGCTGCATTATTAGTTTATTGGTGTTTTGTTTGTGCTATCACGCGTTTGCATGATAAATTGATTAATTAATAACTCGACTAATTAATTAATTAATTTCTATCACAAGGGGTCATTCAGTTTGTGGCCTATCATGAAGGATGATCTTAGTTGGATGATTTAACATTAAGAACTCAATATTAATTGTCTAAAGTAGTTTCATGAATTTGATTGATTTTAGGCAAAACAAAACTAGTGAATTGGTTTGCAAGGAATACTAAGCATTTAACGTGACTGGAGTCTACGATAAATCAAAGAATTATATAGAACTAAACAATTTTCTAGATGAGTAAATCAATCAAAAACATAATAACATAAGCATTAAAACCCTAAAATAATTGTTTAGAACATACTAATAAACAGTTGGGTTTCAGCCCTTACCTTAGCAAGACTTCTAGCAAGTCATAACATAAATAAAACTCTAAAAACTTTAAAGAAACTTTAGGAAAACCTAAATTACTTTCTATGGAAGCTCCTCTATGAATTTTGCCCTAAAGAGGCTTTAAATAGGCTAGGAAATCCTATTACAAGTTGAATTCCCGTTTGAAGAATATCCCGTGTTTTTAGGCTTCAATTAACCAACATTTTTGGCTCATTTAACTTCAGAATTAGGACTTTTAGTAAACTAAAAAGTTGTAGCCCTTTAAGTTAACCTTCCAGCCCAACTTCAATCATCTTGATTGGACATCTGAGACAAAAGTTATGCCCAAAATACTAATTGGTATGCAAGCTAGAATCCTAGTCTAAATTGGACTTGGATTTGGTACAAATTTCCTTTGATTCATTTCTCCAATTGGACTCAAATTTAATTGGGTTGCCCTTCTTTAATTTCATTATGGCCTTTGTAAAGTAAAGTCCATTAGCCTTCTTCTTTGCACAAATCCATTTATTTAATTTCATTCTTCTACAAAAGACAAATTCATGCATTAAAATTCTATTAAGCACGAGATTAATTACTCAACATTATTCCAAAACCAAATATAAAATGCATGAATTAATTCAAAATAAGTATGATAATACTTTCTAATAATGATATAAATATGAAAAATTAAGTTATTATCAATTGTGAAATAGCCAAATTCGATTTATGGATTGAATCTGAGCTAGGAGGATACCATTTTGGTAAAGAAGCAGGATCAACTTGAATAGTCTTCTTATGCACTTCCAAGAACTCCAACCTGTACTGATCATCCCGAGCCCAAAGATCCCTAGAAGAAGGAAGCTTGTTCTCAAAAAGCATCTTGTTGCAGCAATTTTAGATCATCCAACAGGTTATACAAATTGTATCAAAATCTGCAGAAGATAGTTTCTTTATGGCAGCATCTAATGTGTCAATAAAACTGATATGGTTTGGAAGAAAAAAATCATTCCAAAAGGGAGCTTGCAGCCAAACAGGTTAAGTAAAAGTGCACTCCCAAAATAAATGGATACCAGTTTCAGCTTCTTCAAAACAAAAGCCACAAGAAAATAGATTTGAGATCTTCCTGTCAAACAACTTGGTGTTTAAAGGTAGACTATCAATACATGCTCTCCGTATAAATGTCTTGATTTTTGGGGGAACCATGGCAGCCCAAATACCATTCCAAAAGGAATGAAGTGAAGTTGAGTTGGATGTGGAAGCCAAATTACTTTTGGACTGTTTTGCAACATCAATCTGTAGAAAGTAAGCACTTCTAACAAAGAAAGAACCAGATTGGTTTCTCGTCCAAATCAATGAATCTTCAGGTCTTCGGATGCTAAGTGGAATGGCTTTGATGATGGATGCCTCATCAGGATAAAAAATGGAATCAATGAGTATTGTTTTCCATATTGGTTAAGGGGCTGAGAAATCCATTAAATGAAAAACTCCTGCTTCAACTGGTAGAATAGTTAGAGGAGATATTAATCAAAGAACCATTACCAACTCGCTATCTGCTGCCTTGAATGATAAGATTTCGTCCCTGAGCAATGCGTCTCCATGCATAAGATGAGTGATTTAGGACAGCAACTTCGAGGAAAGAAGTATTAGGGAAATACTAAGCTTTAAAAACTTTGCAAAACAAAGTTTTGGCTATGTAGCAACCTCCAACCTTGCTTATCAAATAAAGCTATATTGAAACATGTCAGATGTCTAAACCCCAAACCACAATCCTTTTCCACTAGGTACAACTGCTTCCAACTCAACCAATGCATCTTCTTTTCCTCATTTTTTTGGCCCCTCCAAAATTACCCCATCATGGAATTAGTTTAATCACATAACCCAATAGGAAGTAAAAAGCAATTCATAGCATATACAGGATGGCTTGAGCTACAAATTTAATTAGGATCTCTTTACCATCTTGTAACAAAAGATTTCCCTTCCAACCATTGAGCTTGGCCTGAATTCTGGATTTAATATCAGCAAAAGCTTGTTTTTTCCCCTGCCAATGATGGGGGGTAAACCTAGATATTTCTCTTATGGTTCTGTGGATGTAGCATTTAAGAATGATCTAATGTCCACCCTTGTGTTGTGGGAGTATTGGTGCTAAAAGAAATAGATGTTTTATCACAGTTAATCTTCTGACCAAATGCAAATTCATAGGCTAGGAGTATCTCTTTGATAACATGACATTCTGATAGAGAAGCATTGCAGAACAATAAGCTATCATTGGCAAAAAAAAGGTGTGTTATCTGAGGGCCATTTCTGGAGATGCTAATGCCATGGAGTTGTCTTTGTTTGGCAGCATTTCTAAGAAGTGTAGAGAAACCTTTGGAGCATAATAAAAATAAATGGGGTGAGAGAGGATCCCTTTGGAGAATACCTATGGATGGTTTGATGAAGCCTGAGGGTACACTATTAACCAAAATTGAGTAAGATACAATGGAAATCCCAGCCATAACAAGATCAACCCATTTTGAATGAAATCCCCTCTTCAAGATTAAAGCTTTGAGATAATCCCATTCCGCCTTGTTGTATGCTTTGCTCTTGTCTAACTTGAGAGCCATATGTGATGTCTTTCCTTTTGCGTTTTGACTTCATATAATGCAAAGTTTCAAAAGTGATAAGAATATTATTTTTGATCACTCTCTTAGCTATAAACCCGCTTTGACAATCAGAGATAATTCTCCTTGTTAGGGTCATATTTTGTTGTAATTGGCTAATTCTTTGACAAAATGCAATTTACTTGTAATTGGGTAGATCTAAGATGAGTTTAGTACTTCAAGAAACATGTTGTTCAAATCAAGTATTAAAGACATGAAGATTAGTCCAAGAAACAAGTGAAGAAAAGTTGTTCATTAAGCCTCGACAGAGAGCTTGACAGATGCCTACTATCAAGACTTAATGTGAAACTTGATAGATAACTCGACAGTAGCTTGATCTATCGAGAATTACGATTTCAAAATTTCTAGATCTGAAATTCGGCCCAGTCTTGAGTATTTGTTTGGGGTTACTTTTCTCACAACCCTAGACATATATAAAGCTTATTTTAAAGGCTGTCACATACGGAAACAGAGACCAAGAGACTTATTTTCTCTGTCTAAAGTTACTACATTTGTACGCCATAGGGTTTTGTAACCGAGTACTTCTAAATCTTCATTGTTGATGAAGTGAAGAACTTTGTAGCCAACAACATTTGTTCAAGTTGCTGGAGTTAGTCACGTACTTGTGATCTGGTGCCTCCATGATTTGCATGCAATTGAACCTAATTAATCAACTTGGGTAATTAAATTAATTAACCGGGGTCAAGAAATCTTAACCCAACAAGTGGTATCAGAGTGGACACACTCTGATTAGGTTTTAATCTTTACTGTGTGATCCATTGACCCCTGTTGTTATAGATTGTGGACAATCCTTAATTATTTCTCCTTTATTTGATGGTACTAACTATGCATACTGGAAAGTACGCATGAGAGCTTTTTTTCTGTAGTCTTTAGATGAGAAAGTTTGGTTGGCAGTTGAAGTAGGTTGGACAAAGCCTGAAGAACCACCCGTAACATGGGATGATACCAAGATCAAGGTTGCCAACTTTAACAGTAGGACACTGAATGCTCTATTTAGTGCTATAACGAATGAAGAATTCAAGAAGATCTCTTCGACTAACAATCCTAAGGAAGCTTGGACTATTCTTCAAAATACTTATGAGGGCACTAAAGTTATTAAGAACTCTAAGCTTCAAAGGCTTACTACTAGCTTTGAGGAAATTAGGATGGATGAGGATGAATCGTTTAATGAATTCTATGCCAAGCTCAAGGACATAGTGAAATCAACATTCAATCTTGGAGAACAGATTCTAGAGCCCAAGATTGTTAAGAAGATTCTCAGATCTCTTCCAGAGAGATTCCATGCCAAGATCACTACCATTGAAGAATCAAAGGACCTTAACTCTATTCCTTTGACTGGATTGATTGAAAACTTGCAAACCTATGAACTAGGGTTACCAAGGGTTGGCAAAGGTGGTAAAGGCAAGAACATGGCCTTGAAGACCAAGAATTATGACAATGATGAGTCGTCTAATAATGTGGATACCAAGTTGAAATCTTATATCACCAGACAATTCAAAAAGTTCATTGAAATGCGAATGTCAAAAATGGTGATAAGGATTGCAAATAGACTGCTTTCTCTCAATATAAGTCCTAAGACAAGGGCAAAAGAGAATCCAAGGATGCTAGTTTAGGTAACAGTGTTCCTGCTAGACCAAAGTGTTATAGGTGTCATGGATTTGGACATATGAAGCAAGAGTGTCCCACATACCTCAAATCCATTGGCAAAAGCAAAGCCCTATTTGCCACCTTAAGTGATTCAGAATCAGAAGCAGACTCCGATGAGAGTGACCAAGAAGGGATTGTAAGTGCTTTTATAGCTACTGTTGAGTCTACTGAGGGAGAAGTAGAGGTAGTTGATGATAAAGAAGAGCTGATGGAATCAAAGTTTGAGAAGATGGACGATTAGGATGACATCCACACTGCTATGCTAAGTTGTACAAGGCCTCTGAGAAGCATGAGAAGCTCTATAGGTTGTCCACGAGAAAGCTTAGTAAAGTGGAGTTAGACCGTGAGGAACTCTCCACCAAGGTTGATGAAGCTAATTAGACCATTAAAGCACTAAGGTTTGAGAACAACTCTCTTGTTGAAAAGGCCAAGAAACTGGACGCTAAACTGTTTCAGGTTAAAGCAAAACTAGAAGGACTACAAGTGTCAAACTAGATGAAATGCTAAATGTTCAGAAGCCAACATTTGACTGAACAAGTCTCGGGTATGATCACTCTCTCTCCTCTTGTAGTACCTCTTCTAGTGCTTTAAATAAAGTTATTTTTGTTCCACTTGCTAATAATGATAACTTTGATAACACTGAGGTAACTGATCCTAAAACTGAAAGTATGAGTGAGGATAATAGTGATAAAGGAAAATCCATTCTAGGAGCACCCCCAAAGTTTGGTAAGAAAGAGACTAAGCAGAAAATCATTGCTCCACCAACAAGAAGTCTCCACTAAATAATCCTCATTTCTGTCACTACTGTGGAGCATCTGGGCACCCTCGTCCAAATTACTATAAGTGGTTAGCCACTCAATAAAGGAATAATGTGTCATCTTTGGGGAACCAAAATCAACTCCAACTCTCTTTAGCCCCTCTTGGAGAACTTCTTAAGGCGGTCATGCTTCTTTCAAACTTTAATGGTTTTAAATCTCCTCCTAATTCATCTGGACAAAAGTTCATGCAAAAGAAAGGATCTCCATCCGGGTCTCTCATCTGGAAAGATTCTAAGTGATTTCTCCTCTCTTGCATGGTTTGTGATTTGGTTTGAGTTAGTCTAGTTTTGATACTTTGTTTGTTTGTTTTTGCTTTAATTTATGTTTTTTAATAAAAAAGGGAAAAATCATAAAAATACAAAAAAACAGTGTGCGTTTGTGTATACCGGTACTTGTGTACCTTGGATGGCCTTTGAAACAAAGTTTCCCAACTTTGTATCACTTGTAGCTTAGATGAGCACTTTCATGCACAACTAAGCAATGTGAGCTTTATGACCCTTCTATGTGATTTATATGATTTGGTTGATCTCTTGTCTTTCATATCTTAAATCACTCTTTTTGATGGGAAGGACTAGAAAATCATAAGAGAAAAGTATAAATAACTATCTCACCACTAAGACTCGTCAATCATAAAACATCTATGAGCAATTCATAAAAACCATGTTCGGTAAGGTGTAGCACTTGCACAACAAAATAAGGATGTTCAAGCTTACATAATTGGGTATTTTCTTTTCTCTGTTATATGCCCATGCATGATATGCTTAAAAGAAAAATATGCAAAGAATATGAAAAGTAAAAAGAATCAAAATACTTTTAATATGGTTGCAAGCGAGTTTCTAGGAGATGTGGGAGTTATATGATGTACCACAAAAGTGAGTCCCCATCAAACAGTTATGATTATGTGTGATTGGGTTTGATCCTCCTATATCATTACTTGTCATATAATGATGCTCTTGCTCTCTTACAAAAGTTTCACACACAACACGCATAATCTTTGCTACCTTTGATACTACTGTACAGGTATAAAGTGATTTGGCCATCACAAGGAATACATGTGGTAGTATATGCTCTCTAAATTGTCCAAACTTATTTTGAAATAAAATTTGGTTAGACATTTTTAGTGTGTTTTGATCTAGGAATGCTTTGCATCTAGAGTTGAGATTTTTTTTTTTTTTTTTTTGACATGCCCTTTGAATGCTTGCTTTGTTGGTTATCTTGTTTGCATTCATCTTGTGTTGTTTCTCTTCCTCAAAATCTCTTCTTCAGGGCTCTTGACAGATACCTCGATACCTCCTCGATACTTGCTCGACACCTTCTCGATACAAGCCTTTCTATAAAGCTTTTTGGGTTTTTCTTGATACCTCTCGATAGATAGCCCGATCCATCGAGCCAAATTCTTTAGGGTCTCTGTCTGCTCGATAGCTTCTCGATACCTTTCTCGATTTATCGAGAATTTTTGCTGTCAACACCTCTCAATCTATCGAGCTTTTGCTCTCAATAGAAGCTCGATACTTCCTCGATCTATCGAGCTGAGTTTTCTATATATAGTTTGAGGTCCAATCCAGTTTTTATTCCCAAATATTTCGATCTCTCTCTCTCTTTTCGTGACTTAAACATCACACACACTCTCTCTTTCTCTTTCTAAAATCCCCCTCTCATCAATTTCTCGGCCTAATCCGAGTCTCCCTCACTTGGTAAGTGTTCTTAATCTCTTCTTTTCCCTTTTCTTCATGCATTCATGCATCTTTTGACCTAAGTTTTCATTTTTTGGGAATTATTGGGGGGGGGGGGGGGGTTTGTGATTTTGTCAAAAATTTTGGGTTGGGTGTTTTTAAAATGAACTCATATGATCATGCATTGCATTCTAAGTTCATTATAACTCTATTTCATGCATTCTAGGATTGTGTGCTTGTTATATCTTGTGAGTGCTGTTAGAATGGATTGGGTTTTTGCCCATGATGCTATTTATTGTTTGCATATCACATGTTCATGCATCTTCATGCATTGCATGTTCTTTTTCCTTCTTTCCTGTGCCTTAAAGTTTCTGTTGTGTTTTTGTTATTCTCTTTGTCTCTCTCATTTAGTTTCCTCATCATGGCACCCAAAAAGTCTATTCCTTCTAAAAACCCGATTCATCGTGGTTCTTCTTCTTCGTCTTGTCCTCTTGAGTCTATTTGGTTCCGTGATGAGAAGGCACGAGATGACTTCTTTGAGAAATTTTTTGACCAGGCGATTCATTCGAAACTCCAGGTCATTTGTCTGATTTCCTAGCCACTCCTTTACCCGGTACATTTAGCTCTTAGGGATGAGCTTCTCATTGTGAGAAACCCTCAAGGTGTCCCAATGTGTTCATACAAGAGTTTTGCTCCAACATGAATGCCATCGATACCTCTGTACCTCGGTTTACTACGATATTCTGTGGCACACATATCGTAGTCACCCCGGAACTTATTTCCACACTACTACATGTCCCTACAGTGGATCATCTGGATTACCCTTGTCATGAGCGTCTCTCTTCCATCTCTAGAGATGAGTTGGCCTCACTCTTCTGTGAGAGGGCCATTTTGTGTGGAGGAACTCTTAATTTCTCCACAACCAAGTTTGCTAAGGGTCCAAAATCCTTAATATGGTGTTGACCTTTGTACTTACTTTGTAAAGTTGAATTTTTTCAATCATTTTGTTGGCTTTATTCCGTGCCAAATTTCTTTGTAATTCAATATTTAGAAACCTTGTATTTAGGTGAGAATCATGCAAGGGTAATGTGTGAGAAAGTGTG
Organism: Quercus lobata; assembly: GCF_001633185.2. NCBI lineage: Eukaryota > Viridiplantae > Streptophyta > Magnoliopsida > Fagales > Fagaceae > Quercus > Quercus lobata. The sequence goes on from NC_044911.1 coordinate 39,024,835, forward strand.
AAGAAAAGCTCAAGAGTGTGCACTTAAGAAGGGCCTCACGATTGGCAAGCCGCCAAAGGTGGCAGACGTGTGAAGCATGCAAGGGAGTTGAAGGGTCACGCCAGCTGAAGCACTACAGGACAAAACTTCCAGACTAGTCAGATAGTTAGCTCGCGACTCGTTCCAGTCGCAAGCTCGAGTCGCCAGAATGCTCTGTTTGTTAGAAACCTGACTGTTCGCATTCCTCACTCACCCTACTATAAATACCCTTATATCCACGAAATGAAGAGAGTTTCTAGAGAGAATTTTGAGAGAGAAACCCTAAAGAAAAACAAGATTGACTCATTCACAATCTTCATCCTTTGATTCTCCAAATTCCTTTACCTTCACCCTCTCCATTGATACATCCTTGAGAGGTACATTAGCCAAATCCTTATCTCACCATACCCATATCTGTGAGGAGGCATTTTGGTACTTGGGAAGCAATTCGGAAGGGACCAATTCATTTTGGTTGATGCAATGGGTTATTGTGGGATTCGGTAAGGTAGAGAAGACAAGGTTCGGTGTAACTTTGTTGGAGCAAGAAGCTTGGAGAGCTTAGGTGCACTGGGTAGATTAGGCTTGGAGGGTCTTCTACTATTCATGTATCCCAACTTTATTCTCTAGTGGATTATTGACCGCTTGGAGGGCGGCGGAGAGGTTTTTTGTTGAGGACTTAATTTTTGTCAAATTTTTGTATGGGATTGGTTTCTTTTGATGTTTTGCTTTGGATGTTGGCCCCTTGTGCCGAAAAGAACTTGTATTAAGGGTGGATTTCATGATGGTCATGCATTGTTTTACATTGTTGTTCATAGTGTGCACACTAGGTGTTTGATAAAATGCTTCTTAGGCATTTTCTCACTTGTTTGTACTTTGATGAGTACCAAACTTTGGGGTTTCTCATGTTTCCTCATTAGGAACATTTTTGGTTCATTGGTTGTGTATTTAACACACCTTGCCTCACATGTGCACTTTCCATGCTTTGATCATGCATTGCACATAGCCACCTCTTGCACACATCTTTGCTACCCTTGTCATGCATTGGTCTATACCTTGCTTCTTCATATTAGTATGTCATATTTACCTTATGCTTTGTGACATTTTGTTTTGTCTTTTGTTTGAGCTTCATTTCTCATTTATCTTGCACCTCTCATGCATCATTCTCCTTGTTCACACCTTCTTCTCTTGCCGTCTTTTCTCCTTGACCTCTTTGTCTGTTCGTGTCAAAAAGGGGAAGAGTATACTCTAATGTAGTATACCGGAGAGTTTTGTCATTTCTATATAACTCTTGTGCACATTCTTAGGGGGAGAAATTCTATTTTTTGTGCACATTTGTAGAGGGAGAGATATTACATATGGGAGATGCATATACCAAAGGGGATAAGACATTGTGTTAATAAGAAAATTTTGTTTTGTTTGTGTTTGTTCTCTTGTTTGCTTTATGGTGCTTTAAGTTATGTTTAGTATCTATGCTTTGTTGTTCTCATTGCATCATGTTTGTGTGTTAGACATGCATACATCCTTATGCTATTGTGCTTCATTGAATGCATGTTCAGATGATCATTTGCTTTACTATGTGATCATTGTAGTCATTTCTTTATGACTGTTTTGGTGTATGGTCAAGTTACTCATATATTTTACATCATGTTTACTTGATCGCAATTTTCTTGTTACATTATACTTGCCATTTTATTACTTGTTTTACCTTGAGAGTCTAATGTGTTTTGTGTAAGTGTTTCAGGTTATATGTATATATGTTCCAACTTTATCACAGCTCCTATGATTCATGATAAGGGGAGTGATATGATAGGGGGAGAAAGAGAGAAAGAGCTTTGTGTTATATTAACTATGTTTTTGCTTTGCTTATAGTTCATGATTATGTTTAGCTGGTTAAACTATATATTGTTTTGTACCCATGCTTTGTAGCTTAGTACTTGTTGTTAATGTTATGCATTTCTTTAAGTACATCACTCTTGTGTCCTTTGTTGGATTTTATATCCTTGATGCAATTACCTTGTGTTGTTGTATCGGTTAAGTGTTGGACATGCAAATGATACTTTGCATTGAGCTTATTAGCTTACATGTCCGGATGTTCATTCCTTGTGTGAATGATCATTGTAGTCACTATTTACAGTGATTGTTCATTTTTGGTCAAGCCATGCTTTATTTCTTCCTTCCTTTTTGCTTGATCGCACTGTACTTGCTCCATATGCTTTATTTATTAGCTTACATGTCCGGATGTTCATTCCTTGTGTGAATGATCATTGTAGTCACTATTTACAGTGATTGTTCGTTTTTGGTCAAGCCATGCTTTATTTCTTCCTTCCTTTTTGCTTGATCGCACTGTACTTGCTCCATATGCATTTCAAGTTTTCTGCTTACAGTGATCGTATTGTGTTGTTGCTTTCAGGAAATACTTGTCTGTATGGTTCAAGAGCTTCACAGATTCTAGAGTTAGGTGTGAGTGAGTTTTGTTTAATTGTTTCTAACTCACATAATAAGTCTAGAGTTTGTTTTAAGGCTTTGTCACGGAATAGCCAAAGGGGGAGATTGTAAGATAGAATTTATTCAATTATTTTGTTGGCTTTATTCCGTGCCAAATTTGCTTGTAATTCAACATTTAGAAACCCTGTATTTAGGTGAGAATCATGTAAGGGTAGTGTGTGAGAGAGTGTGAAGAAAAGCTCAAGAGTGTGCACTCAAGAAGGGCCTCGCGACTGGATCTCGCGATTGGCTCACGATTGGCAAGTCGCCAAAGGTGGCACACGTGTGAAGCATGCAGGGGAGCTGAAAGGTCACGCCAGTTGAAACACTATAGGACAAAACTTCCAGACTGGCCAGATAGTTAGCTCACGACTCAAACTCACGACTGGTTTCAGTCGTGAGCTCGAGTTGCCAGAATGCTCTGTTTGTTAGAAACCTAACTGTTCGCATTCCTCACTCACCCTACTATAAATACCCTTATACCCACAAAATGTAGAAAGTTTCCAGAGAGAATTTTGAGAGAGAAACCTTAAAGAAAAATAAGATTGATTCATCCACAATCTTCATCATTCGATTCTCCAAATTCCTCTACTCTCACCCTCTCCATTGATACATCCTTGAGAGGTATATTAGCCAAATCCTTATCTCATCATACCCATATCTGTGAGGAGGCATTTTGGTACTTGAGAAGCAGTTTAGAAGGGACCAATTCATTTTGGATGATGCAGTGGGTTATTGCGGGATCCGGTAAGGTAGAGAAGACAAGGTTTGGCGTAACCCTGTTGGAGCAAGAAGCTTGGAGGGCTTAGGTGCACTGGGTAGATTAGGCTTGGAGGGTCTTCTGCTATTCATGTATCCCAACTTTATTCTCTAGTAGATTATTGACCGCTTGGAAGGCAGCGGAGAGTTTTTTCGCCGAGGACTTTGGTTTCCTCTTCGATAACACATTTCTGTGTTGTCTTTGTATTTGCATCTCTCTTCCCTTAATCTTTGCCTTTTAATTACTGCTTTGGTTGTGATTAATTTCAGTTTAGATTGTTTTACCAATTCTGTTTTAGCTTATTTTCCTATTCCGTACATACATTGTTTGATTATAAGCTTGTGTTGGTAATTTGTAAATTGGGGGTCTAAACATTTATAGGTGTTTTACACACTATTTGAATTTTCATACTCCACGGTCTCACTATAACATTATCACCGTGTCTCGTGCTCGTTTTCTTCTTTCCCTCGTGGAAGGTCTCTCTATAGACTTTCCTTCACACATGATAGAGTCTATTATAGACTGCTATCATGACATGGCTACACGTGATAAGCTCATCTTTCCTTCGGGTATCATGCATATCCTTACACACCTGCACATCACTATCCCTCCCACTCCTCACTTCCTCATTTAGGGTAGCTATCTCCCTTGCTGATATCATGGAGCAACTTTAGCACATGTGTGCTGATTTTGGTAGTCATCTTGACCATCTATCTGATGAGACGTGTCAGATGAACACCAGGATCGGTCGCATCGCTCGCCACCAGTCTTGCCTTGGTGGTTTTGTGCCCTTACCTTCACCTGAGCATTCTGAGGAGTCTTCTTCTTCGGATGGTGGAGATGATGATGATGGTGATGCTTTTGGCTCTAAGTATGATGATGAGATGATGGCCTCTTAGTGATACACGCTTTGTTACTCGTGACAAAAAGGGGGAGTAGTTTTATAGATGAGAGTAGTCTAGGTGTTAAGGGGAGAGCTAGCATAGGACATACTAGATAGGAGGAGAGTAGTTTTGAGTATTTTTGAGAGATGTAGTGAGGTTTTTATGTATTTTCATTACATGTACCATGGTCTTGTGACCACTTCAAATACATACATTGTACTTCTTTAATATATATATATATATATATATATAAGATGATGTATGTTTTCTTCACCTTTGTTTCACATGTGTTGTTTCTTTTCTATCTTTATACACATGTTTCTTCTTGTACACAACTTGTCTATGTTTCACACTTGATGCCTTGATGAATCTTGTTTAAGTGTTTCAGTTAAGACAGGTTGCAAGTCTACTATGCCACGATCTCTTGTCTTACAAAGTTTTCAAGAGTTCGTGTTAGGGTTAGACTTATGTACTTTTGTATATTATGGGATAGTTGTGTTTGACTTCTCTCATAATTGCTTTTTGTGGTTTTGTCACGAATTGCCAAAGGGGGAGACTGTTAGGGTCATATTTTGTTGTAATTTGCTAATCTTTTGACAAAATGCACTTTACTTGTAATTGGGTAGATCTAAGATGAGTTTAGTACTTCAAGAAACATGTTGTTCAAGTCAAGTATTAAAGACATGAAGATTGGTCCAAGAAACAAGTGAAGAAAAACTGTTCATTAAGTCTTGACAAATAGCTCGACAGATGTGAAGCTCGATAGATAGCTCGAAGGCAGCCCGATCTATTGAGAATTACGATTTCAAAATTTCTAGATCTAAAATTCGGCCCAGTCTTGAATATTTGTTTGGGGTTTCTTTTTTCACAACCCTAGACATATATAAGGCTTATTTTAAAGGTCATGACATATGGAAACAATGACCAAGTGACTTATTTTCTCTGTGTGAAGTTACTGCGTTTGTACTTCATAGGGTTTTGTAATTGAGTGCTTCCAAATTTTTATTGTTGATGAAGTGAAGAACTTTGCAACCAACAATATTTGTCTAAGTTGCTGGAGTTAGTCACGTACTTGGGATCTATGCAAAGGGTTAGTCACAAATTGGAGGTTTGTGCATCAAGGGAAAGAAGCCTACTACAAGATCAAGTCCAATTGGGTAATGGAGCGAAGGTTCAACTATAGGTTGGTATTTCGGGATAGGCCAAGGGTAGTTGGTAAGATTCCCTATATTTGTAACCGCTTGATTGTTGATTAGTGGATTTTTGGGAGTGGTGACCTTAAAATCACCCAGTGGGGTTTTTGCCTTGTGAGGTTTTACCCATTTGTCTACAAATCACTGTGTCCAATTTATTTTCTGTTGCATTTACTTTAATTGGTGATTTGTTGGTGCCTCTACGATTTGCATGCAATTGAACCTGATTAATTAATTTGAGTAATTGAATTAATTAATCGGGGTCAAGAAATCTTAACCCAACACTCCCTAAAATCTTCTTGAGTCTATTGGCTAAAACTTTAGAGACAAGTTTAAAAATGACATTGCATAGATTGATGGGTCGAAAATGGAACATGAGCTCTGGGTTGTCTCTCTTTGGGATGAGGGTTATATGCGAGAAATTAATGCTTTGTAAAATTTTTCCAGAATTTATACAATCAAGAATAGCATTAGAATCAGTACCCACAATATGCCAATATTTTTAAATAAATAAAGGATTCATAACATCGGGTCCTGGAGTTTTGGTTGAGTACATTTGGAACAGAGCTTCCTTTACTTCCTTCTGTGAATATTCTTTAAGTAGCATTCTATTCATGTCTAGCGTGACCACTTCAAGAACATGGTGGATGACCTGATGATAGGATCTAGTAGAGACTTGTGAATATCTCTTAGAAGTAATTGGCTGCAACCCTCTCCAAATCATTCTGTTAGGTAAAATAAGTACTAGATGCATCTCGTAGGTTTGCAATATCATTGCTCTCTCCTTTGGGACGCCACATCTTGGAAATATTTGGAATTATGATCCCCATCCTTAATCCAAGAAATTTTTGAACGTTGATGTTAATAAGAATTTTCTTGGCCTAGCAGCTCATTGAGTTTAACTCTAGTAACATTCATACATAGGAAAATTGCTGGTTTGATGGATCTGCCTGACATTCCAACTCAAGACTAGTAAGCAAATTCCTTTTAGATTCTATAGACTTTATCAAACCTTTTGCATTCCATTGCCCCACTAAAGAAGAGCCACTCTAAATGCTTTGATTTTTTGTGTAAGCCAAAACATGGGAGTACCCCATTGTAGTGAATCCCAGCTGGACCTGATGATATTTTTCACAGTTAGAATCACGCATCCAGAATGCTTTGAAAAAAAAAAAAAAAATCTATGCTTTTTTACTAACTTAAGACCAAGGGAAGCTTGAATTTTTGCCATAAGTGCCATATGGTCAGAGAAACCGAAGGAAATATGAGATAGTTTGAAGTGAGGAAATAGATCAAACCACTCTTGATTATACAAGCCCCGATCCAATCTTGCATAAACTAAATTTCTTTCAAATCTTTAGTTACACCATGTAAATTTTGGTCCACTAAAACCCAAGTCAAGCAATGAACAATCATCCACAGCCCTGGTAAATTCTGCCATCTGGTTATAAGGCCTAAATCCATTACCCTAATACTCATCTAGGTGCAAGATTTCATTGAAGTCACCAAGTAAGAGCTAGGGAAGAGAAAACAATGTACTTAAATGGCGCAATAAATCCCAGGATTCACCTCTCCTTGAAGTTTCAAGATGTCTATAGAAACCAGTAAAGCACCAAAACAACACCATCTTGGTTAACCAGGGCATCAATGTGATTTGGAGAGGAGGATCGGACATCAATATCCAAATTATCCCACCATAATAGAGCCAATCCACCACCCAAACCACTTCTTGGGATTGCAAAACCTTTATTCAATCGCAATTTCCTCTTTAATCTAGGAAACCCATCTCTATCTAGATGAGTTTTTGATAAAAAGAGGACTTTGGGACCTTCTTTACTCGCCAAACAGCAAAGTTTTTCTACTACCTCTGGGATCCCAAGTCCTCGACAGTTAAGGCTTAGGATTTTCATGTTGGAGATAGGGGATGACAAGGACCCACACAGACAGGTTTAGAAATATTCCGTGTCCTTCCTAATGACTTGCTTTTTTCATGAAGGTGAGTAAGGAGTAGTGGGGGTTGTGGGAGGACGCTTTCCAGGAAGAGGTTGGCCAGTTGAGACCTCACTAGAAGGCTGAATGTTGGGATTTCGTAAAATCTGTTTCCAAGATTGTAGGGATGCTATGTTAAGCCCCGATAAGTTCTCAGGTAAATTCGAGATTATCTCCATCTCTACATCAATATTTGAAAATTCCCCATTTAACTTTTGATTATCCATATCTTGAAATTGTTTCAACTTTTCGTTCAAAAACTTTTGTTTAATTTTTCTCTCATAACAGAATCTGCACAGGATTTAAAGATTGAGTTATATCTTTCCTATCAACAACCGGAGTATTTGTATTTAAAATACTTTCCTCCAAATTAGGACTTCACTTATCCGAATAAGAAACCACATAATCTTTGGAGATATCCAGAGATATTAGCTTTGAATTATCAGGTATGAAAGTCTGAGCTGATAAGGAAACTTGATTTTCAGCTAATGTTGGTGTAGATAGGATACTAACCTGCTCAGAATTTGAATTAAGCATCGGATCCAGAGAATTTGAAAATTCCCGCTCAACTGGATTTTCCTTGAGCTCAGTCAGTTGGTGACAAACTGTCCTCGCACTAGATTTACCGATCAACTGGACATCAGCTTGTTGGTGCCAGACTTGGGAGGAATCAATTAAGCCACCATCGCCCTCAGGTGCCTGAATTTCTTCATCATCATCAATACTAGAATTGGGCTAATTGACATTACCTTTCTTTTGACTAACTTTTGGGGCTATGGTGCGAAGCCATAGATCGAATTGGAGCTCATCCTCATTCGACGATAGGCAACCTTTTTTGATTTTCTGACACTCATGATCTTGATGGCCAAGTATACCACATCGATAACAAAAAATAAGCAACCTCTCATATTTGAAAAAAAACTCATCCTTCCTCCTTGTCTTCAATGTGCACCATTTTTCCCCTCATCAATGGTTTCGTAATGCCAATATCTACTCGAATCTGAAGGAAAGGACCCCAAGCAAGGCCACTGCTCGGAGCAATGAACAAGATAGGAGTACCAATCTCTCTAGCAATACGAGTACCAACTGCTCCATTCATACTTTTGATGGGAATGTTAAACACACGAATCCAAAAAGGAGAATGCTAGAAAGAAACATTACCCGAACTAAGATCACCCATAAAACGCTTTACCAGAATCAATTTTTTGTTAAATGGCCAAGGACTGTGATCTAGAACTTTAACCATATCATCCTCCTTTTTAAAAATGGCCAAAAATAAATTCTTCCCAACTTTGATGTTTACCCCGTGTGCGCCTCGCCAAAGTTGTTGAACAGTAGATTTGAATGCCTCCTTATTAAACTCCTTGTTGATCTGAAGTTTAAATAAAAGACTAAACTGTGTTGTTGCTTAGAGATAGCTACATCCTGAGTATTCACCGCCAAAACGCCTTTTTCCTCTTTACAAAGATGAAACTTCTTCCACATTTCCTCCAAAGCCGCATCCATGATGGTCACCAGAGAAAAACAGAGACAATGGGAGGATACCAAGAAAAAACGAAAAGGAAAAAACAGGACAAAGGACCAAAAAAAAAAAAAAAAAAAATCCCCTACCACGATTAGGAAACCAAATCGAATAGGTTGGAATCTTACGTTATAGAACGCAAGTTGGTTTCTTATTCTCACCAAGACTGAGAGAGCCAGGGAGAAAAGTTTTTAAGAAGAACAATAGTATTTTGTAGTTCAGTTATTAACACATTGAAGAAACTTGAAAGAGAGATAAAGAGATGGGTGAAGAAAAACGAAAAATTATTAGCAAAGTCATAATATTTTAATCTTTGCAATATTATGATATTATGAAGTAGCTGGACCGAGCTTGTTTGAAACAAAAAATAGGGGGATTGAATAACCAAAAATTGGACATAAGGAAATTTATTGTGCACATTGCGAATTCTTTAAGGAACTGTGTTCTACTTCTATTATTCTATATGCCTAGGTTCTTATGACAAGCTTTTGAATCCGATTACAATTTCTGCTCATGTCCTTTTAGACCTCACAGAAATCTTAAATTTAAAATGCTTCTTTTGAATTCAAACCATCTAAAACGGACCTTTTTACTGGAGACAGGTATTGCATCTAACTTCTTCAGACTTGCCATTTATTCATGTCCTCCTTTAAGCTAAATCAATTAATCAATTTTGCTACAACACTGAAAATGAGAGAGAGAGAGAGAGAGAGAGAATTTTAATGCCTATAAACTTATTGTTACCTAAGGGATGCCTCATGTGATGCGCAACTACATGGTTAGTTCATATCAAAATATTATAAAAACTTGTTCTTGTAGTTTTTGTGTTATAATTCAAAATAGTATTATGTTTGTTTTGTTTAGAACTCTGTACACTTAGATTGTTTAACCTAATTAGTTAACCAAGTTGATACTTAGGTTTATTATGAGATTTAGGTTAAACACAAACAATCATATCATAAAGTGTGGAAATATAAAAAAGACAAGCAATATGGTTACCCAGGAAAACCAATGAGACCAACAATTTCAAGGTAAAAAACCTAGGGAGGATTCAACCAAATCTATCCTCAAGATAACAAATTCACTATGATAGAATGAAAGTTTTACAGTAGATTTTCTTCCTAAAATCTAAAGCAACCTCTTCTAGTACTTACTTACACGACCACGTGTAGCTTTGAATCCATAGACTCTTTTATCTGAATTTGTTGAACACAAATACCCACATTTGTGACTTTGAGATCTCACTCAAAAATTTAAATCATTAGCTATGTATGATCTTGTAGTAGCAACTTCAAATCTACCAGTTCTAATAATATATAGATGGAATTCCGGTAGTGACTTTGACAGGAGAAGACACAATACCTTTTAGATCTCACAAAAGCACCTCCAAAGTCATAACAAAATGTGCCTTAGGGTTTCCTTTAAATACTAAGAGAATTAGATCTGAAACCCTAATCACTTAATGGGCTTAATAGGTTGATGGGCTTTAATTAAATTCTGTAGAAATGCATCTCGAGTGGTGGAGCCTTCTTCTTGATCGGTCGAACTTGGCATGTTTCGAATTCCTGAACTTGCAACTTCTTTATTCTTGTATTTTGACTTGTAGCACATTGAGTATTGTCTAATCATACCTAGAGACTTAGGAATCTATATCTAGACAAGTTTGTATTCACGGTTTGCCAATTGTTAAACTTTTAAAACCTAACATATTATATTTAAGAATTAGTTAACATTACATATCATTGAAAAGAGAAAAAAATATGAATTATTATGGTTGATATAATTCAATATAAAAACAAATTGTTTGAACGATATCACAAATACTTAATTATTTTGATTAACTAAACTACATAATGACGGGTTCTATATTTTTTATTTGCATGTATTATTAAATTTTCCTTTGTATGATAATTGCTTTGAAGGGTTGTGATTAACAAAGTACAATAGAAAAGTCATGTTTATTTTGTTTTATTTTATTTTTTTAGTGGATATGTTTTTTGAATACTTCCATTGTCTCAGTCAAACACACACTTTTAAAGTTGCATTAATTTTATATTTACTATTTCTAACACAATTTCTCTAATATACTCCTATATTTTTTAATGGAGTATTTTCTAATATAAAATGGGCATAAATAAAAAGCCATAAATTGAAAAAAAAAAAATTTGACAGACATAAATTGAAATGTTAAAAGAGTCAAGAGTGTGTGCATCAAAATAAGTACGAAAAGTAGCTCGCAAAAGTACTAGTGTGCTTACCATGATTGATCCCTTAAATAATCTTTGCATAGTTGCATGACTTGGTGTCTTATTCACAGGGCTCAACAAACTTAAATCTACTTCAATAATTCTAACTTTTTAAGCCTCTAGAGTTTAAATGCGTACACAAGGTGTTTATTGAGGTAGATGTGATATAATGTGTTGGGATAGTTGGAAAATATAGTTCGTGGTATAATTAAGGCAAAACTACACTATAGATCTCTGAAGTTTACCTTATAAGTGCAATTGGTCCCTCAAGTTTTAGAAATAAGCAACATTAGTCCTTCTGTTAACTTCTGTTAATAGAATAGTGACTTGGCATTTTTTTTAATGATGTGGCAATTTTTTAAATGAAAAAATTACAAAATTTATTTTACACATAAGAAACCCATTAGCACGAAATTTTGTACCTAATCAAACCTAATGATTAGGCTTGGCTAATGACAAACCCAGTGCTACAGCGTAGAACTTTAGGAGGACCAATGGCGAACTGGGTTTAATTGGCTAAATTAAACAAACAAACTAATGCTTGTTTCTTCAAGAGCTTCAGTAATCATTATCTAGTCAAAATTCTCACCTGAAGCTTGATTCACCAACTCCACACAGTTGTTGGTGAGCTGCTAGGTCATTGTTGTCGATTCAGTGGATATCTTATTTGAATCATGTAGACCAATTTGTTTGGGACAATGTGGGAGAGCAATTCTAATTTAAAATTTTTAATTTGTCATTTTTTCGTGATTAGTTTGTTTTGATTTCTTTGTAAAAAGCCCATATCTATATATAATAATAATAATAATAATAATAATAATAATAACAGGTGAAACTGAGAGAAACCCAAATAGGAATTCGAAATTAGAGTTCTAACTAGTTATAGGCCCATGCGTTGCACCGTTTTATGAAAAAACTTATAAAATATATGTATAAATAATTATATATTTTAATAATTATTATAACAAAATAAGTACTAATTTGTTAGTGACTTGAAGTATTGCTAAAAATAATATCAATGATTAAAAAATGTTAGAAGTACTTTTTCCTTTGGAAAATCTTTGAATACTTATTTGTACACTATGTTTTTAGAGTGTTCTTTATTAAAATCTTTAGACATAGTATTATAAAAATTGGCAACTTTTAAGAGATAGAACTATTCGAAGAATAATAACCTTTAATTTGTTCTAATTATAGAACCTATCATAATTTTTGCTTCTTATACGTTGCACGATTTTATACATAAATTCATATAATACAAAATTTATTTGAGAAACAAAAAGAAAATGAATAGTTTGAATTATAAGAGAGTCTATGGCTCTAATAAAATAAAAGAATAAATAAGATTTTGTGTTTTGATTTACCTTCCTTGAAAATGTTTTAGGAGCTACTACTTATATTTATATTCAAATAGTATTTAGAGAAGATTTGTATTAATTTTTACTTGTATTTATTTATATTCAAAAGTATATAGAGAAGATTTGTTTTATAAGATAAAAGACAAAAGATAACTATGTTATTATAGATAATTATGGTAATGTATTTGGATTACATAAGAACTTCTAAATGCTACCAGATTATTTTGATGGTTCTATTGGCCTTAACTAATGATCATCCAATACCTTAATTTTAGTTGTAGGTAATGTTATCTCAATACATACATATCTCCAATCCTTTAAATCAAGAGATTGCAGCACACCTATGCATGCTTTACTAAAATTTATTGAAATTCTGGGTAAAATTGAACCATATAGATTGTAAAATTGCATATGAGTCTATGACCATTTAATACCAGGCTTTAAAATAATTTTTTTTTTCTATAAAGAGCTATCATTTCCACTTTGATTTTACTACTTTAGTCAAATAAGTTCCATAATCGCAAGGAAAAAAAAAAAAAAAAAAACCTATTTTATAATGATGGTCCAAAATTTTGCAGTTTAAAACCAAAAATATAAAAAGATTAATGAAGAATTTGTTGGGAATAGAAAATTATACTAATAATTAGCAAAATTCTTTTAATTAATGTTGCAAACGGATACTGTGGGTTACAGAAATTCGATAGAGTGGTGTTGCCATGTGTCATACCAAGGCTGAGGAGGCTATGCCATTTCAAGGAGATCATCCCCTCGGATGGTAAGGCCACATCAGTGGCACGTTGCCAAAGGAGGTCCTACTGTTGAGAAAAATTTTCGGAAAGGGGGGTAGCCCTGACATGACTGAAGGGATGGTGGTTGCCCTCACATTTAATGCATTCCACCAAACCTCTTAGCTGCATTTATGTAGAAAAGACCCTTGAACAGTGCTGCCTTGACCGCTGCAACTCATAAGGGATTTGGGAAGGTGTCTGATGGGACAAACACTCAAGTGGTGAACTGGATGATCAACAAATGGAGGGCCAAGATCACTTGAAGGGAGCTATATAATGTGAGAGAACCTCCAAGGAGAGGGGGGGGGGGGAAGAAAATCGGTAGAGAAAACATTGTAGCATTAAGAACAGCAACTGTAATCAAATTTAAGAGAAATATATTCAAGTCCTCGGACATTGCCAAGAAACAATTTCTGTGCACCACATTTGTCTATTCATTGTTTTTCCTTACTCTCTTACCATTTTTAGCCCATTGAGGTCGTTGTCCACTTTGTTGAAGCCTAGCTTTTTAGCCCACTCTCTACAAATTTATTGTATTAGGCTCTTTGGGCCTTAATCCATTCATCTTTTGGACCTAAGAACCAAAGCCTGCCCCTACAATTGGCACTGTCTGTGGGGAAGGCTTGAGCTTTAGTGAGTTCAACGTCCAACCATGGCAAGATCAGGGCAAGATCGGGAGGAGTCTATTGGTTCCCCACATCAGGATTAGTTCCCCAACCTTGAGTGGAGGAAGGACCATGAGGTTAGTGTGCACACCACGCATACTAGCAGGAGCCAGTTTCGAGGTGGGAGTCACATATCCCATGAGGAGAATACCAGAAGCTTACAGTTGGAGATTGATCGTCTTCGCAAGAGGCTACGCCGTGAGCGACAAAGAAGGACTCCCTCGGATTCTGACCCTTCTTCTGATGATGAGAGAGATGGTAATTGCAAGCCCAGGTCCAGGACTCCTTCCAGTGAGTCTTTTTTGTATGATGAAGACCATCACTACAAACGAAGGAGTAAGAGTCCCCCTCGCAATGGTCTGGGCAATGATGCTATGTGTAGGGCTCTTAACTAGATCCCAAAATTACTGTTTACGTGTAGAATTGAAGGGGGAAAGCTTCCCCAACATTTTACTTAGCCAACATTCACCATGTACAATGGAAAAACGGATCCCGTGGAGCATGTGAGCCATTTCAACTAGAGAATGGCTGTGCACTCCAAAAGCGAGGCCCTGATGTGCAAGGTGTTCCCATCCAGCTTAGGGCCTATGGCGATAAGGTGGTTTGATGGCCTAAAGGAAGGCTCTATCAACTCCTTTAAAGAGCTTACTCAAAAGTTTGGGGCCTGTTTTGTGACTTGTAGTAAGGTTTCTCAGCCTTTGGACTCTTTGTTATCCATGGCAATGCGGGAGGGGGAGACCTTGGAAATGTACTCTGACAAGTATTGGGAGATGTTCAACGAGATAGACGGGGACTTTGATGACGTACTTATAAGGACCTTCAAGGTCGGCTTGCCCGTCGAGCATGATCTGAGAAAGTCTTTGACCAGGAAATCTGTCAGGAGTGTGCGCCGGCTCATGGATCGTATTGATGAGTATAAGTTGGTCGAAGAGGACTAGCAACAGGGAAAAGGGAAGGCTAAGATGGTTCCTCAGGACAGAAGGGATCTCAGGTTGGACAGGTACAATAACAACCGACCTCAGAGAGATTTTGCAGGGCATTCTGGATCTACTACTACTCAGGTAGTTAGTACTATGTTCCAAGAGCTGGTACACCAAATCTTGGAAAAAATCATGAATGAGTCATACTTTCAATGGCCAAATAGGATGGAGGGAGACCCCACGAAGTACAACCAAAGTCTTCATTACCAGTACCACCAGGAATGAAGGCACACTACCGAGGATTGCAAGACTTTGTGGAGCCACTTGGAGCAATTAGTTAAGGTAGGAAAGTTGAAGCAATTCCTACATCAGCCCAACAGATAAGGCGGTCAAGCAGGGTCAGGGGCTTAGAGGGACACTTCCACAAGACCACCTTTAGGTACAATTAGCGTCATCCTGACTGCCCCCGGAAGAACTGGTTCTCAGCCAACCAGGGTGATGTTTTAGCTTGGCCGTCTACAGATGGCTCGTCCCTTGATCTGAAGAGGAGTAGAGTGAAGGCCCGACCAACTTTTAGCTTTTCCAATGAAGAGAAAGTGAGAACCTTGCAACCATATGATGATGCCCTAGTAGTTACCCTCAGGATAGGAGGGTATAATGTGAAGAGGGTGTTGGTAGATTAAGGCAGCGACGTAGAGATGATGTACTCTGACCTATTTAAGGGACTGAAGCTGAGGTTCGAGGACCTGACACGCTATGATTTCCTTCTAATAGGGTTTGATGACAAGATTGTCTTTCCAAAAGGCCAAATCTGACTACCCATTTAGATAGGGACAAAGGTCGTGGAAGTGAACTTCATTGTGGTAGATGCCTATTCCCTCTACATTGCCATTGTGGTAAGGCCTTGGCTTCATGCCATGGGGGCTGTACCTTTCACCTTGCACCTGAAGATGAAATATCTGTCTAGGGGACAGGTTGAGGAACTGATGGGGAGCCAATCCATGGCTAGGCAATACATGGTGGCTGTAATTAGACATCAGACCGAGGATGAGTCCTCGACTTCTACGACGAGGGACTTATAGCAATCAAGGGTGCTGGATTTGTCTACGGGAGCAGTGGCAGAAGGGGCTAAGTGCAAGCAACTGGAAAAAGTTGTTATTGGCAACGATGATGAGAAATTCTTCCAGGTCAGAGTTCAGATGTCTCCTTGGGAGAAGGAATAGCTGATAGATTTTCTCAGAAAAAATATTGATGTACTTGCATGGAGTGTTTACGAGGCCTCTAGGGTAGATCCGAACTTCATTTTTCACCATTTAAATATCAATCCATCTGTCCTCCCCAATAAGCAACCACCTTGGCGCTCATCCAAAGAAAATTCTGATGCTGTCAAGGAAGAAATGCTCAAACTTAAGGAGGTTGGGGCCATAAAGGAGGTGTTTTACCCAAAGTGGTTGGCCAACACGGTGGTGGTAAAGAAGAAAAGTGAGAAATGATAGATGTGTGTAGACTTCACGGATTTAAATAAAGCTTGCCTAAAGGATCTTTTCCCCTTGCCACGAATAGATCAACTGGTGGATGCAACTGCAGGCCATTCTCGGATGAGCTTCTTGGATACTTTCCAGGGATATCACCAAATACCCTTGGCTATGGGTGATCAGGAGAAGACTTCTTTCGTTATGCCCATAGGGAATTATCATTACAAAGTGATGGCCATTGAAATAAAGAATGCGGGGTCTACTTATTA
This sequence comes from Quercus lobata, assembly GCF_001633185.2. Taxonomy (NCBI): domain Eukaryota; kingdom Viridiplantae; phylum Streptophyta; class Magnoliopsida; order Fagales; family Fagaceae; genus Quercus; species Quercus lobata. The sequence continues at coordinate 39,041,406 of NC_044911.1, forward strand.
GAGAATGATTACCAGGATGTTCGAACCACAACTAGGCAAGAACATTGAGGTCTACATAGACGATATGGTGGTAAAGAGTAAGATGGAGTCCAAGTACATAAATGACCTCAGAAATATTTTTGAGATACTGAGGAGACACAAATTACACCTCAATGTCACTAAGTGTTCTTTTGGAGTGGGCTCTGGCAAGTTTCTGGGTTATATGGTTACCCACCGTGGAATTAAAGTCAACCCAGATCAAATTAGAGCAATCTGCGACCTGTAGCCTCCTCGGAATCCCAAAGAGGTCCAAAAGTTGACAAGAATGACTGTCACTTTGAATAGATTCATTTCTCGATCAGTGGACAGGTGTAGGCCCTTCTTCCAGTTGTTGCATAAATGGAAGGGATTTGAATGGACATAGGAGTGTTCCTCGGCCTTCTAGAAATTGAAGAAATATCTTTCTCAACCACCTATTATGTCCAAATCTGAGGAGGATGAGGTTTTTCTAGCTTACATTGTTGTAGCCTCCCATGTGGTGAGTCTGGTACTGGTGCGGGATGAGAATGGGGTGCAAAGACTAGTTTATTATGTGATCAAATAATTACATGAGGCAGAGGTTTGCTATTTACCACTGGAGATGGCCATCTAGGCAGTAGTGCATGCTACATGGAAGCTCCCACATTACTTCTAGGCTTATACTGTTGTGGTTCTAAACCAACTCCCTCTCCAATCACTACTTCGGAAAGCTAATTAAACAGGGAGGGTTGCAAAATGGGCAACGATTCTTGGAGCCTTTGATATTAAATACATGTCTTGCACCTCTATAAAGGGCCAGGTCCTCGCTGACTTAATGACTGAGTTTACTGAGCCTTCTTTTGAAGAAAACGATGAAAGGTCAAGTATGGATGGAAAATCAATTGGGATGGTCTCCTTATAGAAGCCTCTACCTTGGAAGGTATATGTTGACGGCACAGCAAACCAAAGGGGATTAGGAGTGGGGATGGTTATAGTATCTCCTAAAAGGATCATCATTGAGAAATCCTTAAGGCTGGGCTTCTTGACCACGAACAATGAGGCCGAGTACAAGACTTTGCTGGAAGGGATGGCTATGGTTCAGAAAATGGGAGGAAGAGTAGTGGAGATGTTTTCAGATTTGAGGTTGGTTGTAGGCTAAGTAAAGAGGGAACTGGAAGCCAGGGATATGAGAATGCAAGAATACTTGAACCAGGCTAGGCACTTGCAATCAAGATTTGACTCTTTTTTCTTACACCAAATCCCTAGAAGCGGAAATACGCATGCTGATTCCCTTGCTACTCTTGCAACCTCCTCAGTGCAGAGTCTACCTTAGGTCATCCTAGTCGAGGATCTATGCAACCCTATTGAGATGGAAAGGAAGAAGGTCCAAATTCATCAACTGAGCGTGGGACATAATTAGATGGATCCTATTGTCCTATTCATTAAGGATGATATCTTGCCCGAGGAGAATGGGGAGGCTGACAAAGTGCAAAGAAAGGCTTTACGATTTTGGTTGTCTGATGACCAAAAGTTATACAAGCACTCTTTTTCTAAGTCATATTTGCCATGCATCCATCCTGAAGCAGTAAAGCCACTCCTCAAAGAGTTGCATGAGGGTATTTGTGGAAGTCATACAGGAGACAGATCCTTGTCTCACAGAGCCCTTACGCAGGGATATTGTTGGCCTAATATGCAAATGGAAGCGCAAGAATACGTGAAGAAGTGTGACCAGTGTCAGAGATTTTCTCCCAACATTCATCAGCTAGGGGGCATTTTTAATCCTCTGTCTAGTCCCTGGCCTTTTGCTCAGTGGGTCTTGGACATTGTGGGACCTTTCCCCTAAAGTACCGGGAAACAGGAGATGGCTTCTGGTCGGCACTAATTACTTCACCAAGTGGGTTGAAACTGAGCCACTAGCAAACATTAGGGATATGGATGCCAAGAGAATTGTGTGGTAGAACATTGTCACTCAGTTTGGGATTCCTTATATCCTTATCTCAAACAACGGACTTTAGTTTGATAGCAAGGTTTTTAGAAGGTATTGTTGTGAATTGGGTATCACAAATAGTATTCCACTCCAACTTACTCCTAGGGGAATGGGCAAGGTCAAGGTTGTTAATAAGGTTATAGTGAATGAACTCAAGAAGAGGTTGGATGATGCAAAGGGCAAATGGGTGGACGAGCTTCCACATGTCCTCTGGACATATCGGACTACCCCTCGTAGGTCGACAAGGAAGACCCCCTTTTCAATGACCTATAGGGCTGAGGCTGTGATTCCTTTAGAGATTGGATTCCCAACACTGAGGACTAGCTTATTTGCTCTAGACAGCAATGACAAGGGTTTGATTTCGGTGTGAAGTTAAGACCATTGAACCTAGGGGACTTAGTATTGAGGAAGGTGGTGGGCACTGCAAAAAACCCAACATGGGGGAAGTTAGGGCCTAATTGGGAAGGGCTGTGCCATATCACCTCGGTAGCAGGCATAGGAGCATACTTACTAGAAGATCTAAACGAAAAAGTTGTGCCGCGACCTTGGAATGTAAATAACCTGCGAAGGTACTATTATTGATGAAAGGTAGCCCATGCCATGTTTTCATTTTATGACATTTTGTGTTACGTTAATTACTTGTTTGAATATTAAACAAAACCTTAGTTATGCTTGGCTTCTTGGACCACATATCTTAGGTAAATTAATATTCTTAGTTATTTGTTTAAGTGTTAAACAGAATCTTGGTTATGCCTAACTCCTCAGACCACATGCCTTGGGTAAATTAACACTCTCTATTACTTGTGTGAATATTAAACAGAACCTTGGTTATGCTTAGTTCCTTGGATCACATACCTTGGGTAAATTAATATTCTTGGTTATTTGCTTAAGTGTTAAATAGAACTTTGGTTATACCTAACTCCTCAGACTAGTTGCCTTAGGTAAATTAACACTCTCTATTACTTGTGTGAATATTAAACAGAACCTTGGTTATGCCTGGCTCCTCGGACCACATATCTTGGATAAATTAATATTCTTGGTTATTTGTTTAAGTGTTAAACAGAACTTTGGTTATGTCTGGCCCCTCAGACCACATGCCTCAGGTAAATTAATACTCTCTATTACTTGTCTGAATATTAAACAGAATTTTGGTTATGCCTGGCTCCTCGGACCACATACCTTAGGTAAATTAATATTTTTGGTTATTTGTTTAAGTGTTAAATAGAACGCTAGCTATGTTTGGTTCCTCAGACCATTTGCCTTAGGTAAATTGACACTCACCATTACTTATATGAATATTAAACAGAACCTTGATTATGTCTGACTCTTCGAACCACATACCTTGGGTAAATTAATCTTTGTTGGTTATTTGTTTAAGCATTAAGCAGAACCTGGGCTATGTCTGGTTCCTCAGATCACATGCCTTGGATAAATTAACGCTTGTTTATCCCTTTTCCTACTAAGTGTTTTGTTTATCTCTAAAGATTTAGACCTCCCTGTTGATTGCATAGTTTTCAGTACCAACACATAGTTATTTTTCTCATTGTTTACATGCATTTAATTTATTTGAATTAGGAACAATTCATTACTATTAGCTTTTGCTAAAGTATGGGTATTCACTCTTAAAGCATCCTCAATCTTAAGTCTCATCAGAGGGCAAAATGATAGCTACACCAACCATAGGTAAATATTGCAAGGAAAATAAAGATTCATAAAGCAAAAATTGATACCTTTTCATTGAACCCAAAAAAAAAAAAAAAAAAAAAAAAAAAAAAAAGGTACATTATAAACAATGGCAAACTACCACCCAAAAAAAAAAAAAAAGTACAAAAAAGAAGAGAAAAGTAAAAGAAAAAGATCCTAAAACTATGCCTTGGCTCGAGGAGGGTTATCTTTGGGATCAGCTTCCTTGGATTTGGGATCAACATCCTTGGCCTTAGAAGCAGCATGGTCTTGAGAGCAACCTCTGTACCCTTGGCCTCTGGTAGGGGTTTGACCTCCTTGCCCTTGCCTTTATCCTCTAGCCGAGGACCATCTTGGCCAACCCCCTTACCCTTAGCCACCTCAACCCCTTGGTCTTGGTCACTAGACTTGCCAAGCCCTTTGGGGATTTCAGGAGGTGGAAAAGAGGCCTGGGTGGTAGAGGGTTGCTCAGAGGAGGTTAGGGCAAGAGCAGAGGGAGGAGGGAGCATAGCTGGAACTTCACAAATGTCCGCAGGGTAGAAAATGTTCTCAACGTTCCTCCACTTGGAGGCAGCAAGGACTCTTGCCTGGTTGAGCGCCTTTTCCCACACTTCCTTGCATTAGTCCCTGCAAACTTCGCCAGCTCCTCTGCCAAACGGATCTTCGTCTTTTGCACCCCAAGATCATCAGATGCCTACTCCACAGTCTTTGCCGCTTCCTTGGCCGTTTGAGCAGCTTCCTTGGCCTTCTCTAAATCTGCCTTTAGCTCCAAGACCTGCTGTCTAGCTATGGCCAACTCTTTTTCAACATAGTGAAGCCTTTTGCGTTGCTCCTCAGCTTGTTCATAGGCATTCTTCAGGCCGACCTCGGCGCTCTTTTGCTCCCTCTCCTCAACTGTCAGCTTTGCTGTAAGCTCCTTGTTCTTTTGCTTAGTAGTGCCCAGGGCCTTGTTGGTCTTGGCGAGAAGGTTGGCCTTGACCCTAGCCTCATTTTGGGCGTCCCTCACCCATTCCTCGGTTGTAAACACCTCTTGGATGGCTTGCACAGAAACGACAGATGAATATGTTATTAAATAAGAGAAAGATGACCCAACATGATATCAGAAAAGCATGTCGAGGAACTTACCAAGGCTAGATCCTTCTTCAGGGACAAAAAGAGGTCTGGCTGGCTCATATTTTTCTATGCAGCCATGTCTTTTGGTAGAAGGAGAGGCTGCTTCAAGGCCTCGGCTAAGTAGTGGACGTGCCCTTTCTGGAACTCTTTGATGGTGGAGTTCCATGAAATGGCTGCCTCGTCTAGCTCCAACAGAAGGGCCTATGTGGGATGTTGGTGGTGCACCTCGGCCACATTCTGGTCCTCCCTGCTCTTGATCGAAGAGGCCCGCCTTTTGTCTTTGACCATTTTTTGCTGCTTAGGCTCCTTTTGGGGGACTAACTCCCCTTCCTCGGCCACTTCCTTTTCCTTCCTCTTCTTTTTCAAGTTGGCCACGGTGAACAGGTTGACTATAAGAGGAGGGGGGGAAGAGTAGGAAGAAGCTGGGACCCCGAGGTGTCCTTAGGCATCGACCCCTTATTCCTTTTCGCAAGGAGCTCTTTCAAACCTTTTTTCCTATTCAGGTTCCTCGGAGCTGTCATCTATGCGTGTGATGATGAGACTAGAGGTGCGAACACCTGAAAATCTGTCAAGCTCGTCTTCTGAGTCTGAGACTTGAACCACCGGTTCTCCTTGCTCCTCTCACTCGTCCCCGAGATGAAACTAGTTTATCTCGGTCTCGAATGATTACCGTGAGGAAGCAGTTTCTTCTCTTAGAACCACCACTTCACAGGGAGAGTAATGAGCAGGCAAGTCAACTTGCACAATGTCTTCTCGGGCAAGGAACTAGATACCGAGATACCTATCCGCGCCAACCAAGGATCACCTACTCTTATTGCATTGCCCATGTCTTGAAACTTGTCTGACAGGGGCTCGAAGTCAAGAATGAGGTGGACAGCCCTCAATTGCCTGTCCCCACTCACAAACACTTCGGATCGTAGCACTTTTGTTAAGGCCTAAGACGTTGACAAGGTTGAGGTTAGGAGCTACGTATCTTTTATCTGCAAAAATATCTGAGAAGCAAAACCACGATTAGAATAATAAAGCCATCCATCAGAAATAAATGGAATACTAAAGGAAAGGAGAAAGCAGCAAAACTACAGAGCTAATGAAAAAAAAGACCTAAACCATCGTGCCAAAAAAAAAGACCTAAACCTAGGGTACCCCACCTGGCTCTCCCTCCTGGACTGGGCAATGAAAACCATCGTGCCATTCACCCGAGACTATCAGAAAGTCATCCTTCATGCCCTTATTAGATTTAGGGAGGCACGAGACAATCCTGACAATCGAGGATCTAGACTTAAGGTAATACCCCGCGTCTCCGAGCAAGTGGCACTCGTACATCCAAATGACGTCGTGCCAGGTAAGGTTTAGCCCCATTTGCTCATTGAGAGCGTCCATACTACCCAAGACCTTAAACAGGTTAGGCGCGTATTAGTGGGGGCACAACCTATGGGCGATCAGATAGTCCTTAGTTACTCTACCCATAGGAAGCGTAATTCTCCTTTCTATGAAGGCAATCATAGGAATGACGACCTCCCCTTCCCTTTTGTGGGTAAGCCACTAACCCGGAGCACAATTCATAGGGAAGCTCCCTGGGGAATGTGGTACTTAGCCTTAAATCCCTCCATACCGGCGGAAGAATCTACGAGGTGAGCGAATCTACCCATCTAAGCACACTAAAGGGAAGTGAAGGAAATATTTTTGGAAAAGGACTAATGAGTAGAAGGCCAAGGAGTCTGGCTGAGAATAAAAGAGCCTAGGAACGTGAAAACTTATGAGAATAGGGACTAGGATTACTTTAGGGGCTCCTCAAAGGTCAGAAGATTTAGGAAGTCTTGGAAGTTTGAGAGTTTGGGAAGTCTTGGGAATTCGTAGATTTGCAAAGTGGGAGAAAATAAACCCCCCAGGTGCCTTTTATAGGAGGTGGAATTGGGTGGGAGTTATTTTGCCCAAAATTTGAGAAGAAATGTCAGTCGTAGGATCTCCATCTCACCATGGGATGTGGGGAACAAAGTGCCACCTAGAGCATTTAATGAAGACGCTGCAAATCACGAAGCACCAGAATGGTTACAGGGCGTGCAAAGTGATGTTCTCATGTGTGGAATTTAATGAAGCATGTGGAATTAATTATCTAGGGTCAAAACCCCACTTTTCTCCTCGGATGAGAGAAAAAAAAAAAAAAAAACTAAACTAGAGTTTTGAAGGGCTATTGTGGGGTACAAAAATTTGATAGAGTGGTGTTGCCACGTGTCATACCAAGGCTGAGGTGGCTATGCCATTCCAAGGAGATCATCCCCTCGGACGGTAAGGCCACGTTAGTGGCACATTACTAGAGGAGGTCCTACTGTTGAGAAAAAGTTTTGGAGAGAGGGGTAGCCCTGACATGACTAAAGGGATGGTGGCTGCCCCACAGTTAATACATTCCACCAAACCTCCTAGCTGTATTTATGTGGAGAAGACCCCTGAATAGTGCTGTCTTGGCCGCCGCAACTCACAAGGGGTTTGGGAAGGTGTCTGATAGGACAAGCACTAAAATAGTGGACTGAATGATCAACAAATGGAGAGCCAAGATCGCCTGAAGGGAGCTATATAATGTGAGAGACCCTCCAAGGAGAGGGGGGCAGAAAATCAGTAGAGAAAACACTGTAGCATTAAGAACAACAACTGTAATCAAATCTAAGAGAAATATATTCAAGAACTACTCTCCTTGGACATTGCCGAGGAAGAATTTCTATGCACCACATTTGTCTATTCATTGTTTTTCCTTACTTTCTGACCATCTTTAGCCCATTGAGGTTATTGTACACTTCATTGAAGCCTAGCTTTTTAGCCTACTCTCTACAAATTTATTGTATTGGACTCTTTGGGCCTTAATCCATTAATCTTTTGGACCTAAGAACCAAAGCCCACCCCTACAGATACATAAATCTATGCACCCTTTATATAAATAAATGTTGATATTCAAAATAAAAATAAAAAGTAAAAAGGGAACAACATGAATAAATCATACTTGACAAAATTTATTTCATTTTGTTTGATAAATTATATAAAATAAATCCTATTAACTTAGTTTTAGTGTATTTAAATGATCCAGAAAAATAATGAAGCATATACTTTTGAACCTATTCACATCTAGCAAAATAATAAAGCATTCAAAATATTGAAAGGCAATTTAAGTTCATATATGCTTGCATGAGATACATACCTGTCCATAGTAGTAAAAGCCTCATCTTTGAGAAGAAGAATCAATGTAATGCTAATAAAAAATAAAAAATAAAAAATAGAGAAAGAGAACGTGGTTGATATATATATAAATAATGCAAAAATTCATATCTAGTTAAACATCTAGATGATGAAAGACAACCTGCAAAAATTACAAATTTAATAAAAAGAAAAACACGACTAGGTTCTTAGTTGCGCTAACAAAAAAACAAAATGTATCATAGATAATCAACAAATATTAAGCATTGAATCCAACGCTACTTACACTCATTATCCTCATCATCATCGGCTACAGAGTTAAAAGCATTCAATCTCTCAATCAATTTGGCCTTCCTTTCCTTGTATGAAAGCTTCTTCAAGTCGAACCTCTTGTGTTCCTTTGGAGGTTTTTTCTCAGACTTCTTATTTTGACAAAAAAAAAAAAAAAATTGTTTAAAATGTCATCAATATAGAAATAATCAAATTAATGGAGATATATACTGTTTTTTGGCATAGATAAAGATTATCAGATTAATGGAGATATATATTATTTCTTGGGATAGACTTATATTAATCACCTTTTGAAGAATTTGGATTTTGCTTATCCCTTAATAATCAAGTTTTGTAACTTGATATTCTGATAAAATAATATTAATTTAATAATAATAATAATTAATAAAATTTAAGTTGCAACTCGAGGAAAATAGAAACAACAAAAACTTGGGATGAGATTTAAATTTAGAAATTTTTTAAAAGACTTTTAATTAGAGTAGAATTAAAATTTTGAAAATTTAGATGATAAATATTATCTAAATTAAATTTTTGTATGTTAAATATTATCCCTTAATTTAACAAATATATCCTAACAAATAAAAAAACAATGTTAATTAGATGATATATATCATCTAAATTAAATTTTTGTATGTTAAATATTATCCCTTAATTTAAGAAATATATCATAAAAAATAAAAATAATAATGTTAATCTAATTTTATTTAATGATAAGAATGAATTAGAGTCCTAGTAGTATACTATTCATTTTTATTTCTTTAAAAATCTAAAAATTTAAAATTTTTTTTGCAATTTGGTGAAGTCACGTGATACAACCACAGTGTCTAAATTCAACTTTTATTATATACTAGTTGAATGCCCGTGCGTTGCACAGTTTTGGTCAATAACTTATTAAATACAATATATAATAATGCATTTGAGAAATAATAAATTAAATGAAATATTTTTATTCATAATTCTCTTTAACAGTACCAATTTTCTAATAAAACTAAACAATAAAAATTAATATCAACATTTAACAAAATAATATGTCCATGTAAATTAATATTTAAACATTAAATCAGTATCAACATAAAATTCACAAATTATAAGCTATCCAAATGTATAAGCATTAAAAAAATAAAAATAAAAATTCCATTTTCTGTATATATATATATATATATATATATATATAAATATAATATAATATAATATTATATAAGAGAATTGATTGAGTATCACAACTCTTAGCCTACTCGATGATGTAGTCAAAATTCTACATTGTATTATACTTGGGTAATGCATGACTTATTTAAAATTTATATGGAAATAAATTATAATCATATTGATAATAAGTGAGCCATATGATAAAATGGATTAATTTTATAATATATATAACTTCGTGCAAGTATGGCATATAGTATATAAATTTTATTATATATATTGAATTAAATTTATTTGAATTGCCATAAACATTTAGTAATAGAAGTACAGTTGAAGAGAATTTATATTTTAGATGATAGATTTTTATGTAGAGTAAATTATTGGTAATATTTTTTTTATTTTCAATAACCAAACAGTTTAAACACTTGTCACAAAGAAAAAAAAAAGTTAATAATGCTTTCTATGAAACCCAAGAAATATCCTTGGTGTAGTTATCGAATTATAAAAAATAAAAAATAAAAAATAAAAACCAATGAAATAAAATGGGAATCTACCTCAAAATCCAATATTAATAATAAGTAAAAGGTCGAATATTAAAATTGAGTTAAAAAACAAAATTGAGATAAAATGGGAATCTACCTTAAAAGCCTATACAACTTTTTCTTTACATCCTTGGGATTGAGTGTCAAGAGTCTTCAACAATCTTAGAACCCATGGAATCTTCTACAACAACGTTGAAAAAGAAATGAAAAGAAAATATAAAATAACATTTATATAGCAATAACTAAAATTGAAAATACAAATCAGAAAGAAATTAAAATCTAAGTTAAAAAAATAGAATAACATAGATTACAACCTTTAAATTGTATGTCAATTTAGGAGTCTTCAACAATTTTATAGGATGCTTGCTTGGAATGACCTATGAAAAAATTGAAAATAAATTTTAAGAAAAAACTATTACAACATATAACAAATGGAATGAAACATATACCAATAGCTAAAACTGAAAATATAAATCAGAAAGAAAATTAAACTAAATTAAAAATAAAACTGTATATTATACAACCTTTGAATTTAATATCAATTTAAGAGTTTCCTATGACAAAACTGAAATAAAAATAAAATAATAGATCTAAAACTATATAAAAGAAAGCGAATGGAACATGAAGTTCATCGATCCTTTAAGAGATCCAATTCCCTAATGAAAAACAACTATATTTGACTCCATAATGAAAAACAACACTATTTCAAAAGTACTAAGAATTAGCTTTCAATTCCTATTAAAAAAAATAAGAATGAGAATCACTAACCTTTGTTGTTTGTTGTTGGACTGAGATTGTGATAGGGTGATAGATCGAACATATTAATAACATAAACTTCCTTACCTTTCCATCTTAATGTTACAAATTGCATCTAGATTGTACCTACCTTTCGTGATAGCATAACATATGTTATCTTAGATTCATTGGATACAATAAATGATTTTTGCCCATGCAAAGTAGATGGAACATAACCTAATTGATATAGAATTTTAAGATAGAGAAATCGTACAATTTTTTTGGAAAAGATTATTACAAATTAGTTGTACTTTTCTTCAGTTGCTTTATAACTTCTTTGGATAAAGTTATGTTGATAACAACTTCTTCTTCTTTGTGGGTTTTTATTTTATTTTAATTACAATGATTTTTTAGATAAATATAATAAATTATTTGTTCTTATCTACCTTTCTTCTATTGTTTTATAAATTCTTAGGATAAATTAGTTTTGTTCTTTGCGTATTTATTTTATTTTGTTTTTAAATTTCTACGTTTGATAATTAGTTTTAATAAAAAAGAAAAAATCATATCCTATTTCCTTACAAATCAATCACGTTTTTTTTTTTTTTTTGGTTTTGGTTTTGGTTTTTGCCTTTCATTCTGTTCATTAATTTCATATGACCTTTCTTTATTTATTTATTCTTTTCTTTTTTTATTTTTAGTTTGGTAATATAACATGTGGGGACCGTTCGATCAATAGGCCCATAAAGTTCAGGATTGATTTAGGAATGTTGGGCCCGCAGCCCATCCGAGGATGCATATTCGGCCGAGGATGCCAAGTCAGGTCATAATGTAGTTACTGAAGGGGATGGTAGTCAACATTACAAGGGTCGGGTTTTGTATCCGTCTGAGGACACCCTACTCCTCGGCAGTATGCGTCCGAGGATGATCAGGACGTGGGCTTATTGCAACCAGACCTCAGAATTAGGTCACCGTGAAATATAGAATAACCGACCAAGGGAGAAAGAGATAAGGCAAACAAATATCTATCACTACAGCTGCCTCCGCATTAATGACCTCTGAACCAACTCTCTGGCCGCATTAATGTGGAGGTGATACCTAAATAGTAAGGAAGCAGCCTTACAGCTGCCCATAGGAAGTTTCAAGAGGTGCGAGATGGGACAGAAAGAAGTCCTCCGGACCCAACCTACATGTGTGCGGTGAGGATGGAGCACAAAGGGGGGTATATAAACTAAAAGAAGAGTATGAGGAAAGGGGATCGAAACAAAAAAGAAGAAGAGGGAGAAAAAGAGAAAAAGAGAAAGAAGAGAGCAAAAGTAGAGAAAAAGAGTTGCCTTGATCCCTAAAGAAAAGGATCGTCGCACCAACTTTAAACTTTTAGTATGAATGGGAACGAATCTTTGTAAGGGAGACCACAGTTAACCTAGCTCTTTACACCCACGCTCTACAAATCATATTGTCTGGGCTTTTTTACGTGCGAACCTAACACTGTTAAGGTTCGTTGCAAATCGCGTCCCTACATAACACATTGATTAAAAATTCTATTTTCAATAAGATTTAAATTTTAAATCAAATGGGACCATAACAATATATATTCTTAAAAAAAAAAAAAAAAAAAAAAAAAAAAAATCTATCTTATCTCCTTATTGCCTCATTTACGTGTTTTTATTTTTATTTTTACATTATGTTGATATCAACATTTTTTTTTTCATTCTATGCATAAAAATATGACCTTTTTTATTCTATTTTTTTTAAATGGGATAACAACAAACACGTTAATTAGAAATCCTAATTATAATAAGATATAGTGATATATTTAATCAAATTAAGGTTTTTATCCACTTAGAAGTTATAATTGAAGAAAACTCATATATTTTTTCTTAAAATCTAAAAATTTAAAAAAATTTCTGCAATTTGGTGCCGCCACTTGGCGCAACTACGGCGTTTAAGCCCAACTTTTATTATATATAATTGCCTCGTTTACGTGCTTTTATTTTTATTTTTTTTACATTATGTTGATATAATATGATTTTGCGCTATATGTCCTAAATTATTTATTTCTAAAGAGTTTTATTTCTTAATTTTAGAATCAAATGTAGGACCACATCATAAATATTCATCCAAGTGAGTTATTAAATACAAAAACCAAAATATCTATAAAAAAAAAAAAAAGTGCTCACAATAATAATAATAAAAAAAAACAGGAACAATTTACATTTTATACCTAATAATATCTTTGCATAATTTTGTAAAGAGTTAATTGTAAGGACATGATTCGTGGCGGACCGTAACGGTGTTGAGTTCGCACGAAAAAAGGCCCAAACAATATCATTTGTAGAGCGTGGGTTTGAAAGGCTAGGCCTTGGTCGCCAAACGGTGGGTTTACGTGATATGCATACATGCTTAAGTCATCTTCGCCTTAGGAGTCTTTCTCCTGGAGGCGGGCTGGGAGGCTCTGGTTTTTGGCCATTTTTCCCAGCCACCTCTTTACACACTAACTCTTACATTATATAGTCCTTCTTGGTTGATCCTCGCCATCCACTTGTAGGTCAGGCAGGTACTTAGTTCTGTACCTGTCCCATCAGATGTCCCCTCTTACTTTTCTGTTTAGTCGTGAGGATCAAGGTTACACCGTCCAAGCGTCTTTTCTCATTAATATGATCAGAACGTTGGCCAGTGCATTTAATGTGGAGGGGACGTATTTTCCTTGAACCTATTTTGCACCGCCCCTTCCTGTGGGCCCTATTCCACTTACATCCCCTTCAGGGGATTATTCGGGGGTGGCCTTCACTAAGACGTTGTTCTTCTCATCAGAGCCTTGGAGTGCCGAGGACAAGGTCGTCCTCAGCTGTTCCCCTTAACCCCTCGGCCTTTGATCACTCGTCCTCGGCACACTACCTCCTCGGCACGGGCCCTGAGCCCGGATAGTGCGTGGGCCGGATCATAAGTTTCCCGGCCCTACAATAGCCCCTCAAAATCCTGTTATCCGACTCCTCGGACGGATAGGGGGGTTTTGATGACATCACATATCTGCTAATGCCTATCCATTCTTGTCACCTATCGGTTCCCGAGACTTTTTATCTGCCCTAGATACGTTCCTAGAGCCCTTGGAAGGCGAAACGTGGCCTCATTAAATGCGAGCGGTTTTGTGTTTCCCACGTTCAACGGTATGATGAAGATCGAACGGTCGTGATCCCTTGGTCTTTATGGGCGGGAAAATTTGTGCAATTACCCTAGAAAGTATAAGAGATTTTTTGGAACGGATTTGTCTCTTCAGTTTTGCACTTAAGAGCTCTAGCACGTATATTCTGGGTTCATCTGGATTTTTGTCCAAATTCAAGTCTATCTCCAGCACAAAAAGCCTATCCGAAGCGTCTTTCTTCTTTTGTGTAAGTTCCCTACCTCCATTAACTCTTACTTTTTCTTTTCTGGGTTTATTTCTCTTTGGCTCCCTTTTCTTTCCCGTCACGGGTTGGGTTTGTTTAGTAAATCACAAAGATGACTAAATTGAGACTGAGGAAATTAGTCGATACTGAAGAGGCGATGAATAAGTTCATCGTTGATTATAGGATTCCCCCCAACGTAAGTCTGAAGCACTGTAAGATGGGGGAATGACACTACAAGAGGGAAACGGGCGCGGTAGTAATCCCTGTCCTCGCCTTTGTAGAGGGAGGTATAAGGATGCAGGAGGTCTTCCTCAGTACTAAGAGGTACTTGGGCATGGTAAGATTTCTCGAAACCTAAAACCTTATTAACTCTTGCCACTGGTTTGTCACTAACTACACGCTCATCTCCCTTGCCAGGCTCTCCAGGCAACCTATAGAATGGAGGAAGAGCTGAATAACAGGAGTAAGGCGGCCGAGAACGAACGCAAGAAGCGCATAACGGCCTCGAAGACTCTCGAAGCCTTTGAGGATGAACTTGCCAAAGTCAAGGCTGACTTAACAATAACTATCCGTGAGAGGGATAATATCTCGGCGGCCTAGCTAGCGCCTAAAAATAGGCCGAAGACCAAACAAAGCGCGTACTTGAAGCCGAGGATCAGTTGCGAATAGCCAAAGATCTGATCGAGGGTTTAAATAAGCAACTGGCCGCGGCCGAGCATGACAAAGGGGTGGCGGAATACACCCGTGATGAAGCCCTAAGGGCCAAGAAGGAGGCCTAGTTTGCCAAAAACGAGGCAGAGATTGCCAAGGAAACGGCCGAGGATGATGGTTATAATGCGGGGGTGACTGAAACCCAAGCCATCCTTAAAGCCCAGATTCCTGGAGTGTGTAGGTTTTATTGCTCCCAAGCTTGGGAAAAGGCATTGAAGCGAGCTGGGGTAGATGTTTCATCTGATTTGTTGAAGGCGGAGAATATATTCTACCCTACTGCCATCCGCGAGGCCACTTCTACCAGCTCCGTGACTATGGATGACCAACCTGAGGAAGGGGTCACCCCGTCGGAAGACTTACAGGTCAGCGGTTCTTCTGGCCAGATGCTCAAAGAGGGAGAGCTTCAGGATGTGATAGAAATATCTTGGCATGTGGATCCCGAGGCACCTAGAGAGGTTACTGAGCCCGTGGTTGGAATTCAGGTGTCTAGTACTAAGGAGCCAGCCACACTTGCCCAGCCGCCGCAGGCAGTTCCCCTTGCTGTGGTCCCCCAAAGTACCAACGCTGACCCTGTTCAGCCTTCCCCAGAAGGGACTATCCTCTAGGGCGTCGAAGCTGATCCCGTTCCTTCTTCCCAGGACGTGGCCGACGCAAAACTAAAAAAGTAGAAATCTTGGCTAGGCTTTTGTATTTATTTTTAGTTTAACGATCAACTTGCTTCTTTTTATTTTGAAAACTTTCTAATCTGTTGATAATTTGAGACCGTTTGAACATGTATATATGAAATCTTTTCATTCCTTTTTCCTTCTGGTTACTTGATAATTGACCTCGCTGATACTTAATATTATTTATGAATCCTGTACTAATTCATCTTAACATGTACAAATATATGTGCATGCGATACATTTAATATCATGCTTCAAAACCCTAGCTTATTTGCACCCGGAGAGCCTTTAGACTCATTTCTAACCCTCATTCAACTAAGATATAGGTATCATTTTAGATATCACGTGTAGCTACTAAGTCCTACTTAGTGCCCAAGTTTCCTAAAAGTGGTTGTTTTCCCCATGTATGAGTATTGCATGATCCGAGGACCATACAATACCTTGGTTCTAGTTGGTTTCCCCATAGGCTTGAATCCGAGGACCATGCAATGCCTTGATTCTGTCCAAAACTTAGTTTTCTCATCCAAGTAGTTGGTTTCCCCATAGGCTTGAGTTCGAGGACCATGCAATGCCTTGGTTCTGTCCAAAACTCAGTTTTCTCATCCAAGTAGTTGGTTTCTCCATAGGCTTGAGTCCAAGGACCACGCAATGCCTTGGTTCTGTCCAAAACTCAATTTTCTCATCCAAGTAGTTGGTTTCCCCATGGGCTTGAGTCCGAGGACCATGCAATGCCTTGATTCTGTCCAAAACTCAGTTTTCTCATCCAAGTAGTTGGTTTCCCAATAGGCTTGAGTCCGAGGATCATGCAATGCCTTGGTTCTGTCCAAAACTCAGTTTTCTCATCCAAGTAGTTGGTTTCCCCATAAGCTTGAGTTCGAGGACCATGCAATGCCTTGGTTCTGTCCAAAACTCAATTTTCTCATCCAAGTAGTTGGTTTCCCCATGGGCTTGAGTCCGAGGACCATGCAATGCCTTGGTTCTGTCCAAAACTCAGGCACCATAGGCAAGGCAAGAGTCCGTTTCCCCCTTGAGTAGTTCTGTCCAAAACTCATCATCCTTGGTTTCCCCATAGGCTTGAGTCCGAGGAACATTCAATGCCTTGATTCTGTCCAAAACTCAGTTTTCTCATCCAAGTAGTTGGTTTCTCCATAGGCTTGAGTCCAAGGACCACGCAATGCCTTGGTTCTGTCCAAAACTCAATTTTCTCATCCAAGTAGTTGGTTTCCCCATGGGCTTGAGTCCGAGGACCATGCAATGCCTTGATTCTGTCCAAAACTCAGTTTTCTCATCCAAGTAGTTGGTTTCCCAATAGGCTTGAGTCCGAGGATCATGCAATGCCTTGGTTCTGTCCAAAACTCAGTTTTCTCATCCAAGTAGTTGGTTTCCCCATAAGCTTGAGTCCGAGGACCATGCAATGCCTTGGTTCTGTCCAAAACTCAATTTTCTCATCCAAGTAGTTGGTTTCCCCATGGGCTTGAGTCCGAGGACCATGCAATGCCTTGGTTCTGTCCAAAACTCAGTTTTCTCATCCAAGCAGTTGGTTTCCCCATAGGCTTGAGTCCGAGGACCATGCAATGCCTTGGTTCTGTCCAAAACTCAGTTTTCTCATCCAAGTAGTTGGTTTCCCCATAGACTTGAGTCCGAGGACCATGCACTGCCTTGGTTCTGTCCAAAACTTAGTTTTCTCATCCAAGTAGTTGGTTTCCCCATAGGCTTGAGTCCGAGGACCATTCAATGCCTTGATTCTGTCCAAAACTCAGTTTTCTCATCCAAGTAGTTGGTTTCCCCATAGGCTTGAGTCCGAGGACCATGCACTGCCTTGGTTCTGTCCAAAACTCAGTTTTCTCATCCAAGTAGTTGGTTTCCCCATGGGCTTGAGTCCGAGGACCATGCAATGCCTTGGTTCTGTCCAAAACTCAGTTTTGATAAGTAGTTGGGGGAATTATCCCCTCGGCTATGGCGTAGGATCTTGGTTTAAAGGGACCAGCCCCTCGGCCAAGCCCCTGGAACCATCCGTGCTATTGACGCTACAAAGCGCAGCCCCTAGTGGGACTTTACTCTAAAACACTATATCCAACTACTGAAAATGATGTGAAGGATGGTATCAACCCACCACCAGTGCCGAGACACAAGCCTCCCCATAGACGGCGCCAATTGTAAGGACACGATTCGTGGCGGACCGTAACGGTGTTGGGTTCGCACGAAAAAAGGCCCAAACAATATCATTTGTAGAGCGTGGGTTTGAAAGGCTAGGCCTTGGTCGCCAAACGGTGGGTTTACGTGATATGCATACATGCTTAAGTCGTCTTCGCCTTAGGAGTCTTTCTCCTGGAGGCGGGCTGGGAGGCTCTGGTTTTTGGCCATTTTTCCCAGCCACCTCTTTACACTAACTCTTACATTATATAGTCCTTCTTGGTTGATCCTCGCCATCCACTTGTAGGTCAGGCAGGTACTTAGTTCTGTACCTGTCCCATCAGATGTCCCCTCTTACTTTTCTGTTTAGTCGTGAGGATCAAGGTTACACCGTCCAAGCGTCTTTTCTCATTAATATGATCAGAACGTTGGCCAGTGCATTTAATGTGGAGGGAACGTATTTTCCTTGAACCTATTTTGCACCGCCCCTCCCTGTGGGCCCTATTCCACTTACATCCCCTTCAGGGGATTATTCGGGAGTGGCCTTCACTAAGACGTTGTTCTTCTCATCAGAGCCTTGGAGTGCCGAGGACAGGGTCATCCTCAAATGTTCCCCTTAACCCCTCGGCCTTTGATCACTCGTCCTCGGCACACTACCTCCTCAGCACGGGCCCTGAGCCCGGATAGTGCGTGGGCCAGATCACTATTCCGTTAGTGCCATGTAAGCAATATTATTAATCGTAGTTAATAGAAGGACTAATATAATTCATTTTTTAAATTTGAGGAACCAATAATGCTCACTTGAAATTTAAGGGACCGATTGCACTTACATGATAAACTTCAGGGACTAACAGTGTAGTTTTGCCTATAATTAATATAAATAGACCGGAAAAAAAATTATAAATAAATAAACCTCCTGGTAGTCTAACCTAACTTTACAGCCACTATTAATATATATAGCAAGGCTATTAATTAATCAATAATCTGCCCCATCTATATATATAATAATAGGTGAAGTTGAGAGAAACTCAAATTAAAATTCCAAATTAGAGTTCTAATTTTACACCATGTGTTCTAAATTATTTATTCTTAAAGATTTTTATTTCTTAATTTTAGAATCAAATGTGGGACCACATCATAAATATTCATCAAAGTGAGTTATTAAGTACAAAAGTCAAAGAGTCTAGAATAAATGAATCATAAAAAAAAAAAAAAAAAAAAAAGTGCTCCACAATAATAATAATAAAAAAAATTGACAATTTACATTTTATACTTAATAATATCTTTACAAAATTTTGTAAAGAGTTAATAAAATATAAAAATGACTATCAATAGTATTTAAATTATATATTTTATGAATTATATTATACATTATATTGTATATTTTTAAGTGTATCCATACATATACATGGGGTTACAAGCTAGTTTATATTTAGAGTTGAGCATCTAAGCCGCCGCCTTGTAGGGCGTCGCTGCCACTACCACCGCTCTTTGGCTCATCATAGTTCCTTTTTGTTTATATATTTGTTTTTGCAAACATACTTCACCTTTCAATGTTTGTATATTTAAAGCTGAACACAGTAGTGGTGAAGGCCAATCTCCAAGGAACCCACCCATGTTCTTTCTTCTAATTTCTTGATTTTTTTTTTTTTATAAATATTTTGGGGTTAATGGGTTTTTGATGCGTAAAATAGATTTTGCAATTTTTTATTAAAAAATATTATATCATTAAAAAAAATGCTAGATCACTATTCTGTTAGTGCCACATAAGCAATATTATTAATCTTAGTTAATAGAATGACTAATACAATTCATTTTTTAAATTTGAGGAACCAATAATGCTCACTTGAAATTTAAGGGACCGATTGCACTTACAGGATAAACTTTAGGGACTAACAGTGTAGTTTTGCCTATAATTAATATAAATAGACCAAAAAAAATAAAAAATAAAAAAATTTATAAATAAATAAACCTCCTGGCAGTCTAACCTAACTTTACAGCCACTATTATTATATATAGAGCAAGGCTATTAATTAATCAATAATCTTCCCCACCTATATATAATAATAATAATAATAATAATAATAATAATAATAATAATAATAGGTAAAATTGAGAGAAACTCAAATTAGAATTCTAAATTAGAGTTCTAATTTTGCGCCGTGTGTCTTAAATTATTTATTCCTAAAGAGTTTTATTTCTTAGTTTTAGAGTCAAATGTAGGACCACATCATAAATATTCATCCAAGTGAGTTATTAAGTACAAAAACCTAAGAGTTTAGAATAAATGAATCGTAAAAAAAAAAAAAAAAAAAAAGTACTTCACAATAATAATAAAACAAAATGGAAAATTTACATTTTTATACCTAATAATATTTTTACAAAATTTTGTAAAGAGTTAATAAGATATAAAAATGACTATCAATAGTATTTAAATTATATATTTTAGAAATTGTATTGTGTATTTTATTGTATATCTTTAAGTGTATCAATACATATACATGGTGTTACAAGTTAGTTTATATTTAGAGCTAAGCATCTAACTTAGTTGCCACCTTGTGGGGCATCGTTGCCACTACCACTACTCTTTGGCTCTTCATAGTTCCTTTCTATTTATATATTTGTTCTTGCAAACATACTTCACATTTCAATATTTTTATATTTAAAGCTGAACACTGTAGTGGTGAAGGCCAATCTCCAATGAACCCACCCATGTTCTTTCTTCTAACTTCTTGATTTTTTTATATAATATTTTGGGGTTAATGGGTTTTTGACGTGTAAAATAAATTTTGCAATTTTTTATTAAAAAATATTATATCATTAAAAAAAATGCTAGGTCACCATTCCATTAGTGCCATGTAAGCAATATTATTAATTGTAGATAATAGAATGACTAATACAAATCATTTTTTAAAGAGTAATGTTATAGACACAACTATTTTTTAACATTTTTACAAACTGCTGATGTGACATTAGTAATTTTCAAATAATTATTGATAAACATAAATGTGATGCTAGTAGTCGACCCATATTAGAACTAATAAGAATTTGCTACATCAATAATTTGTAAAAATGTTGTAAAATAATTTGTAACTGTAGTATTACTCTTTTTTAAATTTGAGGAACCAATAATACTCGCTTGAAACTTAAGGGATCGATTGCACTTACAAGATAAACTTCAGAGACTAATAGTGTAGTTTTGCCTATAATTAATATAAATAGACCGGAAAAAAAATTTATAAATAAATAAACCTCTTGGCAGTCTAACCTAAATCTTTTTTTTTTTTTTTTTTTTGCAAGCGCAGTCTAACCTAACTTTACAGCCATTATTAATATATATATATATATATATATATATATAGATAGGGAGGCTATTAATTAATCAATAATCTTCCCAATAGTCAAAAAAATCGGCCAACTACCAAGATATGGGCATTTATTTAAGACTAAGAGCCGTTTGTTTTTCAGTCCCCTGCCCCATTCAAAACAGATTACGGAAAATGATTTTTTTTTTTTTTTTTTTAGTTGAAAGATAAGCATAAAGTCTTCAAATCGTTGTTTTCATTGACGAAACAAATCATAATGTTTAAGACGTTTCCTTTGTCTCATAGGGTTTAAGTTCTATTTTTTTTTTTTTTTCTTTTTTACCAATGATTTAAAGTTTTTGTATTCCATTGTTGTCCATGTTGACCATGCTTTGCAAGCACAATTCCATGATGATATTGAAGCTTAATATATATATTTTTTTTGGGAATAAAAAAGCAAATATTATCTGTTGTTATCTATTTGGAGCGATTATGATTATAATATAGCTTCCTTCTTATTGAAAAATCACTGAGAGGCCTAGACAATGCGTAATTATTCAGTACTTTGAGAATATAATGATATGGTATTATGTCCTATGCTATAATATTAGACTCCACTAATTAAATTCATGGTGAGATTCACCATTTATTTGAGAAGATATAACTTTAGTAACGGTTTGAAGGTTAATACTTTTTTGTGTGTGTGTGTGTGTGGTGAAAATAAATAAGGTAATAAGACTTACTTCTTGTTATCTACTTGGTGTGATTATAGTAGCTTCCTTCTTATTGTTGTGAAATTAATGTTGGAGGGGTTTATAGACAATGGGTAATTATTTAGCACTTTAGGAATATTGTGATGGGATACTCTCTTTTCTTACATAATATTGGGTTCCATTAATTAAAATTATGGTGAGATTTACCATTCATGTAAAAGGAGAGAATACTATACCTTCTAGGGCACTAGTGGTTTCAAGTAATAAAAAAACAATAGTTTTTTTTTTTTTTTTTTTTTAAATAATTGGATAATTACAAGCACAAGGAAGGGTGGATTCGGATAGTGGCTCTCTAGTCTCCACTTAAAGGATAACAAGAGGAGTATAAGCACCGCCACTAAATTTCAAGATTTTGAAGGTAACAGTCCTTAAACCGTAACAAATT
Source organism: Quercus lobata (assembly GCF_001633185.2). Taxonomy (NCBI): domain Eukaryota; kingdom Viridiplantae; phylum Streptophyta; class Magnoliopsida; order Fagales; family Fagaceae; genus Quercus; species Quercus lobata. Next base: position 39,063,438 of record NC_044911.1, read on the forward strand.
TACAACGTTATCCTAAGTATTTAAATTTAAGAGTTATCACCAATGGCACGGTCAAGATTTGACTTCAGGGAGGAAAAATATATAATTTACATGTGTATGTCTCCATATACTTGTGGACAGATATAATTTTAAACACATCATGATGAGCACAATGCACACACATTATATATTTAATGACACTAAAAACTAATTTGTACAATAAAATACTACTCACATAAATATTAAGTGATAATTTAATGTTAGATTAGCCATAAAAATGGCATATCCATTCTATTGTATCTATTTTAAAATTATTTTTTAAATTTAAATAAGTTGTGTTATAATTTTTTCCCATCGAAATTTTACTTTTAATTCTTATGTAATGATTTTAGAAAAAATGGATAAACCATAAGTACAACTTATATAAATTTTTGTTAAAGTCTTAAATTAATTAAACCAAAACAATTTTAAAGCTTACAGTAAGCATTTTGTGCATCTAAAATTTTAGAGTTTAACTTTGAAAAAAAATCAAATTATGAATTTTATTATATAAGTATTTCCAAATTTTATGAAACATAATAAGTTACTACATAAATAATTTAATGTCCTAACACTTTTGAAAGGTAACAATATTTTTTTTATTTTTTTTTTCTCTTGATTTAAAACTTTTTTTTTTTTTTGCTTTTTCTTTCCTTTTTTGTTTTGTTTTTTATTTTATAACTTTTGACCCTAAAAAAATGATATAAAGGGAAATATTTTCTTTCTATCATATCATCATATATTATATAATAAAATTTAGGTTTAGAAGCCGTGGTTGTGCCAGGTAGCTTCAACCAAATTACAGAATTTTTTTTTAGATTAAAAAAATAGATATAATTTTTTTTTTTTTGTTCTTATCTTCTTCTCCTATAATTTCTAAGTTGATAAAAATTTTCATTTGGTTACAATCCAAATTTTTCACCTAATCATTTTCTTATTATAATATATAAGTTGAAAAAAAAGTTTAATTAAAAAAATTCGCAATCGTAGTAGACATAAAAAGTCCATCTAATTCTTATCCAAATTATCCTGATTTTTTTATATTTACACGTAAAAAAGATCCATCTAATCTTTATCCAAATTATCCTTGTTTTTTATTTTTATTTTTTTATTTTTAATTTAAATTATATTACTACACGTAAAAAGAAAAGAAAAACATAGTACACGTAAAAAAGGTCTATTATAAAATTTTAATAAACTAATATTAGACTAAGGCCTTTTTGGATATACACTACTATAAATTAAAAAAAAAAAAAAAAAACCTTTTCCTCTCTTCTCGTGTGTGTGTATTAAAAATACTTAGTATTCTAAAAAAAAAAAAAAAAAACTAATATTAGACTAACATCAGATTTTTTTGTTCTTATCAACTTCTTCAATATGAAGTGTATATATAGATTATTTGTCTAATTATATTAATTGTATTATGTTACACTAATTGAAATCTTTTATTTTTTTAATAATAGAATGAAGGCGGTGACAATATTATTTCAAGTACCATCATATGCATAATTGAAAAAACATACATCTTCCGAGTGAAAATTACTGCATACAATTTCTTCGTTCGCAAACAAAACTTTACCGTATCTAGAGTCATTGAAATTGAAGGAAACGGACAATTACAGATAACAATGCTTCACCTATACTTTATTGATGAAGTTATAATATTATCATTAATACATAATGACATATTACATCATATCGATTATAGAAAACAACAAAAAGAGGGACTAGCTAGGAATGGAAATGAAGTACCCAAAGAAACAATTTGTGCTGAAGTAAAGAAAAGAAAAATTGTGAAGAAGTAATCACAATTGCACAAATAAAAATTATTCGGTTCTTTTTAAAACTTCACACAATCTTTTTTTTCCTTAACAAGAAAATAACTTTTGCATTTTTTCTGTTTTGCAGAGAAAAAAAAAAAAAGAGAAAGTGGAAGCTCAAATAGAAGTGTTAGACTAATAGAGAACATATAAAATATTTTCATTTACTGTTTGTTTCTCAAATAAATCATGTATTATATAAGTTTATGTATAAAACAAAGGCTTTATTCCTCATATAGTTCTATCTCCTAAAAGTGGTTAATTGTATGTTGCTTTGTCTAAAGATTTTAATAAAGAACAATGACAAAGAAGAACAAGGATACACTAAAAACATAATGTACAAAGAGGTATTCAACAATTTTCTAAAGGTAAAAACTACTTCTTACATTTCTTTAATCATTAATATTATTGTTAACAATACTGCAAATCACTTTTATTGCAGATTCATTAGATACAAAATTCATATGCAAATAGTTTGGTACATGTAACTACAAATGACATTAATTATAACACAATTGGTATGTTAGAAGATAATTTTATATTGTTGTGTTATCGTTTTATATTTAATGGTTGTTATACCAATGCAATTTATTCCTTTCATTTTAATAATTTCTTTTTAAGAAATTCATTATAATAATTAATATTATTTGGTTATAATAATTATTTATATATACATATATTCGATAAGTTTTATCATAAAACCGTGCACGGGCATTTAACTAGTTTTTTCAATAATACTTGATTGAAAAAAAATGGTATATAAGGGTATAGGGGGGCTGACAACACCACGTATATAAACAGAAATTCCCAAAAAAGAAGAAGTAAAGTCAACAAGTAATTTAATAATATTAACATATTTTTACCTGACACGAAAAATTTAGGGGACCCTTTCGGGAAAAAAAATAAAAATTTGGTGACGGAAAATATAAAGTTTCGCACTTGTAGAAGTTGTTGCTGCTACTTGCTAATTGTTTACTTTCTTTTGTTTGAATATACGAGGAAAAAATAACTAGACTCTTCAATCTAGTTATACCAGGCTATCAAAGAATTAGGTCGATCAGCTCGAATCCTGCAGAATTCCTAATCAAAAGCAGGTCAAGTATACATGGATTGATCGAGTTTTTCTTAAAAAAAAAGGGTATAGATTGAGGGTTTTTCAATACAAACCTGAGTTGACTTCAATCGAACTTGCTATTTTGCACATGAATTTGGAACAAAATAAACTTATATGGGTAAAGGATCTTTTGACCTAAGAAAAAGAATCAACCAAAATCCGAACCATTAACGTGCTAAAAGTGCTTCGAACAATAATTATTCACGCAACAACGAAAAACAATTCATGAAACCTTAATTGATTCGACCAAACCCGACTCTTTGATCTGTCTAAACATGATTTAGCAATAAGTCTACACATGACTTAATTTAGAGGCCATTGTTTCGTACAAGGCTTGGGTTGCCAAGCATAAATATGTAGGTTTAAATAATATTAAGAATAGTTGATTCTCAAAAAGAAAATAATCTTAAGAATAGTCACTTCATGAAGAGGCAATCGAATTAGGCTTAATTAGTGAGGTTTAGGTTTGGGAATAAATCCCTAAAACTTTCACTAACCCAATCTCTATCCTTTCCAAGCATACATACAAAAGAATAATCACTTCACCAAAAAGAATTATAATACTCCATAAAAAAAAAAAATAGAAACAATATTAAATAGTTAAACGGTATGATTTTAGTCCATTTTATTATGATTCCACACAAGAAAAAAGCACTCTTATTCTGATGTCTCCATTTTCCTAGCATGGTTAAAGCCTTAAGCCTAAAGGCACAAGTTGTCACATTTAATTCAAATATGTAAATGAATCTTTTCAAGAAACAAAGTCAAACTTTCAAAAATAAGATATCATATTATATATAATAAAAGTTGGGCTTAGACGCTGTGGTTGCGCCAAGTAGCTTCACCAAATTGCAGAAATTTTATTAAATTTTTAGATTTTTAAAGAACTAAAAAAGAGTAGCATACTACCAGGACTTTAATTCATGTCTAAAAAAAACTGTAGATTAATATTAAATTAATTAGGACTCTAATTCATTCTTATCTCTAATTCAAAAAATTAGGACTCTAATTCATTTTTATCTCTAAAAAAAAAAAAAATACTGCTTCACGTAAGAATTTTTTTTTTTTAATTTTTACGTAAAAAAAAAAAAAAATCTAATATCAATCTATCTAATAAATATAAATTCTTTTTGTTGTTATCTTCTTCTCCTATAATTTCTAACTTGATTAAAAACTTTAATTTGATTACAATCCAAACTCTTCATCCAATCCCTTCCTTCACTTTTTTATTCTTTGGATAAACACTAAATTTTAATATAGAATTATGATTAACGTTAATGTAGTATTCTAACAAATTGATACACATGAGGCCTAGACCGTTAATTGATATAAATGACACCTTTTTATCTAAAAAATTTCAAATTAGGTGCCTGAAATATTTAAAAAAAAATTGTAAATAAATAATCTTTAGATAACTTTTAAAAAATAAGTTACATTGAGTTTTACTTATTCTTCTTCTTTAGATAACTTTAAAATTATAAACTGATTATAACTTCAAAAAAAAAAAAAAAATCTATCCAATTTCCTTATTAGCATCATTCACGTTTACATACTTCTTCTTCTCTCTCTTTTTTTTTTTTTTTTTTTTTTTTTTTTTTTTTTTTTTTTTAAATTATTGCTTACGTTCAAGTCATTGTTGTCAAACATTTTTTTTTTTCATTCAATCTATATGACATTTTTATTTTGTGGATAAAGCATATATCCTAAATTAACTCTTCTTCTCTTATAATTCCTAGAGTGATTAGAAATCTAACTTCCTCACAATTGAAAATTTTCTATATATATATTCTATTTTTCTTTGTATTCTTATATAATCTTAGGCATAACAACTTCTTCTTCTTTTCTCTCCCCCATTATTATTAATAATTCTCATTCTTTTATAATTTCTATGTTGTTTAGAAATCTAACTCTCATTTTTTTTTTCTTATTAATTAGGCAATTTGATGTCTGTGAAATCCATAGTAGAAGTTTTTATCAAACCTACCATCCAAAGTATTACAGGTATGTATTTCTCTTCTTTGTTTTTCTGTTTTTTTTCCAGCAATGGTGGACAAGTACATATCTCATGCAAGCATACATGAATTTAAATTGCCTTTCAATATTTTGAATGTTTTATTATTTGTTAGATGTGATTAGGCACAAAAGTATTTGCTTTATTATTTTTTTTTTGGATCAATTAAATACATCACTATTAAGTTAATAAGATTTTTTATATAATTTTTTTTAAACAAAATGAAATTTATTTTTTCAAATTGGATTTATTCATGTTTTTCCTTTTTTCTTTTCTTTTTTTATATTTATATTTTGAATATTATCACTTAATACTTATTTATGTAAAGTATGCATAGTATTATGTATTGGTTTGCAACATTAATTAATATTTTTTGCTAATTATTAGTATAGTTTTTTATTCCCAACAAATTTTCATTAATCATTTTTTTTTTTGGTTTTTAATTGCAAAATTTTGAAACTTTAATTCCTGAATTTTCATAATCTTTTAAACGTCATCATTCTTCCAATATCAATTTTTTTGTGCATTGATTATTTTTACTCTTGAGCCATCACTATAAAATAGGGTTTTTTTTTTCCTTTGCAATTATCGAACTTATTTGACTAAAATAGTAAAATCAAAGTTGAAATGATAGCTATTTTTAAAAAATATTATTTTAAAGCAGTCATAGACTTATATGCAACTTTACAATCTATATGGTTCTATTTTTTTTTAATTCAATTTAATTTTCTTCTTGATTTTTTTTTTCAGGTTTGTCAAAAAATATTTCAAGCATATCCTAAGAAAGGTTTGTAATCATATGTAGATTCATTAAATGCAAAATTCATATGCAAATAGTTTGATACATGTAACTAAAAATAATATTATAACATAAACTAATAAGAATTATTTATTTTGTTATAATAATTATTAAAATATAATAATTATTTTTACATATATTCTATAAATTTGGTTGTAGATGCCGTGGTTGTGCCATATGGTTTCACCAAATTGCAAAAATTTTATTAAATTTTTTGAGTTTTAAAAAATTAAAAAAGAATAGTATACTAGCAAGACTCTAATTCATTCTTATCATTAAGTAGTTTATCTCAAAAAAAAAATATATATATATATATATCATTAAGTAGTTTATCTAAGAAAAAAAACTACTTCACGTGAGTTTATCCCAAAAAAAAAAAAAAAACTACTTTTTTGTATTAACTTAAATGTAAACAAAAAAAAAAAAAAAAAAATCTAATAACAATCTATCCAATAACGTTAACTATTTTTTTGGGATAAAATATACCGAAACTTCTTGATTAGGTAAGCTCCTTTTTTTTTGTTCATATCAAATTATCAACTTCTTCACAACTTAAAATTATCTAATATAAAAATGAGGGTATGCTACCATGACTCTAATTCATTCTTATCATTAAGTAGTTTATCTCCAAAAAAAAGTGATTCATGTCTAAAATAAGTGTGTATCTAAAAAAGAAGAATACTGGAAAAAAAAAATTCTTCACATTAACTTTAACGTAAAAAAAATAAAAAATTTTAATAACATTTTAGCTAATAACGTTAACTATTTTTTTGGGATAAATTATTTAAAAATAAAAAACTAATATGTAATTAAACCTAAACTTCTTGATTGGGTAATCTCCATTTTATTTTTGTTCATATCAAGTTATCAACTTCTTCACAACTTAAAATTATCTAATATAAAAGTGGGGGTATATATACGGTTGGTGTATTTTTCCCTTTTCCTACTGTACAATTTGTTGATATTAGTTAAATATGTTTTATGTATTTGTTGCCTTTTGGTTTCATAACCAGTGAAGACAATTCTATAGCCATATTTCTTCTGTGTTGCTTTGAGCTTCCATTTCTATTAGCTAGGTATCTAGCTATGGAGGTCAGATTTGTAATCTAGATGTAGAACTTTGCAATTTTTTTTATCTTTTCATTTACACTAAGTTTATGTATAAAACTGTGCGTTGCATGGAAAAAATTAGAACAAAAGTTTTATTTTTGAATAGTTGTATCTTTTAAAAGTGGCCAATTTTATGTTACTTTGTCTAAAGATTTTAGTCATTAATATTATTGTTAACAATACTGCAAATCACTTATATTGAAGATTCATGAGATATAAAATTCATATGCAAATAGTTTGATACATGTAACTACAAATGATATTATAGCACAATTGGCATGTTAGAAGATAATTTTGTATTGAAGTGCAATCATTTTATATTTGATGTACCAATGCAATTTATTCCTTTCGTTTAATAATTACTAATTTGGTATAATAATTATATATTCTATAAATTTTAACATAAAACCGTGCAACGCACGGGCCTTTAACTAGTAAGGAAATAAAGTCAAACTCTACATAATTATCAAGAATAGCAAACATCAATGTTAGTAAAATACAGTACATTATACGTACTAATTTATTTATTTTATATAAAAAGAAAACTTTGGTTTCTCTTACAAATTAAAATACCCTAAAAATACATATTTTTATAATTAAATATATAAAACACATATTAAATATTTTCGTATTATATTAGTATAATGAATTTTTAATACTTGCAACTAGAATATAATTATTTTTTTCTTAAGGCATGTCATTATCTATCTACTATCATTTGAGCATGTGCGAGTGCGTGCTCAAAGGCTTTTCTATTTTACGCGTGTGCTCAAAGGTTCTTCTATTTTTTTTGGAATAAGGTTAATAATTTATATCTATTATAATTTAGAAATATATCTTTTTATTTTTTTTTTAGGATCTTTTTATTTTTCAAACATATAAAAATGATAAACTTTAGAGATAAGCAGTAACTGTAATTTCTTTTTTAAACGTGAAGGGAAAAAAATCCTAAGGCTTTGTTTGGGAGTTCATAAGGGAATGAAATGGAATAGAATGAAATGATTATAAGGGAATGAAATAGAATGTATTTAAGTAAGGGAAATGAATGGAAAAAAAAATGGAATGGAATGGAATTAAGTAACCTTGATTGGATATTTTAAAATAAAGGAATGGAAAAGGAATGAAAATGAATGGAATGTAAGTAATCTTATTTGGGAGTAACATAGAGGGAATGTAATAGAATAATTTTATGACAATATTATTATTAGACCCATATTTTAAAATAAATGGTTGAATATATAGGGGTATTTTAAGAGTTTTAGTAAAAAATTTATTAAATGTAATTTCATTCCCTCCCATTTTTCCTAATTTCAGGGGGAATGAAAATTTGAGATTTTAAGGGAATAGAGAGGAATAAGTGTTTCCTCTTACCCATTTCATTCCCTCCCACTTAAATTCCCAAATAAGAGAATGAATTTTCCATTTCCTCCATTAAAACTCCCAAACAAGGGAATGAAAGAATATTCTAAAATTATTCTTTTCTAACCTTTCCATTCCATCCTCCCAAACGAGGCCTAAGTTTTAGGAATTCTATTTTTGAATTCAAAATGAAATTTGTTATTTGATATTTATGACCATATTTTTAAATGAAGTTATCATTTATTAATGAGGGTATTTTTGAACCACATAAAAGTCCAGTTGAAAGAGAGGAATCCTCACCACTGTGCACCCTTAGTGCGGTGGTCACTCCACAAGTACAAATGCTTATAGAGTGTAAAGGGTAAGGGTTAGGGTTCAAGTTTCCAGGAGGCAGGAGAGAGTTTCATACACATATACACTTAGATTAAGTTAGAGTAGAAATTCTATTTTGTATCCAAAAAAAAAAAAAAGAAAAAGAAAAAGAGGAATCCTCTTATATATAGTATCTATACTATATATAAGAGAATTCCTAAAACTTAGGATTTTTTCTCTTCACGTTCAAAAAAGAAATTACAGATACTACTTATCTCTAAAGTTTATCATTTTTATTTGTTTGAAAAGTTAAAAAAAAAAATTATAATATATACAAATTATTAACTTTTATCTAAAAAATTATAGGATAATGAAATTATTAAAAGAATATATTTTTTCATATAAAAAAATATTTTTTAAATGGAAATTTCAATATTTGTAGTTCCATATTTTAATATTTATGCTAAATATAAACTTTTCTATAGTTTCTTTATAATCTTAAATTTTTATCTACTAAGTTTTTTTCTACCATTTGAATGATTAGATTTTATTACCATATATGATTCTAAAAAAATAAAAGAGGATTTTATTACCATATATAATTTGAATGATTAGATTTTATTACCATATATAATATGTATGTATGCATATTAGATATTAAATAAAAATAAAATAATTTTAAATTACAAAAATGCGAGACAAAAAATAATTTTTATTATTTTGTTGTTTTACTAAGTAAGTGAATGAAGGAATATAAGAAACATTGTATCCTTCACTAACTTGTATTAATTTTTCTTTAAAATATAATTAAAATTTTTAAAAATACTTATACACTAAATATATTAAATACTTAATTAGTTGAGATTTTGTAAATATAATAAAATAATATAAGTATGCTACTAATTGAATATAATAAAAGAAACAACTTAACCTATATTGTTCTTTTTTAGTCTCGAATATTTTCTTATATTGATTATTTGTAATATATCCGTATGTACATGTAATTATGTTTTTTTTTTTTTTACAATTTTATGCTATATATTTTTATTAATGTTTTACGTATTTCGTACTTATACATATTCCATTCCATCCATTCTGAATGTTACTAACACAATCATTATAAATAGATTTATGTCTCTGATTTAATAAATAATTGACAACCTTATAAAAAAAAATCATTGACAACTATTTTTATTATTCTAAAATATATATATATATATATATATTTATATATATCATTTGCATCAAATTCATAAAAAGGTCAAACATTTATTCCAAAGTTTGTTCCTTGATAAAAGGGTTAGTACTTAGTGGTTATATTTTATTATCACAAAATAATTCCTTCTTACTTTTGCTAAATCCCAAAATAATAATCAAAATATAAAAATCAGTAGTACCAAATTACAAATATTCTTTTCAAACGTTACATGTCACGGCGAAACTGGAGTTGAAAACCCAAAGATCTTATGTTTAAACAGCTGTAAACTCAAATAGGGAAAAACAACCATCTTTCTTATATAGTTTGCTACTTTCCTTGTACTATTGTCAGCACAGCTGTTTAGAGAGAGAGAGAGAGAGTACTTGTATTTGATTCAATCTGTTGACTGAGAAGAGCCGGCATAGGCCGACTATGTAGGTGGTGCTATTATCATATGCGTGTGTCGTGTGTGTAAATATATGAAATATATATTTATATATATAATCGGATAATATAAAATGAATGCGCGTTGAACCAATAAACCAATCCAATAAAAGCCGTTCTTTCGTGGCAAACAAGTCTAAATACCCTCTCTTTCTTTTTCTTTCTCTCTCTATCTCAATTCTCAAATTCCTACTTGTATGGGCTTGGGCTTTTTCTTATCTTTGATTTTTGATTTTTGAAGTTAAATAAGTCTTTGCATATTTGAATGGAAGGGTGTTTTTGATTTTGATTGCTGAATTCTGAATTGGGTCAGTTCGAATTTCAATAAAAGAGCACAAGAAGTTTTTGGTTTTTATGGTAGTCAATTCTTTGAAAAGTTCGTGGTTTTTGATAAGGTCTTTTTTGTTTGTTTATGAATTGGGTATTGGGAGAAGTTTGAATTACTGAATAAAGATCATATTTTTAGTTGGTTGTAGTTCATGGTTGTTCTTGATTGGTATATGTACTGAACATAGATCATATTTTTAGTTCTAGGAGAATTGTGTTGGTGAAGGAGTAAAGTATTGTTGTTTGAATGGATTTTAGTGTTTTAGAAAGTTTAGGATTGGTTTTAGGAGGAGAATTGTGTTACTGCTGATAAGGAAGGAATTGCTGGTTCATTGAAATTGGGTGCTAAAGCACAACATGGGGTCCGCTTGTGCTAAAGCTTCTTCGGCTGTTCAAGACAGAGACAGCCAAGAGAGCCCAAGAAAGAGATTGGCATCTTTGAGTAGACGATCATCGAATTCACGGGTGAATTCTTCAAGAAGACATGAGGGAGTGTTGAGATACCATGGTGGTGAGGTGAAGGCTATGCGCTTTGATAAGAAAGCGAATGCTTCTATGCGAGTTTATGATGATCAGATTGAGAAGAGGAGGAGAGAGAAGAGTGAAGCCTCTGTTATGGAATACCCCTACGTGGGAAGGGTACCAAAGGCTACACAGGGAGAGCAGGTTGCAGCAGGCTGGCCGGCTTGGCTTTCTAACGCGGCCGGGGAAGCTATCAAGGGATGGCTACCGCGGAGCGCAACTACTTTTGAGAAGTTAGAAAAGGTATGTTCCATGCTTTAACCGATGATCAATTTAAATTCATGTTTAAAGTTTGACTATTGGTATTGCCTAGTGAATACTCTTGCAATATGTGCAGGAAATTAATATGTCCAAATAAGCTATTATTTTTTTCCTTGAATTAATTTTGTTGATGCGACCTGATGGTGAATTTACATTCTTGTTCTAAAGTTTGACCAGTGGTATTGGCAAGTGAATACTCTTACAATTGAAATTAATATGTCCAATTTCATTGATGTGAGATTAGTTAAATTACAGCTTTGGGGATTTTTGATTGAATGTAAAAATTATAGTCCACTGTTTATTTCACACTTTGTTTTTTAGAAGTATGTGGTTTCTTGCAGTAGATGAGTATAATCAGATTATGTCAGTCAAGATATTGTGTGAACAATCTGCCAACCCACCCGTGAAAATGAATGGACTATAACTTGTGTTTGTACTTTTTAGGATGTTGAAAGTTCATGCCATTTACCGAACCTAAATTCTTTAAATAGTTTTGGAGGGAGGGTCTGTGTAAATTACTGGTCTCCATGTTGATATTATCATTCCTGCTGGTTTAACACGGTGACATCATCTTCTTTCTGCAGATTGGCCAAGGAACTTATAGTAATGTTTACAAGGCTCGAGATGTAACTCATAATAAAATTGTTGCTTTGAAAAAAGTACGATTTGATAATCTTGATTGTGAGAGTGTCAAGTTTATGGCAAGGGAAATCATCATTTTGCGGAGGCTTGATCATCGGAATATAATAAAGCTGGAAGGCTTAATCACATCACAGATGTCTCGCAGTTTATACCTTGTTTTTGAGTATATGGAGCATGATCTTACAGGGCTTGCATCACATCCTGGCATAAAATTCTCAGAACCACAGGTATTTGTTATAATGTTTTTTAGGTTCTACCAGACTTCTGATTAATTTGGTATCTCATCGTTGAGATTTTTACATACAAAAGGTCATCTCTGGATGCAATGTATACCTTTCTTAGCCTTTGCTGAAATCAATTATCTGGAGGAAATCTTGGTGCAGCATTTTCCTTAATTCTGCCTAATACTATTGTGTTTGCTATGATGCCAAAATTCTAAACTTATACTTATTTTTATGTCAGGTTAAATGTTACATGCAGCAACTTTTAAGTGCACTTGATCATTGTCATAGTCGTGGTATCCTGCATCGTGACATAAAGGGCTCAAATCTTCTTATTGACAATAATGGCATTTTGAAGATTGCAGATTTTGGCTTAGCTACTTCTTATGATCCTCATCACAGTGTTCCACTGACAAGTCGAGTGGTCACTCTTTGGTATCGACCACCAGAACTTTTACTTGGAGCATCCCACTATGGAGTTGCAGTGGATTTATGGAGTACTGGTTGCATTCTGGGGGAATTATATTCTGGCAAGCCCATATTGCCAGGAAAAACAGAGGTACCATTTCTAGGAATTTGTTTTCACAAAATTCTTGCAATTGATGCCTTTTACTACCCACTGGATCAAATTATTTTTAAGGTATGTGCATGCATACTTATCATAAAATGCAGAAACATGAAAAAAAAAAAAAAAAAAAAAAAAAACAGATCCCATCCTTATGCTGCTAACAAATTTGACCAAATTCATATATTGGGGTTGTTTGAAGATTGGATTTACATATAAATGAACTCATCCCATATGGTCTGTTGCTAGGCAATCCTAGTTCTCAATATGTTCCATTTAAGTCTTGGTCAATTTCTGGATTGTAATAGACGTTGTCAAGTTTCAACCCATCATTTACAAACTATTGTTGTCATTGCTGTTGTTACTAGTGTTATTTGTTGGAGGTCTTCATTGCCTGAATTTGATGCAACTTATTTTTTTCCTAGTGCTTCACAATGTTTCCTGTATGACACTTTATGGTTTAATTGAATCTCTCTTTTCTCCTCCTATGATAACTTACAGACATACATATTCTCTTGCAAATGTGTAGAAATGGGTGTTTCCAGTTTTCTTACATTAGCATGTTGGTATCATATATAATTGGTGCCTTACATGTGTATGTTGGTGGTTGAGCTTTTTATATTTATACCTTGTAGGTTGAGCAGTTGCATAAGATTTTTAAGCTCTGTGGCTCACCTTCAGAGGATTACTGGCGAAAATTGAAGTTACCACATTCAACATACTTCAGGCCACCACAGTCTTATAGACGATGTGTTGCTGAAACAATGAAAGATTTTCCGGCTGCTGCATTGGGGCTTCTTGAGACCTTACTTTCCGTTGATCCTGCACATAGAGGAACTGCTGCTTTGGCTCTCAAGAGTGAGGTATGTAGGTTTTATGCCTCTGAGAAATGCAGTAAATAAATAATTTGGTTGACATTGAATCCTATATGATCTGAAACATGTTTCTGCACATCCTTCTTTATAATACACTCAGTGGCAGTCTTTTGGATTGCCGATTTATATGATTCTCCTATATTTTTACTTTAATTTTTTTTACTTCCTAAAATTCGTACTTTGTTTTTCCTTCTCACTGCCAAAAAACAGTTTTCTCCCTCTCCACCAGTATCTTAAAGACCTGTAATTGATTAAGAGAATAAGATCAAAGCTGGAAGAGAGGTCAGCTTGAAGAATACAGAGAAGGGGAGAAACTGACACTAACATGATAACTACATTGAAAACAACTTCTGAGGATACAAAATATTAAAAACAGAAAAAAGAAAGCAAGAAAAGATAATAGAAAAGATTTAAAAAAAAATGCAAAAATCTTTCACCATTTATGACCACCCTACCTACCCCTATCCTAATAAGATTCTAATCCTATCATCTAGAAAAATGAGATTATTTTCTGGGGAGTGTAGACTGCATATGGACTATTTAGTGTTTATAGATGCTTCTAGGTGGCTGACTATTAGATCCATTTTTGTAATCAATAATTGGTGTTTCTCTAAAAACGGTTATTGCTATTTCTTTTATTCACAATAGTGGTTGTAATATCTCCCTCAATACACCCAGGAATATTGGGAAAAAAGTGCTGCTAATGTGATCATCCTAATTGCAGATGGTATATCTGATGTTTTAGATTGACCCCTTTGTCTGGAGATAGCTCTATGAGAATCAGTGAATAACATCCAAATAAATGTTAACCTTTTTTACATCCTCAGAATATAGAAACCTGAGGGGTTCGAAACAATTGATGTAACAACACTGGATTAGCTCTAGAACCTTTGTTAACATAGTCTATTATTGATTGTTGCAAGCAACCACCTTTCCACTGTGGATAGGGAACCACCTTTGGGAACTCATGCCGGTTACTGGCTACAGAGTTCAGATTAACATTACTCAGATACTCTAATGATGAACCTAAGGGGCTTATAAATGATAACTGAAATATCCATTTGATGGTCCAGGTTTTGAAGTTCCAACTAGATAACCAAATATATGGTTTCTTTATTAGTGAAAAGGTAGTTGTGGAATAGAGAAGGGTTTTTCTTTTGAAGGACCACTTGCCCTCAATTTTCATTTATGCTAGCATCTAATTTGATTTAAACTGCTGTCCCTACAAGTGCAATCTAATTATTTTCAATGATTGCCAATACATAATATCTGAGTTAATATTTTTATGAGCTGCTTGCTGCATTTCTACTAATGTGAGGCCTTTGATATTTATTAGCTTCTTTAATTAGTAATTATTTTACAGTTCTTTACAACAAAACCTCTTGCTTGTGATCCTTCAACTTTGCCCAAATATCCTCCTTGCAAAGAGATTGATGCTAAAGTGCGGGATGAAGCTAGAAGGTACATGTTATAGGTTCATGCTCTTTCATGTGAAAATACAAGATGATAATTTTACTGCTTTATTTTGTGTAAAACTAGAAACTCACATTGTGTAATGTAATAACTTCAATCCTTAGAAGCTACATGATGTCCCATTTTGCTTATCAGCGTTTTCAAATTTTGGTTTGCCCAAATGATTTGTTGGTTTTATTCCATTCAATTTTTATAAATGTTCTTTATGGTTTCTGCATCAGTTGATGTCTTGATTTGTGTCAAAGGGAGGCTTACTTGTTATCTAAGAGGCGGTGTTCATAATTTTTAACATTTTCATTCCTTCATATGCAGGGAGCGGAAAGTTGATCTAGAAAGGAGAGGACAAAATGAATCTCGGGCAATTCCTGCATCAAATTCCAACATGCAGTCAGTCATGTCAATGCAGGTAACTAGAAACAGGGTTAATTACAGCCCTGGTTGAAATCGAAGTAAAAATTTTGAAGTTCCATTGGAGGACCCATATATGATACTTGAATTTGGTTTGAGTTTATTTTTAGCTACACATGCCTGTGCACACATTTTGGTTTGGGTTTTAAATGTGGGAACTTCTGAAATTTTGATAACTGCCCCATATGCATAAATCTTGCTGATGTGTTATTGCCAAGGTTGAAAATTTTGTTTTAAATTTGTTGTACCAACTGATGTTAGCCAATCAACTTATTGTATTTTGGAATTTACAATTTCTCATTAATGGTAATTTTGATATATACTGATTTACCTTTTTTTTTTTGAGGATAAACGGCAGAATATATACTGATTTACTTGAGAGTTAATCAAGGCACAGATCACTGATTAGTGTTTTGAGCTTGCTGATTTCATCACCTTCCCCATGCTAGTTAAGCGTGTTGATTTTCTAAGTTAGAACAATAAAATTCTTTGGTATTTGTCTGATGCCAGCATGAAGAAATTAATGTACTTTGCTCTGAGTTATTTTTTGTGTATCAACTAGAATTTGTGGGGGGAGGCGGGGGGTATAGCTTCCTACATAAGTGGCTTGGGTGTAATTTATGTTCAAGTTTCAATATTCTTTACAATAATTTATTGCTTTTGTGAACATTTAGTGAATGTCTACAAATATAAAGTCTGTATCTTTTAGACTGCTACTGCTTTTGTCTCTTAGTTCTTTCTAACGTCATGTGCTTTCTGATTACAGAGAAGACAAAACCAAACCAGTTCGAAAAGCCAAAGTGAAGTGTTCAACCCTCGTCGTGAGGGAGCTGTTTCTGGTCTCCTAGTTGCTCCACCTAAACAGCCACGAGCTGTTAAAGAAGTTAGAGCAGACTACTCGGAGCGTCTTCGTAAGAGGTTTTCCCAATCAGGGCCACTGGCTGATGGGCCTGAATGGACAAAGTCTGGGAAGAAACTTGATGATCCACAAGCTGTTTCAACAGCTATCGACTTATCAAAATTATCTGGTTTGGCAGCAACCAGGACTCTGTTATCTGAAGGTCACCAAGAAAAAATTGGTCCTTCACAGTCAGAGAAAACAGAACAAATGGGCAGGTTTTCGGGTTCAGTTAATGCATTGCAGTCCAAAAGAAAGCAGGACCAAAATTGTTACACACAGATGGTTGGAGATTTCCCTCAGATAGAAGATGGAAAGGCCTCTGCTAAAGAATCATCTCTGGTTAGTCATTTATAATAATTTTTTCTATTCTTATTTCTGATTACATGTCACTGTTGCTAAGCAACATTTTTGTCAGCATAGATAACTGATTTTCATTACATCCAACACATTTTAAATTTTTTCCAAATAATGCTATTGTGTTTTCTTTCTTTTATTTTGCATCATTTTCTGGAATCCATTCATTCTTTGTTTCGTGGTCTACTACATGCCTTATGGCCTCAAGTGAAGATTGTGGGCATGCCCTTATGTGTTGTCTAATAATTCATATCAATAAGCTTTCATACTTTTCTGGTCAACTTATGATTTTCTTCTGCTTATGTGTTTTCTGTTTTGGTCGTGCTCTAGTTAGTGTTCACTGTTCATGCATTGCAAAGCCAGTGTGGTTATCTAACTCGATGCCTTTTCTTTTGTTCTTTCAGCATGGTCATGGGCATAAGGGAAACAAGATCTATGTCTCTGGTCCGTTACTGAACTCATCAAACAATGTGGATCAGATGCTAAAAGATCATGATCGCAAGATCCAGGAATTTTCCCGACGTGCACGACTTGACAAGACAAGAGCTGAGAAAGTTCATGCTCATGGGAAGCAAGTAATTGCTAATTAAAATGTCACATTGAATCCTAAGATGGATAAATCAGCAATGGCATCCAACATTGTCATGGATACACAGCTAAGCTCTTTGTAATTATATTACCTCATGCGTAGGGATTTTTTTATAAAAAAATTATTCTTTAAATTTTATTTTAATTTGACTCTTTTTACCACAGTAGCACCAGCCATTGTTTCTGAAAGCTTCTCTTTTTAGTGCTACCCGACATGGTCGAGGTGTTTGGAGGGTGTTGAGATGATTACGTTGAATTTTGTTTAGTACTACAGAATATGGCGCCATTTCTTTCCTTCTGATCTTATTTTTTGTTAGTATGGGATGCTTGGCTCCCCAACCTCTCTTCTTCAAATTTTTTTTTTTTGGGTAATAAGATACTCTTCTTTTTATTTGCTTTTCTTTACACAATTACAATAAACCTTATTTTTTGAGGGGGGGGGGGGGGGGGTTCCATCCCATTTTTGTTTATTTATATGGAAAAATAGGGTCTTCTAGCCAAAACAAGGTAAGAAAGAAAGAAAATAAGAAACGGAAAAGATGAGGATATCTTAAGATTTGAACAACCAGCCGTACTTTTGTTTAATGTGTATTACTTTGGTAGTATACCCTCACAAGAGAAGCTATTTATCCCAACAAGAAAAGCTACTAAAAGAAATAAGTGGTTGTGAAAGAGGTTTATCATTTTGCTGTTTTTGCAAAGCAATTTTATGGCAGAATGATCCATGCATAGACCATGAAAATAGATTTTGGTCAAACCTTTTTTTTGGTTGCTAGAATTGAAAAAAATCATTATTGGTCAGGTTTTGTCAGCTATTCTTATTTCCCAACATGATCATAACAATGAAAAGTCTCTGATTTTTCAGCCCAATGGGTTAACATCAATAGAGTTGTGAAGGAGGAAGACTAAATGAAAATTGTATGCTCTTCTAACTGAATGAGAAATTGGGTTTAAGTCTTTAAGAAGAATAAATGAGAACCGTATGCTCTTCCATTTTCTCAAGCTTTAAAAGGATGAACCATTAGATAAGATTATTGTCTCAAATTTGAATACAATGTCAATGAATCGTGTTAAATTTCATTTCCTCCCTCTCGCGGTTGGTTTGGAATTTTAGGAAAACGTCTTTGTCGCATAATTGTCAAAGTTTTTTTTTTTTTTTTTTTGAAGAGTCGAAAAGGGTGGCCCACGTGTGAATTGTCAAAGTTTGTATACAAGCTAATTGCTAACATTTCATGCCGTAATTATTATTATTTGGTTGAAAACAAAATTAATTAATGCGCCATCTTCGTCAAGTTGAATATGGTGCAAGCATATAATTATCTCTTTTTTATCTTATTTGACAATGTCAACACATCGATAAAGACTTTAGAAGAAATAAATAGTCTAATACATGGACAGAAATCTGAAACCCAATATTTTGTGACAAGTGTGGACAGAGCACTTTGGAACAAACAATGAAATATATATATATATACACACACTAGTAGGAGAATGTCCTATTTTATAGGTATTTTAAGTAGAGTTAGAGATATATTTTTACCGGATTGTTCTCAAATTTTTTCCTAGTACATAAGGTTTAAAAATATTTCTGAACCATATAAAAGTTCAATTCAAAGAGGAGAATCTTCTTATATATACTAGACTCATCACATGCACTTTGTGCGTGCAATAATGTTTTTTATTTTATTTTATATATATATATATATATTTTTTTTTGGTTTAGTGTTATAATGCTTAAAAGTGATATATGTAAATAATCATGTGTATTTTTTTTTTTTTTTAAAAGAAGGAGATAAGGTAACGTGGAATAATGTCTAAAAATGAGATAAAGAACCGTAAGAAGTTGAAACCCAATGAAACATTTGACTTTATTGATTGGGATAAAAATTGTGATAAGTAAAAAAATTTGAGATTTCAATAAAAGAAAGGTGATATACGTTAGTGTAGATGGATGGAGATTTGTGATAACTGTATAGAATTTGGATAATAAAAATTTAGAATGTTTTAAAGAATAAAATAAAAAAAAAAAAACCATGGAAATTTTGGGATAAGAATGAGTAGTTTTTACTTTTTATGTGTGGTAGGTTTATATATAAATATATATATATATATATATATATATTTATAAAGATAATTGAAGTCTTTGAATTCAAATAGATAACAAATACAGATAAAAATCAGACATTTGAATACAAATCGGTGGTGAATTTTTTTTTTTTAGGAAAAAAATTAAACTAAAGGGTATGTTATTTTAAAATTTGTATGGGAATATTTTGGTACGCCAAAAATTTAAGACGAAACAAGAGAATCATTTTATTAATAGTATGTATGTATATATATATATATATATAATTATATAATTTGATAGTTACAATAAGAGAGAGAGAATTGAATTCTATACATTTTCGCTAAAAATACTAAGAGGTGTTGGTAGAGTTACGAAGTTCTTGGCAGCAACAAACAACTAATTTATTTATGTTGTTAATCTTTTTTTGGATGAATAAGTAGGATATTATTAAGCACAAGCACAAATACAACACAGTCAAAAGTCAAAACTGTACAAGGAGAACAACTCAACTATCTCTTTACACTATTTAAACTTTGAAACATGAAAGCTCCACAAACTACACAAAACCTTGTTTTGATAGGTACACTTTGAAGTATTTACAACTGCTAATCTTTTAATTAACCTTCCACTTGATCTCTTGAAAAATGCTCACTTCAGACCTTTTGGTACACCCCAACACAACACCCCCCCCCCCCCCCAACTTTGCAAGATATCATTTTCATGAATTCCTTCTTGGTTATTAAACAAAATCTTCAATTTGGTACCAAAATCTCTCTCTCTCTCTCTCTCTCTATTTTTTTGTTACTCTACACCAAAGTGTCCTTGATATAGAACAAAATTGTAAATGGGAAAAAAAAAAAACGAAGGCTTTGTTTTGTGGTTATGTATTAGGAGTGCGTTTGAATAAGTTTTACTAATTACTTACTGAAAATAAGAGTTTTTTGTTTGTTTGTTTGATTTTTTTTTTTGGTGGGTGTAGGACATGCCAAAATAAGCTCAAAAAGCCTAAAAATCCGACTCTTTTGCGGCTTGTTAAATGCACTCCCAAATGTGTTTCAGCTTCTGAAATGCAGAAGTTGTTGTATTGCATTTGGTAAAGCAATACGTCTAAAGCACAATACACATGCAATCACAGAGCAACAAAGGCCACTCAACTGAGAGAAAATTTGCTGAATCAAGTATGTAGTTTGCCAACCACCCCTTTAAATCTAAGTTTTTTCATTTTCCTGAAATACAACCTTTCTAGATGACTAAGAAAATTTTATTTTATTTTATGTTTCATTTGCCCCTCTTTCTTGGTCAAAACAATGGAGAGACAAGCAGTCTACAAATGAATGCTGCAATAACTAATTCATTTGACCAATATATATAATTGCATGGTTTGGATAACCGTAGGAGACCAACATTCAGAAAGTCAAAGGATGAATATAATTCTACAATTTAGACAAATTTTGAATTGAATCCAAATATCAAATAATCAATATTACAGTGTCCATTGCTATGTAACTTAAATCCAAAAATATGTTTAATCCTTTAAATACAACCTCATCTTAATAACAGCAAGCATCTCAAGATTCTTAAACCAGCATATTTATGTGAACTACTGTTAGTAATTAAGCTTTAAAGAGCAATACAGCAGTCCTCTTGAAATAACCAGGTTCCTGGAGAGATTAACAGAACTGTTGAATTGCAATTTGTCAGAGTCATCATGAGAAATCATCAAAATTGTCATCGACCTACTTGGATATCTGAGCTAGATTTTGTAGCAGACCAAGAAATTTCATCAAATGTAGGGTGTCCTATGCCACCAAGGTTCTGATTAAAATTAGACCACATTGCAATTGTTTCAATTCTATCAAGCAAATTCACCTCCATTACATCCCTTTCAGACTCAGTGCCCTCATTTGCTCCCTCCAATACCTTCACAACTTGTGTCATTGTAGGCCTAGCACGAGGGTCTGGATATGCACATAACAAACCCAAATGAAGTACCCTCTCAACTTCCTCAATGCAAAAACCACCATTGGACCTTAACCGCTCATCAAGACCCAAATGCAATTCCCCTCTCTCCATTAGCCTCCATACCCAATCAACCAAGTCTGGCTTCCCTTCTTCAATGGGTCTTTTTCCACACACCACTTCAAGAACCAATATCCCAAAACCAAACACATCAGTTTGAGTTGAGGCTCGACCAGTTCGAACCACTTCTGGTGCCATGTACCCCACTGTCCCAACTACTCGAGTTGTGTTAGCCAACTGCCCATGATGGTGCATTCGGGCTAATCCAAAATCCCCTAGCCTTGCATTCATATCCTTGTCAAGTAACACATTGCTTGCCTTAATGTCCCTATGCAAGACTTTAGCTTCCCAACCCTCATGCAAATACAAAATTCCAGAAGCCACATCTTTCAAAACTTGCATCCTTTCCTGCCAATTCAACATTACACTCTCATCACGCTCGAAAATCCTCTTATCTAAACTTCCATTTTCCATATAATCATAGACCAAAATCAATGTGCATTTCTCATTTTTGCACCAACCTCTCAATCCCACCAAATTCCTATGCTTCAATCTCCCCAAGCTTGAAACTTCAGCTAGAAACTCACTCATCCCATGTTCACTCTCGAGAGAGATTCTCTTCACTGCAACTTCTACTCCTTGCAAAGTCCCTTTATAAACCTTCCCATGCCCTCCAAGCCCAATCACATTCTCCTCAGAAAACCCCTTCGTTGCTGCATAAATCTCTTGGTAACTAATCCTATGTGGCCAATACTCCATTTCCCAATCTTCAAGCCCTTCCCTTTCCTCCCCCCTCTTCCTCCTATACAAAATAATACATATCAAAACCCCACACCCCAGTACGAAAAGACTACCAACACTAACCCCTACAATAAACCCTTTTGATCGAAAAACTGACCCTTTTGGAGTCACAAACGAAGGCAAATTTGTTGTCACCAAAGCATCCCCAATCGAAAATTTTGAATTACTAAAGCTCCAAGCCAATATCTTATGACCTTCAACCAATTGTCCAGTTGCTGCGCAAAACCCTGCATACATTTCATCCAAAAGAACACTAGAGAGATTAACAAACTCACTTATCAAGGCCCTCCGAGGCCTTTCCATGCCTGCAGGAGACATAGTAACATTAATACGCGAATCCAAATAGTCAATCCACACTTGATAGTTTTCCCCATTATTAAGCTTCAATACCTCAAACTTCTCATTCTCATTCTCTCCTCTCCAAAACCCTGCTTCATATGAAGTAAAAGACGTAAGCGAGTTCACATCTACACCAACATGATTATCATTGATATCATTGAATTCTTGGTTCTTAAACACATCGAACTCGATAGCCAAGACATGATTATCGGTTTTACCATCATTGGTTAAGTTGAAAAGACCCAGATGCTGACTTGAGCTTGTACCGTTTATACCTGTAGAGGGTGTAAGTATAAAGGCGAAGCCATGGCCGGGGAGGGAGTTCTTGACATGTGCAATGGAGAAAATGAAGGAGGTTGAGAAGGAGAGGAGAGAGGAAGATTTGGTGGATGTTGTGGGGATTTTGGAAGGGTATAAAGCACGACCTATGGAAAAGGAGGTTTCATCAGTAACGCCGAGAATGGAGGATTGGATGGTGGCATTGCCAAAGAGGAGGAGATTGGTGGAATTGAAGTTGGTATTGAAGATGAACTCAGTGCCTGAAGTTGAGCTGAGGATTACAAGTGTTATGGTGATCAGGACAAGAGGGAGAGTAGGGGAAGACATTAGAGAGAGAGAGAGAGAGATATGGCAGTGGTTATGGAGAAGATCTTTCAAAAGCATGCTAAAATATTCTTATACATTGTGCTGTAAATATTGTACCTATTTCCTAACTCGTAAAACCTTCAAAGAAATCAACGTTCTTGAGTCAACATTAACTTATCTAATGTATAATAATCCGGTTGAACACGTATATTGAAAATTGCAATTCACTTTCTAATTCTGAGAATTTTCCTCTTAGGGTTATAAATGATGTGAATAGAGATGGTCAAAAGAGCAACTTCTTGTTTGCGTGGACCATATCCTATAAAATTATTGGTGTTTCGGCCGACAAGAAAAGTCCACATAGTTTGGCCATGTCCTGTGCAATTAGATACTCAAGTTGTCCTTTTAACCCTTCTTATCTGTAGCCGAGATTGTTTTGATTCAATCTCATCAGCAACAGTTGTCATTGTTTGTAGCACTTCATTGGAAAATCTTTAGACTAATTCTTACGTGTCTAAATTCTTTTGATGGTGTAACTAAACCAAGCATTAAAAAGGGAAAAAAAGAAGAAGAGTTATACTAGCAGATTTAGATTTTGCTTACAACAATGTTCAGTCAAAAGATTTAGGTCTATCTAAGCATCACAGTAAAGCAGAAAATTTGATTCATGTTTTGGATACCAACATAATATTTTCCTATGTTGCACGGACCCGCGAAATTTGGCCAAGTACCCGTGTCCGACACGGGTACTGGTAAGACACGCCCAGAAAAGGTACCCAACGCGTACCAGAGAAATTTTTTTTAAATTTTTTTTTAATTCTGGGTACGGCCCGGACACGGTTAGGCCGCGCTGGGTACGTCCCAGACACGGCAGAGGGGAAAGAAAAAAAAAGGCATATTCAGCCTCCCTCCTTCTCTTATCTGAGTTTTCCCTCTCAGCCGTAGATCATCGTAGATCAGTGAATATTGATGAGCGGCCGCACAGAGCTCTTTGCCTCTTTGGAAAGGTCTAGGGCGAGAGAGAGTCGAGAGAGTTCTAGACCTATTTTTGGGTTTGAACTTTAAACTGGTCTGGGGATATTTTTGCAGTGGGCTTGGCTCGACTTAG